>NC_083426.1:32531671-33187421 GCF_020745735.1 Hemiscyllium ocellatum | reverse complement strand
AAAAGTTTACTAGATTGATTTCTGAGGTGAGAGCTATTGCAGGAAGAGAGATTTTGCAAAATGTACTTGTATTATCTAAAGTTTAGAAGAATGAGAAGTGATCTGTTTGAACTTCATAACCGTCTTTAAGCACTTGACAGGGTTGGTACTGAAAAGGGCCATGGATGGATTGACTGAGGATATTAAAAATTAGGGATTATAGTCTCTAGATAAATTGTCATTCATTTAGGACTGACACAAGGTATTCACTCAGATGGTTATGAATCTTTCTGATTCTCTGTCCTGGGAAACTGAATATTTCATTGTGAGCATGTTCAAGATTCAGACTGGTAATTGTTTGGCATAGTGAATATCAAGGCATATAGGGATAGCACAGCAAATTGATCAAACATGAAAGTTCAGCCATGATCTTATTGAATGACAGTGGAGGCTTTGGATTATCTGACCTATTTATTCTGGTGTGGCTGGTGATAATACTCAAATATAACTGGAGATCTGTTAAAAGAATTCATATTGCCTTTTAATGGTTATTGACATAACCATATCCAAGCATAATCCACTACTGTCATATTCAATGCTTTTTCCTGATTTTGATGATTTGAGACTTTGGGATTTAACCTCGGAGGAGGAAAAACATTATACATACGTCAGGATATATTTCTCTTCAGATACTATGTACTTTGATGCCTGTGATATATTCACTGGTTTTATATTTCTGTTGAAAAGATAGAGGTGAATGCATTAAGAGAAAAAAAAAGTACAATTATGAACCCACACACAATTCCATGAGGTCTTCATTGGAAAATAATGTTCACTCAAATGTCAGTAAATGGAAATAATCAGATCTTTATCATTCAAACCATTTTACTAAGGGAGAAAATACAAAATTGGAAAATGAGAGCATATAATGGACTGTATACATCCTATAAGGAATTATTAATAATAGGTCTGTCCTTGTAGAAAGTGCCATTATGTAAATTGAGTTGGATTAGTGGGAAGCATAACCTAATAGTATATCGAGCACTGTTGTTCCCAGAGTCATATCAAATATTAAAATTTATTTTAAGTTATGTGGAGTATCCCAACTTACCTGACCTTCAGATTAAGGTTGATAGAAAGCATGGACTGGGCTTCTATACCAAACAAAAGTTATTTATTTCAAATAATTAGACTTATAGCCATAGGTAAACAGATATAAATCATCGGTATACAACATGACTAGTTAATACTCTCATCCTCTCATAAACTCCCCTGTATACACACACACATACAAACAAATAGAGAAAACAAATTACTGGCAATGGTAGGAAAACTATAAATTTAGTTCATTGGCCTTTACTTCTTCGTTCTGATGTTGAGGCAATCATTCTTCTGCCTGCCAGATCTCTTTCTTGCTGTTCTGACATCTTTCTCTATGGCCTTCCACTGGTTTGTGAGAAGTACAGAGTCACTGATGCACTTGGAAAATATGTCTGATTTATTTATTCAAAAACCATATAGAAGTAACATATCTGTCTCCATTGGGACCTTGTGTTGGGTTGCTTCTTCTCTACCCAAACACTGTTTGATATTTCCAAATTTGATAGAAGTTTTTGTAAATTATTCATGGGTGTGGACATTTCTGACTGGGGCAGCATACATTGCCCATCCTTAATTGCCCTGGAGAAAGTAATGGTGAGCTGCCTACTTGAACCACTATAGTCCATTGTGTTGTTAGGAAGAGAGTTTCTCAGTGATACTGGAGGAATGGCGATATAGCACCAAATGAAGATGGCATGTAGCTTGATGTGGTATCTGCAGGTGTTATTGTTTTTATGCATTGTCCTACTAGGTGATTGAAGTATACATTTTGAAACTTTTGTCTGAGGGGCTTTGAGTTGTTGTTGGGACATTTTGTAGATAGTATGCAATAATGCCACTATGCATTAGTGGTGGAGGGAGTGAATGTTGTTTAATTCAACTTCAATATTTAGTCTTTCAGAACCATTACCTTATAGAACATGCCCCCACCAACCAAGCATTTTGCCCATAGCTAACTTTTATATATTAAGGTCTATAGCTACCACAACTCATTCCCCCCAAGTTTCTGACTTCAGAAATTTAGACATTCTGGAAATTTTGTAATTCTTCCGGAACATAAAACAATAAGAAGTAGGAACAGAAGTAGGCTCAAGTTTACTCTGCCATTTAATGAGATCCATGGCTAGTGTGAGAAAATGTTCTCTTCTGATATGCAAAATTGGTAGGCCTTTGGCTTGAGAGATGTTGATCTTAAATCTGATCATCTGTAAATGATTTTTCCACGAGGGAAATCTTTTAACTCTAGATATCCTTCTTGGCAGTTACTGTTCTTGCTCAATCCAATACTTAGTTTGTTTCTTTTCTCAGAGGATGCTTTATCTCCTGAATTCCCTTTACAGATGGATTCCTTCCTGTTAACTTAGTAGTTGTCCAGAATATCACATAAAGGACCTTTAATTTTATCAATGCCTATCTTAGAAGATGCCTGCCCATTTGATTGAGGTCCATACAGCTCATTTGCATTTTTATTCTCAATCTGATGATACATCTTTGTTGATGTGTGTAAGCTTGTTACTTCAACTTGTTTGTTGTTTGGATATATTGAATTGAATTGAAATAGCTTTATTGTCTCACGTACTCACATGAGTACAGTGAAACATTTACAAGTCACCACTTTTGGTACCTTCTTAGGTTCAAAGATACCTAGGTACAGAAACTTCATACAAAGCAGAAAAATAAAGAAAACAAAGTTTTAAAAAAAGTTATGATCCTTCTTACTAAAAATTAGAAAAATAAAGAAACACAGTTAACAGTTCAATACCACAGTCCATAAGTACCTGGCTATGCTCCTGACAAGGGGTTTGACTTCCCTCTCTCCGGGCTGGACCTCGCCCCCTCCACCGTGCTCTTACCACCAACTGCTTTTGACCCTCTTCTTCATTCATGCTCTGTAGTTGCCTTGCTGATAACCAGGCACTCTCACAGCTTCAGTTATGTTCCCAGAGGTCTGCCGCTTACTAAACCTTATTGATCTCATTGAGGATGAAAACCCTCCTTTTCAAAACCAAGGATTGAAATGTTCTTGAATGCATGTTGGCTCATCATCTGACACCAAAGTCAAGATGTTTATTGAATTGATATGTTGTCAGAATAACTTAATTTCAAAATTTGACAGTGGGTTCAAGTGGGTTGCACTGCTCATTCTTATTCTTAATATTTGCTTCTTTTGACAAATGTTCTTGATTATTGTCTTTTGATCTGTCTTTAGTGATGATCAAGTAGAAAACATTTCTTCAATTTCCATGTAATGTCTGCAACTTTGTTTCTGTTGTCAATATTAAATAATTCTCTTATGCCATGATAGGTAACCTCAACAGATGGTTTCTTATTTTTGGGTTCTGCCATGTTTCTAAGAAACCCAATTAAATCTTCTGTTGTTTGTACCTTGACCTGTGTAAGTGTCTTGCTTGAACAATTGTTCTCTTGGAACTAATTGTTATCCTTTCTTCCTGAACTTTCTCTGCTACTGCAAAGATAAAGACAATTTACATAACCTGCACGTCTTTGGAGTGTGGAGGAAACCAGAGCACCTGTTGGAAACCTACACAGACACAGGAAGAATGTGCAGTCTTCACACACACAGTCTCCTGAGGCTGGAATCAAACCCAGGTTCCTGATGCTGTGAGGCAGTAGTGCTCACTGCTGTACCATTGTGCTGTACAGTACTCCAGATCATTATCTCATAAGTGTATAATTGGAGCATAATCTTCCTGTTTTTATATTGTAATCCCTTTGCTAAAAAGCAATAACATTCTATTAGCTTTCCTAATTACTTGCTGTAGAGTAAAAAGTGGGGTCTGCAGATGCTGGAGACCAGAGCTGAAAATGTGTTGCTGGTTAAAGCACAGCAGGTCAGGCAGCATCCAAGGAACAGGAAATTCAACGTTTCGGGCCAGAGCCCTTCATCAGGAATGAAGCCCTTTCCTGATGAAGGGCTCTGGCCCGAAACATCGAATTTCCTGTTCCTTGGATGCTGCCTGACCTGCTGTGCTTTAACCAGCAAATTTTCAGCTAATTACTTGCTGTACACTAACTTTGGTAACTGGTGGACCCTAAATTTCAGTGAACAGAAGACTGGTGAGTAGATCCCAAGTGATGGTGCTATTAATCATCCTTTGCCAAGGAATGAGGAGAAGGCAAACAGAGCAATTAGCTAGTTTAAACTGATCCTGTTGTTTCCATGTTGGACACATCTGGCAAATGTTCCACAATGTCAGGTAAATGCTCATAACCTTGCTGTACCAAAGTGTCTTGGCTTTGGAGGCAATTGGTCCTGATGAATTAGATTAATTCACTGTTCAAAAATGATATTGGAAAGGCCATTAGCCTTCACAGTCATAACTGCTCTCAACTAATTCCAACTGTTGCTATAACTGCGAAGATACCTCACTCTCCGAGTTTCTTGTTCTGGCTGTTGCTCTTCTATTATTATGTGGAATGGGGATATGCACAAAGCTCATCCAGCTACTAATTTTTGCAAAACAATTTGGTGTTGGGATAGAAGGATCTAAAAAAAACACCAACAGCGCTGAATCTGACAGCACAACAGTTCCATGTAAGATTTTTTTTAATTGCAAAAGAAATTGCTATCAAATTCCAGAAACTGCATTTACTGATCAGTTGGAATTGATTGGCAGTACAGAACACAAAATTACAAAAATATAAAACTACAAAGATATTCTCTTTCAATTTTGATACACAACAATAGCTTCAGACCAATTATTTTCCCGACTTGGTACTGAAAAGTATGTTACTTGGTCTGGTAATCATTTGCCATTTTATCATTTTACAATTCAGCAAAACAATAGAAGTATCAGAAGGATTACAAAGTTGATGGAGGGGCAATATCGATAAACATTGATTGTAAGGTTTCAAGGAAAGCTGAGAATAATTGGTTTGGACTCTGAAAATCTTACACTTTGTTCTGCCTAGAAGTGTACAGTTCATGAATATAAACTATACTCCCCTTTCAAGATTGATAGTCACTTTAAGGTATTACAAATAGATAACAAAAGCATAAAATGCTGGGAATATTGAGTAGGTCAAGCAGAATTTGTGGAGAGAGAGATAAGGTAGTAATTCCAGCCCCACTGGAACTGGGTTTGGCAGTGGACAGGAATAAAATATCCCCATTCTCTGATGTCTCGGTTCCCGGCTCCATCCCATCTTCATGCCATTTATGCTGAGGTTGAACTGAGGGTTGAGAGAGTTTGGCAGGGATATAGTGGGTTCAAGCATGAATTGAGGACAAGTAAACGAGGCATTTGGTTCCTTTTCCCACCAACCCAATCCTCTGTCCAAGTGCTGGCCAGGTGGTTGAATGTATTTTTTTCATTAAAGACTGAAAAAAGTTGGAGGAGGAATCTCCCTCTTGAAACACCCTCTATTATCTGCTGCTCCTTTCAAGCTGACAGACCTCTGATTTCAGTCTGACTTTGAGACCACAACCACCATCTGGATCCAAAAATGAAATAGCTGGAGAAATTCAGCAGATCTGTCTGCAACTATGGTTCTGAAGAAGGGCCACTGGACCTGAAACATTAGCTCTGCTTTCTCCCCACAGATCCCGTCAGATCTGCGGAGTTTTTCGGCAATTTCTGTTTTTGTTTCAGGTATCCAGCATCCACAGTTCTTTGTTTTATTTATCCTTAACTGGATAGTGATCCTGCCCTCTGACTGTTTATTAGATTAGATTACTTACAGTGTGGAAACAGGCCCTTCGGCCCAACAAGTCCACACCAACCCGCCGAAGCACACCCACCCAGATCCATTCCCCTACATTTACCCCTGCACCTAACACTACGGGTAACTTAGTATGGCCAATTCACCTAACCTGCACATTTTTGGACTGTTGGGGGAAACCGGAGCACCTGGAGGAAACCCAGGCAGACACGGGGAGAATGTGCAAACTCCACACAGTCAGTCGCCTGAGGCGGGAATTGAACCCAGGTCTCTGGCTCTGTGAGGCAGCAGTGCTAACCACTGAACCACCGTGCTGCCCACTGTTAATTGGCAATACACTTGAAAATCACAGGTGAGTGACTGCTTTTTCCACTAGGGATGGTACGGTATACAGAAACAGGCCTGCTCTTTATTTCCTGAGCCTGAAAGAATGAGCCAGTACGTAGTGTTAACGTTGCAGCTCGATTATCTTTCATTAGAATTGGAAGCAGTTAGAGGTGTAACAGGTTTCAAACAAATGAAGAACTAAGGAAAGTGAGATGGAAAGAGGAAAGAACAAAGAGGAAAAGAGAGGAAAGCAGGATAGATTAAGTGACAAAAGGGGAACAAGACAAAAAGAAAAATAATAATGAGATAAGGAACAAAAGTAAGAGTAGGTATAACCAAAAGCTACCATCTGGAAGTAAAGGTCAGAGGTTATTTTCTGAAGTTATCATATTCAGTCAAAATGCAGAGGATGGAAAGTGGTCTTCAAAAGATGAGGTGCTGCTGTTTGAATTTACAATTCCACTGAGGCTCAGTGTAGCAGGCTGAGGTCAGAGTGAAACTGGATCACGGTAAAACAATATGTGACCAGAAGCTTGGTCATTCTTACAAACTGAAGGGAGTTTTTTTTTGTACGGTAGTCTAATCTAGGTTAGGTAAATCCTCATTATCGAAGAGTTCATGACTCTCAATTCATCTATCTGCACCAAAAGATAAGGAGCAACAAAATTCAAGATTCAAGGATAAACTTGAATATCTGCAATTTTGTATTTTTAACAGGCTCAGCACTTGTAAATTTCATCATTCACAGGAGTTCTCAGAAATTGAACCCTTGTGTTAATGGTGGAAAGACTGTACTAAACTGAAAGAAGTAAAGTTTAGCCTACGTGGGCAATTGTTTGGCACCTTGGACATTGGAAAGTGAGAAAATAAAGGACAGATGTTATATTTCTTGTCTTTTTACAGGAAGGTGCTGTGAGACAGAGATAGTGTCTGAGTTATGAAGGTCTTCAATGACTATACTGAGATTTATAAATTCAGGGTGAAACTCACTGTTCTGGCAGAAACACAAACAGATTTGGAAACTCAGCAGGTCTGGCAGCATCTATGGGAAGAATGTAGAGTCTGTTTTGAGTGCGTTGAAATGCTAACTCTGTTTTCTTCCCACAGATGCTGAGTTTCCAAGGCAATTTCTGTTTGTGTTTCTGATCTCCAGCTTCTGCAGTTCTTTATTTTATCTATAAATTTGAAGTTGTGCTTTTGGTTAAAAAGAAAAGACAGATTGTCACTTGAGTTTGAAGAGTGGTCCAGAGACCTGTTGAGGGAATGGTCCCCTGGAAGGGTAGGGAAGGGAAAGATATGCTTGATGGTTCCATTGTGTTGGGGAAGTTAGAAGATGATTGAATACAAAGGGTGGTGGAGTAGAAGATAAGAGAAGATGAGGGAAACCTGTTGTGATTCTGCAAGGTAGGCAAAAAGGTAAGTGAGGAAATCTGGAAAAGTGAATAAACACAGTCAGCTGTGTGAGGTCAGCTCTTCAGTTGGAAAAAAAAGGATGACTAATCAGAAGTTCTGGTTTGGAATGAGACATTTTCAAAGGGAGTACAAAGAAGAAAGAAAAACTGGGAGATTAGAGTAGGGGCCTAACAGGAAGTGGAATGAGAGAAAGGGTAATCAAGGTAATTGTGAGAACCCGTGGGGATTGCTATAGAAATTGATCAAAAACCTATCGCTAGAAATGGAGTCAGAGAAGTTAGCAAAAGAAAGGAAGGAGCCAGAAGTAGGCTATACAAAGACAAGGGAAAGATGGCATGAGAACTGGTTGGAAGCCCAGAAACACTTGTAAATTGTCAGCATTTGGTTCCCTTTCCCACCAACCCAGTCCTCTGTCCAAGTGCTGGCCAGGTGGTTGAATGTATTTTTTTCATTAAAGACTGAAAAAAGTTGGAGGAGGAATCTCCCTCTTGAAACACCCTCTATTATCTGCTGCTCCTTTCAAGCTGACAGACCTCTGATTTCAGTCTGACTTTGAGACCACAACCACCATCTGGATCCAAAAATGAAATAGCTGGAGAAATTCAGCAGATCTGTCTGCAACTATGGTTCTGAAGAAGGGATGGGGAGAAAATTTGGGTTTCGCCTCAGGTGACCTGCTGTAGTTTTGCTGCCTTCTATATTTGGCACCTATAGAATATTTAACGCAAATATAAAGTAAGCAGTTTGTAGACTACACCCAAAATGGATGCTACTGGGAAACCGTTAGAAACCTGGTGATATCTTCAATGAACTCCTCTTCAGACCTGAGGCTAAAGATAAATATTGGCATTGTGATAAAACCTGAATGTTCCAATAATGCACGTCTGAAAAAAAAGATTACAATGCAACAGACTGCTTACAGAAAGCATTATTGATATTATTTTCAGGTCCATTCGGCAATTAGGACTGTTTGTTGAAGGGCTTTTGCCTGAAACGTTGATTTTACTGCTCCTCGGATGCTTCCTGAACTGTTGTGTTCTTCCAGCACCACTAATCCAGAATCTGGTTTCCAGTATCTGCAGTCATTGTTTTCACCTTCAGACCTAGCAGTCTCTCCAACATCAATTCCTGGCAAATATAAATTCCCTTCAGTTCAGGTCCTTCAGCCACTGTTACCTCTGGGAGATTGCTTGTGTCTTCCCCAGTGAATACAGATCTGAAGTACCAATTCAACTCTTCTGCCATTTGTTTGTTCCCCGTAATATATTCCCCTGTTTCTGTCTTCAAGGGCCCAATACCTAACAGCTACTAATACCTCAGTGAATCTTTGCAGGCTAACTTGGTACAGTGGATTTTGAATTAGAGTGTTAATTACTGAGTGACAGGGCAAAAGAGAGAGGACAAGAGTAAACTCAAATCCCATGGACCTATACTGGTCGTTCCCTGGGGAGTGCCCTGCACCGTCGGCCCTGAAGCCTACCCTTCCTACCCTAATTTACTGAGCTAGGACAGAGGGTCTTGATGACCTTACGTTCACCCCCAAAATGAGTTCTGTTAACTGGGATAGTGGTGGATAATGCTGGCACTGCCACCAGTTGGTGTCTTGGCTCTCCAGCCATTTCTCTTCAGTATGTGGAGGTTCGTGGATGATAAGATTGCTCGCTCTCCTTTTCCTGAGTCTGCAGCTGGCTGTAGCTGATTCTCTTGATGCTGGCTGGACCTCTTGCTGAAGCCCCAGAGATCAGGGTTCCCAGTTATACTGACTGTCGGTTTGTTTTATCTCCCACCAAGTCTGGATTTGATCACTGAGCTGTTGTTCCTCCTCTCAGTGCTGAATAAGCTTCATGAGTATTAGATGAGGTGTGAATGGTTCTCCAATTAAAGTGAGTGGGTTTCCAATTGTTTTGAATGTCCATTATTTCTCATAGATGGGTGTAGGTTAAGGTGCTGCTGATAGTGTGACGGCCTTCTTATTCAAGGCAAGCAGGTTTGCATGTTGTACAATAATGAGGAATGTTCAGTAACTCTGCATCTGAGCTAACGATTAAAAGCTGAATAGTTATATAGTTTTGTAGACTCCAGAATATTTCGGTTGTTTGCACTGCAGGCTTGTGTTCATTGTCTTTTAGCTGAGGCATTTGTGGAGGTCTTCCTTTTGATTTAAACTCTTATTCCAATCAGCTGTCCCTGGGTTTGCACTTTGGCTAGTTTGTCTCAGCCAGAGAGCTCAGTGAGTCTTAGCTGAAATGTGAATTCCACAAACTCTCTTGTCACAAGTTCAGAGGGTTTTAGTCTAGGGTATCTGATGGGACGTTTTGCCCCACCTTACACAACTTTCAACTGAATAACCTGTAACCTGCAAGAATGAATGGAGAATCATGAACTTGTAATTTTGTTTTGCTGTGACTTGCAATCTTTTGTATTACTTCCCAAACTCAATTTTTACCACAGCAGTTCAATCAAGAGCAAATTTGCTGCCATATTGATTGTAGACTTTGGATTGCAGTTAATGTTTTAGCTTTATAATGAATTTATTTTTTCTCTTGAGACTGGCTTTCCTTCATTGATTGTATGTATTGGATCTGTCTAGAAGTAATAGCCTGAATGAGTTTTCATTATTTAAAATGGAAGCAAATATTAAGTTATTATTTTATAATGAGTCCATTTCTTAACTTGATTTTACAAAACAAGTGTAATTTAGATCTTGATATCCCAATAGTATTGTGCAGGGTTGTGGGGAGGTGTGGGTAATCAGCAAGGGGAGGGTGCTTGAAACCAAAAGAGAAAATGCTGGAAAATCTCCGCAGGTCTGGCAGCATCAAGGAGAGAAAAGAGCTGACATTTCGAGTCTAATTGACTCTTTGTCAAAGCTTTGACAAAGGGTCAGTTAGACTCAAAACACCAGCTCTTTTCTCTCCTTACAGATGCTGCCAGATCTGCGGAGATTTTCCAGCATTTTCTCTTTTGGTTTCAGCTTCCAGCATCCGCAGTAATTTGCTTTTATAAGGGAGGGTGCTTTATTGGTTTAAGGTTATTGCCTTCCTGTGCCCACACTGTCAGAATTTCAACAGATCATCCCAGAAAATGATAGACACCCAGGAACCATTTCTGGGAGTTCCAACATCCTTCATAACCAGGGCTCAAAAATAATTAATCGGCTAGTTGGAACATTTTGAGATTGTGAAAGTCATTATTTGACGCAAGTGGTTGTTTATTTTAAATTGGATGAATTGGTGAGATGTTGCTGTGCGCAATGTGGCTGTCCTGTTAAGTTACAATTAAGAGCAACTACACATCATAAGTAATTGATCGATAGGAACAAAATGTGAAATGTCCTAAAGCATCAAAAACATCATATAATTTCACTATGTTACTTATTTGTTTTTATTTATTTGACATGCTACTGTATATATGAGATCTGGGAGACTAAACCTCTCCTGCCTTGATAAATGGTGACACAACTCCGAGGTCAGAACAATGATTCCAGAACTCCAGAAACACATTTGAAGTAATGGTACAGCAATAACTTTCTCCGAAGGATCAAAACCTTGGTGATGTAATTGGGCTTGGTAGTGCTTCAGTTCGGGTATTAGTTTTGTCCCTTTGGTTCCAAATACTGTTCATGGTACACATGCACACCTTTGATGTGAACTCTGCTGGATACCATATTGGTTAGGTTATGCACACTTATGTCCATCAATAGATCATAGCATCAGAGGACCAACTTTATGATTTTGGAGCTCCAGCCTATATCCTCTCTTGGCCCTCAATAAGTGAATAGGTATTCAACAGTTTGAAGAACAGCCCTTCCCATCCACTACCTGATACATCATACCATCTAAAGGGATCATTATCCAGGTTATTTGCTACATTAGTCCTTCTGGTTGAATATCCTTCCCCCTTTTGTATTCAATGCTAAATGCAATAAATGATAACACCTATTGGCTTTCTTAATTACTTGTCGTGCCTTCATTCTAAGCTCTGTGATTCATCTACTATTTGCCCAAATTGCTTTGCACCTCAGAGCTTTGCAACCTCACTGTTTAGATAATCTGCTTTTTATATTCTTCCTGACAAAATTGACAAGTTCATACTTTCCCACATTACTTTACACATGGAAATTTTATTTTCCCACTCACTTAAACTATCTGTACCTTTTTTTGTCACCTTCTTATGTCCACTTTACCAATTATTTTCCAACCTGTGGCAAATTTGGCTACCATACCTTCTATCCCTTGATTCTAAGTTGAGGTCCCAGCACCAATTCCTTATTGCACCTTGTCACCTAGATAAAAAGACAAGTGTATGTTTATTCTGGTTTTCTGTTTTCCTGTTCATGGGCCTATCTTCAAACAATATTAATAAATCTACAACATGAACGTTAATTTGCTGCAATAACCTTTGCTGTGACAGTACATGTGTAGAATTCATAGAAGGTTAGTTGTGTTAATGGAGGTTAGAGGGAAGGGAAATGAATGAGGAAAAGTGTTTCACGCACAGTGAGAGGGGCAGAACACCATGATTCTGGGTGCAACAATGAAACAAGCAACTGGGGATACTGGAAATCTGAGACAAAGGCAGAAATTGCTGGAGAAACTCAGTAGGTCTGACAACAGCTGTGTAAAGAAAACAGAGTCGACTTAGAGTCCAGTGACCTTTCTTTAGAACTGATAACATCAAAAAAAAAGTGGTATTTATGCCGATGACAAGGGTATATGCATATAAGGACATAGGAGCAAATAGGTCAAGATGGATCTCAGAGAGAGAGAGAGGAAAAAAATTGTTTAGTCGAAAAAGGGATTATTAAGAAAATGCCAGAGAAGAAGAAAAGGTATACGTCTGATAATAGGGACTATTAGTGGGTGAAAATGGCCTTGCTGTAGGTAAGAAGATTGCAGGTCAAGAAGACGTGCTGAGTCTGAGGATTGGGACTGAGAAAAGGTGGGGGGAGGGGAAATGAGAAAGCTGAAGAAATCTGCATTCATCCCTTGTGGTTGGAGGGTTCCTAGACGGAAGATGAGGTGCTCTTCCTCCAGGCATCGTGTTGCCATGGTCTGGCGATGGAGGAGGCCAAGGACCTGCATGTCCTTGGCAGAGTGGGAGGGGGAGTTAAAGTGTTCTGCCACGGGGCGGTTGGGTTGGTTGGTACGGGTGTCCCAGAGGTGTTCTCTGAAACGTTCCGCAAATAGGCGGCCTGTCTCCCCAATGTATAGGAGGCCACAGCATTTACTGCATCCGCTGCACCTGATATGTGTGGAGGTGCAGGTGAATTTCTGATGGATATGGAAGGATCCCTTGGGGCCTTGGGGGGAGGTGAGGGAGGGAGGTGTGGGCGCAAGTTTTGCATTTCTTGCAGTTGCAGGGGAAGGTGCCGGGAGTGGAGGTTGGGTTGGTGGAGGGTGTGGATATGATGAGGGAGTCGCGAAGGGAGTGGTCTTTCCGGATAGGGTTGGGTAGGGAAATATATCCTCGGTGGTGGGGTTTTCCACACAGACATTACCCTCCCATTTCTCATTTCCCTCCCCCCACGTTTTCTCAGTCCCAACCCTCAGATTCAGCACCGCCTTTTTGACCTGCAATCTTCTTCCCGATCTCTCTGTCCCCACCCCCTCTCCGGCCTATCACCCTCACCTTAACCTCCTTCCACCTTTCATATTTCCAACGCCCCTTCCCCAAGTCCCTCCTCCCTACTTTTTATCTTAGCCTGCTTGGCACACCCTCCTCATTTCTAAAGAAGGGCTTATGCCCGAAAAGTTGATTCTCCTGTTCCTTTGATGCTGCCTGATCTGCTGCGCTTTTCTAGCAAGACATTTTTAAGCTCTGATCTCCAGCACCTGCAGTCCTCACTTTCTCCTCCTTGCTGTAGGTAACCCATGTCCAGGGGTGTGGGAGTGGCTAAAAGACACAGAAGGGGGTGATATTAGATGGTGCAGTAGCAGAGATAGTGAGTGTACGGTTGCAGAGGCTGTAGTGTAGCACTCAGCCCGGAAAAGCAGAGAAGATCATTGACCTTGGTGCATCACTGTCCACCATCCCTGCACACATTGGAGATGATATTGACTGGCTTGGTGACCTGGGGCTCGGCTTGCAGGGTCTGAAGGCACGGCCACCTCTGCTGGTTGCTTGGGAATAGGGTACATTTCTCTGGAAGGCCCAATCCACCAGGACCTCTGTGACCCTTTGGAATATTGCAGTGTAAAATGATTTGGGAGTCAATGATGAGAGATACTATAGATCTACCATAGATAATTAATGTGTTGAATTTTGTAAGATACAATTAGGGAACTCATTTGGACTCACATTGACAAATCCTCCAAAGTCTTCAACAAACTCAAGACTTAACTAAAAAAAATGATTCAGCCCTAAGACTCTGGTACCCACCATCTGCCAGCATTCAGTTCGAAGTCAAATTGATATTGTTGGCTGTATTAAATGTTCCTAAAATAAACAAAATTCTTGGTTGACCCAGTTACACATGAACTGGTTTCAACTTCTTTATTTGACTAGCTGCTGTTCCAGAGGAGACTTGTTAAATTGTTTTCAAAGCTCAGAACATTTGAATTTAAACTATGCATTAAAGTCTCTTACTCAACAACTGACTGTATGTATTCCATGGGTTACATCAATGCAGCTGTTATATCACTGTTTCCAGATCTACACACTTGGCATCTATCCCATAGTTGTCTTTTCCAACTTGGTTCATATGGTTTGAAAGAAGGTTAACACTTGATTGGGTGCAACAAGCAGTTATGTTGTGGTAATGTTATGAAGACTTTGTGAGAGAATAAGTAGAATGGATTAGGAGACTGACCAAGGTTGAGGTCTTCTCAAAAGACTTTGCAGTAACATAGAGCCAATTCTTATATCCTGCAAAATTTTAGTTGCAATGAAAACATCTTATTTACAAGAGAAGGCAGCTCATTTTGCACACATTAGATCATGTAAGCCTCCAAAGAATCCAAATGCTTCGAAAATATGGATGGTAGTAGACATAACGTAGTGATAGTATGGGATCTGATGATTAAATTGGCAGCGCCAGTCCCAAGGAGGCTGATATGTTGGTAGCCAAGAAGACTTCAAAGAAAACAGATTCTGCTGATTTCTGAGGACTGTGAAACCCTCAAAGAACTCATGGCAACACTCCATACTGTAGAATATTGTCATAACCCCACTGCAAAACAAGCCACTCTACTTTACAAGTCATTATCAATATGAAATATAACCAAATCAATCTATGTTATCCAAGATAACAGAACCTCATGCCAGTTCATTCATAAATAACAAAGAAAGATTTGATATCCCCAATGTGCACATTGCATGGAAAGTCTTGGCATGCTGATTGTGTTCTGCCCAAGGCTGAGGGCTGCAGGCAGGGTAGAGGGGAATGCCCAGCCATCTCTGGAATTTCCTGAGGAGAGGAGATTTCTGAGGGTCTGTTGCATGGTTCCTCCTCTGGTTGGGTATATCCTGTGAGGAAGGTTCATCTGGAGTGAAGTCACAGTTCTATGACCCTTGCTACATTGCCGTTGCTACTGAACACCTGTAGCTGGAGTGATAAAATGCAAATCTGTGTGTATATCTTGTAGAATCTAGGAGTCTGGAACTGGCTCTCCATAACAACTGCCAACAAGTCCACAAAGACAGCCAGGTACTTGTATACTGGGGGTGGCAGGATCCCAAGTGTGTTTCTGTGGTCCTGGAACCTCTGTGTCAGTTTACCCAGTGCTGGTGCTGGTGGTCAAAGTGTGGTGAAGTGTCCTAAGTGAATGAGAAGGCAGTACACAGGCCATGTAGGTATAAAGGGAGAAAGTGAGGACTGCAGATGCTGGAGATCAGAGTCAAGAGTGTGGTGCTGGAAAAGCACAGCAGGTCAGGCAGCATCCGAGGAGCAGGAAAATTAACATTTTGAGCATAAGCTCTTCATCAGGAATCAGCTTGTGTGGTAGGAGGTAGAATCGGGCGGTGTAGGGTTCACAGACAATGGAAGTTGGACGCTGTGTGTGGGAGATCCCCAGAGGTGATGAGATTGTGTACGGTCTGGGAGATGATGATGGTTTGGTAATGGGAGGTGATTGAGGAGGCTGTAGGAGGAGGTATCTATGAGTTGGCACCTGGCTTCAGCAATGTAGAGGTCGGTGCGCCAAGCCACCACTGTGCACCTCCCCCACCCCCCCTCCCCGTCGGTGAGGTGGTCAATGTCACGGCGGCAGTTGGAACTGAAGAGATTGAGGGCAGGTAACAGGCCAGTACGGGATATCCAGGTGGATCATGCCTATTCCTGATGAAGGGCTTATGCCCAAAACATCGATTCTCCTGCTCCTCAGATGCTGTCTGACCTGCTGTGCTATTCCAGCACCACACATGCAGGTGTAAAGTCAGTTTCAATTGATGGGTGTTAATGTGCCAAACTGTACTAGATAACAGGAAGAAGACTTATATTTGCAGGCTTACTGCCAAGGTTTGTGTAGATATTGCAAGAGCTAACTGAGTAATCTTCTTATCAAATATAAGCCTCTTAGGAACAGAAAATTAGATGATGCCAGTATCCTATCTTATGGACTTAGCAGCATGTAACGTTTAGGGATGTAAATTGCTTAAATTATATGATTGTGAACAGTGTCATGAGTAATGTAATCTCTTTTAATATTTCTTATGGCTCTGATAAATACTTGATGTTGATCCTGTACTAAAATCATGCCCTCCAAAACAGGACAGGGGACAATGTCTGCATTTCTAAATAACATTTACAAGTCAGACTTTTTGCAATCATTTGCCAGACATAACTGTTAACTGTTGTCCACAGTTAAGAGTGGAATATATGAGCAAAAGGATTTCTAGTTCAACAATTAACAATTGAAAAGTCTATTAATTGTGCATGGTCTGGTTTGGTCGTTGGAGACATGTTTGGTTGGGGACAAGATATCAGATTGTCATCCAGACAAAGTGAGCTAAATTTTACAGTAACATTTGAATATGAATTTTCTCAAGATTTGAGTTTTTGCCTGATAAATGAACATAATGTTTCACAATGCTTTAGTTGAGAGGAAGTGGGGAGAGGTGAGTTTTCAAAGGAACCTCTTAAAGATGTAGAAAGTTTACTTTGTAGATGTGAATTGTGGGGAACGTGATCAGAAATGATAAGGATCTTTGGAGCCTGATCACTCATTGTCTCGACTGAAGGCAATAAAAGTGTAGCAATAGGAGCCTAAATGCGGATCTACTTCAGATGCTCAAATTTGAGCTTGGGCTTTACTTAAAATAAGACTGTGATGTGAAATTGGAAAACATGAGATTTCATATACAGTATATTTTTACTATTGCAGAAGGAGATTTGTCAAGATTGTTATAAAATGGCACATAAATGCCCAGAATGAAATGAAAATGACAACAAATGATCTCCTTTTTTGGTTCATGTTGTGAAAACTAATGACAGAAAGTTTTCAGAACCCAGTGTGTAAAAATGGCCAGTGATTAACTGAAACAAAAATGATCAATAATGGTGAAATTTTATTACCTCAGACTGAAATTTGTTAAGTTCCTCATAGCTTATCTGTTCTCCTCCCATTAATATTTTCCCCCATACATATAATTCCTTGTGATATTGCTTTTTGCATAGGTTATATATTTCTTCATGCAAATACCAAAGCCTTGAAATTATTCGCGAGTAATAATGGTGTGCAAAGCTTTACAGATTTGCATGGCGGCATTTGTTGGACGCATGAATTTGTCTCTTCTACATGGGATAACACGATTGTTGAAACTGTCAATGAAAAAATGAATGAAGTGTATGTGTGCTAATAATTGCAAAGCGTAATATGTGATTTTTATTCAAGACATTTCTCTTCAATGTTAGATTTTGGTTGGGCTGAGAATTTCAAATTCATGGGTGAATTTTGAGACCTGAAAATGTGTTGCTGGAAAAGCGC
Organism: Hemiscyllium ocellatum; assembly: GCF_020745735.1. NCBI lineage: Eukaryota > Metazoa > Chordata > Chondrichthyes > Orectolobiformes > Hemiscylliidae > Hemiscyllium > Hemiscyllium ocellatum. The sequence goes on along the minus strand of NC_083426.1, from coordinate 33,169,992 downwards.
AGCAGGTCAGGCAGCATCCAAGGAACAGGAAATTCGACGTTTTGGGCATAAGCCCTTCATCAGGAAGGGCTTATGCCCAAAGTGTCGAATTTCCTGTTCCTTGGATGCTGCCTGACCTGCTGCGCTTTTCCAGCAACACATTTTCAGCTCTGATACTCCAGCATCTGCAGACCTCACTTTCTCCTCGTGAATTTTGAGACCCCCCTGCTCAAAAGAACAAAGATAATGAACAGCAAATCACAAGAAAAGATTCATTACTCCACAATGATGGTGCTGTTGACATTATTTTCCTGGACACTTTGCTTTAGGTGACTTTAGGGGCTGCTTGGGGTGAAGAGGGTCCCACACAATTTCTGTTGTTGATAATTGAAAATGCATTAAAGGGTGGAATTGTTTGGCAATTTTTGTTGATGAAGAGTAGTGTCTGCAGTTTGAACTTGCATTTAAAGGAGCAGAAATGTCCGAGGAGATATGTGCGTAATTTAATCCAGATGAACATGATGGGAACCAAGAAAGTTGAGTCCAATTAATGACAGGAAAGGCCTGACATTATTTTCCTGCAGCAGTAAAACCATCGCTGATTCAACTGGAGAATGGAAAGGGCTGATAAAGGATTCTTGGCCACTAACAGTGGGATGTCAATTAGGCTTATTATGAGTCAAATAACATTAATTATTTCTGAGCCCAAAATAATTTAGTTAGGGCTCGGTGATTACATGGGGACGACATGGCTTTCCCTTACTCTCTGAAGGTTATGATCTGACATCAGGAGGATGCAGTGTCACCACTAAAAGTTAATCCCTGCCCTACCCTTTGACAGTTCTGTATCCAAGTCTTTGATCCATACCTCATCTCCAAAATTGCTATCCTGTCCAGATTCAGCATTGACTCAGTGAACTCTTGGGAACCCTGGGCCTCTAGTGGGTACCCTTCTGGGAATTGCTCACCTCTGATTGATTGGCAGTTTTCAGTGGGCAGGATGTCCGTGATTGAGATCTTAAACTCTGGGGAGGAGCATTGGTGGCCACATTACTATTAGTCCACTTCCACAGAACTGATGGGTTCATTCTGCTTCTCCAGTTAGTGGGGCAAGTCCCTCACTGGGTTGATAAAACCCTGCCTGGTGGGTTCTGCTGCTGAAGTGTTTAGTTAAATGATTTGAAGTATTTGTAACTTTAATGGTGCTTAAGTAGAGACATTTTTGAAAATTCTTGGAAGTAGTGATAAGACTGTAAGGATGGACTGAAAGAAGGCAATTCGTTGGTCAAGGGTGATAGTGAGGACTGCAGATGCTGGAGATCAGAGTCAAGAGTATGGTGCAGGAAAAACACAGCTGGTCAGGCAGCATCCAAGGACCAGGAGAATCGATGTTTTGGGCAAAAGCCCTTCATCATGAATGAGGGTGTGAGTCAAGGGGGTGGTGAGATAAATGGCAAGTTGGGGGTGGGGGGGGCTGGGGGATAGGTAGCTGAGAGTGTGATAGGTAGATGGAGGTGGGGGTAATGGTGATAGGTTGGAGAGGAGGGTGGAGCGGATTGGTGGGAAGGAAAATGGACAAGCAGGACAGATCATGAGGGTGGTGCTGAGTTGGAAGTTTGGAACTTCACTTGCTGCTTCACTTGGAAGGTGTGTCTGACCCCTTGGATAGTGAGGAGGGAGGATGAAAACAGGCAGGTGTTACACTTTCTGTGATTACATGGTAGATGCCATGGGGATGTGGGAAGGTATTGGGAATGGAAAGGAGTGGACCAAAGATTCCCGGAGGGAACAGTCCATGTAAAATACTAACAAGGGAGGGGAGGGGAATATGTGCCTAGTGGTGGCATTCTGCGGAAAGTAGCAGAAATGGCAGATATGATCTCTTGGATGTGAATACCAGTGGAATGGAAATTGATCATCAAGGGGATCCAATCATTGTTGAGGTGGGAAGAGAAAGGCTGAGGGCTGAATGGAAATTGATCACCAAGGGGACCCAATCATTGTTGAGGTGGGAAGAGAAGGGCTGAGGGCTGAAATGCGAGTTATTAGATCAGACATATCTGAGGGCTCTGTCAACCTTGGGGAGTTCTTGGTTGGGAAAAATGGTAGGAATTTCCGAGGCCTCCCTGCAGAAGGTGGCATCATCAGAATAAATTCAATTGGATTGGAGAAACTAGGAAAATGGAATGTATTCTTTACCGGAAGTAGGGCATGAAGATGAATAGTTCAGGTAACTAGGGGTATTGGTGGGTTTGTGCTGGATATCAGTGGTCAGCCTATCTCAGAAATGGAAACAGAGATGTCGAGGAATGGCAGGGAGGAGTCCGAGATGGACCAGGTGAAGGTAAGTGCAGGGTAGAACTTGGAAGCAAAGCAAAGTTGATACATTTTTCCAGTTGTGGATAAGAGATGGAAGCAGCACTGATGATGTCATGAATGTACTGAGAAAAGAGTTGTGGGAAAGGATCCGAGTAGGAGTGGGTCAAGGAATGTTCCATATAGCCCACAAAATGATAGGCATAACTGGGGCCCATGCAGATATCCATGGCCTCCCTTTTGACCTGAAGAAAGTGAGAGTAATTAAAGGAGATGTTGTTAACAGTGAGGATGAGATTAGCCAGGTGGAAATGGGAGGTGGTGGATGGGAAAGGTTTAGGAAGAAGCAGAAAGTCCTGAGACCACTCTGATAGGGGATGGACATGTAAAGGGATGGAATGCCCATGGTGAAGAGGAGGCAGCTGGTGCCTACGAACTGGAAATTCTGAAACTGACATAAAGTGTCAGAGGAATCATAGATATAAGTGGAAAGGGACGAGTGAAGGGGAGGAAATATCGGGTTGAGGTAGGAAGAAATAAGTTCCATGGAGGCAGGAACAGGCAGAAACAATTCTTGCTTCTGATTTACAGCAACCACAGTTCTTTTGTTTTTCATTTAGGCAGAAGCAATGGATCTGCCTGCACAGACCTGTTTTTGACTTTGTGAAGAAGGTAGAAACAGATTGTACCTCGGTTGGGGGAATTATGAGCTTGAAGCCTGTGACAATTTTATTGGCATTTTGATCGGTTTTTGCCTCTGAACATGCAGTTCTTTCCAATCTCCTTTCACTTTTCATCATCCAGTAGGTATTTAAGACTGGTCAAGTTATACAGCAATTAGCATATTCTCACAAGTCTGGATACATGACCAGGTAAAAACAATGACTGCAGATGCTGGAAACCAGATTCTAGATTAGAGTGGTGCTGGAAAAACACAGCAGTTCAAGCAGTATCCGATAAACAGGAAAATCAACGTTTCTGGCAAAAGCCCTTCATCAGGAATAGAGGCAGGGTGCCTGCAGGGTGGAGAGATAAATGAGAGGAGGGTGGGGTTGGGGAGAAAGTAGCATAGAGTACAATGGGTGAATAGGGATCGGGATGAAGGTGATAGATCAGGGAGGAGGGTGGAGTGGATAGGTGGAAAGGAAGATCGGCAGGTAGGACAAGTCGTGGGGACTGAGCTGGAAGTTTGGAACTGGAGTGAGGTGGGGGAAGGGGAAATGAGGAAACTGGTGAAGTCCACATTGATGCCCTGGGGTTGAAGTGTTCCGAGGTGGAAGATGAGGTGTTCTTCCTCCAGGCGTCAGGTGGTGAGGGAGCAGCGGTGAAGGAGGCCCAGGACCTCCATGTCCTCGGCTGAGTGGGAGGGGGAGTTGAAATGTTGGGCCACAGGGCAGTGGGGTTGATTGGGGCAGGTGTCCCAGAGATGTTCGCTAAAGCGCTCTGCTAGGAGGCGTCCAGTCTCCCCAATGTAGAGGAGACAGCATCAAGAGCAACGGATGCAATAAATGATATTGCTGGATGTGCAGGTAAAACTTTGATGGATGTGGAAGGTTCCTTTGGGGCCTTGGTCGAAGGTGAGGGAGGAGGTGTGGGCGCAGGTTTTGCAATTCCTGCGGTGGCAGGGGAAGGTGCCAGGATGGGAGGGTGTGTTGTAGAGGGGCGTGGACCTGACCAGGTAGTCATGGAGGGAATGGTCTTTTTGGAAGGTGGAAAGGGGTGAGGAGGAAAATACATCCCTGGTGGTGGGGTTCATTTGGAGGTGGCGGAAATGTCATCAGCTGATGTGGTTTATGGGAAGATTCTGTCCTTGTTATGTTTGGGGGGTGGGGTCTGAGGGCAGAGGTGCGGAATGTGGACGAGATGCGTTGGAGGGCATCTCTAACCACGTGGGAAGGGAAATTGCGGTCTCTAAAGAGGGAGGCCATCTGGTGTGTTCTGTGATGGAAGTGGTCCTCCTGGGAGCATATACAGCGGAGGCGGAGGACTTGGGAATACGGGATGGCATTTTTGCAGGAGGTAGGGTGGGAAGAGGAGTAATCCAGGTCGCTGTGGGAGTCGGTGGGTTTGTAAAAAATGTCGGTGTCAAGTCAGTCGTCATTAATAGAGATGGAGAGGTCCAGGAAGGGGAGGGAGGCATCAGAGATGGTCCAGGTTAATTTCAGGTCAGGGTGGAATGTGTTGGTGAAGTTGATGAATTGCTCAACTTCCTCGCGGGAGCATGAGGTGGCGCCAATGCTGTCATCAATGTAGTGGAGGAAGAGGTGGGGAGTGGTGCTGATGCAACTATGGAAGATGGACTGTTCTACGTAGCCAACGAAGAGACAGGCATAGCTGGGGCTCACACGGGTACCTATGGCTACCTCTTTGGTTTGGAGGAAGTGGGAGGATTCGAAGGAGAAATTGTTAAGGGTGAGGACCAGTTCAGCTAAACGAACGTGTGTCGGTGGAAGGGTACTGTCGGGAACGCTGGGAGAGGAAGATACATGGCCAAACATGTACTGGGAAGTTTTTGGAAGCAGTGGAAGTCTGACCACACAAGCTGCTCACCATGCTTTGATGATGTATATACAACCTTTATGGCTGATTCAGGTAAGCTTTGGCTCAGTGGTGACTCCCCCAGTCTCCCCAAAGCTGTTAAAAGTAGGAACAATAATGGTACCTCTACAATTAAGAGGTGGCTGTGATTTTTAAATAATCATTACTTGGCATCTAAAATATTGTTGATACTGGCTACTTGTCAGCCAGCTACAGTGGATGTTGTGGTTCTGCTGAAGCCTAACGTGGGCTACTTCATTACTGGAGGAACTGTGAATGGGGTTGAGACTGTGAAATAAACAGGGACAGCTTTATATTTTAAGAGCGGTGTAGAGAGTAGTTTTTATTTGTCATTTCTACCATATACTACTGATAGAGTGAAAACGAGACAGCCTTCCTTCAAGACCAAGGGTGCTACATGGACAGTACAAACAATACAATCGTACACAGCATAAAGTGCATAATAAATGCAAAGCACGCAAGTTACAGTATAACTGTGGATGCTGGAAATTGGAATTAAAAACAATGAATGCTGGAAATACTCAAGTTTTGTTAGCATCTGGGCAATGTTTACCACTGCCGTCTCATAGTGCCAGGAACACTGGGTCCAATTCTAGCCTTGGGTGACTATCTGTGTGGGTTTTCTTCTGGTGCTCCAGTCTCCTCCCACAGTTTAAAGATGTGCTGATTAGGTAGATTGGCTGTGCTGAACTGCCTTGTGGTGTGTAGGTTAAGTGGATTAGCCATGGTAAATGTGGGATTATGGGGAGAGGGTGTGGACTGGCTAAGTCTGAGTGAGTTGCTCTTCAGACAGTCGGTGCAAATTCAATGGGCTGAATGGGCTCTTTCCAACTGTAGAAGTTCTATGGTTCTATCTTCAGAGAGAGAAACTGTGAGGATTAATTAAGTTGAAATGCTAATTCTGATCCTCTCTACAAATGTTGTCAGACCTGCTGGTTATTTGCTTCGATTCATTCATTGGATGTAGGCATTAAGCATTTATTGCCCATCCCTAATTGCCCAGACAGCAGTTAACAGGCAACCATATTACTGTTTATCCAGAGTCCTCTATTGGCCAGATTAGGTAAAGATAGCAGATCCCCCTGGTTTACATAAACATTTGCTCACAAATTGCTGAATTTATGGAATGAATTTCATGTGGTGGGATTGAGCTCATGTATTTAGTTGGGCTGGTCTGGCAGGAGAAGTCCTTCTTGGAAGAAGCTGAGGCCTAGTTTGTCATTTGCTTGTTTAGCTTACTGAATGTTATTGTAGTTACAGTGAATAATGTATAAGCAATTGAGAAAATGGCTTATCACATTCATTTGTTCAGTTATAGATAGATTAACCTTATGTTGCCTGCAAAGGCAATTAAAATCTCATTTTTGTTGTAGATCATTTGCTATTGATAAGTTGTGCAAAATAATTTGTTGTGAATCTAATTTTGACTTTCAGGAACCTGGAAGCAATTGGAATGGATTTCTAAGGAGGGTAGGATTCTATGTAGCAATATGCAATTGCTGCAATTGTCTAAACATTTGGTCTGCATTACCAATCATAAGACTTGTTAAACTGGATGAAAATATTGAAGGTAGTAACCTTGTTGCATTAAACATAATTATTCCAAGGAATCTATTTAGGTGGTGAGTAGATCTGCTGCCAGCCTTTCCCTTCAGCTGAGCTGATGTCCGCGCCTCTCAAGTTTTTATTTGCTGTGTCACAGGGACTGTGGCTCTATACCTCATTCCTTTGGCCTCCAACAGCAGAGATTTTTCTCTGTATTCAGATAAATATCGCTGTATGAGCATCTTCCTTCCATTGCCTGGATGCAGGATATCAGAAGTTGATATAGAGATAATTCACCCAGTCTTTGTGACAGAGTGTAATTCCTTTTAGCATAGTCCATCCCATGTTTACACTGAGGGTCATCATCATTACGTTGTGTTATACTAATGTGCTAAGTGGAATATATTGCAACCAGATCTTATTACTGTACATTCTTATCTTTGAGATGTCATGTTGCAGCTGGGTAGGACATTGGTATGGCCATGTTCAGTTATGATCTCATTGCTAAAGGAAAAATATTATTAAACTTGAACTTGTTCAGAAAAGATTTACAAGGATGTCGCCAGGATTGGAGGGTTTGAGCTATGAGGAGAGGCTGAATAGGCTGTTTTATTTTCTCCTAGAGTATTAGAGGCTGAGGGGTGATCTTAAAGAGGTTTGTAAAATCATGAAAGGCACAGGTAAGGTGAATTGCTAAGGTCTTTTTCACAGGATAGGGGAGTCCAAAACTAGAGGGCATAGTTTTAATGTGAGAAGGAACATGATATAAAAGGGACCTGAGGGGCAACCTTTTCACGCAGAGAGTGGTGTGTGTATGGAGTGAGCTACCAGAGAAAGTAGTGGCGGCTGGTACATCACAACATTTAAAAGGCATCTGAATGGGTATATGAATAGGAAGGGGTATATGCCAAATGCTGGAAAATGGGACTAGATCAGTTTAGGATACCTGGTCAGATGGACAAGTTAGATTCCCCTACCCTGTGAGAAAACCCTTAGCTATTCACCCTATCCATGGCCCTCATAATTTTATAAACCTATATAAGGTCACCCCTCAGCCTCCAATCCTCCAGGGAAAATAGCCCCAGCTATTCAGCCTCTCCCTCTAGCTCAAACCTTCTAGTCTCCGAAACATCTTTGTAATTTTTTTCTGAACTCTTTCAAGTTTAACAACATCTTTTCTGTAGCTGGGAGGTTAGGGAAGGAGGGGGGATATAACTGAGATATGAGAGACACTGGGGCAGGGTGAGCCTGAGAGACATGCTGAAGACCAGAGGGCATAGGTTTCAGTTGAGGAGTAAATAGTTTAGAGGAGATTACTGGATTTTTTTCTTTTATCCAGAGGATGGTAGAAATATGAAATGTGTTGCCTGAGACGTTGATGGAGATAGGTACTCTCGCAACATTTAAAGGCATTCAAAGTTTGGGAGAAGATTTGTAGCTCGGGTGCTCGTTTTTGTGGTTCTGTTCGCCAGCTGGGAGTTTTTGTTGCAAACGTTTCATCCCCTTTCTAGGTGACATCCTCAGTGCTTGGGAGCCTCCTGTGAAGCGCTTCTGTCATGTTTCCTACGGCATTTATAGTGGCTTGTCTCTGCCGCTTCCGGTTGTCAGTTGCTGTCCGCTGCAGTGGCCGGTATATTGGGTCCAGGTCGATGTGTTTGTTGATAGAATCAGTGGATGAGTGCCATGCCTCTAGGAATTCCCTGGCTGTTCTCTGTTTGGCTTGTGCTATAATAGTAGTGTTAAAGGCATCTGGATGAATGCTTGAAATGCAATGGCATAGCAGGTTATGGACTAAGTGCAGCTAAGTAGGATTAGTATATTTTGGTGTTTTAGACTGGCGAAGGAAGGTGTGCAGCAATTGTCACAGATCAACAACCACAGACAAATGTGACCTCTGCAACCAGGGCTGTCACTCCAGCATTGGTGTCTTCATTCGCAAGCAATGTTGTTTGATGGAAGCAGAAAGCCAGAACAACGAGAATGCAACCCATGGTCAGCCATGACCGAAAGGGGCGTCACGGTTGGTGTAGACACACTGGGCCAAAGGACCTCTTTCTATGACTCTAATCATTTACAAGGTAGGTCATTAGTCTCAATTTAGTTCCACTATCCTGAAAAACATTAGCAGTCCCTTCCCTTTGCCATCCTGTTATGGATGCCAGTGTGGTTCAGTCATTAACAATCCAACCTCAAATCAGAATATGGTTCATGCCCCAGTTCAGATGTTAAGCATAGACATTAAAGCACAGCACACAGGGAGTATTGCACTGTTGGATATGTTGTCTTTTGGATGAGAAATTAAACTGAAGCCCAATCTACCTTCTATGGTTAATGTAAAATACACTATATTATGAAATTAAGAAAACCAGGGGGTCGTTTGGCAATTATTATCTTTTAATCAACAGCAAAAAAAAAGAAATTATCTGGTCATTATCCTCTTGCTGTTTGTGGGACCTTCCTTTTTGCAAGTTGACTTCTGTGTTTCCTTGGAGAAAGTGAGGACTGCAAATGCTGGAGATCAGTTGAACTGTCAGCTTCAGAGTTCTTAGTCTTGCAGATTGCTTGTAATTCTGTAGTTCTGATTTCTTTTGACCATGATTGACATCGTGTGTGTGTGTGTGTGTGTGTGTGTGTGTGTGTGTGTGTGTGTGAGAGAGAGAAAGAGAGTGCTTTTTGTTGTCCCATTTCCTTTGGTCTATATGGCCGTATTTGGAGTGAGAGAAGGTCATTACTTGCAACACTGGAGTAATTAAGGGATAGTCCTTCAACTGTGACCTTCTCTCTTTTAATACAAACGACTCCTGCATAATCCTGTCACTTTTAAAACAACATTTAGAGCCATGGTAAGTGAAATGAAGACAGAATAGAGCCATTACTAAATTAAAAATAACAGAAAAACCACTCGACTAAAGTGCAGGCTTTGATACTCACATTTTTAAAGTACCTAGTAAAGATAGAAAACAAACATCTGAGCATGGATTGGCACTCCACTGACATTCTGTAATAATTTTAATTATTTAAAAAAGAACCATTCTTTGCTTCCTAGAGAAACATATTGTTGAAAACAAAAATGCAAGCACTCAAATTACTTATTGCTTTGGGAAACAAGATTAAGAATTGTAAAATTTCTAACCATGACCTCAAATATCCCATCAAAATTTTCTAGATTTTGAAATCAACTTAAAGGTCATAGTTTTGAATCAATTTTAGGATACACGGGCTTGTTTTAATGTCATAACCCAACTACAGTCCAATGTAGTTTCCGGTTAGCATACGTGTTCAGAATATTATTTCATTGAAGCTAATTTAACTGAAACACTTATGGAACTGATTATTGCCTCTAAACTCATATACTTCTGCAAAGTACTTCTAGACAAACTCAAAGAATATACCATATTTAGACTACTAGAAGAAATATGCAAGTCTGTAGTAGTTGTACCTGGGCAATAATAATGTCAGATACATGTCTGTGCAACAACTATTGCATCTGTCAACAGGTTCATTAAAATATCCACATATTTTGAGATGTAGCTTAACTTACTCACCGGCATGGTGTCAAATATATTGTGACACATGCAAGGTATGTTCTACAAGTGGATATTGAGCTAAATTGTAAGAAATTGAATAACCAAGAGAAACAAATGCAACAATCAAAGTGCAATGCAAGATTCTGTAGCAGGTGAAGAGGTCGCAACCAGGGAAGATTGTTAGGATATTTGAAAGAACTCCCCGCCTTCCCTCCATGAGACAGATTCATGTTAATGAAATTCAAGAGGTGTCTGCAACAGACCATTTATTGACTGCATTCAGACATTATAGTAGTCAATTTGACACACACAAATCGGTAGAAAAGCTGAAGTATTTAACTCAATTCAAATGATATCCCAAAAGGAATAGACACCATGTACTAAGTGCCAAGATTGAAATTAGTGCGAGTGAAATATCATGCTCTTTTCCATTTTATGAGCTGTGGATATTCTATCTAATCAAAACAAAAATAATCTCTGACCTTCCAAACTGGATTTGAATGCAAAAATGTTTATTTCATTCACTTGTAAAATTCTCCAAATGTCAACAAAATCTGGTTATTTTCCAGGAAGTTTTTCCTTTTATTTGTGTTTAAAAATAAATCATCATGGCTAGAGAAACACTTCCAATTTAATCATTAAATATATTCACAAAAAAAATCATATGTCACTGGCTCAAATTTAAAAATCCAAAATAAATTACCTTTGTCCATAGATATCGCACACCTCACACTATGCTATTATAATCTAAGACTTGTCCAACATAAGTAATGTGATATGAAATTTCAATACAATGGCTGTTTCAAAGATCATGGAGCTAGGATTCTTTATTCTACAGATCATTACAGTCATAAAAGGGAAATTAAAATCATGCAAGGAATTAAGTCTGTGGTTTATATGTGACTGGGGAAATCCTTTGTCTCTCTGTAAAGATGCCTTTCCAAAGACACCCTATTTTTCTCCAGAGAGAGTCCATTTAATTCACCATTGTGGCCTGCTGCTGAGGTGACTACTCTTCTTAGTGTTCTCCCTCACTGTCATCACCCCCTGCTTGAGGTCCAGGCATAACAGCTTGAGTTACACCTTTTGTTGATGTTCCTCAAGATCACCTGCTGCTGGAGGTTCAATTACTTCCATAAACTTTAAGGTATCTGTCTCAACAAGAATCCAATATGTATGGTATATCTTACATGAGCTAACAAATAGGTCAGGCCATATCATCATGGCAGTATATATCATACCTTTTCAAGCCAATGCAATGCAGCAAGGAAGCTGAGCATAGAGCGGGTGTTAGGTGTCTTGTCCTGGGTTTAGAGAGGCTACTGGATAGAGTGTTGGTGGGATGATTACAGGAGGAGAAGGAGTGTGTTGGGTCCTGGGCGAGAAGGGCGTCTATCAGATTGATGGTGATGGTGGTGTGTCAGATTTGTGGAAGGGTGGGATGTGTCAGGTTAGTTCCTGGGGTTGTTGGTTTCTTGGGGAGGTTTGGCTGTGGGTGAGTGAAGTAAGTTGGAAGTCTGTTTAATAGTTACTCAGGAGTTAGACTCAATATTCAATTGTCTAACTTTTAATGGGTAACTATTCATCTTAACCTCAGCCTTCACCATTAAATTGTCTAGTTTAAATGGATACTTTTAGAAGGTTCTAAGTGTAGAAGAATTTCCCAATAGAATCCTCTAAATGAATGCATTCTATTCACCTCAATGGTGAATATAGTTGTTGAATCGGATTTTAATTAGCAGGGATCTGTGACAGCAAACTCAATGCAAAAGACAAAGATTCAAAAACTTGAACTGAAAAAAAGTTCAGCCTTTATGAAAAGAAACACCACATGCAGTTCTTTTTTAGCTAAAAACATAAGAGAGGATCAAGACAAAATTTTCCCAGGCTCTCCATGTTTTTCACGCCTTTACAAAGGAAAGGCCAACATTTATAGACTTTAAAATAGGCTGAGAAGTAACAGATTATCATGAAATGATCATTATCCATAACGCAGAACTTTAACTTCCTGGCTTTCCAAAGCATCAATCATTCATGTCATTCCATAACTTTGTTTCTGTGTATGGACATTTTGATTAGGCCAAAATCTGCAGTTCAAAGTGTACAGGGAGCTGTTACAAGATTAGAAAATTTGTTTATGTTCAGCCTGTGTCATAAGTGCTGTTTCTGACCTTTTGCCACAGTCTTTTTAACTTATTGATCTATAACTCAGGAGTATAGCCAATTTTCCCATCAGGCATTTTTAAAAGTTTCCCACAATACCACATTTTCCCTTTGTCATATCATGATAGTCAGTTATATAGATGCATTGAAAATCCAATTGAAAATGCATTGGCACAAACAAACAAGTAATCCTATTCCTACTAGCAATTGTATTGTGAGCATAAAGGCTTTTAAAATTCCAATCAAACATTCCGTGACCCAACCAATTTGGTGGACAGGAATCATGGGAGTTCCTTGACAATGTTTTAAATGTGGTCAGCATGTTGCTTAATATGTTCAGCCAGGTTGGTAATATTTTCAGAGACATCTGGAATGTAAGTAGAGGACTTCTGACTCACAACAGCACGTGCTCCCCCTTGCGAGGCTAGCAGATAATCCAAAGCCAGTCGATTCTGTAATGCCATGGTCCGGATAGCCACCAGTTCAGTTGAGACCTCAGTCAATGCTTGTTCAGTTGCTTTGGCTTCTAAAGCTGTCTCATTGGCCACGTGGTTTAGTACTGAGACCGTGTGAACCAATTCATTGGATACTCACCCCGTTCTGCATAACAGAAAGGACAACATGAGGAACTGGTAGAGCCTAGTTATGGCTCTCGTACTTCGTGGATGGTAGTGCTTAAGCGAGGTGAGGCGTTGCATGTAGGGTATAATATAACCTAGATAGTAGGATCCTATCCAATTGGTAGGAAGCCATGGGTACACTTTGGTGCCTCATACAAAGTATGTGCCATTGTAAGCTGTAAATTCATCAGCCAATGTCATCCGAGGCTACATGGTGGGATAGGTCCAAGGACTATCAGATGTAATATTCCATACCCTAGACCAATCACAAGTAAACATCCCATTTCTCAAAATATTGACTACAGGGCCTTGCCAGTCAAATGTAAAATTACATTAGCTTTGCCTCATTAGCATTTCTTGTCCTGATTTTCTAAAGCAAAGGGAACCTGTAGCATTATTCAAATGGACTGTAAAGGAAGGAGGAACTGAGTCATGATTATATGAAGGCTGTTAGCATGTCGAAAATGTAGTCATTTCATAACCTCCCAATTCCCATATCCTCATTTCCCCATTCAGCCCTGTGTGATTCTGATGTAACATCCACTAGACTGTTTCTGATATGTAGAAACAGAATGACTGAAGAGGTATTCCTTCCCTTGAATGGATAGGGATATCTGTGCAAGCTCAACACTTTTATATTCAGTTTCTCAGCATACATACATGATATACGTAAATAGGTATTTGCATGCAGTTCCTGAGTAGGTTGGTTTGTTAATATCAAATGTTCACCTATGTCAAACAATTCAAAAAGTCCAAAGAGTACCAATATGATGTTCATGCTGTATTGTCGACTGGTTGAGGAGTAATCTTCTTTCAATCAAATGGACCCAATTGGAGCGTCCTTCAATTTCGAATGGGGTCAGTGTTGTTAGTAGGACTTGAAAGGGGCCTTTGCAGTGTGTCTTTGAATGAAGTATTTTCCCAGTCCTTACTAGATGCAGGTGAGATACTACTGGGTTGAAGATCTATGCTCACTGCAGATACTTTTAATTAATCTGTACCAAAGCAGGTGGGACTTGAACCCAGTCCTTCTGGATCAGAGATAGGGTCATTACTACTGTTTCACATTTAACCACTGCTGTACATACAGGTTTCTCCTGAATTGGTGATTATCTTATGTTCAAGGCACTTAACATACAATTTAATTTAAAGCTGCATCTGAAAATATCTTCTCCACGACAAACTGTTCAACCCTGTAACAGCACTGCAAATGACTTTCACTTTGTGTTCAAACAGAAAAAAAAATCAAAACAATTCCCATTGAATCTCTACAGTGTGGAAGCAGGCCATTCAGCCCATTGAATCCACACCAATTCTCTGAATAACATCTCACCCAAAGTGACCCCCCACCTCCCCCATCCTATCCCTATAACTCTGCATTTCCTGTGGCTAATCCACACAGCCTGCACATGCCTAGGCACTATGGGCATATCTGTATAGCCAATCCACCAAACCTGCATATCTTTGGACCTTTGGAGGAAACCAGATAGCCCACCAAGCCTACACATCTTTGGACTGTGGGACAAAACTGGAGTGCCCAGAGGAAACTCACGTAGACATGGGGAGCATGTGCAAAATCCACGCAGGCTATCAATTAAGATTAAGACTGCAAGAGCAAGCTTTCGGTTTCAGGAAAGTATGTTGACACTTAAAAGACTTTTTAAAATTGTCTAATACAACCAGAAAAACACATCTCAATAAATATATCCTGCTGTCTATGAAAGTACTGTAACATTATTGAGAAATAAACTTGTTCAGTTAGGTTACTTTGGCTGATACCCTGAATGAAATTGAAATAAACTTATAAATAGTATGTCTTAAAATGGAAAGGCCTTCTTCTCTTCAGGAAGCCCTCCCTGAAGAAGGGAATTTCCTGTTCCTTGGATGCTGCCTGACCTGCTGCGCTTTTCCAGCAATACATTTTCAGCTCTGATCTCCAGCATCTGCAGACCTCACTTTCTCCTTAAAATGGAAAGGCCAACATAAAGCTGATGAATAAAGCCACAAATTCGTTGATTCGTTTGCAGAAAGGCTAATCCAGAGCAGCCACCATCCATGGACCACTAGCTCAATAAAAGTAAAGCTTTCACTCTTGAAAGCTAATGTTTCTCCTAATGTTTTTAATTGAATCTATCATAAGCATTCTGTTCAGAAAAAAATGTAAATCCAAATGTAATTTCTTACAGTCAATAAGTTAAATCTTGACAAAATATTTTTGGCTGCAATTATGGTTTGAGCAAATCAATTTCATTAGGAATTGCAAAACAAGGTCTGCGCAGAAAGGAAGTTTCCAGAAGAATTGATGGAAGATGCTGGAACCTTAGAAAGCAAGGCCAGTTGTCTGAATATCATATTATTTAACCCAGCATTGTTGTTTTAAGATGGATATCTAACTGCAAGCCAATTCTAAATGACTGACTTTTTTCCCCTGAAAGTATAGATTTAAATAAATAAACAGTTTAAATAACCATTACTTGAACAACACCCTTACATTTCCAATTCCATTTTCTTACTTTTTTTTCCTGCATCGTTGTTCAATTCTTCATCAAATATTTAGAAAATTCTTTCAAATGATGCTGTAACCGTTTCCTCAATAGTCATCTTTTGATGCATTCCATGTTGGAATAGTTTGTTATGTGAATGAAAATGTTCTGAATACTTGGAAATGCACGGTAAAATATGGCAAAGTCAGCAATGGTTTCATTAAGGGGTGGTCATGCCTGACAAATCTGCTAGAATTCTTTGAGGAAGTAATGAGACGGTTAGACCAAGGAGGGCTAATGGGTGTTTTCTAGAAGCCCTTTGACAAAGTTGGCACAGTAGGCTACTTTTTAAGATAAGGGCCTATGGTGTTAGAGGCAAGGTGCTAACATGCATAGAAGTTCGGCTATCTGGCAAAAAGCAGAGAGTAAGGATAAAAGGGTCCTTCTCAGGATGGCAGCCGGTGACAAGTGGTGCACCACAAGGCTCAATGTTGGGACCACAACTTTTCACTTTATACATTAACAATCTAGATGAAGGAACTGAGGGTATTCTGGCTAAGCTTGTAGATGATACAAAGATAGACAAAGGGACAGGTAGCATTGAGGAGGCGGAAGGATTTGGGTAGGTTATGAGAGTGGGCAAAGAAGTGGCAAATGGAATACAATGTGGGAAAGTGTGAGGTCACGCACTCTGGGAGGAAGAATCGAGGCATGGACTATTTTCTAAATGGGGAGAAAATTCAGAAGTCAGAAATGCAAAGAGACTTGAGAGTTGGAGTCCAGGATTCTCTCAACGTAAACTTGCAGGTTGAGTGAGTAATTAGGAAGGCAAATGCAATTATGGCATTTATTTTGAGAGGGCTTGAATATAGAAGCAGGAATGTACTTCTGAGGTTCTATAAGATTCTGGTCAGATCACATTTGGAATACTGTCTGCAGTTTTGGGCCTCATATCTCAGGAAGGATATACAGGTCTTGGAGCATGTTCAGAGGAGGTTCATGAGAATGGACCCAAGAATGAAAAAGTTAACATATGAGGAATATTTGAGGACTCTGGGTCTCTCCTTGATAGAGTGTAGCAGGATGAGTGAGGATCTAATTGAAACATACAGAATACTGAGTGGCCTGGACAGAGTAGATGTTGGGAAGATGTTTCCACTGGTAGGACAGACTAGGACCCCAGGGCACAGCCTTGGAGTAAAGGGAGGATCTCTTAAAACAGAGGGAAGGAGAAAAAAACTTCTTCAGCTAGAGAGTGGTGCAACTATGGAATTCATTGCCACAGAAGGCTGTGGAGGCCAGGTCATTGAGTATCTTTCAGACTGATATAAATAGGTTCTTGAGTCTCAAGGGGATCCAGGGTTATGTGGAGAAAACAGGAGAATGGTGTTGAGAAACTTTTCAGCCATGATTGAATGGCGGAGCAGACTCGATAGGCTGAATGGCCTAATTTCTGCACATATGTCTAATGGTCCTATGGTCTTGAGGTGAATAGGAAAGCAGTATATAAACTGCAGTATCTATCCATTTTGAAAAGAGTCTCACCATCCCTTATATAAAATATCTTTTTATAAGTGAAGTGTACCTTTCTCTGCTTCTGTAAAAGAAAACATCCTAACATTTAATAGGTAATAATGTTGTAACCTTTGAATACATTCTTACTGATGCACTTTGATCATAAGACTGTTTGAAGATGTCGAGAAGAATGCCTGACATCTTGACAAATTCTCAAACTTCAACACTGAAATTCAAACAACTTTCAAAAGTCACATTACCATAATCAAACGAAATATTACAAGATGGTGACATCTTGCAAAATGTCCAGATTACAGAGGAGGAAGTGCTGGATGTCTTGAAACGGGTAAAGCTAGACAAATCCCCAGGACCTGATCAGATGTACCCGAGAACTCTGTGGGAAGCTAGAGAAGTGATTGCTGGGCCTCTTGCTGAGATATTTGTATCATCGATAATCACAAGTGAGGTGCCGGAAGACTGGACGTTGGCTAATGTGGTGCCACTGCTTAAGAAGGGCAGTAAAGACAAGCCAGGGAACTATAGACTGGTAAGCCTGACCTCGGTGGTGGGCAAGTTGTTGGAGGGAATCCTGAGGGACAGAATGTACATGCATTTGGAAAGGCAAGGACTGATTAGGGATAGTCAACATGGTTTTGTGCGTAGGAAATCATGTCTCACAAACTTGATTGAGTTTTTTGAAGAAGTAATAAAGAGGATTAATGAGGGCAGAGCAGTAGATGTGATCTGTAAGGACTTCAGTAAGGCATTCGACAAGGTTCCCCATGGGAGACTGATTAGCAAGGATAGATTTCATGGAATAAAGGGAGAACTAGCCATTTGGATACAGAACTGGCTCAAAGGTAGAAGATAGAGGGTGGTGGTGGAGGGTTGTTTTTCAGACTGGAGGCCTGTGACCAGTGGAGTGCCACAAGGATCGGTGCTGGGTCTTCTACTTCTTGTCATTTATATAAATGATTTGGATGCCGGCATAAGAGGGACAGTTAGTAAGTTTGCAGATGACACCAATGTTGGAAAGGTAGTGGAAAGCGAAGAGGGTTACCTCAGATTACAACAGAATCTGGACCAGATGGGCCAATGGGCTGAGAAGTGGCAGATGGAGTTTAATTCCGATAAATGCGAGATGCTGTATTTTTGGAAAGCAAATCTTAGCAGGACTTATACACTTAATGGTAAGGTCCTAGGGAGTGTTGCTGAACAAAGAGACCTTGGAGTGCAGGTTCATAGCTCCTTGAAAGTGGAGTCGCAGGTAGATAGGATAATGAAGAAGGCGTTTGGTATGCTTTCCGTTATTGTTCAGAATGTTGAGTACAGGAGTTGGGAGGTCATATTGCGGCTGTACAGGACATTGGTTAGGCCACTGTTGGAATATTGCGTGCAATTCTGGTCTCCTTCTTATCGGAAGGATGTTGTGAAACTTGAAAGGGTTCAGAAAAGATTTACAAGGATGTTGCCAGGGTTGGAAGATTTGAGCTATACAGAGAGGCTGAACAGGCTGGGGCTGTTTTCCCTGGAGCATCGGAGACTGAGGGGTGACCTTATAGAGGTTTACAAAATTATGAGGAGTGTGGATCAGGTAAATAGGCAAAGTCTTTTCCCTGGAGTGAGGGAGCCCAGAACTGGAGTGCATAAGTTTAGGGTGAGACGGGAAAGATATAAAAGACACCTAAGGGGCAACATTTTCACACAGATGGTGGTATGTGTATGGCATGAGCTGCCAGAGGAAATGGTGGAGGCTGGTACAATTGCAACATTTAAGAGGCATTTGGATGGGTACATGAATAGGAAGAGTTTGGAGGGATATGGGCCAGGTGCTGGCAGGTGGGACTAGATTGAGTTGGGATATCTGGTTGGCCTGGATGGGTTGGACTGAAGGGTCTGTTTCCATGCTGTACATGTCTATGAATCTATGACTCTATAGCTTCACTTCCAGCTGGAATGTTATATCTAGACTGCATTTCATAACTGTAATGCGCTCTTTCCATCTTTATTTGAAAAAAAACAAATGATACTAATGGCGATTAACAAAATTGTGAAGATGATGGGGCACTAATAAAATACCAAGGCTTTTATGATTATTGTGTAGATTACTGGCGTAGAGGATTTAGAGGATCTGAGTTAATCCTTTTGAAAAGTAAGTTAATGTTCAATTGTTCTCCAATAGTTGTTAATTGATCGCTTTTATTTCACACTTTATTTCAGTTCCTAAGAATGATATTTTTCAATTCAAATGCCCCTTGTAATATTGCATTTGGAGACATCTGTTCTCTGAGAAAATATTGTGATGACATTGCATTTTGGTAATCAACAATGGCCCAGTTAGTAGCACTCAAGTTCTGTGAGTAAATTAGGTTTTAAACAAGTAGGACTTTCTGCCAGTTTCTTGGGCTAAACACCATTTTAGTTTGGGTCAAAGGGGTCTGTCCAAGCATCAATGACACACAATGACTTGGAAATCATTGAAGTTAATGTGGTATGCCTTTATTAGCTATGAAATAATAGTACACATTCACAGTGGTGCTGCTCTTACACATTATGATAATGTTTTGGTGTTCACAATTTAATTGTGCACAGTTATCATAACTTGTTTGTGTAGATTCACTCTGCGGTGACCTTTCAGAAATTGTGGATAGATATATTTCACTTGTCTTGTATGTGTTGTTGTCATCCTGCATTAGCACAATGCTTTCAGTACCTGATTCATCATCCTGGTCGATGGGTGATTCATCATTCGCAGTTTAGATATGTGGCCTAATTCTTTGCAAGACTTGACCTATATATAAACTAGGCTGAATACAACGATTAACATGGCACTTTTAAAAGGGAGAATGACAGACAAAAGCAGCACATGGTCAGTGCAGGAGAGAGAGAGAGAGAAAGAAAGCTACACAGCTAACTGGCACAGCAGTGAACCTGCGCAGTTACTGTCTTTGCTGTTTGAATTCATGCATCGCTGGACATCTGAGTGTGTCTAGGAAAACTTAACAAACAGTGAACTTCACAACTGATCTTGGAGGAACCTGTTTGGGAGAGGCCACAGCACAGGAACAGATAAGTGAATAGTTTTAAGTATAGTCTTGCTGTAAATCTACAATAGTGAGTAGAGTGGGTTGATTATTGATAATATATTTTGAGATATATCTCTGAAGTCATAAGTATTAAGTTAGCCTGGAGCAGTGTTTTGTAGAGAAATAAGATGGTGCTATTTTCTGGGTCTGTAAATTGGAAGAAGCAAAAATGGCCCTTAGTATAGTGATATGCTCTTCTTGTCAGATATGGGAGTCTAGGGAGAGTTTACATGTTACTGAGGATTATATCTCCAACAAATGCAGTTGGTATCAGATTCTATCAGATCAAATGGATTAGTTGGAGCGACAGTTAGAGGTCATGAGGAATCTACAAGAGCAGTGGGGTGTAATGGATGGCAGACGTAGGAAGGGAGAAAAGTCGCAGATACAGTCATACAGATGGGTTAACTCTAGGAAAGGTATAAGAGGTAGGCAGGCAGTGCAGGGGTTTTCCATGGCTATCCACATTTCAAACAAGTATGCTGTTTTGGAAAATGTAGGGGGTGATGGATTCTCAGCAGAATGTAGCATGAACAGCCAAGCTTCTGGTATCAAGACAGGCTCTAATGTAATGAGGGGTATGTTGGCTTCGATTGTGTTAGGTCA
This sequence comes from Hemiscyllium ocellatum, assembly GCF_020745735.1. Lineage (NCBI taxonomy): Eukaryota > Metazoa > Chordata > Chondrichthyes > Orectolobiformes > Hemiscylliidae > Hemiscyllium > Hemiscyllium ocellatum. Next base: position 33,149,593 of record NC_083426.1, on the reverse strand, counting down.
CTCTCTAGCCAGAGGCACAGATAGTTGTTTCTGTGGCTAGCAGTGAAAAATCAGAATGGTGTGTTGCCTCCCTGGTGCCAGGATCACGGATAGCTCACAGAGGGTGCACAATGTTCTCAAAGCGTAGAGGGACCAGCAGGAGGTCATTGTGCACATTGGAACCAATGACATAGGAGGGGAAAAGGATGAGATTCTGAAGGGAGAATATAGAGAGTTAGGGAGGAATTTAACAAGGAGGTCCTCGATGGTAGTAATATCTGGATTACTCCCTTTGCCACGAGCTAGTGAGTGTGGGAATAGGAGGATACAGCAGATGAATGCATGGTTGAGGAGGTGGTGTATGGGAGAAGGGTTCACATTTTTGGATAATTGAAATATCTTCTGAGTAGAAGTGACCTGTACAAGAAGGATGGTTTGCACCTGAATTGGAAGGGGACCTAAACATTTGCAGCGAGATTTTCTAGAGCTGCTTGGGAGGATTTAAACTAGTAAGGTTGGGGGTGAGGGGACCCAGAGAGATAGTGAGGAAAGAGATCAATCTGAAACTGGCACACTTCAGAAAAGAAGTGATTCAAGCTGTCAGGGCAGGCAAGGACAAAGCAGAGAACAAGGTAGGACCGATAAATGAAACTGCATTTATTTTGAATGCAAGAAGCTTAACAGGGAAGGCAGATGAGCTCAGGACATGATTAGGAATATGGGACTGAGATATCATAACAATTACAGAAATGTGACTCAGGGCTGGACAGGACTGGCAGCTTCATGTTCCAGGATAGAAATGCTATAGGAAGATTAGGAGGCGAGGCAAGAGAGGAGGGCGAGTGGTGTTTTTGATAAAGAATAGCGTTACAGCTCTGTTGAGGTGGGATATTCCTGGAATACATCCAAGGAAGTTATTTGGTTGGAACTGAAAAATAAGAAAGGGATGATCACCTTAACAGGATTGTATTTTCGACCCCGTAATAGTCAGCAGGAAATTGAGAAACAAATTTGTAAGGAGATTTCAGTTTTCTGTAAGAATAATAGGGTGGTTATGGTAGGGGTTTTTAACTTTTCAAACATAGATTGGGACTGCTATAGTGATAAGGGTTTAGATGGAGACGAATTTGTTAAATGTGTATAAGAAAATTTTCTGATTCGGTATGTGGATGTACCTACTAGAGAAATTGCAAAACTTGATCTACTCTTGAAAAATAAGGCAGAGAGGGTGACTGAGGTGTCAGTGGGGGAGCACTTTGGGGCCAGCAACCATAATGCTATTAGTTTTAAAATAGTAATGGATAAGGATAGATTAGATCTAAAAGTTGAAGTTCTAAATTGGAGGTAGATTAATTTTGACGGTATTAGGCAAGAACTTTCAAAAGCTGATTCGGGGCAGATGTTCACAGGTAAAGGAGTGGCTGGAAAATGGAAAGCCTTCAGAACTGATGTAACGAGAGTCTAGAGCCAATTTATTCCTGTTACAGTGAAAGCAAAGACTGGTAGTTGTAGGGAATGTTGGATGACTTGAGAAATTGAGGGTTTGGTGAAAAAAAAGAAGAAAGCATATGTCAGGTACAGACAAGATAGGTTGAGTGAATCCTTAGAAGAGTATAAAGGCAGTAGGAGAACACTTAAGAGGGAAATCAGGAGGGCAAAAAGGGGACATATAGCTTTGGCAAATAAGGAAAAAAAAGGAATACAATTGTTTTTTCCAAATACGTTAAGGACAAAAGGGTAACCTGGGAGAGAATGGGCCCCTCTAAGATCAGCAAGGCGGCCTATGTGTGGAGCCACAGGAGTTGGGGGAGATACTAAATGAGTATTTTCATCAAGGTTTACTGTGGAGAAGGATAAGAAAGAGGTAGAATGTATGGAAATAGATGGTAACATCTTGAAATATGTCTATATTACAGAGGAGGTAGTGTTGGATGTCTTGAAATGTATATAGCTGGAACAATCCCCAGGACCTGATCAGGCATACCCTAGAACTTTGTGGGAAGCTAGAGAAGTGATTGTTGGGACACTTGCTAAGATATTTGTATCATCAATCATCCCAGGTGAGGTGCTGGAAGACTAGGGATTGGCTAACGTGTTTCCACTATTTAAATAAGGTGGTAAGGACAAGCCATGGAACTATAGACCAGTGAGCTTGACATCGCTGGTGGGCAAGTTGTTGGAGGGAATCCTGAGGAACAAGATTACATGTATTTGGAAAGGCAAGGACTGATTAAGGATAGTGAACATGGCTTTATGCGTGGGAAATGACAAACTTGATTGAGTTTTTGAAAACGTAACAAAGAATGTGGATGAGGGCAAAGCAGTAGGCGTGATCAAATGGGCTTCAGTAAGGCATTTGAGAAGGTTCCCCATGGGAGACCATTTAGCAAGGTTAGATCTCAAGGAATACAGGGAGAACTAGCCATTTGGATACAAAACTGGCTCAAAGGTAGAAGACTGAGGGTGGTGGTAGATGGTTGTTTTTCAGGGTGGAGGTCGGTGACCAGTGGAATTCCACAAGGAATGACGCCTCGTCCAATATTTTGTCATTTACATAAATGATTTGGATATGAATACGGGAGGTATAATTAGTAAGTTTGCAGATGACACCAAAATTGGAGGTGTAATGGACAGCGAAGGTTACCTCAGATTGCACCGGGATCTTGACCAGATGGACCAATGGGCTGAGAGGTGGCAGATGGAGTTTAATTCATAGAAATGTGAGGTGTTGCATTTTGGGAAAGCAAATCTTAGCAGGACATATACACTTATTGGTAATGTCCTAGGGAATGTTGCTGAACAAACAGACCTTGGAGTGCAGGTTCATAGCTCCTTGAAGGTAGAGTCACAGGTAGATAGGATAGTGAAGAAAGCGTTTGGTATGCTTTCCATTATTGATCAGAGTATTGAGTACAGAAGTTGGGAGGCCATGTTGCAGCTGTACAGGATGTTGTTTCGGCCCCTTTTGGAATATTGCATGCAATTCTGGTCTCCTTCCTATCAGAAGGATGTTGTGAAACTTGAAAGGGTTCAGAAAAGATTTACAAGAATGTTGCCAGGGTTGGAGGATTTGAGCTATAGGGAGAGGCTGAACTTGCTGGGGCTGTTTTCCCTGGCGTGTCAGAGGTTGAGGGGTGATCTTATAGACGTTCATAAAACCATGGATAAGGTAAATAGATAAGGTCTTTTTCCTGGGGTAGAGTGTATAGGTTTAGAGTGACAGGGAAAAGATATAAAAGAGACCTAAGGGACAACTTTTTCATGCAGAGGGTTGTGCGTGTATGGAATGAGCTGCCAGAGGAAGTGGTGGAGGCTGGTACAATGGCAACAATTAAAAGGCATCTGGAAGGATGTATGAATAGGAAGGGTTTGGAGGGATATGGGCCGGGTGCTGGCAGGTGGGACTAGATTGGGTTGGGATATCTGGTTGGCGTGGACGGGTTAGACTGAAGGGTCTGTTTCCATGCTGTACATTCTCTATGACTCTATGACTGTATAACTCACCTTTCCAAAAACCCATGTGGTCAAATGACAATCACAAGATCTTATTTGAACTAGAACAAAAGATAACTATCCGCATGCTCATTGATCATGCTCTTGTACTATTTTCTCCCTTCTTTCCTATTATGTATCATGCACATGAGCTTGGTTTGTGAGAGTGTGGGATCGATGAAGAGAGTGTGACTCTGTGTTCCAAACATGAGAGTTGCCAGTGAGATTAAGCCATTGCCACGAGGAGTAGCACATAGATTTAGCATAGCTATTCAAAAATCTTGATATGTCACAATATACCTGACTATGTTGGTGTATGCATTGGTGTATGAAACCATTAGACTGATGATAGTGAAATAAAATCAAGACCTTTACTGTTACCTTCAAGACTGTAAGTATTCTTTAATCTTACTCCCAAATCATCTGCTTTCCCTTTATTCATGCTAGCTTGTGATTCATAATGTCTCTCTGCTCCTGGCTTCAGTGTTGGTAAGCCTTTCGATCCTTTCCTTTCATCCCCTCCAGTTCAAATGTCACCCTGGAGCCTTTACTTCTTGTCGTACACCTTACTTAAGACACCTCTTTCTCCTTCTGCACCAACTTCCCTCTTTGAAGCAAATTGTCAGATATAGTCATTCGGCCTTTATCTTAGTCAGGGGTAGTCTGTCCTCACACTGGCCATGCACTCTTATTTATCCAGCTCATTGCTTGACTAATTGCAGCTTGTCATTTTTGCATTACATATTCAAACCTGCTGTTATTATAATTGCCATTGTTCTCCAAATGCACCCTCCTGCTGTAACATTTTCTACTTGCCTCACGTTATTTCTTAGAATTAATTTACCCTTTGTGAGGCTCAATCCATTTCTGCTAACTGTTTGCTTGACAGAGGTTTTTATCACTGGAACCTGAATGGTGCCAGATGTCTCCAGAGTAACATTTTCATAAATGTTTAAGTGGCAAATGAAAACACTGGCGCTTAAATGTCTTATCTGGCCTAATTTATTTTCACTTAAAATCATTAAATGATTATGGGTAATCAAAAACAAACTATGAATTCTATTTGTTTAACTGATTTGAGATTGGATTCATTAAGTTCAATTCAAAAAGACCCCCCTCCCCCAAGACTAAGTTTCTTTGTTCTGTTCCAGGAACAGGAAGTAAGATCACTTTTTCTGTAAATATACTCCCACGCATTCAATATAGAATAGGCATTTGATTCCTTTGACATGTTGGAACTCCAAGCAATTGTATGTACAATCACTGAAAGGAAAGCATCTCCTCTGAATTACAGTCACGAGCACTTCTAGTTTCAGCTGGCTTTTGAAAAATGGTAACATGAGCTGGATCATCATTTTCAAAGCATTGGTAGTGACCCAAGACAGGAAATTGAACACCTTTATAAAACCCAGTACTTATTTTATTTGAAAAGAAAGTCAGGGAATTCCATAAAGGGCAAGCAATCCATTGTACTAGATTATCATTCAGGAAGTGAACAAATATCTCATTCTATCTATCTGATACTTTTCACGTCATTAGATTAGTTTTATGAAGGGATAATTATTTTAATACAATAATGTTGCTCCTGAACTGAATGGGCACTTGTTAAGAGAACAACACTGTCCATGAAATGAATACAGTTTTCAATAAGTTGAAATCTTGCATGATCAGAGATGATTCACAGAAAGATATTCTTTCTGTGTGTTGCATTACATATACTTTGCACAAATAATACTTGAAAATGAAAACCAAAGAAGACACCTTTAAGCATTTAGAAGTTTAACTTAACTCTCTTCAAAATGAGGAATGTTAACATTGATGTGGGAAATACTATGTTATTTCAAAAATTCAGAGTCAATATCAAGCATTCAAGATCAGGAACAAGCTTGGTTCCTATTATTTTGCCCAAACTGCAGAAGGATACTCCCTCTTCCACTTTACATCACCTATTTTTGTTTCCTTCCTGAGAAAGGATGTCTCTGGATACATTCTTGACATCATAGAATCCCTACAGTGTGGAAACAGGCCATTTGATTAGATTAGATTAGATTCAGTACAGTGTAGAAACAGGCCCGTCAGCCCAAACAGCCCACACCGACCCTTCGAAGAGTACCCCACCCAGACCATTTGCCTCTGACTAATGCACCTAACACTATGGGCAATTTAACATGGCCAATTCACTTAATCTGCACATCTTTGGACTGTGGGAGGAAACCGAGCGCCCGGAGGAAACCCATGCAGAAACGGGGAGAATGTGCAAACTCCACACAGACAGTTGGTTAATGTTAAAATTCATTAGCATAAAGGACAATCACAGCGGTGTTGGGAATGATTAGGCCACTGATCATAGTAAAATGAATGGGTGTGCATATGGGTCGAATGGAGGTTTAATGGAGGGGAACTGTACATCCATAGTGAAAAAAAGCTTTTCAGAGACATACAGATGAAAAGTTATATACTTCTTAAATTCTAAAAGTGAAACAAGTCAGATCTACTAGGTATAGTAGATTCTTTACCCATATATGTCCCATTGTATGGTTGTGCATTATAACAGATTTATAATTAGTACACTTAGTTTCATGATTGTTTAACAATTTTAAAATAATGACATAATTGTTCCAATTTTAATTGATATGTTATAAAAATGCTCAATTTAAGTGATAGAATATTTGCCAGTGACCTCTAAGACTTTGACAGAAATATGGATATTTCTTCATGAACATGGATAAAATTTCAAAATATGGATGCTAAGTTTAAAGCTAGCTGGAGTCTGCAATTTGCAAACTGCAGAGCTGGAACAGACAGTATTCATGCACCCAAGCCTTGGACAATCAACTTCCTGTCGAAACCAGACTGGCCTGGAACTGCTTGGCCAGGTGCTAAAGGCCACATTATTTCAGACGGACTGCTCTTTACGCCTCCAGTGAACCTGCTTTGTTAGAGGAATGCTATACAGGCTTGGTGGTACCCAGCTCAGAAGGGCAGAGGCATTCCTGATGAAGGGTTTTTGCCTGAAACATCGATTTTCCTGATCTTTGGATGCTGCCTGACCTGCTGTGCTTTTCCAGCACCATTCTAATCTAGACTCTGATCTTCAGCATCAGCAGTCCTCACTTTTGCCCAGAGGTATAACGTGACAAGAACAGCACTTGACAGTTGAAGGTTCAAATCCATGTTCTGTGACCTCCAAATATGGAAACTAGTCACCTCACTGGATCTTCTGACACTAGTGTTGGACACAGGCCACAGGAGCCTTGAGAGGATGGGATAAAGGGGGCCACCTGGAGCCTCAGCTCTCTACCTTTTGCACCTTCTTCAATAGATGACGTCGCCAACCCCTTGGTTCTCATATTGAGCATCATCAGACTGACCTGACCAAGAAGACCACCTCAGTGAGAGAACTGAAAGACCAGAATCAATCTTAGGCAAGAAGGATATCCCAAATTGATGACCTTAAAAAACCGAGGAACAGACTGCCCTAGCCTGGAAGAACACAGCAAGCCAGGCAGCATCAGGAGGTGGAGAAGTCAATGTTTTATGCGTAAGCCTTCTTCAGGACTAGGGGTGGGTGTAAGGAGACCTGCAGATAAAGAGGGTGAGGTGGGGGTGTTGGTGAGGTAGGGCTATGTGGACACATTAGAGGGTTCAACCTGATTGGTCGCAAATACAGTGGTTGGCACCTCTGTATTGGATTTAGCAAATCCTCACAAGTGCATGTTAGAAATAGATAACTAGTGTAGTTTTGAGACTATTCACTCATAGATTTAAAGTTATTTACTGAAGAGTCCTGTGAAGAGATTGATAGAGTTTAATTATTGGTAGAATATGAAAAGTATTGTTTTTCCTTGCTAAAGTGTTTGATAAAATTGAGTTGGACCATCCTCTGACTCGTGTACCCCTTGTCTATCTCATTGGGTAATGTGCTGGAGTTGAAAAGGTTTACAGCAAACTGATCAAGATTAGTCAGGGTACATTTACCCACCTTTCCCTTTACAATAGCAGTCTAATGGACTGTGGAGTTGGAACTATATATATTATTCACCTAATTTTTGTAAGGAAAATCTTTTTTCACATTACATTGTTCTATCAGTCATCACTAATACGGATGCAGACCTTTTGACAAGATTAACAATGGCTGGTTAGCTTTTGATAGCAGAGATACTGAAAGATGTAATTACTGCTCATTACATGCTAGAATTACAAAGGTCAGCTCAATCTCTGTCTATTATCATAGTCTGCAGTCTTATAAAATGTGATTGTATACATCTGAAAGTTCAGTGCTGCTAAATTTCTGACTTGATTTAACAATTTGTGTGATTAATAATATTATGGTTCACTAAACTAAAAATGCTGCCAAACATGGCTCTAAGCTAATTAGTCAAACAAATTAAATTTATTGCTGCACACTGTCAGAAGTCGCACGACACCAGGTTATAGTTAGACAGGGTTATTTGAAATCACAAGCTTTTGGAGCACCTTTTTCAGGTGGTATAGGTGTATTTTAATCAATATTAAATGCGTATATTTTGTGACTTCATATAACAAATATACTAATATTGTTCTGCACTTCAATGTAAAAAAATTATACTTCTTATATAGAACAGAATCTGAGCTGAGATTCTATTGTAAATTAATGGTTTGCACTGCACAGAGCCAGGGACACGAGTTCATTTCCACCCTTGGGCGACAATCTGTGTGGAATCTGCACATTCTCCTGTGCCTGCAGGGGTTTCCTCTGGGTGCTCTGGTTCCCCCACCACAGTCCAAATATGTGCAAGTTGGGTGGATTGGTCATGCTAAAATGCCCATTATGTCCAGGGCTGTGCAGGCTGAGTGGATGCAAAGTGTAGGTTAAAAGGATAGCATAGGGGAATGGGACTAGGTAAAATGCTCTTCATGGAGTTGGTGTGGATTTGATGGACCGAATAGCCTGCCTGCACGCTGTAAGGATTCTATGGTATGATGAAATTTGGTAGATGATCTGTGGAAACACCTGAGAATTAGTCCAAAACCTGTTTGTAAATTCCTCCGGGCTTTCACTGGTGATCATTCAAGAGAATCCCAGTGAAACTTCAAAGATAAGTTGTTGTATACAGAAATAACAGTTTATCAGCATGGTCCCATTATGTTCTATAGTTTAATAGGTCTTAAAAGTTTGGCCATAATTTGGATCATTGTAAAAACTAAAATCTCATCTCATTGACTACAGCCTTCAAAATTATCATCCCCTCGAGATTGATCACTAAACTTAGTGATCTCGGACTAGGCCCCACTCTCTGCAACTGGACTCATAGTTTCTTGACCCACAGGCCACAATCAGTGAAGACTGGGGACAATATTTCATCCTCATTAACACTCAACACTGGAGTCCCCTAGGGGTGCGTACTCAGCCTTCTACTGTACTCATTGTATACCTATGACTGTGTCATCAAATACCAGACTAATGCCATTTACAAGTTCACTGATGACACCACCTAGTCAGTCGAATCTCAGATGATGATGAAACAGACTACAGATGTGAGGTGGAAGACTTGGGAAAATGGTGCACTGAGAACAACCTAGCTCTCAATGCCAGCAAAACCAAGGAACTCATTATTGGCTTTTGGTGGGATGCTACTCATGCCCCCCCTACACATTTAACAGCACAGAGGTGGAATAAGTGGAGAGCATCAAGCTCCTAGGAATGGTCATCCACAACAAGCTTTCTTGGACTCTTCATGTGCATGTACTGGTTACAAAACCCCAACAACATCTCTTCTTCCTCAGGCAGCTGAGAAAATTTGGCATGGCAATGAATACCCTTGTCAACTTTTAAAGGTATGCCATTGAGAGCATACTACCTGGTATGGCAACTGTACCATTCAAGATCGGTGACGGTTACAGAGAGTGGTGAATTCGGCCCGACAATCACAAACCAACCTCCCATCTATGGAATCCATCTACCAGGCCCGCTGTCAAAGAAAGGCTGCCAGCATCTTCAAAGATCCATCCCACCCTGGCAATGTTTTTCCACAATCTCTACCATCAAGGAGAAGGTACAGCAGCCTAAACATATGCACCAGCTGGTTTTGAAATAGTTTCTACCTACTGTTGTTAGAATACTGAATGGACTCACAAACTCTTAACGTTCGTCTGAATCTGTGTTTTTGTTTTTGCTGCTGTTTACCTATTATTTACTTATCTATGCTAATAAGTCGTGACCTGCCTGCATTGCTCACAAAACAAAGCTTTGCACTGTGCCTCGGTATACGTGACAATAAATTTAATTCAATTCAATTAAATGTAATCTGCATTACAAGAAATGAGGAAGGTATTGATATTGAATGAATGAATACTTAGCCAAGGGCCCTTTGAGTCAATCGTGCGCGCCCCTTGCATCATTTGTTATGGAGAAAAATATGCTTTGAAAGAGTTTTCTTTTCCAGAAACGCTGGCCTAGAAACTTTGACAATAAAACAATATACGATGATTAAGGAAATCATTTTTTTCAAAGGAGAGTCAGAAGTCAGCAATAAAATAAAACAAAAAATGCTGAAGATCTAAATAAAACAAAATTGATGAAAATCAGCAGGTCTAGCAACATAGAGTCATATCATCCTACAGCCTGGAGACAGGCCCTTTAGCCCAAACTGGTCCATGCCGACCAAAATGTCCATCTACGATAACCCCATTTCCCTGCACTTGGCTCATATCCTTATAAACCTTTTCTATCCATATAATTGACCAAAAGCCTTTTAAATGTTGTTAATGTACCTGCATCTAACACTTCTGCTAGCAGCTTATTCCATAGGCTTACCACTCCATGTTAGAAAGTTGCCCCTCAGGTTCTCTTTTATTCTTTCCCCTCTAACCTGAAACTGATGCCCTCTAGTCCTCAATTCCCCAACTCTGGGGGAAAAAAAACTAAGTGCATACACCCTATCTATGCCTCTCATGATCTTATACACTTCAATAAGATCCCCCCTCAGTCTCCCATGCTCTAAAGAAAGAAGTCCTAGCTTGTCCAATTGTTAAAACTCAAACTGTTGAGCCCTAATAACATCCTTGTAAATTCCTGTGGAAGAAAGTAGATTTCAGTTTTCAAGTCAGATAACCCTCCTTCAGAACCAGGTTCAAGGGACAATAGACTCGAAACGTCAACTTTAATTTCTTCCACAGATGCTGCCAGTCCTGCTGAGTTTCTTCAGCAATTTCTGTTTTTGTTTTTGTCAGCAATAAAGTTGGTCTATAATCATTCATATGATGGGACTTTGTGATAAGGTTCAATATCAGTGGATGTATGAATGGAATCATTTTCCAATGTCCTTTATCTTTGCTTACTTTCCATTTAAAACTCCAGTTGTTTCTAATTACTAGCTTTTTCATTTTTGCCAATTACACAAATGGAAAATAAAATAATATCTGTCAGAGTCATTGAGGACCTTTAAGGAAGGAAATCTGCCATTTCTAATTAGTTTAAATCTTGCATGACTGTAGACCCATAGCAATATGGTTTACTCTTAAAAGCCCTCTGCAATGGCCCAGCAAGGCATTCAGTTCAATAGCAATTATGTATAGACCACAAGTGCTGTTATATTTAGACAAAATTATTTCAATGTACTCCAATGATGGAGAATGTAGGTAGCAGCCATGGTATAGAAGGGACAATGACGGTAAAAAAAGGGAAATGTGATATACAATGGAGGGGATGGCTGGTATGGAAGGATATGGGAAGATGTGTGAGGGAGAGTGATAACCACCACTGTGGCCTCAATGCAAGGACTATACAGCATGATGTTGGGCATCATCGGACTGTAGTGAGGGGCTCAGGGATAAGGAAGATAGTTAGAGTCTTAGTTCAAGATGGTAGGTGGGAAGGTGTGGGGACTTGGTTGAGATGGGCTGTCCAGGGACATAGAGGCTCAGGGCTGGAGGGCATGACAACCAGGCCAAGGTTGCTTCAGTGCTCATGCAGCACTTACACTCTGTTACGATCGGTCTGTGACATGAGCATTGGAGCAAGTACTCATTGAAATAAGGTTCCCTATCAAAGTAGCAAAGATGAGCCATTCCATTGTCATCCTTGTTGGAAAGTAGCATGTCTCACATATTAAGCCACTACTGTAAGGGATACGACAGTTATCACATTATGTTTTTTGCTAAGATCCTTCTCTGTTCATTATATGCCCAATAAAACAGGTTCATTGCCAGCAGTACCTTTGGGCCCAGCTGTAGCAGGTATTGTTGACAATGTGCTGCTGTACAACAAATGTTCAAGTGGGTGGAGGAGGACAAATATTCCAGCCAGTCCTAGTCTAGCACCAACTGCTGCAGAAAACTGACACTCTCCACCATAAAAGAAGTCTGCAGCTCAAGGGTCCTTCAGGGTACATTACACGCAAAGGGAGGCTAGGGTCTTTCATGCTCAATGCCATTTACTCCAATGTGTGAAGTGCAGTATTGGCAGAGGCCGATGATGTTCTTTGTTTTAAATGCTCATGGAATGTTGGAGGTAAACATTACAAGGCGTTTATGCAGTATGAATATTACATGCTTATGCCTGATCTAGTCACATTTGGACATGGACTGCTTCAGTATCTGAGGAGTTGGTGAATGGTGCTTAGCATTATGCAAACATCCCCATATCTGACTTATGACGGAGGGAAGGTCATTGATGAAGTGGCAGAAGATGGTTGAGCTGAGATACTGCCTGAGAAACCCCTACTGGTGGTGGGGAAATGCAGCTTCTGTTTGTATGATCTTGATTTGCTTTTGTTTTTTGTAATTAAAAGTTAAAATGTTACATTATTTGAAGGCTTCCCTTTCTGTGATAGCCCCACAGGGTATAAGATAATAAAGTGATGGGCTACAATGGTACATGCAAGTCCTGACCCTTCTCCACCGTCAAGTGCAAGACATCTGACAACTGGAGGAAGTAGGCCTCATCTTCCACCTTGGGACCTTTCAACCACATGGCATCAACGTTGACTTCATTAATTTCCAAATCTCCTCTCCCCCCACCCTAACCCAGATCTAACCCTCCAACTCAACACTGCCTTCTGGATCTGTCCCATCTGCCCATCTTCCTTCCCAACTATCCACTCCACCCTCCCCATCTACATCCCCCTTTCCAGCTACCTTCACTCCAGCCCTACCCCTACACTCCTACTTATCTCGCAGACCCCATCCCCCTCCTCATTTCTGTTGAAGGGTTTATGGCCAACCCTACTCCTCAGATGCTGCCCGACCTGCTGTGCTTTTCCAATGCCACACTTTTCAACTCTGATTCTCCAACATCTGCAGTCTTCACTTTCTCCACAGGGGTGAGAGTAGTAATGAGGGTTGTAAGATAGGTTGTACGTATGTACCAGTGAGCTATGATTGGCCTGGCAGTTATATGTTGTACTGCCTCTGTGCTATGAGAAATGCAGGTTTGTAGCTTCTCTGCTACTCTGTTGATAATGAAAGGCAACTTTGGGCTGCCAACACTTCGCCGGGTGCACAGTCGAGGATCCAAGATGGTGCCTCTGCCAGTGATGATGCTCTATTTTAGGATATCCTGATAGTGGATATTTTTCCCACTTTAGCAAGTGGCAGGATCAGGTTGGCATCAGACAGTGGAGGGTACTATAGTAGTAGGCTAGGTGAGTAATGAGGTGAGGTTCGATCTAAAGTGTCAGAAAACGTGTTTGGTGTTGTGGAGAGAATTGCTCCAAGAAACCCAATAAAAGTGACATTTAAAATATTGCAAGATTTGGCTCTATATTTCTGCAGTCTCCAGTACTTTTAGCCATTTCTTCACATCATATGGAGTGAAGGGGATCAAGGGTTAGGGGGAGAAAGTAGGAGAATGGGGTTGAGAAACTTATCAGCTTTGATTGAATAGCATAATTTCTGCTCTGTCTTTTGTTCTTATGGCCTTATGAATGAATTGGCCAAAGACTTGCATTGTGATGCTGGGTACCTTAGGAGAAGGCCAAGATGGATCATTCACTCAGTGGATTTAATAGAGGCACCAGGCTCTCACCTTTCTGCTCGAGTGCTGGCAAGTCTCCTGTATTGCATCCTCCTGGAAATATCTGTCAAATTGCTCTCCTCCACTCCTTAATGAATCAAGATCAAAACTCTGACTTGATGGCAATAGTCAAGTGGAAGATAGGTCAACGATAAGTTTATACATTGTGGTGGATACATTCTGCTTTCCTGTCAATGACCCACAACACCTATTGGATGCCCTGTTTTGTTGTTCTAGAGCTTTACTGAATCTGTGTTCTTTAACATCCTTGTAGTGCCACACAAATGCATGAGATCCTGAATATGAAGATAGCATTTTATCTCCATAAGGGCTTTGAGTACCAGTACTGTTATGGACAGATGCAACTACAACAGGTAGCTTGCTCAAGGTGATCTCAGGCAGATTACTCCCTCTAGACTATTCAGGCTTCCTGGATGGATATAATTTCAGCTCTGATCTCATCCTCATAAACTTCTTTGCCCTTTCTTTATATGTTTTAGAATATGAAAACTAGAACAATGCACAATATTTCAAGTCTGATCAGGGTTCTGTATCAGGTTGTCATAATTTGTTGTTGATACTCTAATTGTAACAATGCAACATTTATTTCAATGACTCATTCACAGCACCATAGCTCATCGAAACATAAGGCTTGATCGAGTTCCTGAAAATTCAAAAGACACAGTTAAATGATTGACTGACTGTGTCAATTTTTAAGAACGTATTATTTCCTACTTCCACTCTGGTGAAATAACTACTATTGATTTCTACTGAGAAAGGTTAAGGACTTTGTTCTGCACCTCTACTGATCAAATGTTAACTTTTTGAAAGAGGAATGATGTTTTTTAACATGTGTATTTATTAATGTGGTTATGCTTCAGTTAAAGACAGAGGCTATTTATTATTTCTATTGTAAGTTGCCAGTATTTGCTTTTAATATTTGATAAGTCTGCTTTACTGAGTGGTTGTAGTAAAAAACCTATTTGATCTTGCTTACAAAATGCAGCATCTTTGCTGCACTATCATTCATTTTGGAGGTTTGATTTTCAACAAATTGAAAGGGCTGCCACCAAGTTTAGATAATCACATTTTGGTACAAAGTCATCAGACATTGCTTGTAGGTTGCCCGTTTTTGGCTGTACTCCCTTACTTCTGAAGAATTGATAGCAATGGGTGAGACATGTTGGCTTTGTAACAAATAACACAGCTGGTAAAATAATAAAATAAATTATTTTCTTTACTCTATTCATAAACAAAATATACAATTATTCCATTAATTAAATCTAATTGTGATTAACATTGAACTTACTCCACAAAGGATAGAGAGAAAAGGAGTAGATTAATACTTTTGGTTGGATCCATCTCCAGAAATGAAACTGAAATATGTGTTGTACAATATGTATATATTTTGTCTTTAGTGTTTGAATCTTTAAACATAAAACCAAATTCCCTGTATTACAAACCTTCTGAAGTCACCCATTGGCTAGAAAGCATTTCAGACTGTCCTGAGATTATGAAAGCTGTAAGACAATTGCAAATCTATATTTACCTTTAAAACATATTTTATACATAGATTTACAGTTTTTATTTCTGAATAAGTTTCAGCCAGGTATGTTAATTTGCAGATTGATGTGCTATATATTTCTAGAATTTTTTTTCTGTATTAGAGTTCCAATCTCTTAAATGCTTTTTAAGATATTTTTATCAGATTGGTGGATGTCTGCACCTCTCTCCTGTGTCGCCCACTTAGACAAGATAGTAGCGTATGACAGAATCACTTTCCTTGAGGTAAATGCTGACAGGGAGGTTATGGTGCTTGGTGTCGACATTGACAGCTGAGTCTCCAATCGGGTTCAGCAGGGTCTTGCCATCTCACAATTAAACATTTCACTGTCATACTTCCCAACGTGAATATATCCCATCCTCACAAGGAAATGTCATTAGGGTGAGGTGGTTCTATCATGGGGAAGAAAAGAACTCATGAGCTGAGTGAACCACGGCTGCCCTCAGACACTATTGAGTATTATAAAAACAGCAGTAGGAATAGATTGTATTTCAGGTCCCTTCAAGAAGTCTGTTCAATACACGTGAAATGTAATCTAACAAAAATGCAATATTGTGCTCACAGGAAGGGGTTATGACTAATGTTAATACATAACTGAGATGCTATAATCATGAAATTTTAGATGCAGCATTGTGTACTTGTCAATGACAATTCTATTTTTTCAGTCATGGGATGTAGGTGTTGCTGGTTGGGCCAACATATATTGACTATCCTTAGTTGCAGTTGCGAAGATTATGTTGGGTTGGCTTTTTGAACTATTGCTGTCTGCTTACAGTAGTTAGACCCACTATGCCCTTTTGGAGTGAGTTCCAGCATCTTGGCCCAGTAATGCTGAAAGAACAGTGAAATGTTTCCAAGTCAGGATAGCAGAGTGACTTGGAGTGACTTTGCAGCCCTTGTCCTTCTAGGTGGCAGTAGTTGTGAGTTTGGAAGGTGCTGTCTATTGAGCCTTGGTGAATACCTGCATTGCATCTTCAACACACTGCTAGTGAGTGTCAATGGTGGAGAGAGTAAATGATTGTGGATGAGATGCCAATCAAACAGATGGGTTGTTCTGGATGGTTTGAAGCGTACTGACTGCTGTTGGAGCTGAAAATGTATTGCTGGAAAAGCGCAGCAGGTCAGGCAGCATCCAAGGAGCAGGAGAGTCGACGTTTCGGGCATGAGCCCTTCTTCCTCATTCCTGAAGAAGGCTTCATGCCCGAAATGTCGACTCTCCTGCTCCTTGGATGCTGCCTGACCTGCTGTGCTTTTCCAGCAACACATTTTCAGCTCTGATCTCCAGCATCTGCAGTCCTCACTTTCTCCTGACTGCTGTTGGAGCTGTACTAATCCAGGCAAGCAGATATTTTCTATCAAATTCCTGGCTTATGACTTGTAGACTGTTGACTAGTTTTAAGGAGTCAGGATATGGGTTACATGGAACAGAGTTCCTAGCTTCTGACCTGCTCTTGTAGTCACAGTATTTGAATGGCTAGTCCAGTTGTATTTCTGGTCAATGGTAACCTTCGCGATGTTGACAGTGGAGATTCGACAATGTGATGTCATTAATGTCAAGGATTGATGGTTAGATTCTCTGTTATTGGAGAGAATTACCTGGCACTTACATAACGTGAATATAGCAATGGGGACAGGATCCCTATGTTCCCTTTGTCAAATGATATTTACAGAAGTTAATCCCCCTTAATAAAATTAAAGGAATAATTATACTCAATGAAAATAAGCAGAATTCCTTGACATTTATGTCTGGACAGTCACACAGTTGGGGCACAGTCATGTGTCTGGAAAGTTTGCAGAATTGTAATGGTAGGCCAGTGTTTATTGCCCATTCCTAATTACCCGACAGCAGTTAGGAGTCAACCACACTGCTGTGGGTCTGGAATCACATATAAGTCAAAAAAGGTCAGGAAGGCAGATTTATTTCCTGAGAGTTTTGATAAGATAATGTACATGGTCACCAGCTAGTTTTGTATTCCAGATTTTTATTGAATTCAAATTTCACCATCTGCTATTGTGTCTATTGAGTTTACCATGATACCACCACCTCACCTAATAGCGATGGCACGAGCCTAAAATCTAACTCTTCTCCTTTCCCAGCCAAGATGACCTTCAAGTGTGAGATAAGACTTGGCATAGACTGAAAGACGTGATGGACCAGGGTCAGTGCTAGAGTTATGTCCATCATCTCACACGGGGCTGGAGAAAATAAGACAAAGTCTAAGTACCCTTGATATTGCAATTTTCTCCCTCTGCCCATTCAATATCATCTGATCTTGAAATTAGACGCAGGAGACACAGAAAGGTCAAGCCTCATATGTCACCGTGGGTGAAAGATCTCAGTAAGAGGTGGAGATTTTGTAAAAGGGGTTTATTCTCCTTAGAGTAGTGAAGGATATGGGTGATTTGATGGAGGTATTCCATATTGTGAAAGATTTTGGTCGATTGCATAATCAGAGATTACATCCTGAAAAGGCTGACTAGTCAGTAACCAGAAAAGTCAAATTTAAACAGATTACCAACTGAACCAAAGGTGATGAATGGAAATAAATACACAGCAAATTGTTGTGATCAGAATTCATTGTCTAAAATGGTTGTGGAAGCATATTCAATAATAACTTTTAAAGTTTGAATAATTATTAAATAATTTAACATTACTTGAAATGGTAACATTTGCAGGTAAAAGCAGAGAAGGAGACTAATTGGAAAAAAAATCATTCAAAGAGCCAGCACAATCGGGAAGGTCCAAATAGCTTATTTCTGTGTTTTCTAATAAACAAACTGCTGATAAGAAAAGAAAATGACTGGTTGGAAAACTTTGAGCTCGCAATGCATTGTTTTAATATGTGCTTTACATGTACCAGAAGTGCAAATGTGGAATACCACCCTTTTTATATCAACTATTCCACAGTATGAACTCTAGAGAATTGCCTTTTGTTTTATCAGTTTAGTACACTGGCTAATTTAGGCAACTGCCATCATATTGATCCTGATTGCAACACTCCCTGGAGAACTATTACACAGATGCAGCAAATGTCACAGGTCTCGAATCAATAGAACTGTGAAGGTTGTAATTATCCCTACATATGTTGCATCATATAAAAAATAAAGCTCCCACGTCTAGGTAGTAAACCTGCCATCGACTTGTGAAATGAAGAAGGTATCAGGCTGCTATAAATAGACAATATAGATTGTTCGTTGTGTCCTATAGGGAAGAGGAAGTCAGATTGATGTAACAGATCTTAGGAAACTATTTGAAGAAGAGCAGAGTAGTTCTCTGGTGTCCTGGCCTATTTTCCTACCACCCTGTCTTCTCATGTCAGGCAGACAGATGGACGTGGCCATTTCTCTTGCTTGCTGTCAGTGGCATCTTGCTGCTCACAACTTAGCTATTGCATTTGCCTGCAAAACAGCAGTGACTAAAGTTCAAAGTTTGATTTGAGCTCCTTTGTGTATTTTCGTTGTGACAATGTCAGTTGCCACAATTCAAATATAAAACACTGTCAGCAATGTTTAGATGGCAAAAATGATTTGAAGACTATATTTGTGGCATATGTAATGAAGAGGCAGCTCCCCTCCAGCGTGGCTAGGGATACACAGAGGAGCCTGCAAAGGAATTCAATGAATTATAAATAGACAGCAAAAGTAAAGCAAAGGAAAATCTTCTTTCATTCAATATTAGTAAAAGGCAACCAAAAAGGCCAGGGTCAAGCTTAATGTGACAGTACTATGCTATGACATTATCTAAATCGAGTACCTGAAACAACTAAAGGCCTGTCTTTATATTGATGCGTTTGCTTTGGTATAAAAACATCAAACAAAAAATTGTCATATTCCCATTTTGGTGTGGCACAGCTGGATTTGGTCACTATTTGAACTTTAAGTTCAGGTGTAATCCTTGTCTCCTGGAGAATAAAAGTCTGAACCCAGTCCATTAATGAGCAATGGAGAATACAAGGCTAAAAAATGGAAGAATAAGTATTTTCTTCAAATTCTTTGCAAATGGTATAAGCCAACAGAAATTTTTAAAACAATGCACAGTATGCACTTGTAAAATTTGTTAAATTTATTTGAATGGGTACTGTGATAAAACAATGGGAATGCTGGTCCTAAATGACCTTGTGGCCTTACTTGTAGCAGGTTCTGCTTCCCACTGAGGAGATGTGCTGATAAAGATGGAGTTTTGATGTAACAAACTCAGGAGGACTGCTGTAGGTAGAAGTTATGGGCAATCCCTGTGTTGAGAGATACCACTCTGTTCTCAACTCTTGCATTGTTCCAATAAAGATCAATGTGATCTTAACCTCATGTTTTGATCAGGCACTTTGAAGCCTTGCAAACTCAACATTGCATTGCAATATCGAAGCCCTGTGCCAACATCCTGAAGCCTCAGCAGCCAGACTGCTGAGGTAGGTAGGAAAGCGGGGTGCCCTTTCATTCCTAGTTACACTTTGCTCATGGGCAAAAAATGGAACAGAATTTAATGATGAGTCTGATGGTGACAGATGTTTAATGAGCTGGGTAGATGATAGGTAAGGAACCCAGTGCATTTTTGCTTCAGTCTGACTAAGTCTAAGATGGTAAGGGATTGCATTGCAATGTAAAGCTCCCACTCTCTTTCTTGCACTTACTTTTGTTGACCTTTCCAACAGGACACAACCTGGGGTTATCCTCAGCTCTGCAGGTAGCAGCACCCATCACCAACCTTAAATTCTGCCGAAAAAAAGCCAAATTGTGTTTGGCTGGTGGACAGCAGGAGCTGCTCCCCAGCAGTAATGGACACTATCACATTAAAACCATTTATTAGAATGGTGCCCTTCCCCACTGAATGACACCTCAGACTCCAAAGAACCCTTGGATTACCGTAGACAGGCCACATCTAGTCACAAATAGATTTCAGATATGGTGGTGCCCTTGACAACCTCTGTTATGCACCTGCTGGTATGAGTTTGTCTCCAACAGGGAGTTTTACCTGGTACAACAATACCATGTTATCTCATAAGAAACTGGATGTGGATAGTGTGGTTTTGAAGAATCCAACAGACCTTTATTGCAACATCTATTCTATACAAATATTACATGCCTCAGACTCATAAATGTCTGAATCAATTATAACCTACTTACAGTAGAGCTTCATGCTTCAAATGATTAGAAAGAGATGTAGTTTACAATCTTTATATGCTCAGGCCACATGCCAAGGTATTATTGTGAGCTTTAAAGGTATTACAAGATACTGAATGGGAGACATAACAGAATATACCCTTTTTTCAAAGGTAAATCCTATCACCTACAGATATATATGATTGTATATAGATATATATTGTCAACTTGATAATTATACATGCAAATACATGGGTTTCTCAGGGGCAGGAATGGTTGCTGGATGTTCCAGAGTTTAGAGCATTTAAAAAGAATAGGGAGGGGGGAAAAAGAGGAGGTAGTGTAGCACTACTAATCAGAGAGGGTATCACAGCTACAGAAGCTTCCATTGTCGAGGGAGATCTGCCCACTGAGTCAGGATGGTGGAAATTAGGAACAGCAAGGGAGCAGTCACCTCGTTAGGAGTTTACCACAGGCCCCCCAATAGCAGCAGGGAGATTGAAGAAAGCATAGGTCAGCAGATTTTGGAAAAGTGTAGATGTAGTAGGGTTGTTGTAAGGGGTGGCTTTAACTTTCCCAATATTGATTGGAACCTCCTTCGAGCAGAAGATTTGAATGGATCTGTTTTTGTAAGGTGTGTTCAGGAGGGTTTCCTAACTCAGTACGTTGACAGGCCAACGTGGGGAGAGGCCATTCTAGACTTGGTGCTCGGAAATGAGCCGGGGCAGGTATCAGATCTTGTGGTGGGAGAGCATTTTGGTGATAGTGACCACAACTGCCTCACATTCTACATAGCTTTGGAGAAGGAGAGGATTAGGCAAAATGGGAGGATATTTAATTGGGGAAGAGGAAACTATGATGCGATTAGACATTAGTTAGGCAGCATGGACTGGGATCAATTGTTCCATGGTACAGGAACTATAGACATGTGGAGACTATTTAAGGAACAGTTATTGCGAGTGATGAATAAATATGTCCATCTGAGACAGGCAAAAAGGAGTAAGATAAAGGAACCTTGGATGACCAGAGCGGTGGAGCTTCTTGTCAAAAGGAAGATGGTAGCTTACATAAGGTGGAGGAAGTTAGGGTCAAGCTCAGTTCTAGAGGTTTTCAGGCTGGTGAGGAAGGAACTCAAGAATGGTCTGAGGAGAGCCAGGAGGGGGCATGAAAAAGGCTTGGCAGAACGGATGAGGGAGAACACAAAGGCATTTTACATTTATGTGAGGAATAAGAGAATGGTCAAAGAAAGAAGAGGGCCAATCAGGATAGCACAGGGAATTTGTGTGTGGAGTCTGAGGAGGTAGGGGAAGCCCTAAATGAGTTTTTTGCTTCTGTCTTTACAAAAGAAACAAACCTCTTAGTAAATGAAGCCTTTGAAGAGCAGGTGTGCATGCTGGAATGGATAGAGATAGAGGAAGCTGATGTGCTAAAATCTTTTTCAAATATTAAGATTGACAAGTTGCCAGGCCCAGACCAAATTTGTCCTCGGCTGCTTTGGGAAATGAGAACTGTAATTGCTTCGCCACTTACGAAGATCTTTGCATCCTCGCTCTCCACTGGAGTCGGACCTGAGGACTGGAGAGGGGCAAATGTAATTCCTCTCTTCAAGAAAGGAAATAGGGAAATCTCCGGCAATTACAGACTAGTCAGTCTCACGTCTGTCGTCTGCAAGGTGTTAGAAAGGATTCTGAGGGATAGGATTTATGACCATCTGGAAGAGCATGGTTAAATGCAGTCAACACGGCTTTGTGAGGGGCAGGTCATGCCTCACAAACCTTATTGAGTTTTTTGAGGATGTGACTAGAAAGGTTGATGAGGGTTGAGCTGTGGATATGGTTATAAGGACTTCAGCAAGGCATTTGATAAGATTCCCTATGGTAGGCTCATTCAGAAGGTCAGGAGGAATGGGATACAGGGAACTTAGCTGTCTGGATACAGAGTTGGCTGGCCAACAGAAAACAGCGAGTGGTAGTAGAAGGAAAATATTCTGTCTGGAAGTCAGTGGTGAGTGGTGTTCCACAGGGCTCTGTCCTTGGGCCTCTACTGTTTGTAATTTTTATTAATGACTTGGATGAGGGGATTGAAGGATGGGTCAGCAAGTTTGCAGATGACACAAAGGTTGGGGGTGTCGTTGACAGTATAGAGGGCTGTTGTAGGCTGCAGCGGGACATTGACGGGATGCAGAGATGGGCTGAGAGGTGGCAGCTGGAGTTCAACCTAGATAAATGCGAGGTGATTCATTTTGGAAGGTTGAATTTGAAAGCTGAGTACAGGATTAAGGATAGGATTCTTGGCAGTGTGGAGGAACAGAGGGATCTTGGTGTGCAGGTACATAGATCCCTTAAAATGGCCACCCAAGTGGACAGGGTTGTTAAAAAAGCATATGGTGTTTTGGCTTCCATTAACAGGGGGATTGAGTTTCAGAGTCGTGAGATCTTGTTGCAGCTCTATAAAACTTTGGTTAGACCGCACTTGGAATACTGCGTCCAGTTCTTGTCACCCTATTATAGGAAAGATGTGGATGCTTTGGAAACTGTTCAGAGGAGGTTTGCCAGAATGCTGCCTGGACTGGAGGGCTTATTTTATGAAGAGAAGTTGACTGAGCTTGGTCCTTTTTCATTGGAGAAAAGGAGGAGGTGAGGGGACCTAATTGAGGTAGTCAAGATAATGAGAGGCACAGATAGAGTCAGTAGCTAGAGACTATTTCCCAGGGCAGAAATGGCTAACATGAGGGGTCATAGTTTTAAGTTGGTTGGAGGAAAGTTGCGAGGGGATGTCAGAGGCGGGTTCTTTACACAGAGTTGTGAGAGCATGGAATGCGTTGCCAGCAGCAGTTGTGGAAGCAAAGTCATGGGGGACATTTCAGAGACTGCTGGGCATGCATATGGCCACAGAAATTTGAGGGTGCATACATGAGGCACAACATCGTTGGCTGAAGGGCCTGTTCTGTGCTGTACTGTTCTATGTTCTATGTTCTAAAACAGAGTTTATGAAACCAACATTTCAAATGTTAATGTAACACTTTGGAGAATTGACAACTTGTTCCGATCTGGTGATCATAAACCCATCTGGAGAGGTACGTGTTGCTCTCTGTTACATTTGATAACTTGGTTGATTTCCTGCTGGCTGTTATCACTCAACATCACCTTACACCAGTTACAGGGCTTAGTTTTGGTTATTCTCTTAACTGCTTGGTTGTCATGCATATTTTGTTCCCTGTCTTTGGAGAAAAATATGGCTGTATCTCTAAATAGTTAAATTATTTGTTGTTGAGGAAGATTATTTGCAATTTCTTTCTGAATGTAAGTTATGCCAGTGATGAAAGTCCATTCTCCATTGATGTTTAATGAAAATGCAGCAATTTCATGAGAAAATCTTGTTTTGTTGCTTAACCCTCAATGATCATTAGTTTAATTGTACATGCCATACATTCTGCCAGACTGAACATAGATATTAGGGTGACAATGTGATCTGGGACATTTCTAATTTAGTGTACATTGCCATGGTTTGCCAGTTCAGACTGTTGCCAGATACTATGCCATCCAAGGTATCAGATAAACTGAAAACCATGTCAATGATGGTCATGCTTGCTATGTTGCTAAGTCGTTAAGCAATGAGAAATAAAGGGAAGTAGTCTGTCCAAACGATACACATGCGCTGTGAATAGGTCTGTTGCTAGTTTTATGGATGGAGAAGCCCCCTCTGCTGTTGGGGTTCAGACATTTGACAGAATATGTCCAGTTATATCTGGCCTCACATGCATTCAAGAGTCATTCAATATTCTACTTCATCTTTGTAGGAGATTTTGGACAACCATGATGAGCTTGTGTATTAGTACTACAGTGTGATTTTACTGTAGTCCATGTCAAAATGCACACTTTGACCAATATATTATTTAAAATACATTTCTCCAGGTGTTTTGTAGTATTGAAGCCAACAAATAGACACAAGTTGGATTCCAATTAAACTGTCACAACTTTATTAAATGAGTAACCAAAAATAAGCAAGTTATTCAACATTAAGTTACTGAATTATTTCCAACTACCTGAGGTTCCCAGAAATACTTCCCCTGCACACTCGAACTTGTGTTTGGAGACCCAAGTGATCTCTTGCTCTATAAATGCTGGTCATGCATGACAGTTAACTCTCTAGTTAGAGTTTGCTTTTGCCTTGAGCTTCTTCAGCCTGTTAGTGGAATCTCTACTGCTTTTTCAAGACCGAACATATGGCCATATACCTTTTCTGGCACATTTCTGGAAAGTTCTGCCAAGTCATTCAATCAGAGTGCAGTCCTTCATCATTGGACATAGTTTTGATGTTTTATTCCAGAGATAACAATTCATTCTGTCCTAGGGAAGGGTTAAATGCAAAGTAACCTTTTGTTACCACTGATACCAGGTAACAGTTGTGCTCAATAGTGCTCCCTGAGGTTAGGAGTTTCTCATCCCCCCCCTGGTATTGTGGTCTGATTGTATTTGCAGAGTCTTTGGAGTTTGCAGAGTTTATTTGACAAGTATTTAATCAGTTTTGCTTCAATCCCATAACTCCACCTGGTTGGCCAATTCTTAGGCCTGGAGGCCCAGCAACTTCCTGGTTATATTTCCAATGTTTGGAATTGGTAATCCATTTATGTTGTAAGACAATTGCTCATAGGCCAGACCATGGACTTCCTGAGGTACATGTCTTTCAGGGTGCATAGTGATAATGTGTTCGCACCAATACCCACATTGTGGGAGGAAAATAGGAGGGTAAGGACTTAATGCAGCATCTTGGGATGCGGAGGGGACAAAGGCTGTGTAGAGGGGAAATTCAACATGGTTGGTGGGGAGGGGGGTGCAGATAAGTAGGTTAGTGGAAAATGTAGGATTTTTCGGGAGTTTGGTTATCAGTAATCAAGGAGCAGGAGAGTCGATGTTTCGAGCATAAGCTCTTCATCAGGAATGTGGAGCAGGCTGAGACAAGGGGTCGACCGGAGCAGTCAGGTTTGTGAATTTTGGGTAAGAGGTAGAGCCTGCCAGTTCAGGGTTCTTTGACTATACGGTTGGAGGCTGTTGATGTGAGGTCCCCTGAGGTGAAGAGGTCTGGGTGATGATTGTTTGGTGATGTGAGGTGAGGTCTTGGTTGAGGGGGTGGTAGGGGTAGGTATTCTGAGTTGTCCCCTAGCTTCAGTGGTGTCGAGGTTGGTGCGCCAAACTACCATTGTGCCTCCCCACCTTTTCTGCTGGTGTGATGGTGAGGTTGGGGTTGGCGAGGAGGCAATGGGGGCTACACGTTGCAAGTGTGAAGGGTTGGAGTGGGTGAGCAGGGTGGACAGTTTGAGGCAGTCAATGTCACGGCAGCAGTTGGAGATGATGAGATTGAGGGCAGGTAATAGACGGCACGGGGTATTCGGGTGGATGGGGTGGGTTGGAGGTGGGAGAAGGGGTCCTTGGAGGTTGACTGCAGGAAGACTAGATGGCAGTGCATGGCAGCGAGTGTGGAGCGATGAATCTGGAGGGAGAACCATTTCTAGAGGCTTTGGATTTGCTGTAGATAGTGGTTGTTCTGGTCAGGTCAAAATTGTGATGATCTGAATGTAATCTTGAGTCCATGCAGAATCAGTCGGTTGCGTTGGCAAGTTCTGATGATGGAGATATGGCTGTGGTAGTGGGTCTGCTTTAGGACATGGCTGAAGAGCTTCAGGGAAAAGGAGGCGACCTGGGGAGAGTAGTGAGAGAGACTCACTGAGATCCTTGTAGAGAGAGAGGGAGAACTTCTTCGAGGTGGGCATCTTTGGAAGAGGCTTCGCAGTAAGGTTATAATCAACTGGGAGAAAGTGAGGACTGCAGATGCCACATTCCTGATGAAGAGCTTACACTTGAAATGTCGATTCCCCTGCTCCTCAATGCTGCCTGACTGGCTGTGCTTTTCCCGCACCACACCTTTTGACTCTAACCTCTAGCATTTGCAGTCCTCACTTTCTCCTATCAGCAATCGACACAACCTTGGTTTTGATGGAGGCAGGGGGAGTCTACATGACAGTGGTTGGCAGGATGGCATTGTCAGATGGGGCTCCGGATTAACATGGGCTTAAGGATGAGAGTTGCAGTCGTGAATAGGAACATGTTGGGGATTAGTAACGATAGGCTGTTCAGAAAGTTTCAGGTAGAAATGGATGTGAAGGTTTAGTGAGTGGGTAACTTGATGAACAGGCTGAGTTTGGGCTCATCTACCAAGCCTGACATACATTGGCTTCCATAATCTCTCAATTTCCAAACGTGACCTTTCAGTAGAAATTGGCTGTGACTGCAATCAGAGTGAGCAGAGTCAGTGTTTGTTTTTTTGTCCCAACAATAGGCTCCCACTTCTGAGGGACAGCAGTCTCTTCAAGGGACAAGTGCATCAATCATATACTTTCAGAATGCAGTTCACAGTCACTTGCGATCACATCATGGTGCATGTGATATTTAAGTGGTGTCCGATTGTATGAAGTGTAAGTGCTCCTTCTGAGCAATCTTAATCATGACATTTATCATTGCAAATTGAAGATAACCATCACTATGAAGCAGAACTAATCACAGGACACCTTAAAAGAGGGGCTGAAAGCACAAAACTCATGCAAGATCTCAGCCTGATTCGCTTCAAACTTAAACTGTACATATAATGCAAAATGCTTTCACATACAATGATGGTTTTCCTGGGTGACATGGAGCTGGAAGGAGAAGGGGTGCATTGGTGGACATCCAGCAGTCTCTAGACTCTAGAACAGTTCCTTCAGAATGGAAAGTAGCTAACATATTCCCTGGAAGTCAGAAGAATGAGACAGAAACCTATAAAGTAGAATCCTATAAAATTCTAACAAGACTTGACACGGTAGATGCAGGAAGAATGTTACTAATGATGAGGCCGGGTGGAAGGGCAGTCCAGTTCCAGGGATCACAGTTGAAGGATACAGGGTAAACCATTTAGGACTGGGATGAGGAGAAATTTCTTCAAAAGAGATTGGTGAGCTTATGGAATTTGTTACCACAGAAAACATTCATGATCAAAACATTGCTTGACTTCAAAAAGAAGTTGTGATTTGGAGGTGCTGGTGTTGGACTGGGGTGTGCAAAGTTAAAAATCACATGACACCAGGTTATAGTCCAACAGGTTTAATTGGAAGCACTGGCTTTCAGAGCACTGCTCCTTCAAGGAGCAGCTTCCGAAAGCTAGTGCTTCCAATTAAACTTGTTGGACTATAACCTGGTGTTGTGTGATTTTTAAAGAAGAAGTTGAATATAGAACTTGAGACTAAAGGGATCAAAGCAAGGGTGAAAGGCAGGAACAGTCTATTGAGTTGGATGTGCAGCCATGATCTAAATGAATTGTGAAACATACTGGAGCAACCAAATATCCTGCTCCCGATCCTATTTCCATGTTACTAATGCAACATTCACAGTTTCCTACTGTCCTTTTGCAATGTTTTGGTGTTACATTCACCTGAGTAAAGTTTACTGTCCATAAGACCATGCAAAGATCATGTGAAATAGGAACAGGAGTAGGCCATTCGGCCCCTCAGGCCTACTGTGCTATTCTATTGGAATTAAGCATCATTCCATGGCCCACCTTGTTGGGATGCTCCAAGTCCCACTGAATGATGAGTGTACTAAGCTGTCATTTGTTAGTGATGTAAATGTTGACTTCTCATATTATTGAGGACCTATTCTGTTACTTATGTTTGCCTCACATTTTCTTGGGACTATGACTGATCGGTCCAGCCACAGCTGGGATTATCATCGCTGCTGCTGTGATGCAACAAAGGCGAAGAGAGGTGGAAAACCACCAGACATGCCAACAAGCCCCAGACCAGCAGCAACCTCCGCAGATGCCAGACAGCCACCACATGAAGAAGTTGCAGGATAAGTTCCCCTCAAGTGTGCAGGAGCTACAGGAAAACCAAAGTACTTTGTGTGGATAAGCAAGGTCAGTGTTGATGCCATTTGAGCTTGTCCTGGGACACTACCACAGAATGATGCCAGCTGATGGTAGCTGAGACCTAGAGGAGTGAGTGGTCCTTCTAGCCCAGCAGTTGTCAAAGTGATAACTACATTAAGGTTTTAAGCAACTGATTCCTTTTGGTTGTAAGGGATCTCACAATATGTAACCCACAAATGTATAAAGTCTCTTACTGATACTATTTGTGTCAGATCACACCTCTTCATCTTGATTCTGTGGTGAGGTCAGTGCTATAGCCTGGGCAATAGGATTGAGCATCATAGCTGGTTTCCCCCAGCTACAGGGTGTAATAGGCCGTGTACATGTTGTGTTGAGAGGCCCATTTCATAGAGCTGTTGAGTTTATCAATCAAATAATTGGAAAGTCATCTGTGATCATCAGACCACTGCTTGGAAGTGTACACCAGATATCATGAAGCAACTCCATTATACAACTCCCTGACTGAAGTGGAGATCAGGTACAATGCAACCCATTTTTTGACCAGGACAATGATAGAGCAGATGATAGGCTTCCTGCAGGTGAGGTTCCACTGCTTGGACTGGTCTGGTGGGGAGGTGCTGAAAAGCCTGGTCACAGTATGCTGTATAATCCTAGTACACTGTCCCCTGCATAAGTGAAACAAGCAAGAAGAGAATGTGATGGTGGCTAACAAGTTGGCCGAGTGGGAGCATCTTTGCAAAAGTGTACTTAGAGCACAAAAGAAGCCATTTGGCCTATTGGGTCTGCAACAACATCAACAGCTTAGAAACTGAGAAGACTAGAGGGGACATGTAGTATAATAGAATATATTAGTTTTGTACCACAAAGACTTAACTGCAATAGTCTATGATATCATAGACGAAAGTGATGTAGACTCATGTGATCAGACAGTCTAGGAGAATGCAATATAGAAAGAAGCTGTTGTGACCAAATGTTCTAATATCCATAAATATGTAATAAATTGGTAGTGTTTTATGGCTGACAGACTTTGGGAGTTATTGGAACTATTTAAACATGACAATGCAATAATATACTGTATGCTCAACTGCTGCCAGCCATGGAATACTGAATGTGAGGTTTAGATTAGAGTGGTGCTGGAAAAGCACAGCAGTTCAGGCAGCATCGACGTTTCAGGCAAAAGTCCGTCATCAGGAATAGGCACCTGCTGTGCTTTTCCATCACTACTCTGATCTAAATTCTGGTTTCCAGCATCTGCTGTCCTCACTTTTGCCTGTAGAATACTGAATGTCTGGACAAAACACATGGCCCCTGTGTCCAGTGTTCAAGCAATCTGATTCCCCTTAATAAACTTTGATTTGAATGCCTCTTGTTTTGTTCCAGGTGTCTTAGAAAATGAAACAAGTGAGACCAGAAATTTTGTCCCTCAATCATTCAAGTTTCAATGGGACATCCTGATAATAAACAGTGGGACTGAGAAAAGTAATGAACACAGTAGAGCAGCTGATTTATCAATTTTGTCGAAAGCTGTGCACCAAGCTTCCCAAACTATTGGCTAACCGTGATGCATCAGGAATTAAAGATTAATCCCCTATCTATGAGCAGCCCAGCAGCATTAATAGGACGCTTTCATTTATTAGTTAGCAAAATATTGGTGACAGGGAAAGATTATTTCATGGAAAAAGAGGTTGAAGATAAGAGATCAGATTATGAAAACTCTGTCCAATCAGCCTTGACAGGCCTACTGTGAATATTTTGGTGATTTTTTTCCTTAAAATATTGCAGGTCGAGATTATTAACTAGTAACAATTTATTTTATTTTTTATTAAGTTTACAATAGATAACCATTTTGACAATTGAGAGTATTAAATATATTGACAAGTAGAAAAGATGTAAAGTTATTTTAATGTGAAGCACTGAGAACGGCAACACACAAGCAAAAAGACACAGGGACGCATACAAAGGAAATGGTGTCTTCAGAGTACTGAAAGGAGAATGAAATGGGAAAAAATGTTTAGACGTGAAATTATGTTAGAAATTGTTAAGAATGCTCTAGTTAATGTGGCTCGGAAATGAGGACAATGAGACAACCTATTATGGTTCTGAGAGTAAGAAGAAAATGTGAGAGTAGTGTTTTGAATACAGGTAATAGTCATTCATGGTCCTGGAAGTTATGCTGAATGGAAATCCTCAGCTCACAAAGTAAGAAGACATATCAGAAGCATTGGTGTGAATACAAAATTGTTAGAACAGTTGTGATGGAGATGGAGAAATTCAAGAATGGAATCAAGTCTTTGTCAGACGCTGGGTGGGAGAATATATAATTAAGTTAGCTGTGAAAAACAATGGACTTAAAGTAATTATTAGTTGCAGCTTCTCCCTAGAAATGAAGACAGAGAAGGTGAAGGAAGGAAAAGAGAACCACCATTAAATAGGTATAGGTCTTTGGGCCAAAGAGATCAAAAGTATGGGGTGGAAACAGGAACATGGCACTGAGTTGGATAATCAGCGATGATCATATTGAATAGTGGAGCAGGGTTGAAAAGCTAAAATGACTTACTCCTGTTCCTATTTTCTATTTCTGATGCACTGTGCAGGGTGAGAAACAGTTAACATTTGGAAGCAATTATACCTTTCAGTCTTTGTGCAAACTTTAAGTCTTGATTTTATAAATTTGTAGAGAAACAGGCACACTGCACTGTCACAAAGAAGAGACCAGAAAGTAAATGAACACATTTTGATATTCAAGTCATTTAGAAAAGAGTATTTAAGAGAATGACTGAAATTAAACAATGCTGAGAGTGTGTAGCAGTGCATCACTCTCTAAGAGAAAGGTTACTATTTCAGGGCAGTTTTCATTAGAATGGTTCTGAACTTGCCTTTGTATTTCACTTGTGATCATGTTTCTCATATTTTCCAGATTAACTAACAAGAAAATGGTATGAGTGTAAAAAGAAGCATGGTACCTGAGGACGTTGGATTAACAAGTTTGGAAATAAATCTGAAAAGTTAGCTGTTTTAATTTCATTAGCAGCCCTTGGTATTTTATTGGTGAGACATTCCAATTATCAGAAACATTTGGTTGTTGCAAAGTGAGTAAAATATTATCCACTTTTTGATTTTAACTTGTGTATTTCAAAATTGGTACTCACTCAATGACATTACAAAACTTTTTAATGTTCCTTCATCTATAAAATATACTGCAGTGATAAAACAACATTTTACTTCATTGATTTCATCTGTCTCGTGCCGCTATGTCTGCAATTGCTGTGTGACGGGTGCTGATTGTTATCAGTTTAGAATTCCATCACCTACATTGTCTATTTGACCTATTGACTTTGAGACAACTACTCAATGAATTCCATTCCCCTGCTCTTTACACATGCATTTTGACTTTTTTTTTCATCTATTTAAGCATTTACTTTTATACAAGCAATGAATATGCCAACCATTAATCAAATGGTACCACTCTTGGCTCTGAGAACACAAGTTATGGATTCAAGTTCAGTTCCAGAATTTGAGCCCAAATGTCAAGGACAGGTCTCCTGTAAACTTCTCAGAGTGTGCTGCATTAATGGAGGGACTGTTTCTTAGAAAAGTTGTTAAACTGAGAACTTATCTGCTTTTCAAGCTGGACATCAAAGATCAAAATGTACCAATCTGAAGAAAAGCAGAGATGTTATCCTGAAATAAAATCAAAATTTTACAGATGCTGGAAATCTGAAATGAACACAGAAAATGCTGGAGAAATTCAACAGGTCTGGCAGCATCTGTGCAGAGAGAAATGCAATTCACATTTTTAGTTAAACATGATTCTTCTTCATAACAGAAGTTATCTTCAATGCTCTGGCCAACACTAAACCCTTAACTGAAAAAGAAAGCATAGAAAATTAGATTATCTGAGGGTTACCATGTTTCTGCTTTTGGGAACTTGTTATGGATAGACTTGGCTTTCAAGGGGGCCAAATGGAGTAAACAGTACTGTTTATGGACAAACAGTTGTGCGTTGTTTCTTGTGGCTGTAATTCATCAGTATTTCATTGACTATAAAGCATTTTGAGCTGTTCCATGAGTATAAAGGGTGCTCTATAAATGCAACTCATGTATTGAAATAGATCTTCTAAGATCTTCCCATGTGTTTTCCATTTTGAAATTAAATTTATAGCTTCTATTAACAAAATTCTTTTTTTTTAATTTATTGGCCTGCATTTTGAAGTTAGTGAAGAAGCACTGATCAAAGCACTTCATCATTTTTAAAACCTGGGTAGACTTTCTGCTGTGTTCTAATGAAAATAGCTCCACTTTGTTTAAAATCCTCATAATCACTAAAATGTGTAATCCCCACTAGCATCTTAGCAAATCTCTTTCCTCCTTTCCCAATGGTCTTGGCATACTTCTTAAAATAGGGCAGTGAAAACTTTGCACGTTATTCTATTTGTAGTTTAACCAATAATTAGTACATATTTAGCATTACCTAGAATCATAGAGCTGTACAATATGGAAACAGGCCCTTCGGTCCGACTCCTCCATTGGCTCATATTCCTATAAACTCTTCCTTTTCATGTACTCATCCAGATGTGTTTTAAATGTTGTAATTGTACCAGCTCCACCACTTCGTCTGGCAGCTCACTCCATATGCACATCATACTCTGTGTGAAAAATTTGCCCCCTAGGTCCCTTTTAAATCTTTCCCCTTTCACCTTAAACTTATACCTTCTAGTTTTAGAATCCCTGACCCCAGGAAAAAGACTTTGGTGATTCACCCTAACCATGCCTCTCATGATTTTATAAGCCTCTAGAAGGTAACCTCTTAGTCTACAATGTTCCAAGGAAAATCGACCCAGCCTATTCAGCCTCTCCTTATAGCTCAAACCCTCCAACCCTGACAACATATAAATCTTTTCTGAACCATTTTAAATTTAACAGCACCTTTCCTATAACAGGGGGGACCAGAAATGAACATAATATTCCAATGTGCTGCACAGCTGCAACACGACATCCCAACTCCTACATTCAATGCACTGACCAATAACGCAAGTATACAAATGCCTTCTTCACTACCTGTCTGCCTGTGACTTCACCTTCAAGGAACTATGAACCTGCACCCCAAAGTCTCTGTTCAGCATTACTTCCCAGGATCCTACCATTAAGTGTATAAGTCCTGCCCTGATTTGCCTTACCAAAATGCCTCTGAAATTGCTTGTATATTGAACATGGAAGATCTCATAAGATCTTTTATTATAGCTTAAATCAACTTGCCCAGCCACTTAAAAATAATCACTTTTTTTTTGTCCAATTGCTCCATTCTTCTTCCCATGTGCTCAATGTAGAAAGTTCTTCAGAAAGATAGAACATAGAACATAGAAAAATACAGCGCAGTACAGGCCCTTTGGCCCTCGATGTTGCGCCGATCCAAGCCCACCTAACCTACACTAGCCCACTATCCTCCACATGTCTATCCAATGCCTGTTTAAATACCCATAAAGAGGGAGAGTCCACCACTCTCCAGAGTCCAGATAAAACATCATGGAACCTCCCTCAGTATTGAAGTGAATGACACATCACAGCTTATTGTATTCTCACACCAACTCTGTGTAAAATTCACAAAGTGATCATTATCTTAAAGCTGTCAGATAGTCTGCTCCACTGAAATGATCCTTTTGACACCCGGCAGTGAAAGATAGGGAATTGGCTCTTGTGAAATTGATGGAAAAAACATCCAAAATATGCCAACAGAGTAATTTCCTTTCTTACATACTTGTCATCATTAAAAGGGGAAAAAAAACATAGATTTGTGTTTTTTATAGAATCATTCTGTTCTTTGAACTATTCAGTTTATTCTGTTTGCAAATTGAAGAAAGTACAACGATTTATATCTTTGAGTTCTGTACAGAAATACGTGTCCTGTACAGGAATACTTGTTCATGGTATATTTAGATGCATTGGCTGCAAAACAAAGACACTTAGGGCATAGTGGTCAAAAAATAATCAGGTTTAAAAACAAAGGTGAAGATACCCATTGCATAGAGAGCCAATTTCAGTGATTGGAGAATGATCCAGCACAAGGGAACTGCAAACAAAGATGCGTCAAGAAACCAGGAACTGAGCAATGGCAGGCTGTCAAGTGTGAGATAATTCAGATCCAGACCAAATATATTCCTTCAGGAGGAAATCCAAAACCAAGTTCTGCTGATAGCATATAAAATAAAGGTTGAAATAAAGCAGATTTAAAAATAAAGGTTTTTCAGAAAATATTAGGTATGGAATACAATAGAAAATCAGGCACAATAATGGAAGCTGCAGAAGGCAATTAGAAACAGAAATATAAGAAGGCAATGCAAAAGAATGAAAAAAAGGAGAGGTTATTACAAAAGAAAGTCCAGAAAAGAAATCTTGTGGAGGTAGAGGACATAAGTGAGTTACTGAATTAATATCTTGCATCTGTCTTCAGAAAAGAAGTAACTAGTTAATGCTGTGCTACATAGGTGGTGAGTTGAGATATTGGATAAGATGAAAAATATTTGATATCAGTAAAAGTTAGTACGTCACTTGTTCCAGATGTCATGCATTCTATGTTGCAAAGGGAAGCGAGAACTGAAATGGAAGATTGTAAGACCATAAGGTATTGGTAGTGGATTATGCATTCGGCCTATCAAGTCTGTTGCACCATTTGATCATGGGTAGAGACAAAAAAATATACAGTTGGCTAGAATCCAAAATAGACAGGCAGTAAGCTGGAAGAACACAGCAAGCCAGGCAGCATCAAGAGGTGGAGAAGTCTCTGATGCTGCCTGGCTTACTGTGTTCTTTTAACCTCCTGCCTGTTCACCATTTGATCATGGCTGATACATTTCTTAAACCCCATTCTCCAGCCCTATCCCTGTGTTCCTTGATCGCCTCATTAATCACAAATCTATTTAACTTTGTTTTAAGTACATTCAATGACTTGGCCTCCACAGTCCCCTGTGGCAATGAGTTCCACAGATTAACCACCCTCTGGCTAAAGAAATGCCTCCTCATCTCAGTTCCAAAGGTTTGTCCCTTCATTCTAAGGCTATTTCCTCGTCTCTCCTGTTAGTGGAAACATCTCCATATCTACTGTATCCAGGTCTTTCAGTATTCTGTAAGGTGTCAGCCAGATCCCCTCTTATTGTCCTAAAGTCCATAGAGTACACAACCCAAAGTCCACAATAGCTTCTTATATGATAACCCTTCATCCCCAGGAACATTTTAGTAAACCTCTTCTCGATCCCCTCCAATGTCAAAAATGGACCCTTGGGGACATATGGTTCTCCACCTTAGCTCAAATTGTTGGCTAGGAAGGTAGGCATTTTGGTACATTTGACCATAATGTTATGATCCTGTAATTCAGCGTGCTATGTGGTTTTAGCT
The DNA here is from genome assembly GCF_020745735.1 of Hemiscyllium ocellatum. Taxonomy (NCBI): domain Eukaryota; kingdom Metazoa; phylum Chordata; class Chondrichthyes; order Orectolobiformes; family Hemiscylliidae; genus Hemiscyllium; species Hemiscyllium ocellatum. The sequence continues at coordinate 33,114,161 of NC_083426.1, read as the reverse complement.
GACTGTATCATCTTTATTCCTACCAGTCAGTAAAAGTTGAAAGGGGTGTGCTTTTTCAGAATGATTTGGAGGTTCATGCTGGTGATATAGGCAAATCTTGTACCAGCCAGAACCTGGTGAGAAAGTGCTTCTCACACATAGAGAAACCCTTTTCTACTAGTGAGAGAGTCCAGGAGGCACAGGCTACTTCTCTCAGTTCATTATATCAGTTTGGAGAAGTACAGCTGCTAGTGTGACATCTGTGGCTGCAGCTTCCAAGACAAAGGGAAGTTGTGGGTCGGTGCTAGGCCTGTCATTTGGACAGTATCCGACTAAACCCAGAAAGAAATGCAACAAACTCACCTCCCTGGGGAGGGCCAAATGGCCTGTGGCCTTGGTACACTTTTCTTCTATTTTGTGTTTCCTCTGAGCTATCACAATTACCAATTAAGAGACCTGGGACCTCATGATTGTGACTTCTTGGAGTTAACTTTTAGTCCTAAGGATGTTTAATAATTCCTTTAACAGTATCAAATATTCTGTCATTGCCTCTGCCTTTAGGAGGAAATCGTCCATCTACTCCATCAAGCAGCCTGGTTGGGAGTCCTGGAATGTATCCTGTAGATCTCCAATGGTTTCACTCAGAAGAATTTTCCATGGGTGAGCAATGAGTTATCAAAATCTTAAAATGTGGTAAGCATTGTCTGGACTCCCTGTTTCCCGTAAACTCAACAGGCCCATCGTCCATCTTGCTGTCTACCAAGGGCAGTCCTACACTGTTTCACCTGGTGCTGCAGATTCACTGAGGAGGAGCTTGGCTCTGTCATACTTAGGGGAGTGTAACCAACAGGAGAGTACAAGGAATTAGACAATGGAATTTCCTCCACTGAATTTGGCTGAGTGATCTCCCCCACCAAATTAACTGCTGTTTGTCTCTCTGGTCCTTCCAGCAGCATGAACCAGGGTTTTGAGCCTGGCTTCTGTGGTGGCACTAACTGCCTGGGGACCCGCAGTTGTAGTATTTCCCATGTGGCAGTGGCTGCTGCCTTGGACTTCCCTACTGCTGTTCCCTGTATCTCACAGAGGGATTGGCTTATTAAGGTGGATGGCTCGATAATCACTACCCTTGTTTCGATTGCCCCCTTAGTTCCTCCACATGGGTTTGGGGCTTTTACTGGGTGAATCTTACCCATGCCTGATTTAAGATTCTCTAATTCAAGATGCTCTGATTCATGAATCTCTTTCTCCCAAACTGGGCCATCGTTCCTATCACCCAAGTTTTCGGTGGGTGCCGATTGTGTGATTAAAGCGTTCACAGACTTTCCTTACTGCCTTCCTAGTGAGAAAAGTGTTCGGGTTCAGTTAGCCCTGGTTGATGGTACCATTGCAGTCCGATCTAAGATTACTGAAGACTCCTGTGAACTGTGTCTCCAGGCATCTGGCAAACGGTCTCTCTTTTGTTGCCTAAAATTATTTAATCTCTCCATGAGATCTCCCCTATTGTATCTGACAGTGCCTCGGTTTGCAGCTTTCATGGCCTGTGGTTCCACTCTTTTGAAGAACTGGGGAAGGCAGAATGGATCCTGGAGCTCAGGCACATTAACATTAATTGTACCTCCTCGGCATTGTCAAGCCTGTGGACAACCCTTTATTGGTGGGTGCTTGAGAAAAGATATGGGCTCACATGTGGAGATTTTATTTGTTACATCAACCAACTGCTCCACTACAGATGGGGTTGTATAAGTAATTGGATCATTGTTCTGGCCATCCTGCCAAGTTGTGGTCAGTGGGTTCATCAGAGCAGGGTAAATTCCTAGGGCTGCTGAAGGATCTACTCTTTCAGGAAAGGGAGGTGTGGGATCTTCACCATTCTCAGTATATCTATGGGCTTGTTCTTCCATTTCCTTCCAGACTATACCAGAATCGCTGTCCTCATCTGCTTCTATTATCCCAAATGTGCATATCGTTCCCTTTGCCTGGAAAGCTGGAACTTCAATTTTTCAATCTTGTGCAGGCATTTCGAATGGTCTGCAGTACAGGATGTGTTCTTATAATCTGCATGGTGCAGGGCTCTGAGTGCAACCTGTAGGTTTTTATATTTCTCATTCAACTCATCAGCAGCTTTGTGGGATTGCATCCTGGTCAGTGACCGTGTGTTGGGCCTCATGGTATGCTCTGTCACATTAGGTCTGAAACAAATTCCTCTGCACCTGCTTTGCTGCTTTGACTCTTACTTTCTCCAGTTCCTGCTTCACTTAGCTTCACCTTCTCCCACTCCCTATCTCTCAGCAACTGCCAGCTGCATGGAACTGCAAACTTGCCGAAGTTTAAAGCACACTTCCCATTTTCTTTCTGCATTGCTTTCCAGCATTGCTGTCCCATAGGTCCTGGACTTAAATGGTCAACCAACCTGGGTCACTTCTTATTTAGGTACCTTCTTAGTACCCCCTCCCACTCTGGACCCTGTGCCATTTCTCCTATTGTTTCCTTTTAGTTTACTGCTCTCTCTTTCTCTCTGTCTCATAGGTCCCTGATCATATTTTAGCTGCTGTTTCGCTTCTCTTTGATTCTGGGTCTCCAATCCTTTTCGCTATCTCTTACCTCATTGGTCTTCAATTCTTCTCTAGAATTTCTATATCCTTGTAGATCTCAAACCCTAAAATCTGGTTTCTCACCACCTCATGGGTCTTCTGACTTGATATTCAGCTGCCTTGCCTCTGTTTTACTTGAGTCCCTGACCGTGTACTAGGTTACACTAGATTTCCTTTTCCTTAGGTCCCTGACCTAGTATTAACTCTCTTTTTTTTTTCCTCCTCGTGTTCCAGGCACTTGGTTTATGGCCCAATCACTGGTCAGAAGTCTTCACCCACTTGAATGCTGGCCATCATATGGAGTGGCTGCCCTCTTAAAACAGGCTCATGCAGGTTGCCCTCCAGTCCACGTTTGGTGGGGTTCGACTTTAAAGGTTGTATAAACACTTCTATTCAATGTCAAGAGAGTGCGGTGCAGAAAAAGCACAGCAGGCTTAGCGGCATCCATGGAGCAGGAGAGTCGATGTTTCAGACATAAGCCCTTCGTCAGGAATCTTATCCCTGAAACATCAATTCTCCTGCTCCTCGGATGCTGCCTGACCTACTGTGCTTTTCCTGCACCGTTCTCTTGACTCTGATCTCCAATATCTGCAGTCCTCGCTTGTTCCACTTCTAATCAATTTCTGGATTAGTGGCGCTGGAAGAGCACAGCAGTTCAGGCAGCATCCAAGGAGCAATAAAATTGGCATTTCGGGCAAAAGCCCTTTACCACTTCTAGTCAATGCCTACCTAGTAACACTGATGTTGTCTGTGCTTTGGACACTTTGACGAGCTTATGTATTGAAAACATGTTCTTGTTGGTGAGGCAGATAAAAGGACATCGAATTCAGTTTGTGATTCAACTTGATATTATTAACAAAATATTCCTCATTAAAAATGGTGTGAGCATTTCCTAAATTCCCACAATATTTACTCTATATCTAACTCTACACAGCTGAGAAATGATATTACTCACAATGATCTATGTGCTTCAGCTCGGCCATTAGAATTTCCTTCATCTCCAAAGTTGAACTGCATCTCTTTCGCTAAAGTGGATCTTGCAGGTTGGAGTGGATCTTATCTCTCTCTCTCTCTCTCCAGGTGGTTGCAGCTCCACTGCTAGGCCAGATAAAGTCTTTGCTGAGGAGATAGCTTCTGGGTGTTTGCTTTTATCTCTCCTTGTTCCAGAACTTTCAGAATGTTCATTCAGAATGGAGTCATGTTCTAGGTTCAAGTCATCCAGTATGGTTGTGCCAACACCCTTCACTGTGTAAAGTGCACATTCTCAGGCAGTAAAGATGCCAGAAAGTCTGATTAACACTTTTCCAACACACAACCCTCAGGCTGGTTGTAACTGGTTCCTACCGCTCTCTGCAGCCAATAGCAGCTTGCTATTGTTCTGTATAGTTTAGCCAATTTTCCACCAGGCCCGATTTCTCCAGCTGTCGGCAAATTTAGGATGTCCAATTTGGCCTTGTGGTCACTTGACTACAAATATGTAAAAACCACCCTTGCAGACAACATTTTTGTGAGCTTTTTGTACTTCCTGTCAGAGTTTTAAGCTGCACAGATTTGTTCATGTTTGTCCCTATTGCTAGCAAAGTGTGATTATAGCCTTAGAATAAGAATCAATTTCAAGTCCAAGAATAAGATTTTTCTTTCTCTGCTTGATCCATTACTGCTCAAACAAATGTTTCCACTGTTAATTGCACCTTGTCTGGGGCACAGATTATTCCATGGTTGTATCTCCTTGGTCTAAGTCTGAATCTTCTGCGTAGAGGCATTGTGAGCTTTCTTTCAATCCCAACAACATTACCAAAAACTTATGGTACATCGCGACATGATCATACAGTTCCATGTGGTAATTTGTGAACCTTTCATAGCCCCATATAGCTGCTAACACTTCTTGCTTTAGGGTTGCATACCTCTTCAGCCTCAGTCAAAGTTCTCAACTTCAAATAGACTGGTTGTCATGTTCCATCAGTTTGCTCTTGAATATGGATTCATTCAAGCCTCCTGGATGGTGTTCTGTGGTTACTGCAGTGAATATGCCTGAATTGTACTGGCTAAAGTATGTGGAGAGAGTAATTTCTCTTTAATTCTTTCAAAAGTAAAGTCTGCTTCTGACTCTAATAGGAGAAAGTGAGGACTGCAGATGCTGGAGATCAGAGCTGAAAATGTGTTGCTGGAAAAGCGCAACGGGTCAGGCAGCATCCAAGGAACTTTCCTGAAGAAGGGCTCATGCCTGAAATGTCGATTCTCCTGCTCCTTGGATGCTGCCTGACCTGCTGTGCTTTTCCAGCAACACATTTTCAGTTCTGACTCTAATACCATTGGTTGCTCTTTTCAAAGGTTCTCTCAAGGATTGAAGACTGGTTATGATTGGATAAGCTGGGGATAAATGCTCCCATTTAACTCGCCATGCCAAAGGAGTGATGTAATTCATTAATGCATTTCCATACTGGAAATTTACTGGCGGCTCTTAACATCAAGCTTTGCTTTAGTCCATTGAAGGTTAAGAGTTGGGACATGCCAATGACAATGGGGAAATGGCAGTCATGCTGAACAATTATTTTGCTTTGGTATTCACAGTAGAAAAGGAGGATAGCTTGCCAGAAGACCCAGCAAAAATTAACAGAGGATCGAGGACAGGGTCGAAATAAAGGTATCTTGGATAAGTCATCAATAATGGGGAAGTTCATAGAACTGAAGAGTGATAAATCCCCAGGACCTGATGGTTTCAATACACAGGTGATAAAGGAGGTAGAAGAGCATATTGCCAATGTCTAAGCATAATCTTTGAGAGTTCCCAAGATTCAGGAATGTACCTGTGGATTGGAAAGTTGCTCATTTCACTCTGCTCTTTCAGAAAGGTGACAGAGGGAAACCAGGGAATTATAGACTAGGTAGCCTGACATCTGTGGTGGGCAAATCGTTAGGGTTTCTAATCAAGGAAAGGGCAACTGATCACCTCAAAAAATTTCAGTTAATCAGGGAGACTCAGAATGGATTCATGAAGTGTGGGTTATGACTGAGAAAATCATAGACAATTTGACTGAGGGTAATGAGAAGAGGTCACATATTGAAAACGCCCTGTTTACTACACACATCTTGAAAGGGTGAACCAAAATTCTGCAGATTATTATCAGACACAATTCGTTGAGAAACAGCGAGCATAATGGATGTGGCCATCAGTATGTCAACAACCGTTACAGCAGTAGGTTCTTAAATTTTTCACATAAAAGACAATTTGTTGAAAAAGTAATTCACTAGAATGTGAGCATGTCCTTGTACACCGAAAGCATCAGTCGCAATCTTGCACCTCAGCTCAGATAAAATCACCTGTGGGATGTGAGGTTCTCTTGATTGATGGAGTTGACATGCTTCACATGGCTTGATTAGTTCTGATCAATGTCCTTATTGATGCAGGGACAATAACTGTATTCACCTGGTAATATCTTTTCTTTTCCTGCACTCATGTCTCCAACATGCCTTAGTGAAGAATTACCATTGTTTCACTTTAAAAAAAATGATTCTTGCAGCTTTTTTCTGGTTTAACTGAATGACCACAATGGTCGAGGTGTTTTCAGGTCATTCAGTGATGATGATCCTTTTGAACTATTGCAGCTGATTATCATCAGAGGTAACTTGCTGAATGTGCTTTGCTTAACCACAGTGAATGAAATCAGTCTGGGATCCCTGTTGTTGCAACTATCAGCTTTGTAATAACCGCATGCATCATAATAATGAGATCCATACATACATGTAAATCAATAATAGATGGACCTGCTGCTTCAATGATGCAAAGGATTTGTGTGTCCATCCTGAGGACCTGCATTAACAATTAAGATGGATAACGTCATTGCACAGGATGTTATACCTCTTCTATTTAGTTACCTTCTCATATGTGGACATCACCATACTGTGTCAGTTTCCTGACTACATCTCTTGTAAGTTGCATAAAGTGATGATATTTGTACTTGCCTGTACCATATAGTGATGCTGTATTTTAGCTCATATAATAAAACAAAACTATTTAAATTGTTATAATATCTCAGACATACACATAGCCTGTGTTCAATGCAGACTATTACTGTTACATTGCATAGATATAACTGATTGACTGAACACACTACATTGTTTCCATTAAACTGAGCAGAGAGTGAGTGAAAACAAGAATATTTATACTGAAGTGTGGGATGTTGTGTTGTTATATGACTGTGTCTTAAATGTACACCTGCATCAATTTTAGCATATCATGTATTTGGCCATTCCTTTTGGGATGGTACTTGGATTGGAGATCAAAGCTTCATCTTTTGTGATTCATGTGGTGGGTCAAATGGACCAAATGTCTTGTCTGATTGGGTCTGCAAGCTGTGACTTTGCAGAAACCTCTTGCAATTTGTTGACTTGCGTGGGTGCCATGGATGGAATATCGGAAGAATGTTCTTGATGTTGTTTCGTAACTGACTGCTCTTGACCTGTTGCTGTGGAGCATTGTCTTTTACTCTGGGTTTCCCTGGGCCTTGAATTTCTGCTACATTTTAGCACAATATCCCCTTGTAGGACACAACTCACCTGCATCAGCATAAAATGCTGGACTCAGATTTGGTGAGTATTGTGTGTGTCCATTTTGAGGAACTGCATAGTGTTTAAGATGGAAAATGCCATTGCACAAGATGTCAGACCTTTTGTAACTGGTTAGCTTAACATATCTCATGCAAGATGTGGAGGTTTTACTGAATTTTGTTGATGGGTGCAATGTTATCACAGAATCAAGCACCTGAAGATGACCCTGACCAGCTAAATTTACTTTGTGCTGCTACCTAAAAGATGCAAGTTCATTGATGATACATCCTCAATCTACCTTTCCGAAGTGTAGAGGCAGTGATCAATCCAGAAGCTTTACAGCTGTTAGTTTCAGTGAAATTCTATTTCCTACCTTTACTTTGATGCCTACCAATTAATTCATCAATTGTTGTTGTCAGTGTGCCATAAACCCAAGTCTAGCATATCCTGAAGTTGAGTTTAGCTTTGTGTGAATTTCCTAAATATAGGAAAGGTTTGTCAGATTCTTTGCTGTTGTCATTAAATATACTGTGGGATATTTTACTCCTCTATTTTCCAGAGCCATAAAATGTTTGACTGCCTGTCTTTCTTTATCAGTTGTCTGTTGACCTGGGAAGTAAAGATTGATTCTTTCTGACAGAATCAAAGTTATTTGAAGAATGTCAATGGAGTGCCAATGCCATTTGCTTTCAATGCTTCTTTAGTAGTTCTATGGACTTTATAAAAGTCTGCACTGCAGCACAATACATTTTCTGCTTTTCTTTTGTCGGCTACTGACTTTTTTGTTTTTCTCCTTGATCCAGCTTTAGAGATTGCTTCCTTGTTTCTTTTTAAAGAAATAGCTGAGCAGGGCCTGCATGTGGCATTCACACCAGGAACAGGAGCCGAATGATGCCACATGCCCCTTTATTCTGCTTTCATGCTGTTTCTGAGGATAGCAAACTTGGAGAAATAATAGACAGCTCTGCTCAGTAAAGCCTTAACGATATATGAAATTCTTTCTTCTAGCACTTTGAGATATACTTCATTCTAAGATCCCTTTGCCAAATTAAAGCAGTCTGGGGCCTTTAATGATCTGTTTGCTTTTTTTTAAAAAAAATTGGACACATAGCTTCCCATTTTCTGAGAGAGACAGAGTGTGTTTTCACAACTGTTCCTCTGTTGTGGATCTGATGATTTAGTGCAGTTGTCATCTTCGGTCTTGTTTGTAATTAAATGCTTCAGCTCTGAAATCAGGTAGATGATCAGGAATGACTGTTAAACAGGAACTTTTTGCAACTGAAACAACTGCCATCATCTTTCAGTATCAACTAACTGCCATTGTCTGTCACAAGTAGTTGCCACTAACTTTTGAAACCATGCTGTTTGTGTAAAACTCCATCTCCTGTCTGATATGGTCTGGGAGCGACCCTGTATTTTAGCTCCTGCATTATAACCTGGGTCCTTATTATGAAAAAAGTCTTGATGTATATTAACAAAACAACCCACCTAAACTGTTATGATATCTCTGACTCACACATGCCCTGTGTTCTTTGCAGACTGACTATTACTGTTACATGGCATATACATAACTGATTGACTGAACACACTACAATGTTTCCACTGAACTGAGTAGAGAGTGACTGAGAGCAAGGATATTTATACTGAAGTGTCTCATGTTGTGCTGTTATGGAACTATCTTAAAAGCACATTGTCTCTCTGATCTCGAATCAATTCAATAATGCACCATGCACAACAGGTGGGTGTAGCATCCTTTTGCAAAATAATATGGTACTCTTGCTTTAATTTGCCTAAATCTCTGAATAACTTATCTACCAAAATTCTTCCTGTCTTCATTCCCAAGTATTGTACTCATTTCTCTCAAAGAGGCGAGATGAACAGACGCTCAAAATGAGGAATTCTGAGTCTTTAATGTGTATAATGTTTCACTGCCATTTCATCCTCTGTGATTGAATTTCAATCTGAAGATCTGTGCCTTCTGGAATACGTGTTTTTATGTTTGTTGGTCTGACTCTTACAGACTTGAATCTTGGCAAACTTCTGCTAGGATTGAAAGAAACAGTGTTGAGTTTAAATTCCATTTTGATCCCTATAGAGTCATAATGTTGTACAGCACGGAAACAGACCCTTCGGTCCAATCCACCCATGCCGACCAGATATCCCAACCCAGTCTAGTCCCACCTGCCAGCAACCGGCCCATATCCCTCCAAAACCCTTCCTATTCACATAACCATCCAAATGCATCTTAAATGTTGCAATTGTACCAGCCTCCACCACAACCTCTGGCAGCTCATTCCATACATGTACCACCCTCTGCGTGAAAAAGATGCCCCATAGGTCTCTTTTATATTTTTCCCCTCGCACCCTAAACCTATACCCTCTAGTTCTGGACTCCCCGACCACAGGGAAAGGACTTTGCCTATTTATCCTATCCATGCCCCTCATAATTTTGTAAACCTCGATAAGGTCACCCCTCAGCCTCCGACACTCCAGGGAAAACAGACCCAGCCTGTTCAGCCTCTCCCTGTAACTCAGATCCTCCAACCCTGGCAACATTCTTGTAAATCTTTTCTGAACCCTTTCATGTTTCACAACATCTTTCCGATAGGAAGGAGACAAGAATTGCATGCAATATTCCAACAGGGGCCTAACCAATGTCCTGTATAGCCACAACATGACCTCCCAACTCCTGTACTCAATACTCTGACCAATAAAGGAAAGCATACCAAACATCTTCTTCACTATCCTATCTACCTGCGATTCCACTTTCAAGGAGCTATGAACCTGCACTCCAAGGTCTCTTTGTTCAGCAACACTCCCTAGGACCTTACCATTAAATGTATAAGTCCTGCTAAGATTTGCTTTCCCAAAATGCAGCACCTTGCATTTATCTAAGTTAAACTCCATCTGCCACTTCTCAGCTCATTGGCCCATCTTGTCCAGATTCTGGTGTAATCTGAGGTTACCCTCTTTGCTGTCCACTACGCCTCCAATTTTGATGTCATCTGCAAACTTACTTACTGTACCTCTTATGCTGGCATCCAAATCATTTATGTAAATGACAAAAAGTAGAGGGCCTGGCATCGATCCTTGTGGCACTCCACTGGTCACAGGCCCCCAGTCTGAAAAACAACCCTCCACCACCACCCTCTGTCTTCTACCTTTGAGCCAGTTTTGTATCCAAATGGGTAGTTCTCCTTGTATTCCATGAGATCTAACCTTGCTAATCAGTCTCCCACATACTTTATGTGACAAAATAGAGTGCAGAGTACAGGCACATGAGAAGGTGCAGAGAGACAGTGAGATCAGAATTAACATTTAAGACCATAAGACCATAAGACATAGGAGTGGAAGTAAGGCCATTCAGCCCATCGAGTCCACTCCGCCATTCAATCATGGCTGATGGGCATTTCAACTCCACTTACCAGCGTTCTCCCCGTAGCTGTTAATTCCTTGAGACAACAAGAATCTATCAATCTCTGCCTTGAAGACATTTAGCGTCCTGGCCTCCACTGCACTCTGTGGCAATGAATTCCACAGGCCCACCACTCTCTGGCTGAAGAAATATCTCCGCATTTCTGTTCTGAATTGACCCCCTCTAATCCTAAGGCTGTGTCCACGGGTCCTAGTCTCCTCGCCTAATGGAAACAATTTCTTAGTTTCCACCCTTTCCAAGCCATGTATTATCTTGTACGTCTCTATTAAGTCTCCCCTTAATCTTCTAAACTCCAATGAATACAATCCCAGGATACTCAGCCGTTCCTCATATGTTAGACCTACCATTCCAGGGATCATCCGTGTGAATCTCCGCTGGACACATTCCAGTGCCAGTATGTCCTTCCTGAGGTGTGGGGACCAAACCTGGACACAGTACTCCAAATGGGGCCTAACCAGAGCTTTATAAAGCCTCAGTAACACATCTCTGCTTTTATATTCCAACCCTCTTGAGATAAGTGACAACATTGCATTCGCATCCTTAATCACGGACTCAACCTACATGTTTACCTTTAAAGAATCCTCGACTAGCACTCCCAGATCCCTTTGTACTTTGGCTTTACTAATTTTCTCACCATTGAGAAAGTAGTCTATGCTTTTATTCTTTTTTTCCAAAGTGCAAGACCTCACATTTGCTCACATTGAATTCCATCAGCCATTTCTTGGACCACTCTCCCAAACTGTCTAGATCCTGCTGTAGCCTCCCCACTTCCTCAGTACTACCTGCCTGTCCACCTAACTTCGTATCATCTGCAAACTTCGCTAGAATGCCCCCAGTCCCTTCATCTAAATCATTAATATATAATGCGAACAGTTGTGGCCCCAACACTGAACCCTGTGGGACACCGCTCATCACCGGCTGCCATTCTGAAAAAGAACCTTTTATCCCAACTCTCTGCCTTCTGTCAGACAGCCAATCCTCAATCCATCCCAGCAGCTCACCTCGAACACCATGGGCCTTCACCTTGCTCAGCAGCCTCCCGTGTGGCACCTTATCAAAGGCCTTTTGAAAGTCTAGACAGGCCACATCCATTGGGTTTCCCTGGTCTAACCTACCTATCACCTCTTCAAAGAATTCCAGCAGGTTTGTCAGGCATGAGGGGTCCGTTCAAAAGTTTGATAACAGTAGGGAAGAAACTGTTCTTGAAGCTGTTCGTACGAATATTCAAACTTTTATAGCTTTTGCCTGATGGAAGATGGTAGAAAAGAGTGTAAGCGGGGTAGGATTTTCTTGGATTATGTTGGATGCTTTTCTGAGGCAGCAGAAAGTATGGATGCAGTCAATGGATAGAAGGCTAGTTTGTGTGATGGACTGGGCTGTTTCATAACTCTGTGTAATTTATTGAAATCTTGGAAAGAGAAGTTGCCGTACCACATTGTGGAGCATCCAGATACGGTGCTTTCTATGGTACATCTATAAACATAGGCAGGAGTCTTTGTGGGCATGCCCAATTTCCTCCCCTCCCTGAGGAAATGGAAGCATTGTTGTGCTTTCTTGATCATCGCATCGATGTGCATGAACTTGAACAGATTGTTGGTGACCATTGCTCCCAGGAACATGATGCTGTTGACCATCTCCACCTCAACACCATTGACGCAGACAGGGGCTTGCCATCCACTCTGCTTCCTGAAGTCAATGACGGGCTGTTTCATTTAGCTGACATCGATGAAGAGATTGTTGTCTATACATCATGCCATGATTGTTCAGAATCTATTTTGACTCTCTTTAACTGCCTTGAAGATGTTGTCTTTATCGTTTATTCTGTATCTTTAATTTCTGGAACATTTTCCTTGTTACATGATTTCCATTTCTCAAGAAACTTTTCCTTGCAGCACCTTTTGCTTAAGATTTGATGAAGTCACTGTGCTTTCTCAGTCCATAAAGTTTATTCATTGGTTACTATCTGAAAGAGTTGTACATCTAAAAGAGTAGAGAATTATTTGCTGAACTATGGAACAACAGTGGTCTTTTCGTTCACATAAATGCCTTCTAGGAACTTGGGATTGTCCTTCTTTTTCATCATTGTTGCTTGTTGGATAAAAGCAGTGGAGTTTAACTGCAGCTCAATGTCATTTCCATCAAAAACAAGCTCATTTTTCTGGCCCTGGGAAACTGTGCATAAAACATCTAGTTTCAGATGGACTCTTTGAATGTGCTCTTCTCTAAGGAAGTTACAGATTTCTACTAGAGATCCTATTTCCTGAGCAACTAATGGGGAAATGGGTGTAGACAGTTCTCATCTTGTAATAGAAGTCTAATGTGACACCCTTGATCATATTTTGTGCATGACTGTACTTTGTCCACAGCATTTTCTGTTACCACAACACTTATCAACTCAAAACTTCTTAATCCTCATACCAAGAAGGCTGAGTTCTAGGTTAATATGATTAAATTCCCAGGCAATGTCTCTGAAGGCCCCTTTACAAAGACTGTACAACCTTTCAAAGTCATAGCAACACTGTCAGGAATGTTAACAACCTGATAGCTGACTTATGGTATAATGAGATTTATGTAAAAGATTTTGAAGTAACTGAACACGTGACTGACATCAGTAAAAGACAGCAGTCTGTTTTGAGAATGTGAAGAGAGAGGTCTTGGTCGCTGTACTTTCAAACTGTATTTGAGGACCTACAATGTACAGATGTAAGTAAAGAAGTATGGAGTCTAAAAGCGTTTATTAGACACAAGAAGTAAAGCTGTCCCAGGGTTAGCTGGCTCCTTCAGAACAAAATACTCTGGACTGATATCTCAATCTCCAGCTGGCAGAACCCATTCTCTGCTGCAGACTTAGTCCAGCAGCTATATCCTTTAGGACACAGCTAGCTCAGTCTGTCATAGTACCTCTCAACCACTTGTGCTGATGGACTTTGAAGTTCCCCAATTGGTGTATATCCTGTGCCTTTGCCTCCCTTTGTGCTTTTTCCAGTTGGTAGTCAATGTGGAAGAGTACTGATTCGTTAGCTAAAGGTGGGGATGATGTAATAGGCCAAACATTTCTTTGTCCAAATTTGATTTAATGTTATGAGATGTCATGGTTTCTAGAGTCAAAGCTGAGGACTCCTAGAGTAGTTTCCTCCTGAATGTGTTTCACTGTTTCTAATCCTCTAATAGGACTGTCCTGCCAGTGGGACAGTGCATAGCTAGGAATTTGATGGCAGTATCTAGGACATGTTCTGTAAGATGTGATTCCATGAATATGTCTATTCCTTGACTAGTCTGCGAGCCAGATATATCAATTTTTCCACAAAGTCATTGATGTTAGCATGGAGTATTTGAAGGTTGATTGGATAGGGTTGGTTGTTGTCATTTCTGATGCCTAGGTCCATATGGGATGGTCTGTCTGATTTCATTTCTTTTCTCACAATTAAAAGCAATTTGGTACAACTGGGTGGCCTTGCAAGGGAGACACGTACCCATCCTCAGTTCAGAGATCTTTCCATCTACAGTCACATTAGACCAGGCCAGATAAAAGCAGCAGATTCTCTTACCTCAAGTTCTTGGTCTCCTTGAAAGAAGGGAATTACAAATCAATTAACATGGTGTCTGTGGTGGAGAAATTGTTGAAGTCTATAATCAAGGACAGAGAAACAGAGGTCACCTTGAAAACTTTCAGTTAATCAAGGAGAATCAACATTTTGAAGAGATGACTGAGGTAGTGGACAGAGGTAAGTTGATGGATGTTGTTTGTAAATACTTCCAGAAGACTTTTGATAAAGTTCCACACAAGAGACTGTTAGGTACAGTGAAAGGTCATAGAATTGAGGGCACATTACTAACAGGGATAGGAAACTATTTGAGTGGCAAGAAACAGAGTTGGAATAATGAGTAAGTGCTCAAATTGGAAGGATGTGACTAGTGATGTCCTGCAGGGATTTGTGTTGGAGCCTCCATTTTTCACAATATTTATTAATGGCAAGGACAATGGTATAAAATGTCATATTTCTAAATTTACAGATGACACAAAGTTGGACATCCTTGATAGAAAGCGTTGACAGTAGCATAGAACTACAACAGGATATTCATAGATTAGGTGAATGGATAAAGCTGTGTCGAATGGAATTTCATATAAACAAGTGTGAGATTATCCATTTCAGATGAAAAAAAGGATCAATCAAAGTATTTTTATAAGGTGCAAAGTTGAATACAGAGGATGCCCAATAAAATTTGGGTGTAAAGGTGCATAGCTGAAAATGTGTTGCTGGAAAAGCGCAGCAGGTCAGGCAGCATCCAAGGAACAGGAAATTCGACGTTTCAGGCATAAGCCCTTCATCCTGATGAAGGGCTTATGCCCGAAACGTTGAATTTCCTGTTCCTTGGATGCTGCCTGACCTGCTGCACTTTTCCAGCAACACATTTTCAGCTCTGATACTCCAGCATCTGCAGACCTCACTTTCTCCTGTAAACGTGCATAGCTCTTTAAAATGCCATGAACAGGTGCAGAAAATAATCGAGATGACTAATGGAATGCTGGCCTTCATGTCTAAAGGGCTGGAATATTAGGATGCACTCATTATGCTGCAGTTATAGAAAACTCTAGTTAGACCCCATTTAGAGTACTGTGAGCAGACCTTAGGAAGGATGTTTTTCCCTAAGAGGAAGTTCAATGTAGGTATGCAAGAATGATACCTGGACTTCAGAAATTAAGTAATGATTGGAGATTAGACAAATTAGGCCTTTATTCTCTCGAATTCAGAAGGTTAAAGGGTGATCTAATCCAGATTTTCAGGATATTAACAGGGAAAGACAGATTAAAGATAAGCAATTTCCACTGGTTAAAAAATTCTAGAATCAGGGAGCATAGTCAAAGAATAAAAGACTATTAAAGAGCGATATTAGAAAGCACTTTTACACACAAAGTGGTGAAGGTTTTGAACTCTCTTCCTTGACCAGAGTTGATGTTAATTCAATTGTTAGCTTTAAATCTGAAATAGACCACGTTTTATTGAGCAATGCTATCAAGGCTTATGGGCCCAAGGCAGGCATATGGAATTAGGTCACAGTTTGGCCATGAATGGCAGAGCAGGCTCAAAGAGCTGAAGGGCCTTTTCTTGTTCCTATGTAGAGTAAATTGTTCAAATACATTTTACTGTTGCTGTCAACAACCATAACTGCTGTAAACGCAAAATTGTCTTGCATAATTCAAAAATGTCATGTCCAAAATCACAGAACACAGAATTATTAATGTGCTAAAGGAGCAGTGACAGGCGAAAAAGCTTTCCTTTTGAATAGGCCACTAATGGAAAATCTTTGCATCCTATGCCAAAAAGCTGACACCTTTTCAAACAGGTGAAGATTTCTTTTGTTAAAAATCACAAATCCTGCCTGTGAAATAAGCACAAATAAAAGAATGGAATCTATCTCTTCTGTGAGTTGTCTAAGTCTTTCCAAGACACTCATCAGCTGTTTCTAAGTGAAGTGTTTCTTTTTCTCATTCATCCTTGGGATGTGGTTGTCACCAGCTCAGCCAATATTTATTGCCTGATTCTAACTGGGTTTGAGAGGACAGTAGTCAACTGCCTTCTTGAACTGCTGCAGTTCTTCTGCTGTAAGTAGATCCACGATGCTGTTAGGGAGGGAGTTCCAAGATTTTGTGTCATGACACTGATGATCCAACAATAGCTCAGTGCTACAGTGGGCGCACAGAGAGGGGAGCTGGAAGGTAAGCGGAGACCAGTTTAAATTAATGTTTTTCTTTTCGCAGTCTGTGTTTTTTTTTCAACTAGGAGCGGGAACCCGGAAGTTGTCAACAGAGGCTTCTGGGAAGGTAAGGAGTTTGAGTGGAGAAAGACCCGAGTGTCTCCCACCCTCCCTCCTCCTCTAACCTAAAAAAAAGGACTCTGTCGGCTGAACAGGTAAGCTACTTAGTGTTCTTGTTTTGGAGACTAAGTGTAGAGTTATGGCAGTGTAGGCAGTGGAATGTTCCTCCTGCAGGATGTTTGAGGTAGGAGTAACCATCGATGCTCCTGCCGACTTCACCTGCAGGAAGTGCAGCCAGTTCCATCTCCTCACAGACTGCGTTAGGGAACTGGAGCTGGAGTTGGATGAACTGAGGATTATTCGAGAGGCTGAGAGGGTGATAGATAGAAGCTACAGGGACATAGTTATGCCAGAGAACAGAGGTAGCTGGGTGACAGTTAGAGGTGGGAAGGGGAGGAAGCAGGCAGTGCAGGGATCCCCTGTGGTCGTTCCCTTCAACAATAAGTATACCGCTTTGGATACTGTTGGGGGGGATGGCCTAGCAGTATTAAGCTGCAGTGACCGGGTCTCTGGCATGAGGTCCGGCTCTGAGGCCCAAAAGGGAAAGGGGGAGAGGAGACATGGGTGAGACTCTCGGATGGTTTGTTGCCTCCAGTATGCCAGGGTCATAGACGTCTCGGACTGTGTCTTCAGAATCCTTAAGGGGGAGGGTGTGCAGCCAGAAGTTGTGGTGCACATTGGCACCAACGACATAGGTAGGAAGAGGGGTGGGGAGGTTATTCAGGAACTCAGGGAGTTAGGCTGGAAGCTAAAAGCTAGGACGGACAAACTCGTCATTTCTGGATTGTTGCCAGTGCCACATGACAGTGAGGCAAGGAATAGGGAGAGAGTGCAGTTGAACATGTGGCTGCAAGGATGGTGTAGGAGGGAGGGCTTTAGGTATTTGGACAATTGGACTGCATTCTGGGGAAGGTGGGACCTGTACAAGCAGGACGCATTGCACCTGAACCAGAAGGGCACCAATATCCTGGGAGGTAGGTTTGCTAGCACTCTTCGGGGGGGCGGGGGGTGGGGGGGAGGTTAAACTAATTTGGCAGGAGGATGGGATCCGTACTTGTAGTCCAGCAAGTAGGTTAGCTGTTTTTCAGGATGTCCAAGAATGTAGGGAGGCTGTGGAGAAGGTAGCACTGACAGGGAATACTTGCAGACACAGAGATGGGCTCAAGTGTGTATACTTCAACGCAAGGAGTATCAGAAATAAGGTGGGTGAACTTAAGGCATGGATCGGTACTTGGGACTACGATGTTGTGGCCATCACGGAAACGTGGAAAGAAGAGGGACAGGAATGGTTTTTGGAAGTTCCTGGTTACAGATGTTTCAGTAAGATTGGGGGGGGTGGTAAAAAAGGGGGGGGTGGCGTTACTAATTAGAAATGGTATAACGGCTGCAGAAAGGCAGTTCGAGGGGGATCTGCCTTTGGAGGTAGTATGGGCTGATGTCAGAAATAGGAAAGGAGCAGTCACCTTGTTGGGTGTTTACTATGGGCCCCCCAGTAGCAGCAGAGATGTGGATAAACAGATTGGGAAACAGATTTTGGAAAGGTGCAGAATCCACAGGGTAGTAGTCATGGGCGATTTCAACTTCCCAAATATTGATTGGAAGCTCTTTAGATCAAGTAGATTGGATGGGGTGGTGTTCGTCCAGAGTGTCCAGGAAGATTTTCTAACTCATTATGTAGATTGTACGACCAGAGGGGAGGCCATATTGGATTTGGTACTTGGTAACAAACCGGGACAAGTGATGGACGTTTTAGTGGGTGAGCATTTTGGTGATGGTGACCACAATTCTGTGACTTTCACCTTGGTTATGGAGATAGATAGGTGCGTGCAACAGGGCAGTTTTACAACTGGGGGATGGGTAAATACGGTGCTGCAAGACAGAATCTGAGGAGCATAAATTGGGAGCTTAGGCTGTCAGGGAAGGATGTCGTTGAAATGTGGAACTTTTTCGAGGAACAGATACGATGTGTCCTTGATATGTATGTACCTCTCAGGCAGGAAAGAGATGGTCGTGTGAGGGAACCTTGGTTGACGAGGGAGGTTGAATGTCTTGTAAGGAGGAAGAAGGAGGCTTACATAAGGTTGAGGAAACAAGGTTCAGACAGAGCATTGGGGGGATACAGGATAGCCAGGAGGGAGCTGAAGAAAGGGATTAGGAGAGCTAAGAGAGACCATGAAAAATCTTTGGTGGGTAGGATCAAGGATAACCCCAAGGCCTTTTATGCGTATGTGAGAAACATGAGAATGACGAGAACGAGGGTAGGTCTGATCAAGGACAGTAGTGGAAGACTGTGTATTGAGTCGGAAGAGATAGGAGAGGTCTTGAATGAATACTTTTCTTCAGTATTTACAAATGAAAGTGACCGTATTGTTGAAGAGGAGAGTATGAAACGGACTGGTAAGCTAGAGGAGATACTTGTTAGGAGGGAAGATGTCTTGGGCATTTTGAAAAACTTGAGGATAGACAAGTCCCCCGGGCCTGATGGGATATATCCTAGGATTCTGTGGGAAGCAAGAGAGGAAATTGCAGAACTGTTGGCAATGATCTTTTCATCTTCACTGTCAATGGGGATCGTGCCAGGGGACTGGAGAGTGGCGAATGTTGTGCCCCTGTTCAAAAAAGGGAATAGGGATAACCCTGGAAATTACAAGCCAGTTAGTCTTCAGTGGTAGGCAAAGTAATGGAAAGGGTACTGAGGAATAGGATTTATGAGTATCTGGAAAGACACTGCTTGATTAGCGACAGCCAGCACGGATTTGTGAGGGGTAGGTCTTGCCTTACAAATGTTATTGAATTCTTTGAGGAGGTGACCAAGCATGTGGATGAGGGTAGAGCAGTTGATGTAGTGTATATGGATTTTAGTAAGGCATTTGATAAGGTTCCCCATATAGGCTTATGCGGAAAGTCAGGAGACATGGGATAGTGGGAAGTTTGGCCAGTTGGATAGAGAACTGGCTAACCGGTCAAAGTCAGAGAGTGGTGGTAGATGGTAAATATTCAGCCTGGAGCCGAGTTACAAGTGGAGTTCTGCAGGGATCAGTTCTGGGTCCTCTGCTGTTTGTAATTTTTATTAATGACTTGGAAGAGGGAGTCGAAGGGTGGGTCAGTAAATTTGCAGACGATACAAAGATTGGTGGGGTTGTGGATAGTGAGGAGGGCTGTTGTCGGCTGCAAAAGGACTTAGATATGATGCAGAGCTACGGTGAGGAGTGGCAGATGGAGTTCAACCCTGTCAAGTGTGAGGTTGTCCATTTTGGAAGGACAAATAAGAATGCGGAATGCAGGGTTAACGGTAGGGTTCTTAGTAAGGTGGAGGAGTAGAGGGATCTTGGGGTCTATGTTCATAGATCTTTGAAAGTTGCCACTCAGGTGGAAAGAGCTGGTAAGAAGGCCTATGATGTATTAGCGTTCATTAGCAGAGGGATTGAATTCAGGAGTTGTGAGGTGATGTTGCAGCTGTATAGGACCTTGGTAAGGCCACATTTGGAGTACTGTGTGCAGTTCTGGTCGCCTCATTTTAGGAAAGATGTGGAAGCTTTGGAGAGGGTGCAGAGGAGATTTACCAGGATTTTGCTTGGAATGGAGAATAGGTCGTGCGAGGATAGGTTGAGAGTGCTAGGCCTTTTCTTATTGGAATGGCGAAGGATGAGGGGTGACTTGATAGAGGTTTATAAGATGATCGGGGGATAGATAGAGTAGACAGTCAGAAACTTTTTCCCTGGGTACAACAGAGTGTTACAAGGGGACATAAATTTAAGGTGAAGGGTGGAAGGTGTAGGGGGATGTCAGGGGTAGGTTCTTTAACCAGAGAGCGGAGTGGGCATGGAATGCACTGCCTGTGGGAGTGGCAGAGTCAGAATCATTGGTGACCTTTAAGTGGCAATTGGGTAGGTACATGGATAGGTGCTTAAGCTAGGACAAATGTTCGGCACAACATCGTGGGCCGAAGGGCCTGTTCTGTGCTGTATTGTTCTATGTTTCTATGTTACCAATATACATCCAACTCAGGACTGAGTTGGCTTGAAGAGGAACTTGCTAGTGGTGGTGTTCCCATGTATCAGTTGCCCTTGTCCTTTTAGATAATAGTGGTTGTGAATATGGAAGGTGCTTGCAAACGAACCTTGGTGAATTTCATCAGTGCATCTTGTAAATGATACACACTGCCACTACTGAGCTTTGATGGTGGAGGGAGTGAATGTTGTGGATGTGGTGTCAAGTAATAGGCTACTTTGTCTTGGGTAGTGTCAAGCTTCTTGTTTATTGTTAGAGCTGCACTCATCAAAGCAGTTGGGGAATAGTCCATAACTCTCCTGACTTGTGCCTTGTAGATGGTGAACAGGCTTTGGGGAGTCAGGAAGTGAGTTACTCATTGCAAGATTCCTAGTTTCTGACCTGTTCTTGTAACCACTATATTTATATGGGTAGTCTAGAACAGTTTTTGGTCAATGGCAACTCCCAGAATGTTAATCGTCATAGAGATGTACAGCATGGAAAACAGACCCTTCGGTCCAACCCATCCATGCCGACCAGATATCCCAACCCAATCTAGTTCCATCTGCCAGCACCCGGCCCATATCCCTCCAAACCCTTCCTATTCATATACTTATCCAAATGCCTTTTAAATGTTGCAATTGTACCAGCCTCCACCACATCCTCTGGCAGCTCATTCCATACACGTACCACCCTCTGTGTGAAAAAGTTGCCCTTTAGGTCTCTTTTATATCTTTCCCCTCTCACCCTAAACCTATGCCTATTTACCCTATCCATGCCCATCATAATTTTGTAATCCTCTATCAGGTCACCCCTCAGCATCCGACGCTCCAGGGAAATCAGCCCCAGCCTGTTCAGCCTCTCCCTATAGCTAATAATCTTCCAACCCTGGCAACATCCTTGTAAATCTTTTCTGAACACTTTCAAGTTTCACAACATCTTTCCGATAGGAAGGAGACAAGAACTGTAAACAATATTCCAATAGTGCCCTAACCAATGTCCTGTACAGCCGCAACATGGCCTCTCAACTCCTGTACTCAATACTCTGACCAATTAAAGAAAGTATACCAAACGCCTTCTTCACTATCCTATCTACCTGCGACTCCACTTTCAAGGAGCTATGAACCTGCACTCCAAGGTCTCTTTGTTCAGCAACATTCCCTAGGACCTTACCATTTAGTGTATAAGTCCTGCTAAGACTTGCTTTCCCAAAATGCAGCACCTCACATTTATCTGAATTAAACTCCATTTGCCAATTAGGTTGAGTGAAAGTTCTGCCATTGAATGTCAAAGGTACGATAGTTCAATCAAATACTTACATGTTTGAACATGGTGAATAATATCAAGCCACAGGACTGACTGTTTAATGCAAAAGGCTTAATGCAAAATAAACCAATATAACAGTTGCCTATTTTCTTCTTCCATAATACTAGCAATAAACTGTTCTCCATGGGGAGAGAATGGAATATCAGGATTTTGAGTCTCCTGTTTTACTTTGTTGTTGAGTTTTCTAATTTAAGTTCTGTCTTGCAATGACAAATTAATTTGTGCCTTCAAAGTCAACTCAATGTTAATCGTGATGCAGCTCTGGAATCCCATTCTGGGATGATAGTTTCTGTTGCATGTTCTGTAGAGAAAGGCACTAGTCTGAAAAAAAACCCTGGGATAACTGACACTAAAACAGAAAATATTGGAGAAATTCATCAGGTCTGGCAGGGAAAAGATTTAATGTTTCAAACCTGATTGAGTACAGGAGTTGAGAGGCCATGTTGCGGCTGTACAGAACATTGGTTAGGCTACTATTGCAACATTGTGTGCAGTTCTTCCTATCAGGCACGAGACATTAACTCTGTTTCTCTCACCATTGATGTTGTCAGACCTGCTGAATTTCTTCAGCATTCTCTGTGCTTGTTTCAAATTTTAAGCACCTGCAGTATTTTGCTTTTATTGGATAAGCTGACCTCTGCTTTCCCTGGTGTCTCTGTTTATGCTAGCTGTGCTTTACTTTAGTCTTCAACTCCTTTAATGCCCCTCCATATAATCAGCCTCCAGAGGGTCACAACTGTTGGTGATTGTATTCATCTGTATTCACCCCCCATTATTGTATCTCGCTTACATCTGTTCTTGTCACAGTGTTATGCATACACAGCAGGTTTTGACCCAGTGGCCCATTTCCTGTACAGAAGATATTTCTATATATAAAACCATCATCAATCGTTGAACCAATACTGAATCTCCTGGCTTGCAATAAGTGTGTGCTGATGGAACTAACATGCTCCAGAATGTTTGAGTAACCAAGAGAATGTGAGGATGTGTATGAGGCAGTGAAGGTGGAAACTGTTGTCTAGGTCTCATTACTGTAGATGACTACACAGAGGATGCAGTCTTGATAGGCTTGCAGTTTGGTTTTCTGATCTCCAGCATCTGTAGCCCTCACTTTTGCATGTTTGGTTTTCTTAGTCAGACTGCAGCTAGTCTGCACACATTTGGACATACATTGTCAAATCTGCAGCTGTTGTGTATTGATTTCAGAATCAAATGACAGAATGCTGTTGATTGTTGTTTCTGAACCTAGATATATGTAGCTATCCTCAACCTCCAGCACCGCCTTTTCAATATTATTGGATGTTGACATAGCGATATGCTAGGCCTTGACATTAGTCTTCCTGGTATCATTTATCAAAGCAAACTCCTTACTGCCATCACAGCATCTGTCCACTTTTCACTAAAGGTATTCGTTGTGATGGAATATGCTCATCTGCCATCATCAGTTTAAAACAAAACTCTAATGAGATCTTGGTACCCTTTTCTCTTTGATCTCTGGAGGGGAAAGCTCAACAGTTTTCCATCAGTTCAGCAGTTTTCATATTTTTTATCATATTTGCCACAAGCTGCTGGCAATTTCCTGAGAGATTGGCAACAGATTTTTAAAAAAATATTTAATTGAACAATTGAAAGGAAAATAATAATGAGATGTAATTAGCTTCACATCTCCGAAGAATACTTCACAATAATTAATGGCTTTATTAAGGCAAACAGGAAAGAAATTAAGTGACAAAATTATTTAAGTTTAAAACTTATGAAGGTACTTCAATAGAGTAATAATTGGATGTGTATCAATGTTTTCCCGGAGAATCTGGGTAAATGGGCACTGGGACTTTTGATCCAGTCCCTGTTGAATGGGTACAATGCAACAATTTTCAGTTATTATAGACTGAATGTATTTCAGAGTCATTCATTTTGAAGGGGAGCTTTATTAAGAGGGTCATATAAAGGCAAATTATGGCAGATTCTGAAAATCTGTAACAAATACAGCAGACGCTGAAGAGCATCTGTGAAAAATGAATCCGAGTTAGAATCTGATCTGTCCCTTCTTCGGACCTCAATTCAAGTTGAATTGATGATAAATTTGTGACTGCTCTTCTCCAACCACATCTAACACAAAAGATCAAGGACTGCGAGATAACAAGATCCACGTTTATTTACACAAAACAGGCCAAATGACCAACATAATCCTAAATAATTAAGGTTTGTGCAAATCTGTTTCAATCCTGCTGAAAGCAAGTTTCAAGTAGATTGATCCTGGCCTTTCTTCCTTATCTGGTGGTTATAATGTAATAGTCAGTCTCATCTTTATCCTCAGAAGATTCCCCATGTTGTCTACATCCAGAATGTTCTGCCCTTTGTTGGCTCCAGTTGAGAAGGGCATTGCATGCCCCACTGAGTGGGATACCCTGCATGTGCCACACTGGAAGGTGGCAGTGAAGCAATCTCATCATTGAAACCAAATCTTAAGGAAGCCTATGGTTTGTTCCAACCTGGCACTGGTCAAAGTAAGAACAGTGAATAGCATTGTATCCTTGTCTTGTACTAATCTGAGCAGTTCATAAAGGTGGCATGAGCCGTGTTTTTTTCCCTGAAATGAAAAATAACATTGGCTAGAAATGTGTACAGGACTTCTGTATCTGGGCCTACTGTCATTTATGAATGTCTCCAGAGATGTCCTGACTCTGAAGAGTCCGGATACCTCATATTTACAAATCCTACCTGAGATCTGCTGTTAGTCCTGTTGAGATCCAGAAATGGCTCAGAATTTGTGCAGGTAAACATAATTTCTCCCAGAGAGCCTCTGGAGGGGATCAATTTACTTATATAAAACATCTTGCTGCCTCTCTTAGGAATTGGTGTTTTTAATAAACATTCTTTGTGTTTTACCCTTGCTCCGTATTAATGATTGTATGATTTGCCCATGGTTTCTCTGGGAATGTCTCCTGTATTTAGAATCAGACTAAATTCAATCACTCAAACAAATCAAGAAATTAAAGTTAAAATGAAAAAGTACTCAATTAACAGGGAGAAAAAGTAAACAATCTTATGCATTTAATGTCCAAAACATCCTTTGTTCAGTTATTGTCTGGCAAAAAAAAAAGTATCATGGGTGGCACGGTGGCACAGTAGTTAGCACTGTTGCCTCACAGCACCAGAGCCCCGGGTTCAATTCCCGCCTCAGGCAACTGTCTGTGTGGAGTTTGCACATTCTCCCTGTGTTTGCATGGATTTCCTCTGGGTGCTCCAGTTTCCTCCCACAATCCAAAGATGTGCAGGTCAGGTGAATTGGCCATGCTGAATTGCCCCATAGTGTTAGGTGCATTAGTCAGAGGGAAATGGGTCTGGGTGGGTTGCTCTTTGGAGGGTTGGTATGGACTTGTTGGGCCGAAGGGCCTGTTTTCACACTGTAAGTAATCTAATCATTTTTTTTTAATTTTAGAGCTAATATTGATTGTTTTTCACTCAATCTATGAATGTAATAGTTCATTTGTCTCACCCATTTAGCTTTTCTTTTCAGTTAATATTTGCTGAACTGTTTGCAAACTTCCTAGGCCAGATAAGGTCTACAATCTTGTTACAAAAAAAGAAACAGTTAAATTGTTGCTATCAGTATTTCACAGAGCCTGAATGTATAAAAGCAGTTCCCCAGAGTTTAGATTAGATCCTCTACAGTGTGGAAACAGGCCCTTTGGTCCAACAAGTCCATACCGACCCTCCGAAGAGTAACCCCCCCAGAACCATTTCCCTCTCACTATTGCACCTAACACTATGGGCAATTTAACATGGCCAATTCACCTGACTTGCACATCTTTGGGCTGTGGAAGGAAACCGGAGCACCGAGAGAAAACCCACGCAGACGTGGGGAGAATGTGCAAACTCCACACAGTCGCCTAAGTCTGGAATTGCAGCTGGGTCCCTGGTGCTGTGAGGCTGCAGTGCTAACCACGGAGCCACCATGCCACCCATTATGAAAGGTCTGGAACTAAAATGTTATCCCCACTACCTTTGGGAGCTCCCTGGCATCCAGCTAGAAACAGCACAAGTTGTGTGCCCTTTCCAGTATGTGTAATCAATATGTATACATGTTATTATACAGATTCTGCAACAATACTGAAAAATATCCCATTAATACAGGCACATTCTTGACAGAAATGTAACATTTTTTTGATTGTGCTCATAATTTTATCTTATAAATGGCTGGTCAATCTACATGTACAGAATCGAGATCAATCATTGTTTACTTCAAACTGGAGGGAAATTACAACACTGTCTGACTGATTTTTGTGGTTCAAAGCACACAGAGACTTGAAAGTTCTTAGTATGCATAACCTGACTGCAACAATCATACAGGCTTTGGGGGAGGGATGGCTAATCTGGAGGTTATTCAAAGTATCTGGCAGAGATTAATGTAACTGGCCATCTCTTTCAATTCCAAAACCTCCCAGGTGATTGACACCCTGTGGCAGTAATTCTTGACGATGACTGTATCTAGGACGAGGACATGAGCCAGGCCTATGAGTTTGAGCAGGATGAATGATTCTTTCTAATCCTTTTGACAGACATCTTTGTAGCCTGGGGTTTCCAATTACACTTATATTGGGCTATCTTTATTTAGCACATCAGTGAGCGCACAATCTGTGGCTAGCAGAAAAAGTGGACGAGTTTGACTTCCTGGCAACGGTAACTGATTTAAGAGGTGAACACTCAATATATATTCCATCAGTCTTCTGAAGACAGAGGAAATGCACAATATGTTAGTAAACAGGTATGCAGTGCCGGGAGTTTTTTTCAATTCCCAGGCAATTTACATACTTACTGAGGTATTGGAAAGTTAAAGACAGACTGTAGGCAGCTGGTTGAAAGAAATTCTTGAATATGATGACCCTGAGTTCAATATTTATTCCTAAGCATCACAAGTTTTTGTCATATATTGAGTTTTTAACTCAAGGTCTGTCCCTGACTTTTCTGTTCACTTTGACCGTGAGGTTATTTGAGTTACATTAAAAATGAATAGTCTCCTTTCCTTTCTTCTGCTTGAGTGGATTTTAGCTTCTAATGCCTCCAAGGAGCAGAATCCTCTGTTGTGTCAGTACGAAGACTTGTGCCAAGTACTTCGATAAGGATTTGAGAAATGCTACAGGCAACTCCTGCATTGCCACAATTCTAGTGGGATTATGAGCATTGTACCCTCTTACACCTCTGATTTTTTCATTCGTTCATTACATTCGGTCATCACAGGCAAGGTCAATGTTTATTGATGATTCCTGTCACCTTGAGCATGTGATGCTCTGCTGCCTTTTTGAACAGTGTAGAGAAGGTACTTATTGCTGGGTTAGATGCTTCAGGATTTTGCAAGTTTCCATGTTTGTTTGGTGTGTGACATTGAATGAATTTTGGTGGTGAATATGGGCTGGATTTCAGGGGTGTCACAGTTCCTGTGCATTTCATTAAAAAGTCAGGCTGGAGCTCCCACCCCATAATATCCTGATGGTGCCTGGTAGCATTTTACCACTGCATGCAGAATTGATTGATTTAAGCTGAGATGGCCAACCCTTCCTTGGAAGGAAGACCCAGTAGTGAATCAGATGGCTGACCACCTTGCAATCCCAACTGCACTGGAGCAGTACCCACAGTTGGGATGACAGGCAAGCCCACCACATCGAGGGGGTGAAGAACTAATTTAAAGAGGTGGGAGATGACCTTGGGATGGTGACTCTGATGGGCACAGGGTGCCCACTGAAAAAGATACTACTAGAGTTGTTTTGATGAAATAGTGAAAACAGGTACTAAAGGTATGTTGGACATATCTGAAGTTTGGTTTCAGAAGGCAATATTGATGATGGTTGTTGATTACTCAAATTTGCATACTACAGCAATTTTTTTTAGATTAGATTACTTACAGTGTGGAAACAGGCCCTTCGGCCCAACAAGTCCACACCGACCCGCCGAAGCGCAACCCACCCATACCCCTACATTTACCCCTTATCTAACACTATGGGCAATTTAACATGGCCAATTCACCTGACCCGCACATCTTTGGACTGTGGGAGGAAACCGGAGCACCTGGAGGAAACCCACGCAGACACGGGGAGAACATGCAAACTCCACACAGTCGGTCGCCTGAGGCGGGAATTGAACCCGGGTCTCTGGCGCTGTGAGGCAGCAGTGCTAACCACTGTGCCACCGTGCTGCCCACAATTTAGCCCTGAAGAAAATGTTAAATAGATACATTCGGCAGATGGAGAGCTGGAGAAAGCTTTACATCACCCTTTCCATTGGGAAAACTCATTGTAATTATTCCCAATCAGAAATGTAATTTGGCAGCAGTTGACTTTCCCGGGATAAAGGAAGCTGAGGGTCAAAGTGCAGCCTGCCAATTTCTGCTTACCTATCAATGGCTTATTGTACATCAGCACCACAGGGGAAACAATGGTTGCTGATCCCAGGCCCTGGGATTGCTGAGGGCTCCAGGCACAAGTAAGAAAGATTAGGAGGGGAATCACTGGGGAGGAGTCCGTGGTGTGAGTTGATAGCAAAGACAGAGACTGGCTCTCTGCAGACCTCGACTTCCAAAGATTGGGCCTCTTGATAACGCACTGAGTGTCCTAACAGGATGTTCCCAACTTACAGAAGTTCTCAAGTAACCTCAGGGTTTACTACACATCCCTAGTTGCCCTTGTGAAGGTAGTGGGGAGCTGCCTTTTTGAACTGCTGCAGTCATGTTCTGTAGGTAGATCCACAATTCCATTAGAGAGGGAATTCCAGGATTTTGACCCAGCAGCAGTGAAGGAATGGCAATCCATTTCCAGGTCAGGATGATCAGTGACTTGGAGGGGCACTTGCATGTGATAATATTCTCATGAATCTGCTACCCTTGTCCATCTAGGTGGAAGTGGTTGTGGGTTTCAAAAGTGATATTTAGGCATCTGTGTGGATTTTTGAAAAGCATCTCGTAAATAGTACACACTGTTGCTACTGAGCAGAGACAGCGGATGTTTGTGGATGTGGTGCTTGTCTCAGTCAAATCCCTCGAACTCAGCACCGCCTTCCTAACCTGCAATCTTCTTCCTGACCTCTCCGCCCCCACCCCACTCCGGCCTATTACCCTCACCTTGACCTCCTTCCACCTATCGCATCTCCATCGCCCTCCTCTCTACCATTTATCTTAGCCTGCTGGACACACTTTCCTCATTCCTGAAGAAGGGCTTATGCCCGAAACGTCGAATCTCCTGTTCCTTGGATGCTGCCTGACCTGCTGCGCTTTTCTAGCAACACATTTTCAGCAGCTGCCAATCAAAAGTGCTGTCTTGTCATTGATGGTGTTAAGCTCCTTGAGTGTCATTGGAGCTGCACTCATCCAGGAAAGTGGGAAGTATTGTATCATACTCCTGACTTGTACCTTGTCGGTGGTGGACAGGCTTTGGGCGTCAAGAGGTAAGTTACTCACCAGAGTATTCCAAGCTTCTGACCTGCTCTTGTGGCTACTGTAACTATTTGGCAAGTCCAGTTGAATGTTTGGTCAATGGTAACTCCCAGGATGTTGATAGTGGGTGATTCAATGATGGTAATACCATTGAATGTCAAGGGACAATGGTTAAATGGTCTCTTACTGCAGATGTCATTGTCTCCAATAATAAGGTGAGAATGTGACTTGCCACGTGTCAGCCCAAGCTTGGATTTGGTCCATATCTTGTTGCATTTAATCATGGACTGCTTCATGATCTATTAAGTCATGAATGGTGACGAACATTGTGCAATCATCAGCAAAATTCCCACTTCTAACTTTATGATGGAGGGAAGGTCATTAATGAAGCAGCTGAGAGTGGTTGGGCCTAGGACACTGCTTTGAGGAGCTCCTGCAGAGATGTCCTGCAGGTGAGATGTCTAATCTCCAACAACTACAGCCATCTTTGTATACAGCAGAAGGTTTATCCTCTGGTACCCATTGATTCAGATTTTGCTAGGGCTCCTTGATGCTACACTCGAGCGAATGGGATCTTAATGTCAAGGATGGTTACTCTTACCTCACCTCCGGACTTCATCTCTTAAGTGCATGGGTAAACCAAGGCTATAATGAGGTCAGGAGCTCAGTGGCCCTGACCGATCCGAAACTGAGCATCACTGAACTGATTATTGCTGAGCAGGTGATTCTTGATGGCACTAGATTAAATGCATGTTGCAATTGAAGTTTACAAATTAAATATGGAAGCAAAACCACCAAGGAGAATTTGAACTGATAATGCTACTGGATTTAGACTCAAGATAATCCTGCATCTTAAAATTATGCCCAGACATTAAAATTTCTTCTTCATTTTTCTGCATGGCGGGGTCCACTAGTTGAATGTCTGTAGTAGTTAGATACTGTGGCTAAGGGATAAAGGCAAGGGATTGGTACTAAGAGATTTGTTCTTGCGGAGAGCCAATGTAGGTACAATAGGCTGAAGAGCATCATTCTGTCCTGTGACAATTTTATGGTTCTATGCATTATTTTGGCTGTACTATGTAGTTCCACTGTTGGTGTGAGATATACCAGCAGATATATGGTAGCACATTTCAAAATAGCTTAAGGACTGAATAAGGTGTGTGCAAGTTCTTAGGTACTTTACTGGAGGTCCGGGTTGTGGAGATTCAGATAGATGGGATATTGTACACTTGTGAAACATGCGAATGTGGTGGTGTTGGTGTTGTGAGGTGGTTTATGACAGTCATGTTTTCCAGTTGAAGCTGCGGCTACACTGACTGGTCTCTCATTGCTCCCCCTCTTCCTGAAATCCAATGGAAAAGCTGACAAGCTGCTGGTAGCCAAACACTCGATTTCTCTGAGTGTCTTCAGCAAGGAGTCCTATTCTTTAAAGTAACATAACTGTTAGCCTTTTGAAGTGAACTCAAATAACTTCTGGAATAAGTGAAAGAGTGCTGGTAAAATAAAACTGATCAATGTGTTTCAAAAGGTGTCTTCAAATGTTCAGGAGCAAAGGGATTTAACTTTAAGGTGTTATGCAAATACCTACAAAATAAATCATTAAGTTGGCCGCAAAATCCTAGTATACTTCTGACTAGCTGGTTGCTGTTAGCAGAAGGTGTGAGATCAAATATTGACTAACAAAATAATCTTGTGTACCCCCTTAATAAGTGTTAACAGGAACCTTTTGTGGTGATGAGTTGATTAGTGAACTTCCAATTGGTTGCCAGTGTGCTTCAAATCCTGCACCAAAATGATGGCTTGTGCTTCATGGAGGTTAAACCTGCAGCTCAGTCTATGATCCAATATTAACGACCTCAAAGGCTTTATAGCATCTAAAATCTCCAGGGGAAACCATCCTCCATAGATTTTGTGTAATATGTATTCATTTCATTATTATCATGAAAGCAAAAGGGAAATTTAATACTTGTTTTACTTCCAAGACACGTATTGAGAGTAGTGTAGCTTCAGCCCAAATAATTGAATTTACTTTGCTGAAAAAATGAAAAATATATCCGAGCAAAATGTATTTGTTCAGGGAAGTGTAGTGGAGCCGAGATTAATATTTTATGACCTTGTCATGACTCTCAGAAATTGCTTAACGATGAGGCTTTCAAGACTGACAATGTGTAAGTAAAGAAACTGATGGATGTGCTGTCTGTGACCCTGAGGTATTTGAATGGCCAACAAATCCACACTACAAAAAGTGGGTTATTTTACTGGTGTGCTTGATTGCATTCAATGACTTTGTTCATTTTTTTTCTGGGAGTAATGGTGGATAGATGAAGTGTTCTCGTTATGTGTGATGTTTCATGTACTGTGCCATTTATGATTACAGTGCATTTGATCACAAGATCACTCAGTGCCAGTAAACGCTTCATTCTGAAAAGTTTAAGCACTGAATCTCAGAACAGTATGAGTAGTATATTCTTCTTTGCCATTATTGATGAAAGTAGGGACATAATATGGGCTGAAGAGTAATTAGGTACTACTGCAATGTAATTGGTGGTACTGAAGCAAATTATTACAGAAGTGAGAAAGTGCAGTTTGATAAGCAGAGATTTTGAATACGTGGGATTAGGATATAGGAAATATTTTACATAACTGATTACTTAGAAGTTGCCGTAGTAGGTTTGTGAGCAGGATAGCAGATAGCATGATGCGTACAGATCTGCAACTGGAAAACAGTAAAAAAAAACAGACAAAGGAATACAGCTTATCAGATGCAGCACCTATAATGTAGGATTTACAGGCAGAGGTTGATTTTCCTTAACATGTCTGTGCAGAGTGTTTTTTTGGGAAACCCAGGTGATGGTGCAATCTAGAAAAATTGTGCTTGTGCTTGTGATTGCATCTCCAGCTGGATTCACAGAGACATGGACTATCTTGAACTGAATCCCCAGATCATCTAGGAGCAATCATGAAACACAAAGTCGACTTGTCCATCAATTAACAGCTGGTGTTCAGAGGAAGATACATACTTTTACAGTTGTGTACAAGATTCCTGATGTCTGTCAAGATGCTTTCATCCTGTGGCAGTCCATGTTGAACATATCATTAGAGTTGGAAGCAAACTTGAGGAGTGGCTGCTGGTGACAATGGATACTTACTTCAAACCTGTCAAAAAATGAATCAATGAAGCCTGGAGCTATACAATCACTGAGAAATGAAACTGAATCATATTGGCTTGGTAACAAATACGTTATGAAATTGAAGACTTGTAAGAGACTTTAAGAGAGAGTGAAAGCTGAAAAGCACCTGTCATGTGTCTGACTAGCAGGCACAGAGAATTGAAAAATGTTACTTTAAGATGTAACCTTTGGCTGTTACTGAGATACTTCAATTGTTTTCACAGCAGTTTGAATTTAACCGGTTTAAATTATGCCCCAAGATACTAAAACCCAATTGAATTAAAATTTTACTGTTTTGACAACATCAAACCAATGAGATGATTTGATATTTGAGGCATAAAAAGCAGGTATTTTGGACAGTTAGTCTGAAAAAGCACACCTTCCATTGTCAGACAGACTGCCTGAAAACACTCTGTATCAAAGGTACCTTTTTCATGTGTGGAATCTGTGTAACAGAAGACCAAAGATGACCCAGGAATATCTACAAACAGAGGAAAATTAACATTGGAGACAACAGCTGCTGTTTGGTTTTGAAAGTTGAGTCACTGTAAATTTAATTGGGGCTTTATTGGATCAGTATATTTTTATAGAGTGGGCAGTGGAGAACAAATCTTTAAGAGAAAAGATGCTTAGAGTTGTGAATAGTTATTGTTTAATGTTCACTTTAGAGTTAATTTAACAAAAAATATCAATTTTATTCTTTATGTAAGATGGGTAGTTCTCTGTCACTCATACTTTAACAGATTATAAGGTTAGGTGAGCTTTTCTGTGTGTTGGGTTTAATTATCAAAAGAGCTTACTGCCGTGTCGTAACAAATAAGACCAGTAGAACCCATATGCTCCAACAGAAAAAAGGCACTCTGTCTACTTCGAATATAATCACAGACATTTTACATTTCTGGGGTATGTTGACAAATCCTGTCAGTACAGAACGTAACACAGGATATGATTGGCAGATTGAGTCACAAGCCCAGCTTGGTAATCAAGGGGTAACCCAAAGTCCATGATCCTTTCTTCCTGGCACTGTCTGTCAACCCAATCAGTACTGAGCTTCTACATGTTTGTCAAAACACTATGATTTATGTCTTCACCACTTAACACTACTCTCTGATCCCTGGCCCTGCAGCTAAGTCATATTAACCATAATGATGCACTGTCCCACTGAAGCCAGGGCGGTTGTGACCATGAGTGACACACTGTCCTGCACTAAACCATGTTATAAAAGGTGCTATTATCTCTCAATGTTATATGCTGAGTTTTCCTCTTTAATAATTTGATTATCCCTTTTGCTCCAAGTGATATTCTCAAAACTGACTTCCCCAACTTTCCTAACAAGCATAGGGCTGACTGTGATCTACGCTCTTCACTAACTTGGATACACAGCCCTGACAGATGGTTGACCTGATCCCTGACTGATCTGTACATATGGCTCCCCAATTGACATCCGGTGAGTCCCTTAACTGGTTGCACTGCAGCTGCAGGACAGATCATGAGCCACATCCTAAGCTGTAGAGGTTGATACCGACAAACGCTGATGTCCTAAATGGCTGGCTGACTATATCCAAGCACCTGGACTGATAGCTGACACTGTCATTTAGTTGCAGTACCAGCACTGCCTGATTAATGATAGTCTCCTTTACCTGATTGCACACTACTCCCTGCAGACTTGCAGACGTGGCCATTTGGTTGATGTGCATGCAGTGTTAGCCGTGTAGGCTGTTGGTCCTTAGTGCAAGCATCAGATTGAAGTAACTGTGTGCTGGAAAACAACATGTCTACCCATTTGACTGATCACTGCTGACCATCATAATAGCCTTCCTGTACTAAAATGGCAAATCATGACAGAATTACTGTGAGCCTTTAAGCTCCAGCTGAGGGGGTAAAGCACAAACTGTAAGGCAAGGCACAGATGATGTGAACATGCACAAAATCAGCACAAGAGGAGTTAACAAGGATTCTGAGGCACAATCTGGTCGAATGGCTGCCTGTCTCAGTTCACAAAGTGTCCAGGCAGCAGCATTCCAAGCTAAAAGTTACTAAAGTGCTCCAAAGTGTGAAGTTACATCACACCAGGTTATACTCCAACAGGTTTGTTTAAAATCAAAAACTTTTGGAAGGGAAACCTGTTGGACTATAAAATGGTGTCGTGTGACTTCTGGTTTTGTCCACCCTGGTTCCTTCACACCATCGCTCCAAGGTGCAGCACTGAAGTACAGAACCATACGATAAATGGATCAATGATGTTTCACGAGGGTGTAAAAAGCCTGGTATGTGCTTGATGCCAACTCTGATGGAACCATGGCAGGACGGTGCCCTGAGACGCTGGTGACTGCTCTTCAGGAATGAGGGCTAGAAAAGCAAGCTGGAGTTGCCAGGTAACTTCTCTGACTTTCAAATCTAGTTTCTGTCTGCTGGGTAGGAGAACAGGAAACTGCATATAGTAGCTAATCATAATATGTGAATACATGCAAATGGGTGGAAAAAGGCCTGTTGCTACTTACTAGTGAGATTCTCATCTCACTGTTCAATACTTGGTTACAAAGGGCAGCACGGTGGCACAGTGGTTAGCACTGCTGCCTCACAGCGCCTGAGACCCGGGTTCAATTCCTGACTCAGGCGACAGACTGTGTGGAGTTTGCACGTTCTCCCCATATCTGCGTGGGTTTCCTTCGGGTGCTCCGGTTTCCTCCCACAGTCCAAAGATGAATTGGCCATGCTAAATTGCCCATAGTGTTAGGTAGGGAGTAAATGTAGGGGTATGGGTGGGTTGCGCTTCGGCGGGTCAGTGTAGACTTGTTGGGCCGAAGGGCCTGTTTCCACACTGTAAGTAATCTAATCTAATCATGTCCTTAACCAGGCCCTGAGGTCTGCAGATGTTGGAGATCAGAATTGAGAGTGTGTTGCTGGAAAAGCACAGCAGGTCAGACAGCATTCGAGGAGCAGGAAAATTGATGTTTCAGGAGAAGGTGTAAGGGGTACTGTGGGGCAGTACAGAGACTCAGTAGTTAACACTGCCTCACAGCGGCAGGGACCTGGGTTCGATTCCCGCCTCGGGTGAATGTCTGTGTGGAGTTAAATCATTTCTGTTGTAACAGTTTCTTTCTTTCTGTGGGTGGTACGGTGGCACAGTGGTTAGCACTGCTGCCTCACAGCGCCTGAGACCTGGGTTCAATTCCCGACTCAGGCGACTGACTGTGTGGAGTTTGCACATTCTCCCCGTGTCTGCGTGGGTTTCCTCCGGGTGCTCCGGTTTCCTCCCACAATCCAAAGATGTGCGGGTCAGGTGAATTGGCCATGCTAAATTGCCTGTAGTGTTAGGTAAGCGGTAAATGTAGGGGTATGGGTGGGTTGCGCTTTGGCGGGTCGGTGTGGACTTGTTGGGCCGAAGGGCCTGTTTCCACATTGTAAGTAATCTAATCTTAAAAAAATGGAAATATTTACTCTTGACGTCAAGAATCCCTTGACTGCTGATCTCACCCTAACTCTCCAAGATTAATATCATTCAGCGGCTGCCCATTGTCATTTCAAAGAACCAACAGTTACCTCTTGTACATCCCTCATTCATGTTATTAATTGATATCTTCTCAGATATCATCAAGTTCAAGGGTAATTTCACTGTAAATTATTTTCTAGTATGCTCATGTTCATATACCTGTGCAAGTATAAAGCTTTATTTTTTTCTTTTCCTAACACCCCTTAGTACTGCAGTCCCTGTGACATCATAAGAAGAAGTAACAGTCTGTTTACATCCTTGCTTTGACTTATGATCACTTCTCCATGTTATGGTCTTACGGTCCAAATCCAAAAATAAGATCAAAACACATCAGAACAGAATTGAGCCATTTGACCAATCAGGTCTGCTCTATCATTCAATCATGTCTGGTATGTTTCTTAACCCCATTCTTTTGTCGTCTTCGAACAACCCCTGAGTCTCCTATTGTGATGATGCTGCTCCTTTAACAAAGTTATGTTGTCCTTGGCATTTTTTCAGATAGGTTGTAAAAATAGCGATTCTAAAAAGTCTACATTTGCAGGCATTTAGGATCAATTTGACTATACCTAATAGATACTGCCTCAGGCAAAAAGGCTATCTAGTTTAAATAAAAAAAACACCTTGTTTACTGAAAGGAGAGTTGCCAGTTCTCCCAGCTCAGCTTTTGTTTGGTTTGGTTTTTAGCAGTCTGGCTGTGCATTGAAAGCAGGCATTCAGTTTTGAAGCTATTGGTCCAAGAAACAGTTACACGGAAGAGGGTGTTCCATGCTGAATCCCTCTGCTGTCTCTCTATCTCTGTCTCTGTCTGTCTGTCTGTCTGTCTCTGTCTGTCTGTCTGTCTCTCTCTCCTTTAAGACCCCGTGTTTGATTTTACCTTTTTTTTGCCAAGGGGTGTTTATGAGGATTATTGATGGAATTTGGAACAGCATTATTAAGTTGGGATAAGCTGTTCGGTTTTCAGATAGATTACTTTATTCTGTATTATGTTCTCTTTTGTTGGTGTTTCATTCAGTAATCTCGTAAATGAATTTGATTTTGTTTAAAACGGTTTGACCACCTGCATTTCTCCTGGAATATCTGCTATACACCAGCTTAAAACAACTAGCAAAGTTAAGGACTGGGATAATTTCTTGAAACGTTTTGAGGGATCTGGCCTGGTCCATAACAGATTGGGGGCTTGTCTATAGTTCCCTTGTCTTTGTTCTATAGTTCCCATTTGGGATTAGGGTTGCTGTGCTGGAAAGCAGCAAGTGGTAGGTGTTAGGGTCTTTTGTTCTGTGTATTGAATTTGGTTGGTTGGGATAGCAATAGCTCTTTCAGTCATCAAGAATTCTCTGGGGGTGGAAGAAGCGACTTTGGTGGTTTCACAAAAGGTGATTAAGGCCAATCTGCTGGAATTAGTAGGTAATCTGGAGTTGGAGATGCATCCTTCTGTGAGGAAATGAAATGTAACATTGCATTTAAATTTGCTGCAAACATCAAATCTTTAGGGATGGCTAAAGTTCAATTGAAAATGAAGCAGCTTGAGTTAGAGGCAAACAATAAAGAAAGGGCAATAGAAATGAAACAGTTTTTAGTCTGTTTAAAATCAGAGGAAGGGGGAAAAGAATGAATCGCTTTAGCAAAGCAAAACAAAAAGCGTGAGAAAGAGAGAACCGCGAGAGGGAAAAGAAGAGAGAAGAAAGGAAGAAAGAGACGGAGTTTGAACTTCAGAATTTGGCACTTAGACAGGAAAGTCAGCTTAAAAGGATGGAGATAAAGGCTGAAGGTAAGCCTAATGAGGAAGAACAGAGAGTTAAAATGGCAAGATTAGCAGCTGAAAAGGTTGATGATTATGAGTTGGTTGATAGATCAAAGTTTGGCTTCCAAAGTCAATTTCAATCTGTGAGGAATAGCAACTGGGGAAAAGAGAAATCCTCACGTGGAAAGGGAATGATAGATCTTGGTAAAAAGGAAGGGTAAGGAGAAGATGAAAAGCTCCAGTGTTTTCATTGTAATGAAGTAGGCCACATGAAATCACAGTGCTGGTGGATTATGTTATGACGTGGCAGTGAACCCCCTGTGAATTAAACCAAACACTTTGCCTCATTGTCTGTTACAATATGAGTGACAGAGAACTCCTCAATTCCACTTTTTTTTTAAAAATCATATCAATTTATCCTTTAAATATAAAAGTGAACATTAAACAATAACTACTCACGACACTAA
This sequence comes from Hemiscyllium ocellatum, assembly GCF_020745735.1. Lineage (NCBI taxonomy): Eukaryota > Metazoa > Chordata > Chondrichthyes > Orectolobiformes > Hemiscylliidae > Hemiscyllium > Hemiscyllium ocellatum. The sequence continues at coordinate 33,076,177 of NC_083426.1, read as the reverse complement.
GCCTCCTCTTTCTTTTGATTACTTATTATCTGCCTCCAACTCTATAACAATATGCAATTTCAATAAAACACTTATTGAAATTGCATCAGCTTAACTTCAAAACCATACAGTGGCTGGCATGGTTCGTATCTTTCTTCCTCTGGCTAAAGATCTCCCTGGGTCGTCTTTTTTTTCTTTTACTGCAAATATGTTTCATATGAAAAGGTACATTTGATAAAGAATGTTTCAAATGGCAGTTGTTCTCTCATTGGCAGTTACTCTGTCTGACTTCCAACCTGCCTACCTTTTTTATCCCCTCAACATCAGATCATCTCATTGGTTCAATGTTGGCAAAAACAATAAATTCAAACTCGATTGGGTTTGAGTATCATGGGGCATAATTTACATTGGTTAAATTTGAACTGTTGTCAAACAGCAACCAACTCATGTATCAGTTTCACAGCCAAATGTTATATATTTTCAGTTTTCCAGTACACTCTGAGACTGTGATCTAGTCATATGGCAGGTGTTTGTAAGTTCTGAGTTTAGAACAGCACTCACTTTCATAGAGGTACAGTGCACACCTTCAACTTCATAACAACTGAGAAGCTGGATGTAGGAAATTAGGATGAGCCAGTGAATTTTGTTGGTGTGGTAACGGAAAGCACAGTGGAGGCTAGAAAGCTGCTCCAAAATGTACAATCTGATTGGTGGTTGGTTAAGGAGGAAGTGCCAGAGCTTCATAAACCATTTCCTGCACAAATAAAGTTTACTAACATAAAGCAGGAGCAGCAGGTAAAGAGGTTAGAATGTTAAGAGATATAGGATTCTCTCAATCTGTGGAGCTGAAAATGAGGAGATATGTACCTCTGAAGGACTATTGCCAGAAAAGGTGCTAGTAAGGTGAATTCACAGTGAGAGAAAAAGCTCTCAATTGTGTAAAATAAGGTTAGAGTGTTGGGTAAAGAGTGGAGAAGTTGTATAGGAGTACTGGAAAAACTCAGCTCTGGAGATGCAGTTTGTCCTTGCTAATGATGTAGCTGGTTCACAGGTAGGACTGCTGCCAACTGTGGTTGAAAATCCAATGGAAATTTAGGCAACTAAACTATTGCAGGATACATATCCCGGGACATTTTTTTCTTGACTGTGTGATAACAAGGTCACAAAGTCACCAGTTGAAACAGGAGAGATCAAAGAGTACAGATAAGTTGAAGTGGAATTAGCAGAGACCCTGCTTGATGGGTGACACAAACCAGGATCAGATAGATGTCAAAGTAGACATCTTTAGCTCAGATAAATTAACTGAAGTACAGCAGAAAGATGAAAATTTAAAGCAATTGTATCACAAGGTATATACAGAAAAATAATCCAAATGTATTCCTGAATGTAATTATCTGAAAAATGATATCTTAATGAGGAAATGGTAACCATAACATATTCAGGCAGGTGAGAAATGGGCAGAGATTCATCAAGCCATATTGCCAGTGGATTATAGAAAGGAGATATTGTGGGGAGCACATGAGCTACCACTCGGTGTTAATTTAGTAGTGAGAAAAGCACAAACTAAAGTACAAAATCATTTTGGCTGGCCTGTACTGCACAAGGATGTAGTTGAATTTTGCTACACATATCATACATATCAGGTAATAGGAAAGCCACAAGCAATAATAAAACCCATACCTTTAATACCTATTCCTGCTTTCGAGGAACCTTTTACAAGAGTCTTAATTGATTGCATAGGACCTTATCTGTAACAAAAAGTCAGAATTATATAAGTTAACAATAATGGTTGTGTCCACTAGATTTCCAGAGGCGGTTCCATTACACAGTATCACAGCTCAAAGGATTGTAGGGGAATTACTCAAATTTTTCATGAGGTACCAACTACTCACAGTGATACAGTCAGATAAAGGGTTAAACTTTACACTAAAATTATTCAAGGAAGTTATGGCGATCTTAGGAATAAAGCAATACAAATCTACTGTATAGTATTCAGAATTACAGGCAGTGCTAGAAAGGTGGCAGCAGACATTAATGACCATGTTGAGGGCTTATAGTCAAGACTTCCAGATAATTGGGATAAGGGAATTTCATTTGTTCTTTTTGCGATCAGAGATGCACCAAATGAATCAACCAAATTCAGTCAGTTTTTTAAAATTAGTTTTTGGGTGTGAAGTGAGAGGACTACTAAAATTGAGTAAGAGGAAATTGCTAAGTCATAATTCAGAGACCATATATTTGGACTATGTATCAATTTTTCAGAAACAATTAAATAGAGGGGTATTGACTAGACAGCATTTAAACGTATCAAAGCATACAATAAAACAAGATTTGGAGATGCCGGTGTTGGACTGGGGTGTACAAAGTAAAAAATCACACAACAACAAGTTATGGTCGAACAGGTTTATCTGGAAACACACTAGCTTTCCTGGACTATTACCTGGTGTTGTGTGATTTTTAAATAAAACAGGAAGCAGACAAGAACTCAGAATCTCGTGGTTGTGCAATTGGGGATAAGGTGTTACTGTTTCTTTCAGTGATAGGTGAACCTTTAAAAGCAAGGCTTAGTGGACCTTATCAAGTCAAAAGGAAAATGAGTGAGATGAACTATTTGATAAGGATTCCAGACAGAAAAAAATCTCACAAGTGTGTAATGTGAAAATGCCGAAACAGTACTTTGACATGGAATGAAAGCCAAAGGAGATAGTGTTATTGGTTATAATATAGAGTGAAGAACCAAATTCAGAGGATTGAATTGGTCTTTGCTCAAATTAAATTGGACAATGAGGAGGTTGTCAAAAATTAGAATGAATTATTGAGTTACCTTTCAGAGGAAAATCATCAAAATGACCTGAAAGAGTTATTACTATTGCATAGGGAGGTATGTGGAAATAAGCTGGGAAATATTAACCTAATTCTGCATGATGTAAAGATAGCAATTCTGTTCCGATTAAGCAACACCCTTATAGGCATAACCCTCTAAAGTTGGCACAGGCTCAAAAGGAGATTGAATCCATGGTCTAGGATGACATAATCGAAGTGGGTTACAGTGACTGGAGCTTACACATAGTACTGGGGCCAACACCAGATGGTACCCAATGGTACTCAAAGTCAATGCAGTTACAAAGATTGATGCATATCCAATTCTACATTTGAAAGACTATGCTGAAAAGGTGGGACAAGCAACATTTTTTTTCTAATTTGGACTTGCTCCGAAGATACTGGCAGGTATCTTTTGTCTTAAAAAGCGAAGGCAATTTCAGCTTTTGTAACGCTAAATGGACTGCATCAGTTTAAAGTCATGCCATTTGATACAAAAAATGTGGCAGCCACATTTCAGAGACTAACAAATAAGGTCATTACCAGATTACCCATTGTATCGTATATATTGATGACCTGGTGATTTTTAGTCACATATGGAAGGAACATTTGCAACGTTTATCTGAATTGTTCTATCAACTTCGGGAGCTCAACCTGGCTAACAGCGAGTTTTCCAAAGCCCAAGTTACCTTCCTGGGCCATGTTTTTGGAAAATGGGCCCACAGAATGTAAAAATAAACATAATTGGGGAGTTTTCCATACCATTGACAAAAAGAGCAGTACTACAGTTGCTGGGATTGAGTAGATTTTATCAAAAATTCATACCAAATTTTAGCACTGTGTGGCTGCTCTACTTACCTGTATTGCTAAAGAAAGGCAAGAGGTTTCAGTGTACAGCAGACTGTCAGAAGGCATTTGACAGCCTGAAAGCTGTGTTAACCCTAATCCAGTATTAGCCACACCTAATTATGCAAATTGATGGTGGCTATGGATGTAAGCAATGTGTGTGTCGATCTGTGCTGTTGCAAGAAGAATACAAGAAGATAGAAAGACCTATCGGGTTTTTCTCCAGGTAATTGAACATTTATTAGCAGAAATATTTGACAGTTGAGAAGGAGACTTTGAGCTTGGTGTTAGCGTTACAACAAGACATTGTTTATGTTACCAGTAACGTATCTGAGATAATCATATACACTGATCATAACCCATGGATGTTTGTGGAGAAATTTAAGGACAAAACTGCCAGACTGTTTAGATGGAGCTTGTTGTTACAGCCATTTAATTTGAAAATTGTGCATGTGGAAGGATGAGAAAATGTGATTGCTGATGCATTGTCAAGACTTGAATGAGAAACGGTTGCATTTGGTGGCAGGTGTAAAGCATACTGAAACAAAATGTAGTAGTGCATGTTTGCATGATTGTTGTGGATGTAAATGTATATGTGTATTGTAGAGTACAAACAGTTCAAGATTAAGGGGTTTTAAAATGGATATTGATGGCTCATATTTTTATACAGAGGGAGGTATGATGATGCTGTTCCTTTAACAAGGTTCTTGTCTTTTATTTCAGAGAGGTTCCAACAGCAGTGATTCCAAAACATCTTGGTTTTAGGCCCAATCTGATTATAGCTAACAGATACTGCCTCAGTAAAGTGGCTTTCAAGTAAAAAAAAAACACTTATACACTGAAAGGGGGGTGGCCAGTTGTCACAGCTCAGTTTTTCTCCGGTTTGGTTTGGATTTTAGTATGGCTGTTCACTGAAAACAGGCAGTCAGATTTGAGGCTGCTAGTCCAAGAAACATGGAAGGAGGTGTTCCATGCTGAATCTCTATCTCTCTCCTGTAAGACCCTGTGTTTGACTTTACCTTTTTTTTTGCCAAGGGTTTTTTTTTTCAGGATTGTTGCCGGAATTTGGAATAGCATCATTTAGTTGGGATAGTCCATTGTGTTTTCGAATAGGTTGTTATTCTGTATTCCATTCGTTTGTTTGTGTTTCATTGGGTAATCTTACAAATAAATTTGATTTTGATTAAAACTAAGTGGTTTGACCACCTGCATCTCTCCTGGAATATCCATTTTACACTTGCTTAAAACAACTAGCAAAGTTAGGGTCCGGGCTACTTTCTTGAAATGTTTTTGGTGGGGTCTGGCCTGGTCCATAATACTAATAATCAAGAACCTATTAATCAAGAACCTATTATCTCTGTCTTAAATACACCAATGGTTTAGCCTCCAAAGCCCTCTCTACATTGAGTTTCACAGATTCACCACACTCTAGCAGAAAGAAGTTCCTCTTCATCTCAGATCTAAAAGATCATTCCTTTAATCTGAAGCTGTGCCTTGTATCCTAGTCTCTCCTACTCATGGAAATGCCTTTTTCAAGTCCACACTATCCAGGCCTCTCAGTATTCTCTAAGTTTCAATCAGATTCCCTCCCCCTCATCCTTCTAAATTCCATTGAATGCAGACCAAAAGTCCTTCACAACTCCTTCCATGGTAAGTCTTTCATTCCTGAGACCATTACTGTAAAGCTTATTTAGACCCACTCCAATGTCGACATATCCTTCCTTAGATATGAGACCCAAACTGTTCACAATATTTCAAATACAGTCTGACCAGAGCCTTATACAGCCTCAGCAGTACATCTCTGCTCTCGTATTCTAGACCACTTGAAATAAGCACCAACATTGCACTTGCCTTCCTAACTGCCAATGGACTCTGCATGTTAACCTTAAGAGAATCCTGAATTAGGACTCCCAAGTCCTCTTGTACTTTAAATTTCCAAAGCCTTTCCTTGTATAGAAAATAGTCTACACCATTGTTCTTCCTACCGAAGTGCATGACCTCACATTTTCCCATATTGTATTACATCTGCCATTCTTTCCAATCTCCTAGACTGTCCAAGTAATTTTGCAGTCACTCTGTATCCTTTACCCTACCTGTCCTTCCACCAATCCTTGTGTCATCTGTAAATTTAGCCACAATACCCTCCGTTTCGTTGTCCAGATTGTTAACATATAATGTGAAAACTTGTAGTCCCAATACAGACTCCTATAGATCCACTGGTTGCTGGCTGCCATCCTGAAAAATACCCCTTTATCTCTACTCACTGCCTTCTGTCAGTCAGCCAATCCTCAATACTTGCCACTACCTTGCCCCTAACATCATGGGCTGTTATTTTTTTTTTGCAGCATCCTATGTGGTACCATGTCAAAGGTCATCTGGAAATCCAAATAGCACATGTCTAATGGCTCTCTTCTGTCTAACTTGCTCGTTACTGTCTCAAAGAAATTCTAACAGATTTGTCAGGTATGACTTGCCCTTGACGAAGCTGTGCTGACTCAGTTCTAGTTTACCATGCACTTTCAAGTACTCCATAATCTCATCCTTAATAATGAACTCTAAAATGTTGCTAACGACCAAGGTTAGGCTAATCAGCCTAATTTTCTTGTCTTCTGCCTCCCCTCTTGAGTAGATTAGTTGCCCTACAGTGTGGAAACAGGCCCTTCGGCCCAACAAGTCCCTCCGAAGAGAAACCCACCCAGTCCCATTTCCCTCTGACTAATGCACCTAACACAATGAGCAATTTAGCATGACCAATTCACCTGACCTGCACATCTTTGGACTCTGGGAGGAAACCAGAGCACTTGGAGGAAACCCATGCAGATATGGGGAGAATGTGCAAACTCCACACAGACAATCGCCCGAGGCTGGAATCAAACGTTGGACTGGTGCCATGAGACAGCAGTGCTAACCACTGAGCCACTGTGTCACTCTTCCGAAACAGGATGTTATATTAGCCATCTTCCAGTCCTCTGGGATACGCCCTGACTCCAGTGATTCCTGACCAATTCACCATCAATGTCTCTACAATCTCCTCTGCTATCTCCTTCTGAACCCTACGGTGTAGTCCATCTGGTGTTATCCATCTTTAGATCTTTCAGCTTCATAGCACTTTTCCCTTAGTGGTGGCCATAACACTCATCTCTGCCCCTGACTCTCTTGAGTTTCTAGTATGCTGCTGGTGTCTTCACTGTGAAAACTAATGGATAGTACCTCTTCAGTTCCTTGGTCATTTCTTTGTTCCCCATTACTACTTCTCTAGCCTCATTTTCCAGTGGTCTAATGTTCATTCTTGACTCTCATCTACCTTTTATATATCTAGAAAAATTCTTGAAATCTTTTATATTAATAGCTCATTTACTCTTATATTTCATTTTCTCCCCCTTCTTGATTTTTTAGTTATCCTCTGCTAGTCTGTGCCACGATGATCAGACTGATTCTAATCTAAAAAACTGATTTACAGAATCCTCCATGGATTCGTGCAGTATTTGAGCAAAATAAAATGTAATTCTGCGAGTACAAATTCATCCCACAAACTTGAGTGTGTGTGTGTGTGTGTGTGTGTGTTGGGGGGGTACCTGTCACAGCTTGAGTACCTGTCACATACACAGTGGGAGGTGTCCCCACGCTTAATTGTGGTATCTTTGACTCCCACAGCCATCTACTATAAACTGACTGACTCCCACAGCTACCTGGACTACACCTCCTCCCACCCTGTCCCCTGCAAAAACTCCATCCCATATTCCCAATTCCTTCGTCTCCGCCGCATCTGCTCCCAGGAGGACCAGTTCCAACACCGCACAGCCCAGATGGCCTCCTTCTTCAAGGACCGCAGATTCCCCCCAGACGTGATCGACGATGCCCTCCACCGCATCTCCTCCACTTCCCGCTCCTCCGCCCTTGAGCCCCGCTCCTCCAACCGCCACCAAGACAGAACCCCACTGGTTCTCACCTACCACCCCACCAACCTCCGCATACAACGTATCATCCGCCGTCATTTCCGCCACCTCCAAACGGACCCCACCACCAAGGATATATTTCCCTCCCCTCCCCTATCAGCGTTCCGCAAGGACCACTCCCTTCGTGACTCCCTCGTCAGATCCACACCCCCCACCAACCCAACCTCCACCCCCGGCACCTTCCCCTGCAACTGCAGGAAATGTAAAACTTGCGCCCACACCTCCACACTCACTTCCCTCCAAGGCCCCAAGGGATCCTTCCATATCCGCCACAAGTTCACCTGTACCTCCACACACATCATCTATTGCATCCGCTGCACCCGATGTGGCCTTCTCTATATTGGGGAGACAGGCCGCTTACTTGCGGAACGCTTCAGAGAAGACCTCTGGGCCGCCCGGACCAACCAACCCAACCACCCCGTGGCTCAACACTTTAACTCTCCCTCCCACTCCACCGAGGACATGCAGGTCCTTGGACTCCTCCACCGGCAGAACATAACAACACGACGGCTGGAGGAGGAGCGCCTCATGTTCCGCCTGGGAACCCTCCAACCACAAGGTATGAATTCAGATTTCTCCAGTTTCCTCATTTCCCCTCCCCCCACCTTGTCTCAGTTGGTTCCCTCAACTCAGCACCGCCCTCCCAACCTGCAATCTCCTTACTGACCTCTCCGCCCCCACCCCACTCCAGCCTATCACCCTCACCTTGACCTCCTTCCACCTATCCCACCTCCATCGCCCCTCCCCCAAGTCCCTCCTCCCTACCTTTTATCTTAGCCTGCTTGGCTACTCTCTCTCATTCCTGATGAAGGGCTTATGCTCGAACGTCGAATTCCCTATTCCTGAGATGCTGCCTAACCTGCTGTGCTTTAACCAGCAACACATTTTCAGCTGTGATCTCCAGCATCTGCAGACCTCATTTTTTACTCCAACACTCTGACACATCTTGCAGCGTCTACTGTCACATGGTTCTACGGTGTTGCCCTGAAAGCTGGGCAATTTGCTATGACCAATGATCACTTTGAGGTTTGGTGGTTTTTTAAAGGTGAGAAGTGGAGGCGTGGGGAAGGTCTTGGCAAGGAACTCCTCCTCATTGATAATGTATTGCAGTTTGGGAGGAACATGGTTTAGTTTTTTGGCTCCTGGGAAGTACTGGACAACAAAGGGTACCCTGTCAGTTCCAGCACGTGTTGGTCTGCTGTGGCATGTCGTAAGTGGTAGTCGATGAGTTGAGCATTGTACCCCGTTCTTATGAGAATATTCTTGAGTACTTCCAAGTGTCCGTCACATTCCTCTTCATCTGAACAGATCCTGTGTATGCATACGGCTTGTCCATAGGTGATGGCTGTTTTAGCATGTTTTGGGTGGAAGCTGGAGAAGTGGAACATTGTGAGGTTATCTGTGGATTTGCGGTCGAGTGAGCTGCTGAAGTGCCAATCCTTGATGGAGATGGATGTGTCCTAGAATGAGACAGATCGTAGAGAGTAGTCCATGCTGAGTTTGATGGTGGGATGAAAATTGTTGATATCATTGTGTAGGTTCTTCTGTGACTCCTCACCACCGGTCCAGAGGAAGAAAATGTCATCAATGTGCCTGGTGTATAATCTTGGTTGGAGACCCTGCATAGAGAAGAAGTTTTATTCGAACTTGTGCATGAAAATGTTGGCATGTTGGGGTGCAGATTTGGTCCCCATAGCTGTTCTGTGTGTCTGGATGAAGAACTGTTGGCAAAGGTGAAAATGTTATGGGCGAGGATAAATGCATGAGTTGTAGGATGGTGCTTGGAGATTGGCAGTTGTTGGTGTTTTGTACTGAGGCTGTTGCCGCGATGTCATCATTGTGGGGGATGCTGGTGTAGAGTGCTGAAATGTCCATTGTGACGAGGAATATACCTGGTTCAATTGGTCCTTGACTACAAAGTTTCACCTTTGACAACCAGTACTTCATCCAGATACATGGAACAGCCGTGGGGACCAAATTTGCACCAAAATAAGTTTCATCCCACCATCAAACTCACCAGACTACTCTCTACTATCTGTCTCATTCTTGGACATGTGCAACTCCATTAAGGATGGGCATCTCAGCACCTCACTCTACTGCAAACCCACGGATGACCTCATGATACTACATTTCTCCAGCTTTCACCCGAAACATGCTAAAACAGCCATCGCCTATGGACAAGCCCTATGCATACACAGGGTTTTTTCAGATGAAGAGGAACATGGCAGGCACTTGGAAGTACTCAAGGATGCCCTCATAAGAACGGGGTACAATGTGCAACTCATCGACTGCCAGTTCTGATGTGCCACAGCAAGAAACCGTAATGACATCCTCAGGTGACAGAAACGATCTGCAAATGACAGTCCAATAATTCCCAGGAGCCAAAAAACGGTGCCTTGTTCTTCACAGCCTGCAACATATTATCAATGAGGATGAGCACCTCGCCAAGACCTTGCTCATGTCTCCAATTCTCGCTTTAAAGAACCTCCAAACCTCAAACAGATAATTTTGTAGCAAACTGCCCAGCTTTCAGGCAAACACTATACAACAATGTGACGGTAGATGCTGCATGACATGTCAGAGTGTCGACATGGATACCACCATTACATGTGGGGACACATCCAACCGTGTACGTGGCAGGTACTCACGCAACTCAACCAACGTTGTCTATCTCATATGCTGCAGGCAAGGATGCCCTGAGGTATTGTACTTTGGCTAGACTGAGCAGAGGCTACGTCAATGGATGAATGGACATCACAGAACAATCAACAGACAGGAGTGTTCCCTCCCAGTCAGAGAACAGTTCAGCAGTCTGGGACATTCAACCTCGGACCTTCAGGTGACCGTCCTCCAAGGTGGACTTTGGGACAGGCGACTACACAAAGTGGCCAAGAGAGACTGATAGCCAAGTTCTGTACCATGGAGATGGCCTTAACTGGGATCTTGGGTCATATCACACTACAGGTGACCCCACTGCACTATACACTCATACAGACAGACAGACATACACACAGACAATCCGACACACACACACTCCTACAGACCCATACACTCACGCAGACCCTCTCTCATGGACAAGCTCTCATAAGCTCACACATATACTCCCACCCTCACACGCACACATGCACCCTCTCACAGACTTATACCCCTTTACACTCATACTCACACACATACACACACTCTGTCACAGACACTCATTAACCCCCCCCCCCCCCCCCAACACACTCACACACACATGCACAGGCGCACACACACACACACACACACACACTCAAGTTCGTGTACATGCGGAGTTACATTTTATTTTGCACAAAAACTGCAGGAATCTATGTAAGATTCTGTGAATCCATTTTTTAGATTAGAATCAGTCTGAACATTGTGACACAGACAGTCTCACACAGGGCACCTCACACCTTAAATGCATTATCTGCGCCAACATATCACCAATTATTAAACATGATTCGGAGATGCCGGTGTAGAACTGGTGTGTACAAAGTTAAAAATCACACAACACCAGATTATAGTCCAACAGTTTTATTTGGAAGCACTAGCTTGCTCCAAAACCTGTTGGGCTATAAAAGTTCTGCCAGTTACATATGAAAGAACTGAAACAATCATGTTCATTCTAAAACATGAGAGACTCAACAAACAATCCAGGTCTTTTTCAATATATAATTTCAGTTACATCACACTGTAAACTTATGCTATAAACTCTATCTTACGATCTTATACTCTACAGCCACCTGATGGAGGTGCAGCACTCCCAAAGCTAGTGCTTTCAAATAAACCTGTTGGCCTGTAACCTGGTGTTGCATAATTTTTAATTTTTAATTTTGTACACTTCAGCCCAACACTGGCATCTCCAAATCATACTTAACATTAAGCATACAATGTCCATGCAGGGCTAAAATGAGTTTTTGGAAGGTTGTTTTAGTGGTTTTGGATTAAAGTTACAATTAAGCCAATTATTGAGGAATGTAGTCCATTAAACTCATTTGGGCTAAAATATTTTGTTTAATGCAGAAATTTCATTCAGTTAAAAGACAAATCACATTTCAATTTAATGCTACGGCAAGCTGTTCGATGTGTTGCATATCTACTTTTTAATACAGAAATTGTATTGGTAAATTAGAGAGGCCAGCTGTGGTGGTATTTATGTTCCCAATATTTTATAACATGGTTAATCTATAGTGGTAATCGCCTTTACATTAAGTTACAGTTGTGCATTACTCTGCATGCTTGCTCATTGTGTACAGAACAGTTCTGTAAAAATGGTTGAATTCAACTATGCTGAATAAGATGAAACATATATTTCCTACATGCATTGTTTCTTGTATTTTCTGTTAACAAATAGGTAATATCCAAGGCCATCAGTGTACATATTTCAACAGATATTAGCATGAGTATTGGCCACCACTATGTATGACCACCAGAAAATTGCTTGAGTTTAACTATATGTATCAATGGAATATCTAAGGTTCTCTCCCAGTTTTCAGTTGCCAATTACTCAGATCAGAAAAAATGACTAGCAGTTAAAAGGCCATTCCTCATCTCCATTTACTTTACAATTAAAAAAAAATCATTCATGAGATATGGGTATCACTGGCTACATTTATTGTTCATTCCAGAGAGCTTTTAAGTGTCAAACACATTGCTGGGGGTCTGAATTCACATGTAGAACAGACATGATAATGATAGCAGATTTCCCTCCTTCCAGGTCATTAGTGAATCAGATTGGTTTTTCCTGACAGTCCACAACAATTTCAGAGTCATCATTAAATTATTATTACAGATTTATTTTTATTTAAATCAAATTCCACCATCTGCAGATGTAGGTTTCAAATCTAGGTCCCAGAACATTATCTGGATTCTGGATAAATAGTCAAGCAATAATAGCCTGATGTCATGATCTCCTGTCATATTGTAAAAAGCATGCATAAAAATATGAAAGTTACTAAATTTACTCAGTTGCCATGCATTGTTGACTATAAATCATTTCATTCTATCAGGGAAATTATCAATTACTTTAAAGATAACTATTTTAACCTTGGTATATTATCACAAATCCGAGGCAGATGAAAATGAAATATAACTCCATTCTGCCACAGAATGCTATGTAAAGCCAGATTGAATGTGCTTTGTTCTTGGCATCAAACAAAATTTTGGAGAAATTTACCTTATGCCATGTAATGGTTTAATTTCTAAGCTTAATAACTCCTTTCAGAGGTGACGAAGTTTAAAGAGAAAATAACTAATAAATCAGTGCTGCTGATGGATTACAGTACACACCTTTTCCAGTTGCCTGTTAATTAAGTGTTAACATTTATGAATAAAGTTTGCATCATTAATAGAACTACCCAGCATTTCATCCTAATTAATAATATTCTTTTTTATCTCATACTTTCAAGTCATAATTTTCAGAAAGTTACATTTATTGGTATATATTCAGATGTACTTATCATTATTAGATGATATACATGACAGCTAGTTAGTAGAAATATTGATGATTCAGTTGTCTATGGATCTGTTTGTTATGCTTTATGGTTTTAGAAGCTCAATGATTGTTGAAAATGTTTTCCTACTGGTTTTAATTCAACGTTCACATAAATCATGTTTGCAATGGTTTAATCATGGTAGGAATTTGTTGTTTCTGTAAATTTACAACTTCACATTCAGATAATTTTATATCTTGGGCTCATCTGTTTAGTAGAATATAAACTTACATGATTATTTGAATTTTATACAAATGTATTGTGTACATATACTGAGTGTTAAGCTAATCAATATGAAGAATATTAGTGCTGGGATATTGGTGCACTCCTTCCTTACAAGTTTTGCTTTTTATTCAGTCCTGGTTTAGTTCCGATCTTGCTAACAAAGCATAAACTTTTATTGGTGCAATTTATAGACATAAAATGCTGAAGAAGGTCAGGGAGAAATAACAGATGCTCTGAGAATTATTTTCCAATCTTCACTAGACACAGGTGAGGTGCTGGAGGGCTAGAGGAATGCAAATGCGGTTCCAGTGTTTAAAAAGGTTATAAAAGAAATGCCAATCAATTATAGGCTAGTCAGTCTTACTTCATTGATAGGCAAATTATTAGAATCAATCCTAAGAGATTGGACGAATTGTCACTTGGAAAGACACAGACTAGTCAGAGGTATTCATTACAGCTTTGTTAAAGGAAGGTTACCTTAGAAATGTGATTGATTTGTTTGAGGAAGTGACAAGGAGGATTGATGAGGATATTGTCTATATGGATTTTAATAAGGCATTTGACAAAGTCCCACATGGCAGACTGGTCAAAAACATAAATGCCCAAGTGATACAATGTTGAATTGGATCTAAATTTAGCTTAGTAACAGGAAACAAATGGCAATGTTCAATGGCCGCTCTAGTGAATGGATCACTTTCAGGTTCTGCAGAACTTGTTGTAGTGACTCCTGCTTTTTTTAAATACATCAATGATTTGGACTTGAATAGTGGGGGTGATACAATTGGGAAATTTGCAGATGATACAAACATTGGCCATGTAGTGAGTAATGTAGAGAATAGGTGTAAGCTTCAAAGTAATATACGTGAGTTGGTGGAGTCGGTAGGAAAGTAACAGATAGAGTTAAATTCTGATAAGTGTGAGGTAATGCATTTAGAGAGATCAAACAGTAAAAGGGAATACACAATAAATGGGAATAAAGTGAGAGAGATGGATGAAGTGAGTGATCTTGGTGTGCAAATGCACAGGTCCATAAAGACAGCAGTACAAGTAGGTAAGGTTTTAAAGAAAGCATATGGAATGCTCTCCTTCATTGGCAGAGGTAAGATATAAAAGTAAGGGTATAATGACAAAACTGATTAATACATGGGTGAGGCCACAACTGGAATATTCAGTTCTGTTCTGCTCACTACATTACAGGAAAGATGTAATTACTCTGGAGAGAGTGCAAAGAAGATTTAGTAGAATGATGCCAGGCCTCATAGCCAGACTTGTGGCTATGAAGAGAGATTGGAGAGGTTGGATACTAAATAAAAAACAAAATAACTGTGAATGCGGTAAATAAAACACAAAGACAGAGTTTGCTGGAAAAGCTCAGCAGGCCTGGCAGCATCTGTGAAGAGAAATCAGAGATAACATTTCAGGTCTAGTGAGCCTTCATTAGAACTTTCCTGAGGAAGGGTCACCAGACCCGAAATGTGAACTCTGATTTCTCTGCACAGATGTTTCCAGACCTGCTGAGTTATTCCAATAACTTTTGTCTTTGCTGAAGATGTTGGAATTGTTTTCCTTAGAACAGAGAAGGCTGAAGGGGTAACATGATTAATGTATACAAAATTATAAAGGATAGAGATAAAGCAAACAGGAGGAACCTGTTTCCCTTGGCAGAGAGTTCAAAACCATAGGTCATGGATTTAAGCAAAGTGGTGGAAGGAGGCGATGTGAGGGTGGTGAGTATCCGGAATTCCTTGCCTGAGTTGGCAGTGGAGGGCAAGACCTTAAACTCCTTCAAGACAAAGGGCTTATGCTCGAAACGTCGAATTCTCTATTCCTGAGATGCTGCCTGGCCTGCTGTGCTTTGACCAGCAACACATTTGCAGCTCCTTCAAGACAAAACCTGGATTGTCACGTTAAATGCTGTAAGGTGCAGGACAATAGGCCTTGTGCAGGAAGGTGGGATTAGGAAGGTTATTGTGGAATCCCTACAGTTTGGAAACAGGCCATTTGGTTCGATAGGTCCATAGCGACCCTCTGAAGAGTTACCCACCCAGACCCACTCCCCCTACCCTATATTTATCCCTGACTGCTCCAGAGTAAAAAGTGAGGTCTGCAGATGCTGGAGATCAGAGCTGAAACAGTCGAATTTCCTGTTCCTTGGATGCTGCCTGACCTGCTGCACTTTAACCAGCAACACATTTTCAGCCCTGACTACTCCACCCAACTTGCACATTCCTGAACACTATGGGCAATTTAGCATGGCCAATCCACCCTAACCTACACATCTTTGGACTGTGGGTGGAAACTGGAGCACCCTGAGGAAACCCATGCAGACACAGGGAGAATGTGCAAACTCCACCCAGACAGTCACCCGAGGCTGGAATTGAACCCGTATGAGGGGTTGGCATGGACAAGATAGTCTGAATAACCCCTTTCTGTGCTATATTATTTCTGTGGTTTCTAATATAAGAAGTACAGCAGTATTAAAAGTAATTACTTTTTAATCCCTTTTCAGTTTAGAAGAGGACTCATACTGGACTCAAAACATTAACTCTGTTTCTCTTTCCGCAGATGATGTCTGACCAGTTGAATTTCCCCAGCACTTTCGATGTTTTTTTCAGATTTCCAACATCTGCAGTATTTTGCTTTTAAAGAGGCAGTTCCTACTTTAAGGGCCAGATTCAAAATCCAACATTATAGAGTCATAGAGATACGCAGCATGGAAGCAAACCCTTCGGTCCAACCTGTCAATGCTGACCAGATATCCTAAATTAATCTAGTCCCATCTGCCAGCATGTGGCCCATATCCCTCTAAATCCTTCCTATTCGTGTACCCATCTAATGCCTTTTAAATGTTAAATGCTCAGATGGCAGCCAATCAGGCTATGTTTCCTGTACTTTGGCAGGTTGAATATGGGCACGTTTAATATCCACCACTTGCTCTGATAGTTAATATTTGCACCACCCACTGCGTGAAAAGGTTTCCCCTTCCATCCCTTTTAAATCTTTCCCCTCTCACCTTAAACTTATGCCGTTGATATTTGGACTCACCTATCATGGGGAACAGACCCTGGCTAATTATTCTATCTCTGCCCCTCATGATTGTTCCGTCTAACACCACTGTACAAAAAAAAGGTCAACCTGCTGTTATAATCACTCCTGTCTCAGGACAGAATGAGATGAGCAACACTACATTCTCTGAATCCCATACAATTTGCCATTTCTTGTGTATCTTTGTGATGCATGAACTTAGTAGTTGAAGTATAGAATCAACACCAACTGGACAACAACCAAAATTGGGGAGATGATCCTAATTCATGGAATTATCTACACATTTGATCTTAATTCCTCAGGTCCTCCCAGTTGGTGATGTTTATTTGTTGAACACCATCAGTCATTGCCCCTGCTTGTTGCTGAAGTGTGTAATTTGTTCCATGCACTTACTGGGTCTCATCTTGAAAATGAGCAATATGTTCAGATAATAGCAGGATTACGTCGGGGAAATGGCTCACATATGCACCAAATTTTCCTTAATATCTTCCTTCACCTGCATGTTAATTATTTCTCTCCTGTAGATTTATATCAATTCTACTTTTCCCACTCTCTCGCTGATACCTGTGTGTATAAACATAACAAGCGGCTGGTTATAGAACAAAATCAATAGTTTCTGTGTTAGTTTTTTTGTTATATGGTAATGTAATCCCTCCCTGTTGTGAGATGTATGACGTTCGTCATTTCTGATCAGCTTATATAGCTTCCATTGTACAACTGGCTGTTGCAATAAATCTGTAATTTGCTACTTCTGTTTAATATATTGAATGTGGACATACTACTGAAGGGACTTCTACACTGGATTTATGTCAGTGGTAATTATTGTATTAAATTCTGTGTCTATTGTGTATAGTAATACATTATGATACCTCATATAATAATCCCTCTAATTATTCCAATGTCTCTACTCCATATAATGTATTAATGGGCAAAGACTGCAGTATAATGCGATTGGTATAAAAATGCTAATTAATGTATGATCACTTATATTACAGCATCAGTTTTATCTGTACATGTTAAACCCTCAGATGGCAGCTAATCAGACCATGTTTCCTGTACTTTAGCAGGTTGAACATGTGCATGTTTAATATCCACCCTCAGAAATTTGTCTGAAGTGTTGTCTTTTCTATTTGAGTATCCATGAACTATAAGTGCTAGATACATTGTTTCTGATCACTTCATCTGAAAGATGTTTCTAACAGTAATAATCTATTTATGATCCATCCATGACTCCCCAACAAAATGGCCAAGCTTTGAATGACCTCTGTGGTAAGTTTTGGTCCAAACTGAGCTGTCCAGCCTGAAACCCTTTTCTCTTTTCCCAAATTTTCTTATGTTGAGAACCTTATGTCTGAATCATTTGGCCTATTGTTGCTAAATAAATTGAAGTTACTACACACTTCAGTAGGAATCATGGAAAAAAAAAGCATTTCCATAATTATGCGAAAGAAACTGGAAAGGATTAGTTAAGTAATGATTTATAAAGCTGAGCTGAGACAATATTTCACTGGGATTGAGCCTCTCTAATGAATAGTTTCATTGAGTCTCTCTAACAAAATGCACATTAGGCCAGAACTTTGTATTGATGCTTGTGTAGAATCTTATAAATGGTCTTTGATAATTGTATCGTTTGTTTTTTGGATTTTATGGAATAAATGTACATTCTGATTTTTTAAAAAAGACAATTGCAGCCTCATGTGAATATGCTTCCATGATTAATCATTACATTAATTGTGAAACTTGAAAGGGTTCAGAAGGAATTTATTAGGATATTGCTGAGTTTAGAGTGTTTGTGCTATCGGGAGAGGCTGAATAGGCTCCCGCTATTTTCCCTGGAGCATTGGAGGCTGAGGGGTGACCTTATCGTGGTTTATAAAATCATGAAGGGCATGGATAGAATGAATAGCCATGGTAGAGAAGTCCAAATCTAGATGGCATAGGTTTAAGGTGAGAGGGGAAAGATTTAAAAGGGACCTATGGGGCATAATTTAGAAATGCCAGTGTTGGAATGGGGTGAACAAAGTTAAAAATCACAACACCAGCTTATCGTCCAACAGGTTTAATTGGAAGCACTAGATTTCAGAGTGCCACCCCTTCATCAGCTAATTGTGGAGGACACAATTGTAAGGCACGGAATTTATAGCAAAAGCTTACAGTGTGACGTAACTGAAATTATACAATGAAAAATACCTTGATTGTTTGTTGAGTCTTTCAGCTGTTCAAATACCATGATAGTTTCACTTCGTTCATGCGTAAATCATAAAACTTTTTTTTAAACGTTGCATCCTCAGACTAACTGTAACAATTGGTGTTAGCTAGACAATATGTTGAAGGTGTTAGTCCCCTGTGTTCTCTGTCTCTGACATGATGTTTAGATTGAATCTAATCTAAAAAGTGAGATAACAGAGTTTTACATGAATTTGTGTAGCTTTTGAGCAAAGTACAATGTAACTCTGCAAGTACAAATTCATCCCACATTAGGGAAACTGAACAAAGACTACGGCAATGGTTGAATGGGCACCACCCAACAATCAAGAGACAGGAGTGTTCCTTCCCAGTTGCGGTCCAGGACATTTGACCTCGGACCTTCGGGTGACCATCCTCCAAGGCAGATTTCTGGACAGGCAGCATCGAAAAGTGGCCAAGCAGAGGCTGATAGCTAAGTTCCATACCCATAGGAAGGGCCTTAACGGGGACCTTGGGTTCATGTCACACTTCAGGTGACCACCATTGCACAATACACACACACAGACACTCCTACACACACAAGCGTGTGCACACACACACACACTCCTAAACACACACATACACATGGATACACATCTACACAGATACGCCCACAGACACCCACACACATCCTAACAGACACACACTCTCCTACACTCACACATGCATCCTCTCAGAGACTTAGACCACTCTAAACTCACGCACACACATATAGATGATCTCTCTAACACACATTCACAACCCCCCACTCCAGACACACACTCTCACACACAGACATGGACCCCCTCACAGACTTAAGACACTCTACACTCCCATATACACACACACGTACACTCTGTCTCACCCTGACAACTCCACAACTCAGACAGACACACACATGTGCACACACAAACACACACACACAGACACAAAGACCCACATGCACACACGTACATATACGTTTGTGGGGTGAATTTGTACTTGCAAAGTTACATTGTACTTTGCTCAAAAACTACATGAATTTATGTAAAACTCTGTTATCTCACTTTTTAGATTAGATTCAATCTAAACATCATGGCAGAGACAGAGAACACAGAGGGCTAACACCTTCAACATATTGTCTAGCTAACACCAATTGTTACAGTTAACCTGAGAATGCAACGTTTAAAAAAAAAGTTTTATGATTTACACATGAAAGAAGTGAAACTATCATGGTATTTGAACAGCTGAAAGACTCAACAAACAATCAAGTGTTTTTCAATGTATAATTTCAGTTACATCACACTGTAAACATTTGCTATAAATTCTGTGCCTTACAATTGTGTTCTCCACAATCACCTGATGAAGGAGCGGAGCTCCAAAAGCTAGTGCTTCCAATTAAAACTGTTGGACGATAACCTGGTATTGTGTGATTTTTAACTTTGGGCCTAAGGGGCAACATTTTCATGCAGAGAGTTGAGTGTGCATGGAATAAGCTGCCAGAGGAGATGGTGGAGGCTGGTACAATAACAACATTTAAAAGTCATTTCGATGTGTGCATGAATCAAAAGAGTTCAGTAGGATATTGGAGAAATGTTGCCGCTGACTGGGGAGTCAAAGTCTGAGGTTGTGCACTAAGTCATTTAAAACTGAGGTGAGGAGCAATGTATTCACCCAGAGTATGGTGGGCCTGCAAATTCTGTGTCACAGAAACCTGTTGAGGCCAAAACACTGAATATTTTCAAGTAGGAGTGCAATAATCCTGACAAGGCCCATTGGAATCACTAATAAATCTCCACGTGGAGCTCTTTGAGTATGAATTTTCTTGGTAACAGTTAGTGGCTTGCTCATCTGGAACTCATCACCTGAGTTCTTTGAAAAACAGACACAGAGGATTCTCTTGTGGTGCAGTTGTAGTGTCCCTATTCCTGAACTGGGAAGCCTGATTTCAAGTCCCACCTGCTCCAGAGGTGTGTAAGAACATCTCTGAATAGGTTGTTTAGAAAAATAGATTATTTTTTTAAAAACCACATCAGCAGAGTGCTCTCTTGTGGTACAATAGTTATATCCTTACACCTGGACTGAGAGGTCAAGGTTCAAGTCCCACCTGCTCCAGACATGTGTAATGATGTCTGTAAATACATTGTTTGTTTTTATTTAAATTAGTTTTCTAATCAATGTTCCTCTTCCGTTGATGTTTCTGAATTAATACAATGAGATAAATATGTTTCTTAGGGCTCCTGGGATCAAGTAGTGTGGGGAGAAAGCAAACAAGGTCCTGAGTTGGGTGATCAGCCATGAGCACATCGAATGTTGAGCGAATTCGAAGGGCTGAGTGGCCTACTTTTGCTCCGATTCTTTATAGATTGATATTCAATGCACCAAATTGCCGCACTAAATAAACCCCAGACTTAAGCTCTCCGTCTCAAGATAAAGCTTCAGATTCTTTCCCTTTGTGCACCTGTTAAATCTCTTGTTTTATTTTAACCAGGCTAGGATCGTCTCCCACTAATGATCATGTCCCTATGATTTCGGCAACATTGTCACTGGCTATGGATGAAGGGGATAATCTGGATCTTTCAGGAATATCTTGTCATTCTATAGCTTTTTCATAATGCCAGTCAGACAGCAGAAAGAAAGAAGAGCTAATTCTTACAATCCTCTACGTAATACAATGAAGTGGTTAAAATTCTGAATTATCACTGGGTAGGAAAACTAGATTTCATACATTAAAATTATCATAGAATATTGAAGTTTCGAATGTGGAAAGTATTACAGATGGATACATATACCTTGTGATGCTCACTGTTTCAGTTTATTCACATTTCAGGAGTCACTTCTTCATTTCTACTGCCTCCTTCACAGTAAACTCTAATAGTGATCTGAGATGATACTGTACGGTATTCCCTATGATTTCAGCAACACTGTCACTAGCTAGGGATGAAGAGAATAACTTGGATCTTTCAGGAGCTATCTTGTCACTCTATTGCTTTTACACAATGCTGGCATGAAAAACACGTGCAGAATAAACCGAGCTGACAGGGAGATTGTGCATTGATTCTATTCCAGTAGTCAAAGATCACCTGAATGTTGGCAGAGTAGAACTTATTTTTATTCATGCTAGATACATTTATATATGAACCTCTGGTCTAGGATTTGAACCCCCAACCTTTTGACTGTGCATCCTTTGATCCACAGCTGACAGTAGAGAATTCACAAGATGTGTTACCTGAGGCATTGTCTCACTGAGACACTACTCTTCAATACAATCCATGTTGCAGTGCTTGAATGGATATAACTAAGGAGAAATACTAGAGCTTGTATGTACAAGATGTCTTTATATCTCTGCGAACCCTTTTCTGCTCCGAATGATCTTCCCGTGCTATGGTGAATGCAAAGGAAGTATTGAAAACAAACCCCATTCTGCTGAGCAGTCAGAATTACATTGTGTGAAAGAAACTGTAAACCAGGTGTGTCTTGCTGAATCCAACCGACTGAACTGTTCAGAATTCACAGAATCACAAGTGTTGAGATTTAGGAAGAAGCAATTTGCCGTATGGTGTCTATAGCAGCTCTTCAAATGAACATCATTAATTATTATCAATCTCCTGCTTTTTCCCTTTTTTAACATACAAGGGAGCATTAACAAGGTGATATAAAAAAGTTGCATTGTATGTAGAATGCTCCCTCAGTATAACCAAACATTCTTGCCTGGTAATTAACATTTATTGGCATTAGTGGCCTTAATTAACTCAAAGCACACACGGGGCAATTTGATGCACAAAAGCTTCTTTTTGCAGAGCTAACTAATGATGTGTATGATGAAATGAGAAACATGTTCTGTGCCATCCTCCTGAAATTACCACCACATTTTCTCAATTATCACTGACATATGTCCTTATGCTAACAGTGATTTAAAAATTATGGCAGCTTTTTTGTATTTCGAACCATTACTTGCCACATCATGTATTCCTGTTATCTGTTGACCCATTTGGCTGAAGCAATGCTCACAATAAGCAAAGTGGAAGAGCCTGTGCCAACTTGAACAACCCATGCAAATATCCTCCAAGCAATTTGGCAGTGGCTCAGCGATCCTTGTCTACTGCATCAAGAAATAGTATAACCAATTGGGTAGAATTACATGGAATTACATACAGCCTACAGAAATGAAGCAGACATTTTGACGTAATTGGTCTGTGCCAGTGTTTAAGCTCCACTTTAACCTCCTTTCACCGTACTTATTCTAACCCCATCAACAGAAAATTCTGTGAAAATAGATAAAGCAAAATAGTTCTGAGAAGGAAGGAATAAATTGAAGATGCTGACATTTGGATTAAATTTTGTGTTTTTAATTAACAGGTTTGACTAGATATAGTTGCTAATTTTATGGATGAAAGCATTGTTGGTTCAATCGCATTCTACATTTGCATCCCGATTCATCCATAATATGATAATTAACATAAATACGCTCATAAGATCACCAACTCTTGGACTATAGTACGCTTACTTTTGTTTAGCCCTTTTTTTTTGTTTGGCCATTAAACCTTCTGATCAAATGTTCTTTTCTCTTGAGCATTCCTTCAGGACTGAGGTTGAATTCCTTCCATTTTGGAGTTCAGATCCTGAAGAAACAAAAAAAGTCCAATGCAAAATATCCTGCCAAACTGAAGCAGGTGGTGTTTGAAGAGCTAGGTAAGTGGGATATTTCGGTTGCTGCATGGTCTATCTGCTGTTTGTGCTTGTCTTCCACGTGTGGCTGTTGGAGATGGGAGGCAGCTTTGTGGGTGCTGCTTCTCCAATTAAGACAGTTTTTAACAAGGGATTCCCATGAGTCAGTAGGGATGTTCTAATTTTTTTTAATATAGATTCTTTGCAGGAGTTCTACAAACATTTTCTTTGTCTTCCTGGTAACCACTTGCTGTGAAGAAGCTCAGGTTAGAGAGCTTGTTTTGAGAGTCTTGTTTTGAGAGGCATGCAGATGATGCGGACCACACAACAGAGCTCACTGCCCGTAACTAGTGTTTCATAGAGTCATAGAGATGTACAACATGGAAACAGACACTTTGGTCCAACCTGTCCACACCGACCAGATATCCCAACCCAATCTAGTTCCATCTGCCAGCACCCGGCTCATATCCCTCCAAACACTTCCTATTCATATACCCATCCAAATGCCTCTTAAATGTTGCAATTGTACCAGCCTCCACCACTTCCTCTGGCAGCTCATTCCATACACGTACCACACTCTGTGTGAAAAAGTTGCCTCTTAGGTCTCTTTTATATCTTTCCCTTCTCACCATAAACCTATGCCCTCTAGTTCTGGACTCCCCTACCCCATGGAAAATACTTTGTCTATTTATCCTATCCATGCCCCTCATGATTTTGGAACCTCTATAAGGTCACCCCTCAAAGTCCGATGCTCCAGAGAAAACAGCCCCAGCCTGTTTAGCATCTCCCTGTAGCTCAAATCCTCCAACCCTGGCAACATCCTTGTAAGTTTTTACTGAACCCTTTCAAGTTTCACAACATCTTTCCGATTGGAAGGAGAACAGAACTGCACGCAATATTCCAACAGTGCCTAACCAATGTTCTGTACAGGCGCAACATGATCTCTCAACTCCTGTACTCAAAACTCTGACCAATTGAAGAAAGCATACCAAATGCCTTCTTCACTATCCTATCTGCCTATGACTCCACTTTCAAGGAGCTATGAACCTGCACTCCAAGGTCTCTTTGTTCAGTAACACTCCCTAGGACCTTGTCATTAAGTGTATTAGTCCTGCTCTGATTTGCTTTCCCAAGATTCAGCACCTTGCATTTAACTGAATTAAACTCCATCTGCCACTTCTCAAGATCCTGTTATAATCTGAGGTAACCTTCTTCGCTGTCCACTATACCTTCAATTTTGGTGTCATCTGTAAACTTACTAACCTCTTATGCTCACATCCAAATCATTTATGTAAATGACAAAAAGTAGTGGACCCAGCATCGTTCTTTGTGGCACTCCACTGGTCACAGGCCTCCAGTCTGAAAAACAACCCTCCACCACCACCCTCTGTCTTCTACCTTTGACCTTTGAGCAGTTTCATATCCAAATGGCTAGTTCTCCCTGTATTCTGTGTAATCTAACCTTTCTAACC
The DNA here is from genome assembly GCF_020745735.1 of Hemiscyllium ocellatum. NCBI lineage: Eukaryota > Metazoa > Chordata > Chondrichthyes > Orectolobiformes > Hemiscylliidae > Hemiscyllium > Hemiscyllium ocellatum. The sequence continues at coordinate 33,051,490 of NC_083426.1, read as the reverse complement.
AGTCTCCCATGGGGAACCTTGTCGAACGCCATACTGAAGTCCATATAGATCACATCTACCGCTCTGCCCTCATCAATCCTCTTTGTTACATCTTCAAAACATTCAATCAAGTTTGTGAGACATGATTTCCCACACACAAAGCCATGTTGACTATCCCTAATCAGTCCTTGCCTTTCCAAATACATGTACGTCCTGTCCCTCAGGATTCCCTCCAACAACTTGCCCAACACTGACGTCAAGCTCACTGGTCTACATTTCCCTGGCTTATCCTTACCACCTTTCTTATACAGTGGCACCACATTAGCCAACCTCCAGTCTTTCGGTACCTCACCTGTGACTATCGATGATACAACTATCGCAGCAAGAGGCCAGCAATCACTTCTCTAGCTTCCCACAGAGGTCTACTGTAGACCTGATCAGGTCCTGGGGATTTATCCACCTTCATGCGCTTCAAGACATCCAGCACTTCTTCCTCTGTAATATGGACATTTTGCAAAGTGACACCATCTATTTCCCTATATTCTATATCTTCCGTATCCTTTTCCACACTAAATAATGATGCAAAATACTTGTTTATTAGACAATAGATAATAGACAATAGGTACAGGAGTAGGCTATTCTGCCCTTTGAGCTTGCACCACCATTCAATATGATCATGGCTGATCATCCTTAATCAGTATCCTGTTCCTGCCTTATCTCCATAACCCTTGATTCCACTATCCTTGAGAGCTCTATCCAACTCTTTCTTAAATGAATCCAGAGACTGGGCCTCCACTGCCCTCTGGGGCAGAACATTCCACACAGCCACCACTCTCTGGGTGAAGATGTTTCTCCTCATCTCTGTCCTAAATGGTCTTCCTCATATTTTTAAGCTGTGTCTTCTGGTTCGGCACTCATCCATCAGCGGAAACATGTTTCCTGCCTCCAGAGTGTCCAAACCTTTAATAATTTTATATGTCTCAATCAGATCCACTCTCAGTCTTCTAAACTCAAGAGTATACAAGTCCAGTTGTTTCAATCTTTCAGCGTAAGGTAGTCCTGCCATTCCAGGAATTGACCTCGTGAACCTACGCTGCACTCCCTCAATAGCCAGAATGTCTTTCCTCAAATTTGGAGACCAGAACTGCACACAATACTCCAGTGTGGTCTCACCAGGGCCCTGTACAGCTGCAAAAGAACCTCTTTGCTTCTATACTCAATCCCTCTTGTTATGAAGGCCAGCATGCTATTAGCCTTCTTCACTTCCTGCTGTACCTGCATGCTTACCTTCATTCACTGGTGTACAAGAACACCCAAATCTCTTTGTACTGCCCCTTGACCTAAATTGATTCCATGGCTGCCTTCCTGTTCTTGCCACCAAAGTGAATAACCATATATTTATCCACATTAAACTGCATATGCCATGCATCTGACCACTCACCTAACCTCTCCAGGTCACCCTGTAATCTCCTAACATCCTCCTCAAATTTCACCCTGCAACCCAGCTTAGTATCATCAGCAAATTTGCTAATGTTATAACTAATACCATCTTCTATATCATTAACATATATTGTAAAATGCTGCGGTCCCAGTACTGATCCCTGAGGTACCCCACTGGTCACTGCCTGCCATTCCAAAATGGAACCGTTTATCACTACTCTTTGTTTCCTGTCAGCCAACCAACTTTCAATCCAAGTTAGTACTTTGCCCCCAATACCATGCGTCCTAATTTTGCTCATTAACCTCCTATGTGGGACTTCATCAAAAGCTTTCTGAAAGTCCAGGTACACTACATCTACTGGATCTCCCTTGTCCATCTTCGTAGTTACATCCTCAAAAAATTCCAGAAGATTAGTCAAGCATGATTTCCCCTTCATAAATCCATGCTGACTCTGACCTATCCTGTTACTACTATCCAGATGTGCGGTAATTTCATCCATTATAATAGACTCTAGCATAGTCTGACCTCCAGCACTGAGCTCAGACTAACTGGTCTATAATTTCCTGCTTTCTCTCTCCCACCTTTCTAAAAAGTGGTACAACATTAGCCACCCTCCAATCCGCAGGAACTGATCCCGAATCTATTGAACTCTGGAAACTAATCACCAATGCATCCATGATTTCTCGAGTCATCTCCTTCAGTACCCTGGGATGTAGACCATCAGGCCTTGGGGACTTATCAACCTTCAGAACTAAAAGTCTCTCCAACACCAATGCCTGGCAAATATAAATTCCCTTCAGTTCAGTATCTCCCCCATTTTCTGCGGCTCCACACCAAGGCCGACTTGCTGATCTTTGAGGGGCCCTATTCTCTCCCTAGTTACCCTTTTGTCCTTAATGTATTTGTAAAAACCCTTTGGATTCTCCTTAATTCTATTTGCCAAAGCTATCTCATGTCCCCTTTTGCCCTCCTGATTTCCCTCTTAAGTATACTCTTACTGCCTTTGTACTCTTCTAAGGATTCACTTGATCTTCCCTGTCTATACCTTACATATGCTTCCTTCTTTTTCTTAACCAAACCCTCAATTTCTTTAATCATCCAGCATTCCTTATACCTACCCGTCTTTCCTTTCACCCAGATTTTGACCTGAGAGAGGATACTTAACCTGGAGTGTAAATCCTCCCAGTGAGTTTGCAGAATTTTGCAGAGGTATCACTGGAGATATTTCTCTAGGGATTTAAGATGTCGCCCGTGCAACATTGAAGTAATTGATACATGGGGCTGAGGTGGGGGTAGTGATAACAATGTTGCATTGAGGACAATGAGCTTGGTGTTTGGTTTGAGTTCTTTGTTATCAAAACTGGTACCTGGAAGTGATTTCATGATTGGTATCTGCCTCCTATACTTTCTAGCTGAAAATGTGTTGCTGATGAAGGGCTCTGGCCCGAAACATCGAATTTCCTGTTCCTTGGATGCTGCCTGACCTGCTGTGCTTTAACCAGCAACACATTTTCAGCTCTGATCTCCAGCATCTGCAGACTTCACTTTTTACTCCTATACTTTCTACTTAATTCTTCAATTTCTCCATTGACATGTCTTTAAAGCATTAATATTTGTTTTATGGTTTAATCCTCATCAATCCTCAGGGAAACTTGGTTGTCATCTGCAATTTGTCAATCATCTGTGAAAGTGTGCAACCATGCTCTCACTCTGGCTTCACTGTGAGACAACTCAGTATAAAATCAAATGAATCCTCTGTATAACTTAGGCCATGCTTCAGTCTGATTGAAAATGCAACTGTCTTGAAGTTCTGTGGTAGAGCTGGAAATTTTTCCGTTACCATTTTTTTGCTTTGTTTTGTGATGTTGTTTTGGAGCAATTTCAATAATTGTTGAAGGTTGAAAACTGAAAAACACTCTAACTTCACTGTGATATATTTGAACATTATGAGCACTGTCCCTTACCACAGCTTCTGTTTGGACCTTTTCAACTGAAGTCTCAGATCATGAGTATCCCTTCCTTATCATCACACCACAGATAGTTACAATTAACACTTGATGAAGTTTAATCTAAGGTGCTCCTTTACAGTATGGTGCATCTACAGTGAACAGAGTAAACGTTTAAGGCATTGAATGGCACGTCCATCAAGTGTGTTACTGTGTCCGGGATGGTCTTAGGTTTCTTGACATTGTTGCAGGCTCTTCAGTGCCTTTTAAAGAACCATAAGTCCTCAAAAAAGTTTCCCACAAGCCAATGCCTGAACTATTAAATGATATTCAAACTCAAGTATTAAAAAATGTAGCTAAGGTTAAATTTTATTGCAAATCCCTGCAAAATTAATAATAATCAAAATCTTAGAGAGATCCGGGAGACATTTATGTAGATAGACTGAAGAATCTAGTGTTCACTTTAAAACAAAGAAAGCACAGAAGAGATTTTATGGAAGGATTTTAAATCACCAAGTGTTTAATACACAGTAGTAATGATTATAAGGCTGCAGTGGGTTAGGGTTACAGATTGTAGGTTTACAGGATTATAGATGGTGCTGATTTAAAGTGATTGGCAAAATAAGAATGAAACTTGGAGACAATATTTTACGCAGCTGTTATGATCTCAAATATTCTGCCTTAGAGACTGCTGATAACAGTACATTTCATGAGAAATTAGAAAGGAAACTTTGCAGGAATGTTGAGATAAAGTTCATCAGCTTTTTTTGATTTTCTTTTTTGTATCTATCCACGGCTCCTAGTCGCAAGCTCTTTGTCAAATTGATAGATGTTATGAGGGACTGGACTACAGATGATTCATGTCATGTTCTCTCAGATTTTTTCAGAGCTACATAACTTGATCACCATGCGATCTAAGTGAACTAACCCACTGCTACATTTTTTCTAATGGTTATATAGGGCAAGGCTTGTACTGTTAGTTTAATATTGGTTCAACTGAAAGTCGAATTCATACATTAGTGTAGCAGTTAAACTATAAGGCAAATAGAGAAGGACAGCAAACCAACAAGTTAGACTTGTCCTTTACACTAATTAGGGCTGATTGCCAGATGAACAACTTAGAAGCACAATCAAATGAGGTCTGAACCCAGGTCAGTCAGTCCTATAAGAAGCTGGCAATAAGATTATCCCTGGTCTCTCAGTCTCGCCAAAACTTGGCTTTGGCTTCCTTTCATTATAATCTTTGTTGGGTAATCTCCTATCTTCATGTTCATTCTTGGAGGATTACTCCCGCTCCTCCATTTTGTCCACGTTCCAGATATCCCATCTTTCTCAAGGGGAACAGCTTTTCACAACGATGTGAGACATCTTGTCTGGGCTCTATTGGAAGATGGCACCAGAGTAGTCCAGATATTGAAACCTTATCCTCAGGACCCCTATGGTCTGTTCCATTATGGTCTTGGTGGAAATGTGAGCAGTATTGTAACTTCATTCTGTATCCATGTAGATGTCATAAACCAAGGAAGTAATCCTTGATTCTGAGCAGCTAACCCTCTAAGGGCTGAGCACCTGTGAGTATTCCAGTATGGAGCTATCATGGCAGCTCTCAGGATACCTGGTACAGATCTCCAAATGGATTTGATGGTCATAAATGAATTGAGCATGAAGGGAATTGAATCCTTTTCTGTCCTGCCTCTCCTTGGTGAGGAGGCACTCACACAACATCAAGTACCAATTTGCTACCTCAGTGGACAATCACAACACTCTAGCTTCTTGATTGCATTCATCAAGGTGAAAGGTATTAAGAGGTGGAATTTGACAAAAATGATAACAGTAATGCACCAACTGGAGGATATAACTGGAGGATTGAGAAACACCACAGAAGTCCTGAGTTGATCTTGAATCAAACCATTAGAATAAAAATTAAGGACAATCTTGACAGTCATTGGAATGGAATGGCCTCTCAAACCTCTGAGTGTAAGTCGTTATCCAGCAGCTGGATTTCACTTAACTGTCACCAAATCCATAGGCTCTTGTCCTCACCATTCCTTTGTACCTCCTTGGTAGAATGTGTCCTGTTATTGCTCCCTCTGAGGCTCTGTGGCAGATACTGGATATTGTTGTTCTTGCTGGGCTTGCTGATGTTCATGTCTCAGTTGTCTCTCTTGTAGGAGCAAGGCAAAATGAATGGTAGGTGTGGTATGGGACATTTCTGCTTCATTGTAAGACAATCTGTGGGGACTGTCAATAAGATTGTGCAGTGCTATTGAAGGGATATCTGAGCCCTCACATACTTAACAGGTAAGCTAAATGTCATGCCTTTAAAACTGTGGCATTGAGGCTTCCCAAAGAAAGGTCATATCTCAATAAACAGCTCAGATGTCAATGGATTGCAAGTGCATGATGGACCATCAAAGCTTATAGGTTTCATTAAAAACAGATGTCTATCAGTAATTCCTCATGAAATATGACTCCCATCCCACCAACCTTCTCTTCTTCCTAACAGTCCATTTTTAACAAAATTACTTTTCTGTGTGTGGATATGGTAGTTGCTCTACATTGTCTTCCAGAATTTGGTATGACTTGTTGTGGCCAACTGGGAGCATTAAGTTTTATTTTAGGTTCCTTGTTTAAAATAAGATTATTGAATTTACATCACAAAGTGGCAATCGGTGGGCACAATGTAAAGCTTGAAGCATAATTTATTTTCTGCAGTCTTTGACCATTACTGACCTCGAAAATGGAAAGAGATGGGTAGAACTGTTGAATCATTGAAGCCTTTACTTCAACAGTTGCCCTTGCGAAGCGTCAAATGTCATGTTGCAAACTAAACAGTTTGCACACCATCCCAGTCATATTGTGAACATATTCACTTTTGATCTAATATGGTGTGCTTTCAATTTTGAGTTCATGTGAGTGATGTGCAGATTTCACCTATGATCCACCAATTTATCCATATTCTACCCAATCCCTTTTATTTTACTGTAGTCATGGCCCTGATTATTAGGTTCTCTACAGTATGGAAACAGGCTCTTTGGCCCAACAAGTCCACACCAACCCTCCGAACCCACCCAGACCCACTCCCCTACCCCATATTTATCCTTGGCTATTGCACCTAACACTTTGGGCAATTTAGCATGGCTAACTCACCTAACATCTTGAGGCATGTCTATGAGGCATGATTTCACTTGAACAAAACCATGCTGACTATCCCTAATACAAATGCATGTAAATGCTATCTTTCAGAATTACTTCCAACAACCTGCCCACCATTGATGTCAGACTCACAGGTCTGTAGTTCCCAGATTTCTCCTTACAACCTTTCTTAAATAAAGGCACAACATTAGCCACCCTCCAATCCTCACCTGTGGTTATGGATGACATAAATATTTCTGCTAGTGGCCTCACAGTTTTTTTCCTAACTTCCCACAATGTCCTGGGATACACTTGATCAGGTCCTGGAGAGTTATCTACCTTTAAGCTTTTCTCAGACCTCCACAGAGCTGTTTTCAAAACGGCAGTATTTATTTCCCTGAGTTCTCTAGCCTCCATTTCTTTCCCCACAGTAAAAGCTGATGCAAAATATTCATTTAGTAACTCTCCCACCTCTTGAATTTCAACACATAGACAATCTTGAGGAATATCTTTTCAGAGAGTTGTGAACCTCTGGAACTCCTTGCCAGAGACAGCTGTGGGGGTAGAGTTATTGTCTATATTTAAAGCTGAGACAGATAGATTATTGATCAGTAGAGAAATCAAGAGTTATGGGAAAATAGCAGTTAAGTGGAAGTAAGGAGTATTGAATCAGTCATGATCTGCTGAATGGTGAAGCAGCTCAAGGGGCTAAATAGCGTACTCCTGTTCCTATTTCTTATGGTCTTATGTCTCTGCTCTGTCATTAATATTATCATTGGCTATAATTTCACCTGAATGTACAATTAAAGGTATTACATTTTTCTTTCCCATTCTGTCAATGTATTTATACAACTTTTCATTGCTACTGGTTAAGCCCAACATTATGAGGGAGCTCATGATAATTACATGCACTAAACTGATCATGGATGTTTTGAAATGTCAGCATTTCTCCAGTTGTAATCATATCCCAAATTAAGGTAACTAGGGTCAAAGATCAATATTTATGTTATTATTCAAAGCATCAATCTCAGCCAAATTATTATTGGTTTCCATAACAGGATTTCATGAGCATCCAAAAGCTGACCATTTAGTGGAGACACCAACAAATAATGCAATCATTTGAAAAAAGTACATCAAGCACTTTGCTCAGTTAAAATTTTCTTTACATATTTACTGACCTAGGGTCGGTTAGAAATCAATAAAACCTACAAGTTGTTTTATTCGTGTTTCAGTTGAATGCATATCCTTTATGATTTTAGAAGAGTTTCAATTTTTTAAGTGTTGTTGTGGCATTCATTGAGGTAGTAGACCCAAACATTTGCAAGTTGCTAAGATGAATGTTCTATTTCATTGCTTTAAGCTATCTACAAGGTGTTTCTAGATGGGAATAGACTATCTTTGGTCCTCAAAAATTGTATTTTCTACTCAGGAGTGTGAGATGTATTGTGGAAATACAGCATTCATATGAAAGAATAATGAAGTAAATATTCATTCCAAGAATCAAGTATGATAAAAATAGACATAGAGTTGTGCAGCACACAGAAAGAGACTCTTTGGTCCAACTCCTCTATGCAGACCAGATATCCTCAATTAAGCTAGTCCCATTTGCTTGCATTTGGCCTATGTCCCTATAAACCCTTCCCATATATGTACCCATCCAGATGCCTTTTAAATGTTGAAATTTTAACAGTGTCCACCACTTTCTCTCGCAGCTCATTCCATACATGCACCACCTACGTAATGATATGAAAGATTAATAGCATAATTTAGTTAACATTTTCCTTGTTATTATATGTACAAAACACCATTATGCGATCTGAAATTGAAATGGTAATAATGCTAGATTTTCTCAGTGACCCACGCAGCTTGGTGCAAAAAGTCTGATGAATTGATACCCAAACATTGAAGGAGACGGGACATTTAAGAAGAATGAGAAGTTAGAATCATAGAATCCCTAGAGTGTGGAAACAGACCATTCGGCCCAAAGGATCCACACTAACCCTCCAAACAACATCCCATCCAGACCAACGCCCTGATCCTATTCCTGCAACCCTACATTTCTCCTGGCTGACCCATCGAGCCTGCACATCCCTGAACACATCCCTGAAAAAGGTGGTGGGGTTGCTCTGTTAGTTAGTGATGGTATTAGCATGAAAGAGAGAGATGAACTAAATTCAGGAAACATGGATGTGAAAATAGTTTGGGTATAGATGAAAAATGACAAAGGCAAGAACTAACTCTGCTCGCATTGTACAGCCCCTGAACAGTAACAAGATGGCAGTGGGAACAGAAAGGAAGAAAAAGAATGGTGGCTTGTTAGTAAGGGATGGCCAAAACTGTGGGAAATTTCAATTTGTATATAGATTGGAAAAATCAGATAGGTAAAGTCAGCCTTGATGATGAGTTCATAGAATGATTTCTGAATAATATTTTGGAACACGATATTCTGGAACTGATCAGGAAGCAGGTTAAAACTATATTATGCAATGAGATATGCTTAATTAGTAATCTTGTGGCAAAGGTGTCTCTAAATGAACACAGGATGCTTGTTTTTAATGTTTAGGTTAGGGAGAGAGTAGTGGACCTGAGACTATTTGTTAAAAACTTCGATAAGGAAATTATAAGAACCTGAAAGCAGAGCTGGCTTAAATTAATTGGCAAATTAGGTTGAAAAATTGGTCAATAAAAAATACAGTGGCAGTCATTTAAGGGGATAACTTAAATTCCAGAAAACAGATTATAGATACCTTCCACGAGTAACAGCATCTGTGGCTAACTATAAAGGTTACAGACAGTCATAAATTTAAAGAAGAAACCTATGGTTATACAGATTTCAGAAGATTAGATAGAGCACTAAAAAAGTAGGGAATCACTAAAAAATGCGAAGAGATGATAAAATTGGACCATGAGTAAAGACTAGCCAGAAATATATAGTTTCTATAAATATTTTTAATAGTTAACAAAGTCTGTTTAGTCCCCTGGGAACTAATTTTGGCAAATTGACAATGAATAATAAGATGGGAGATAAATTGAATATTATTTTGCATCTGTCTTCTCTACAGAGAATATAACTAACATCCCGGAGGCAGCTTTGAATTAGGAAATGAAAGGGAGTGAGGAACTTATGAGAATCACAACCACCATAGAAGTAGTACTGAGTAAATGTTGGAGTTTTACATTGACGAGTGTTGAGGTCCCGATGTCGTAAATGAAATATAACGTGGGAAAATGCAAAATTGATCATTTTGGCAGAAAGAGAGAAAAAGAAGCAATATTGTCTAAATATTAAGAGATTATAGAGCCCTGAGATACACAGAGATCTGGGGTCTATAAAGCACAAGTTGCAAAAAGACTAAAATTTCAGTTCAGACGTAATTAATAAAGCCAATAGAATTTACTTATTTATTATTATGGGAATTTATTATAGATGTATGGAGGTTATGAATTGAATATAAAAGTATAGAGGTTATGTTTCAATTATACAGGACACTGATAAGACTGCATCTAGAATACTATGTATCATATTGGTCATCCTTTTAAGTAAGATGTAACTGCACTAGAAGTGGTTCAAAAAGGTTTACCAGACTAATGAGTGTGTTGTATTATAAAGAAAGGTTGAACATACTTGGCTCACGTACATTGGAGTAGAGTAAGAGGCGGTTTGATTTAAACGTTTATGACCTGTCCATGGATGAGGCTTTCCGATTTGTATGATTCCATGTGAGATGTCTCAAACCATTAAGCTCACAGTTGAAGACGTGTGAACTGGCTTCCCACATCTACTTATCCATGAGAATATGAGAAGAACTAATAACATAGCACACAGACTATAGATTTGAAATAAGACCTGAATCCAAAAGGGTAAAATTTAAAAACAAAGTAAGAAAAAGTCTTTGAATAGTTTGTGAAGAGCTAATAATTGATTCCGCAATTATTACAATGGAATTTAGCAGTAGCATAGACATCGATAGTTGTACAGTTGATTTTGAGATTCTTAGCTTAATTGAAACACTTTGTACTGAATCCCTTCAACAATGGCTAATTGGCCACACTCAAAGTGAAACAGAATAGTTTATTTTTCTTTTACCTGCAGTGCAGAGGTATTAAATGTTTGTTCTCATACCTGTAGCCCTCATGCACATTATTCCACAGACCAGGATGTCAAGTCACTAACATACACACACTATGCTACAGTCATTGTTAAAATTCTTTTATATATTTCTAGAAGGATACAGCACAGAAATTCTACAAAAGGTGGCTCTCCACTAAAGAACTAGAGACAGTGCCTACTTTGTGTCTTTATGTTACATTTCTCTCTCTGTTTGAAATTTCCCCAACATCCTTCATGTGAAACATTTCATTGGTCCCACCCAGGATTTGGCCAGACAGAAACTGAATTTACATCTACAGTAATTTTTCTATCTGTAGCAAATTTATTTTTTAAAAAATGCTTTGGAGTTAAAAGTTAACAATGTCCATGTTTCTGACACATAGTAATAACAAAACACATAACATCCTGAAGCATCTTGACAGCATAGATGTGAAGAAGATCTTTCCTCTTGTGGGAAAATCTACAACTAGTGAGTCATTGTTTAACAATAAGGGGTTGCTCTACTAAAACAAAAACGTGGCAACACATTTTTCTCACAGAAGTTGAGTGCCTTTGGAACATTCTTCCTCAAAAGCTGCTGGAAGCAGAATCTGAATAATTCTAAATTTGAAGTGTTTAGATTCTTGGTAAACGAGTAGGTGCAAGTTTGTTGGGGGTAGTTGGGATTGTGGATTTATGATAATATTCCAACTAATCATGATTTGATTAAGTAGCAGAGCAGGTCAGGAGGTCAAAATAGCCTACACCTGCTCCTTGCTTGTATGTTCATGTGTATTCATGGTAGCTGTTTCTTGGCAAATTGTCTCCTTTTCATTGCATCTGCTTCCATATCTTCTGGCTATTGTAAAATGCAATACACCATTTGCTTTATCTTCACTGAGGAACTTGAATTAGGCCTCTGTAAGAGAGGAGCTGAACAATGAAATACAGCCTTTGCTACTATTCTGCAGTATCAGCTGTAGCTGTAAAGTGAGATTCCCTTTGCTGGCAGTGCTCAGTAAAGCAGAAAATAGTATTAGTGCATCAAGAAAAGATTTTTTTAGCTGCTGCAGTCTTTAAATAATAGCAGAACTGCTGAAAACTCAACTATAGCAGTGCAATCCTGTCAGATTCAACGGTAATGACTCTCATACCAAACCTTTTGCTGGAAATATAGGAGTCCACTTGTGCGCCACTCTCTAGCCTAAGAACTTCAGAAAATCCATTATTCTGAGCTCCAATAGATTCAATTATTTTGGCCAAAGCAATCATTTTCTGGCATATATTGTTTGTTATGGTATGCAAGGTGTGACTTAATATGAATTGGTGAACTTTATTTGAGGAGACCCCATTGTTTGTGCTTTACCACCACAAAGGCTCGCTCAATGTCCCCAATTTCTGAAATTATAAACACTGATCAAGGTAGAAACCTTGAACTCACCCATGTGTTCAACTGGAATTCTAATATGTCATGCTAAACTTGCTGATTGTATAAAATATGAGTAATCCAATTAACAAATTAATAATATTATTGCTCTAGTTGCTGTTATGCAGGTTTGTTTTCGTTTTATTCCAAAATGAATATAAAAATAAAGCACATTCAGGTAATTTCAATGTGCATTCTATGCACAGAATAGAGTTGTTAATGTAATTTATGCAATGAAAAGATATTGTTTGATGCACCCCATTAAAGCTGACTGAAGCATTTGTTGTAATGCATTTCATTTCATTTCTCACTGAATAAATTCTTGTCAAATATTTATTTTATCTCTTTCACAGTCTTATTTGGGAAACTCTTCTGACATGTTGACAAGGAAATTTTGCTGATGTGCTTCAAATAAAGAAGCAGAGGAGTCCTTTCCCAGCAGGAGCTTGACAGCTATATACAGAGCAGAAGAACCACTGCTGCATAAGTAATACCATGAATGTATTAAATATTCATTGTCATTGTAAATTAAACAGCATGTTATCTGGTTCTGCTGCTGAAGTACAGATGCCAGGAAAAAGTAACTTACAACAGTAATTTCAGCACATCTGTTATCAAAATCATCATGGACTATTATCACAAGTCAATGGACATATTCATTTTGCAGCATTTATTATCTGGTCAGTACTTAGTAATTTAAGTGACTTCATAAACATCTAATATAAATCTCATAAAGTACAGATTGACAAATATGCTTAAAAGCCTATATTTGGGAAAAGCCAGCATGTTCCAAGTGATAAAATCTGCTTTCACCTAATTGTTCTCAGAAGTAGTGCAGGAAACCACATAGACCATAATGCACGAGCCATGATCCCTTTATTGAGTAAGTTCTGTGCGTATACTTGTCACTGGAGCAAGTTTAACTTTGGGTGATAGAGCAGAATAAACCAATCTGGCACAATTTTCCTTAATGTCAAAAGAAGAGAGGAATTGGATGTGGTGTATAATGAGAAAGTAATTCAATGTCATCTGCTAGACACCAACTCCCCAAATTAAAACCACCCCACACATTCACTTAGCATTTCTCCATAGTTGATGAAACTGCGTTTTAATTAAATTTCTGCAATAAACAATAAAACTTTTCATGGAATGAATTGGTAATATTTTCACTTTTTAAAGTTTCATTATGGTTTATCAGAGTTTAAAAATAATTAGTCAGCGATATCAGGCATAAGTAAGTTTTGAGTTTTCCAATAAATCTTCCTATTTGACCGGTGAACAGAATAAATTGTATTTAAATTCACTTTAGAGTGGACCACGTATTTGTATTGACACTTCCATCGCTGAGCTAACTCATTTATTGATGATTACTTACAGTATGGAAACAGGCCCTTCAGCCCAACAAGTCAACACTGACCCGCCGAAGCGTATACCACCCAGACCTATTCTCCTACATTTACCCCTTCACTTAACACTGTGGGCAATTCAGCGTGGCCAATTCACCTAACTTGCACATTTTTGGATTGTGGGGGGAAACCGGAGCACCCGGAGGAGACCCATGCAGACACGGGGAGAATGTGCAAACTCCACACAGAGAGTCGCCTGAGGCGGGAATTGAACCCGGGTCTCTGGCGCTGTGATGCAGCAGTGCTAACCACTGTGCCACTGTGCTGCCCACAAAACCAATTAGTGTTTAGATTAGATTACTTACATTCGGCCCAACAAATCCACACCGACCCGCCGAAGCGCAACCCACCCATACCCCCTATGTTTGCCCCTTACCTAACTTAACTATGTGATATTTTGATTAGTTGATTTGTAACATTATTTCAGGAAGAGAATTTTATTGAGGAAGTGAATTATACCCATAATACAGTTGCACAGAAGACTACCTGAGATGTGAAGCTCAGGCTGGGTTTTATAGGCATCCATCTGGCATATTTTCAGCAGAGGATTGTTTCTTTTTCCTTAATTCATTCATGGGATGGGTTCACAGACTAGGCTGCAATTATTGCCCATTCCAAAATTGCCCAGAGGGCAGTTAAGAATCAACCATATTGTTGTGGGTCTGGACTCCTATGTAGGCCTGAGCTGGTAAGGTTGTCAGTTTCCTTCCCTAAAGGGCATTAGGGAACCAGATGGATTTTTTCCCAACAATCAACAATTAATTCATGATCGTCATTGGAATCTTAATTCAGACTCCACATCTGCTGGTGCAGGTCTCAAACTTAGGTCCCCCAAAAATTACCTGGGTCTCTGGATTAACAGACGAGCAGTAATACCACAAGACCATCACCTCTCTCCTGGTTGGCTGGCTGATGTAAGATAGCCATCCCCAACTGCCCCCTTAAGGTTGCATTTACTGATATCAGCAGTCCTAGAATTTGTTTTATCATTAAATAATCAAAAGTCAATTGACCCAGATAAATCACTGCCAGTGTCTTAATGCGATTGCCATATGCTGACAGGCTGGCATGGTTAAGCTGCTTTTTAAGGTGAACAAAAGAGGGGTACATCCTTTGTGAGTTGTTCTGTATACATCAGGGTACCCAACACCCAAAAATTATTAATCTCCTTTTAGTTTCTCCTGTCTGACTTTCAAAACCTGTCTTCGCCCTCAACTTTAAGCTGTCTGATCCTTTTTTTGACCAGAAGGACGCTAATTACTTTGCTCTATGATCTACCTTTTCTTCTTGAGCCTCCATATAGTTTGGCAGTGCCCACTACCATGTCATAACTGCAGGACGGGATATCCAACTCTCTCCTTGTTTAGCTCACTTACAAAGGAGTCTTCTTTCACATGTAGTTGCTGGTGACAGGTTTTCCTTTTGGGATGGATTGGTGAGGAAGGAAGTGCGAAAAGTCCACTCCTCCTTAAAATCCAGTCCGACATCACTAATTATAAGGTGCTAGAATCTGACAGTGAGATTTGAATGATCTTCTACATATCCTGTTTACAGGTCATTCTTTTTTAATATTACTGCAAAGCTAAAGGTGATCAGCAATAATCTGTTCACAAGGGAAGTGATGATCTATTGGTATCTTCGAAGACAATTCATCCAGAAACGCAACTAATGTTCTGGGGACCCAGGTGCAAATTGTGCCAACGCAGATGAAGGAATTTGAATTCAATAAAAAAGATCTGGAAATAAGCATCTTCTGATGACTATGGAACCTTTGCGAATTATTGGTAAATTACAACTGCAATGTGTGGTCTGGAGTCACATGTAGCCCAGACCAATGAGGGCAGCAGATTTCCTTCCCTGAAGGACATTAATTTGGCTCATTAATGTCCTTCAGGGAGGGAAATCTGCTATCCTCATTTTTCTGGCCTACATGTGACTCCAGACCACACACTGAAGCTGACTCTCAACTGGTCTCTGAAGTGGCCTAGCAAGTCACTTAGTTACATCAATTGCTATAAAGGCTGAACAAAGAAATGCAACCAAACAGAACATCTCACATGGATCTAGAAGACAACACATTTATAAGAAGAAACACCCCTGTTGACCCTGCAAAGCTCCCCTCTTACTAACATTTAGGGACTAGTGCCAAAACTGAGAGAACTGTCTCATGAGGGGCTTTTGCCTGAAATGTCGATTTTGCTGCTCCTTGGATGCTGCCTGAACTGCTGTGCTCTTCCAGCACCACTAATCCAGAATGAAACTTTCACAGCTATCTTCAATTATTGAGTAGAAGATGCATCGTAGCCTCCTCTAGTGGTCCCAGCTTTTTAGATAAAAGTCTTCAGTTGATTTGTTGTGCTGATATCAAAGCATGGTTGGAGACATTGGGTACTGCAAAGGCTATGGGCAATATTCTGGCAATGCTTCTGAAATTTTCCCTAGCCAAGGTGTTCCAGTACAGTTTTAAAAATAGCATCTTCCCACAATATAGAGAATTGCCCAGGTACGTCTGGCATACAAAAAGTAGGATAAATCCAACTTGGCCAAAAAAGTCTCTATCAGTCTACTCTCAATCATCAGATGGAAGATATCATTAACAGTGCTATCAAGCAGCACCTGCTCAGCAATAACCTGGTCCGTGACTCTCAGTTTAGGTTTGACAAAGCCACTTAGCTCCTGACTTAATTACAGCCTTGGTTCAAACATGGACAGAAGAGCTGAATTCTGGAGGTGTGGATGAGAGTGATAGCTCTTAACATACAGGCCACATTCAACTGAATGTGATGTCAAAGAGCTTAAGCAAAACTGGAATCAGTGTTAAGTATAACATTCAAAATGAATAAATTTTAAGGCTATGGGGAGAAAGCAATGGGAGTGTGGGACTAATTTAGATAGTTCTTTCAAAAGTATGGTACGGGCACATTTGGTTAAACAGCGTCCTTGTATGCTCTCTGACTTTGATTAAACACATACAATTCTGATTTGGGAATATCTCTTTGCATTTTTATCATCACTGGAATAAAATCCTAGACCTCCCTAACTAACAATATTGTGCCAGTGCCCTATCCCTAACTCACTGCAGCTGACCAAGGTAGGAGATCACCATCACCATTTCAAAGGTAATTAGTATGGCCAATAAATACTGCTCTTGGCAACAATATATCAGCATTCCCTACTGAGTACATTAAAAAAAAACTGTAGTACATTGAAAAAATGGGGAGTAGAGTTAAGTGAAGAAAAATTTCTTCCATCAAATCTTTTGCCACAGAATTGATAAGAAAGCATTGAGTACAAGCTAGTTCTCATTATACAATGGGGTAATAGATGAAAATGTTGGAAATTCTAACCAATGCATTAGAAAGCTATTTACTCCATCAGCAACACTTTAACAGGCATTTCAGTGTTCACAAGGAAAGAGTCACAAACATAACAGTTCATAGCAGTGTCCGCTGCTCCATTGACACTAAAGTCGGTGGAGTAGTGGACAGTGTGGAAGAACAGGCTGCAGGGGGACTTGGATTAACTGCAGAATTGGGTTGAGAGGTGGCAAATGGAGCTCAATGCAGCTAAATGTGAGGTGATGCACTTTGGGAAGAATAACAAGAAGGCAGAGTATTGGGTCAATGGAAAGATTCTTGGTAGTGTGGATGTGCAGAGGGATCTTGGAGTCCATGTAATAGATCCCTGAAAGTTGCCACCCAGGTGGATAATGCTGTTAAGAAGGTATACGGTGTGTTAGATTTCATTCATAGAGGGAGCCACAATATCATGCTGCAATTATACAAAATGCTGGTGCGGCCACACTCGGAATATTGTGTACAGTTCTGGTCCCCATATTTCGGGAAGTGAAAGTCTTTTTCCTAGGATGATGATGTCAGCTTGTATGAGAGGGCATAACTACAAATTGAGGGGTGATAGATTTAAGACAGACGTCAGAGGCAGGTTCTTTACACAGAGAGAGGTAAGGCACCCCCCACCAACCCAACCTCCACCCCCGGCACCTTCCCCTGCAACCGCAGGAAATGTAAAACTTGCGCCCACACCTCCACACTCACTTCCCTCCAAGGCCCCAAGGGATCCTTCCATATCCGCCACAAGTTCACCTGTACCTCCACACACATCATCTATTGCATCCGCTGCACCCGATGTGGCCTCCTCTATATTGGGGGGACAGGCCGCTTACTTGCGGAACGCTTCAGAGAACACCTCCGGGCCGCCCGAACCAACCAACCCAATCACCCCGTGGCTCAACACTTTAACTCTCCCTCCCACTCCACCGAGGACATGCAGGTCCTTGGACTCCTCCACCGGCAGAACACAACAACACGACGGCTGGAGGAGGAGCGCCTCATCTTCCGCCTGGGAACCCTCCAACCACAAGGTATGAATTCAGATTTCTCCAGTTTCCTCATTTCCCCTCCCCCCACCTTGTCTCAGTCGGTTCCCTCAACTCAGCACCGCCCTCCTAACCTGCAATCCTCTTCCTGACCTCTCCGCCCCCACCCCACTCCGGCCTATCACCCTCACCTTGGCCTCCTTCCACCTATCCCACCTCCATCGCCCCTCCCCCTAGTCCCTCCTCCCTACCTTTTATCTTAGCCTGCTTGGCTCTCTCTCTTATTCCTGATGAAGGGCTTATGCTCGAAACATCAAATTCTCTATTCCTGAGATGCTGCCTAACCTGCTGTGCTTTAACCAGCAACACATTTGCAGCAAGGGTGTGGAATGCCCTACTTGCTAATGTAGTCAACTCAGCCACATTAGGGAGATTTAAACAATCCTTAGATAAGCACATGGATGATTTTGGGATAGTGTAGGGGGACAACATCAATGGCCGAAGGGCCTGTTCTGCACTGTATTGTTCTATGTTATATCTGTATTTGCAGCTTTCCTGGAGGTATCCTTGCACAGCTTGCCAACTGGCCGCAGGAAACTAACACAGTTGTTTGTAGATTTTGCCAGTTATGTGTGCCAATGTATTTTATTAGTTATTCATGCAATGTGAGAACTGCTGCAAGTTCAACATTTATTACCCGGACCGATTATGCTTGTAAAGCTGGTGGTGAGTTGCCTTTTTGAACTGCTGCATTCCATTCGGTGTAGGTACCTCTACCGTGTTTTTGGAAAATAGCACAAATTTTCCTTTTTCTCCTTTTCTTTTGAGCTATTTTTAAGGGTTGCTTGTTGGAGACCCTGTGGAGCAAGAGGTGAGCAGAAAGCGCGAGTTACCTATTCTTATTTGCATATCATAGTTTCTTGAAGTTTTGTTTGTTTGCTGCATTTGGTAACTCAGGAAGTTGAATATTAATGAGGTGAATTATCCTGGTTTATATGGCATTTCAAAGCTACAAGCCCTTTTAATTGGCCAATCACTGCAGCCTAATGAGAAACATGATATGGCACTTAATAAATGCATAAAATATAGAATGAGTTGTCTTTGATTCAAGATAGGCCTTGCTAGGCATCTCTAATGATTCTACAACAAATTTTACCATAATCCACATCATTCAGATCCCCAAAAGCATCTGCACTAGGTGTCTGAAAATGCCCGTGACATCTTGCAATTGGTATATGGCATGTATGTGGTTGTGAGCTGAAAAATGTGTTGCTGGAAAAGCGCAGCAGGTCAGGCAGCATCCAAGGAGCAGGAGAATCGATGTTTCGGGCACAAGCCCTTCTTGGTTGTCTCTGGAACAGCAGGACTGCTAAGTCTGTAGCTGAAACATCAATTGATATGCTGGTTGGAAAGAAAACATTGTCATAGGCTAAGATATTGGGAGGTCCTTGATTCAATGAAAAATATTTTTTAATGTGGATTCCAACAGCATCCTATGCTTTCTTGAGGAGTGATGTAAAAGGTTCTGTAGTAGTCACCATGTAAGGCAAAAATTTTGCTAACTAGTTTCTATCTCTAAAACTCTTTTTCTGTCATGAACTGAGTTCAGAAAAAAGAAACTCCGTGATGACTTTAGTTTTCTGTGGGTCTGCCATTATCTCCTAATTGTTGATCCCGTGTAGATTATTCGAGGTTCCACACTTGTTTTTAAGGGTGAGCCTTCAGCTTCCAAACATGAGAAGACTGATTGGACTCTCTGATTATGGTCTTGGACTGTTTCCACATCTATCAATATGCAAACCGTTTGGCATATGGCACCTTGAATAATATTGAAAACTCTCTGAAGGTATCATAAGATCATAGAATATAGCAGCAGCAGTAGGCCAATTGGCCCATTGAATCTGCTCCACCATTCGATCATGGGCCCATATGTTTCTCAACATCATTCTCCTGTCTTCTTCATGTAACTCTTGATCCCCTTATTAATTCAGAACCTATCCATCTCTGTCTTAAAAACATTTAATAACTTGGCCTCCATAGTCTTTTGTGGTAATGCTGGCTGAAGAAATTCCTTCTCAAGTAAATCATCCTTTTAATCTGAGGCTGTACACCCAAGACTCAGTTTCTTCTACTAGTGGAAATATCTTCTCCATGTCCACTCTATTCAGGCCTCTCACTGTTCTGTAAGATTCAAACAAATTCCCAAATTCCACAACTGCTCCTCAAAGGACAAGCCCTTCATCCCTGGGATCATTCCTGTGAAGCTCTTCTGGACCCCCTCCAATGCCAGCACATCTTTCCTTCAATACAGAGCCAAATCTATTCACAACATTTCAAATGCAGTCTGACCAGAGCCTTGTAGAGCCTTGGCAGGACATCCCTGCTCTTGTACTCTAGCCCTCTCAAAATGCTTGCTAACATTTGCATTTGCCTTCCTAACTGTCAACTGAACCTAGAGGGTAACCTTAAGAGAATTCTGAACTCGGACTCCTAAATCGAGGTGATCCAAAGCCTCTCAATTTAAATTGTAAATGTGGGAAGCGATCTTGGTGTGAAATACATACAAGTTTTTTGCTATCTTGCACCTCTTGTATTGGAGATTGCTTGTAGCATACCCTTTACCTTCAATGTTATACCTCCTGGAAATTGTGGTTGCATTATTATTGGCTGTCAAAAGTGTTGATTCAACCATCGTTTACTTTGTGATAATATAGTGATACTCACTTCAGTATCAAGCTTGCACTTAGTGAGATACTGATTGAAATAAATATCATCTTGCTAAAAGATTAGGTCTGGATAACAAATTTCACCTATTTCCAACATAAACAACTTAGGATTTTCTTTCATTAAACTCTTGTGTAATTAGTTGTTTGACTTCTTGCCTTTCTATCACATTGTCCTATTTTAGAATATTTTCTGAAAACACCCTATTGTGTAACAGACACACCATTTCTTTATCATTTATGAATACTGTCTGCACTCGTAACGTTTCTTTGTTCCCCATTGCCTACAATAACCTTTAACCTTTGGTGTCTGTCCTACTCACTGTACTGGTCTCTCACATGTGCCTTTTGTGGTTTGTACTGTAAGAACTGAATGGATTCTACTGCTCTCCTGCGATAGGGTTGATCTTCTCCTCTTAGGGTTAAGTGACACTGCTTCCAGACATCTGCTTCACTTGCGATCTATGTGGCTTTCTAGAATCTAATATTCTTTTGAATGTAATAAGTCTGACAAAGGCTCGTCATGAATTATAATAATAATTTTGACTCTTTTGAATGCTGACATTAAATCACCTTTTTTTTTCTGCGAATCAATATATTAATGAAACAGTTTAGGCATTTCATTGAATGTTGAACTCTAGTGTTAAATCTAGCCCTTTCAAGAATGTTATAAAGTTAAACAAATTTTTACATTTTATTTCAGTTTTCAAATGTATCTGCTATTTTGTTAGCACCTTGTTGAATTCAACCATCAGTAAACTCACTCTTTATAGAAAGGCATTAGCATGCTAAGCTTCTGATTGAGTATTTAATTTAGACGATGTTCTGTATGTTAAGAATTGTCTTTTTGAAGGCGTCCAATTCTGAGTTCTGTTTGATCTATCACTGATTTAGGTCTTCCTGGCAACTCTGGGCAAGGATTTTGGAGGAGTGGCAAACATATTCAGATCTTCACTCTGTATCTACTTATTTCTGTTAAGGCAGAGATCTGCATTTCTGGCAGGTGATTTCATTCATAGGTTCTTCAGAAATAAGAAGCAAACATCAAACCAAGACTCTAATATTACAGTAAAATTGGGGTGAAGTGAAACCACATCCAGTTCATCTTGACAATAGCTGCAGTATTCTGTTATTTAAATGTCCAACAGTACAGTTACTTTGATAACTCCTATAAAAGGGTACATATGTAACATAATTTTGAGGTTAGAAAGGTGTGTTAGTTAAGTAGTATGCCAGATAGGAGGGTGCTGAATGCCTTAAATGGCAGATGGGTGGAGTGCCTCGGTGCAAGGTATGTAAGTGCGAGGTAAATGATGGAGTGTTGGTGTAGGTTGGAATTGATGAGGAATATCAATTCTGACAGTGTGGTGGGGTAATGTCATATCCAGCAAGATAGGAAGGGAATGTCATGCCTGACAGGGAGAGGAATGTGTCAGTTCTGATGAGAATTATGGGTTATCATGACCTGCTGGAGAAAATTGGTGGAGGATTCTGGGGAGGAGATAGTTTGGTGTTGAATCCTAGGGGTTGTATTTTCATAGTAACGCCACTGTGGAAAAGCAGGCCATTCAGTCCACTGAGTCTACATCAACCCACTGAAGACCATCCCACCCAGATCCAGCTGTCCCTTACTCTAGCTTTGTATCCCTGCATTCTCCATGGCCAATCCACCTGATCTGCTCATCTTTGGACTATGGGAGGAAACCAGAGCACCTAGAGGAGACCCGAGCAGACATAAAGAATGTGTAAACCCCACCAGACAGTCACCTGAGGTTGGAATTGAAACCAGGTCCCTAGTGCTATGAGGCAGCAGTGCTAACCACTGAGCCACCCTTTGTCCTAACGCAGGAAGAAGTTGTTGCATCCTCATGGATGGGAGAATGGTTGTCAGGTTCATGGGGCAAGGGGTGTACGATGCAGCAGCGGGGTCCAATGGCAGTGGAGGGATAGATTAGCTTACTTACTTGCAGTGTGGAAACAGGCCCTTCGGCCCAACAAGTCCACACTGACCCACCAAAGCGCAACCCACCCAGACCCATTCCCCTACATTCACCCCTTCACCTAACACTACGGGCAATTTAGCATGGCCAATTCACCTAACCTGCACATTTTTGGATTGTGGGAGGAAACCGGAGCACCCGGAGGAAACCCATGCAGACACTGGGAGAATGTGCAAACTCCACACAGAGAGTTGCTTGAGGCAGGAATTGAACCCGGGTCTCTGGCACTGTGATGCAGCAGTGCTAACCACTGTGCCACCGTGCTGCCTATAGGGACTGTTAAGTTCAATTCCGGAGATATAAAAAGGGTCTGGAGAATAAATGTGTTAGGGAGTCAGTTTAGAAGTTACTCAGGAACATAGACTGGGTTTTCCATCTTTGAATTTTTCCTGTGTAATTTTTAACT
Source organism: Hemiscyllium ocellatum (assembly GCF_020745735.1). Lineage (NCBI taxonomy): Eukaryota > Metazoa > Chordata > Chondrichthyes > Orectolobiformes > Hemiscylliidae > Hemiscyllium > Hemiscyllium ocellatum. Next base: position 33,028,602 of record NC_083426.1, on the reverse strand, counting down.
GAAGAAGAACCATGCAGTGTTTCTGATTTAAACGGATACTTTTTGAGGATTCCAGGTTCAGGGAAATTACTTGTCACAATCTTTAATTTCATGGGTGATTCCCTCAGAGTCTGCTATATTGGGGATTGAACAGGATCAGCATGCGCAACTCTCATCTCCATTGCAGGAATGATTATCTAGCCATCGGAAATGCCTCCCAAATGTGCTTATCTATATCTCCTGCATAAGTATTTAAAAATGTTTATTTTGCAGGAAGAACAGTGTTGTATTCTGAGTTTTTGAACTGCAGGACATGCCTGATTTTAACAGCCAAAATACTGGATTCCCACTTGCACACAGAATGCTGGCCTTCTGCAGCTAAAATAAATGATCTCAGCTGTTTTTGGAGCTTTAATGTATGGATCCTGATGTTTGCAGCCCTACTTAAAGATGCCCTATTTCATAATAGTGCCTCTAAATCACTGAGAGTTTTAATAGATGAATTCTGCTTCTGTCACATTATTATTAGATGATTTCCTCTTTCTGCAGCTTCAGTAGTAACTCCTGATTCATTAAAGGTGTTACCCAGACGGTTATCACTCCTGACAGTTTGAATAAATGTGTCTAAAGATTCCTAATGTTATTATCTCATTCAATCAGAATTAGACAATAACATTTCTAATTTGCCCCCTTTTTCCACTTTAATTCTGGCCTTCTAATGTTCCTGGGTCAGTTTAATTTGCTTTCTGTCTTTTGACTTTCCTTGTTGTATTCCTGTCTGGTAGTACCTGCTCTCTATAGCAGTGACATCCAATCTGGACTGTCAATAGAGTCATAGAGATGTACAACACGGAAACAAACCTTTCGGTCCAACTTGTCCATGCTGACCAGATATCCCAATCCAATCTAGTCCCACATGTCAGCACCCAGCCCATACCCTCCAAAACCTTCCTCTTCATATACCCATCCAGATGCCTTTTACTTTATTTCTAATTTCCCCAGCCTGTTATTCTGTGCTACCTTTAACAGAAACAAAAACAGAAATTGATGAGAAAGCTCAGCAGGTCTGACAGCACCTATGGAGAGAAATCAAAGGCAATGTTTCAGATCCAGTGACCCTTCAGTTCTGAGGCAGGATCTCTGGACCCAAAACAATAATTGATTTCTCTTTACAGATAAGGCCAGACCTGCTGAGTTTTTCCAGCAATTTATGTTTTTGTTTCTGATTTACAGCATCTGTTTTTATCTACTTTTTAATAGCTTCTGTTGCCAATGAGGAATGTTAACATTTTCTCCATGGAGCCTCTGATGTCAGACTGAATTCTAACACAAATTAACTCCTGCAGACCACTAGCAACCAGTGGAATTTGTAATCACCTCGGTGTGATTAATACTCCAGCTTCAGGGAGATCCTCACTCACCAGGTGCGTGTCTCTTACCAAATCTGAGAGATCTTTCAACTTTCCTGTCTGTAAAAAATTAAATTGAAAAGACTTAACAGTGCAGAGGAGAAATGGGCTGAAGTGTACTAGATTGTGTTGCCGGTAGCATACAGACAGGAGGTGTTAAGGGAAGCACATGAACTAGTGTCAGGATAAGGTACAAAAACATTTTTATTGGCCTGGAATACACAAGGATGTAATTAACTTTTGCTGTGGGTGTCATACATGCTAAATGGCAGGTAAGACACAGGAGGTAATAAAACCAGCACCTTTGTCCCAAACTCCTGCATTTAAAGAACATTTCACATGGGTTACAATTGATTGTATAGGTCCTCTCCCAAGAACTAAAATTGGGAACCAGTACTTGTTGATCATAATGAATGTGTCTACCAGACTTCCGGAGGCAATTCCATTATGGAGTATCAAGGCAAAAAAGGGAGGAGAAGAGCTTTCTCACACGACCCAGAGAAATTTATTCGGACTATCATCCTGAATCCCAGGAAGCTTTAGAAAGGTGACATCAAACCTTGAAGACCATCTTTAGAGCATTCTGTCAGGAGTACCCAAATGATTGGGATAATAGTATCCCAGATTCTGGAATAGAGTGGTGCTGGAAAAGCACAGCAGTTCAGGCAGCATCCGTCGGATTTTCCTGCTCCTTGGATGCTGCCTGAACTGCTGTGCTTTTCCAGCACCACTCTACTCCAGCATCTGGTTTCCAGCATCTGCAGTCATTGTTTTTACCTAATAGTATCCCATTTGTACTGTTTGCCATTAGAGATGCTCTAAATGAACGTACTCAGTTCACTCCCTTCGAGGTAATATTTTGGCATGAAGTGAGAGATCTTTTGAAATTAATTAAAGGAAAATTGACAGGATGAAACATGGAGATCTCACACTTAGATTATGAGTTGGAGGTGAGGGAGAGATTAAATTGAGTAGGTGAGTTAGCTAAACAGCAACTGATGAGGGCACAGTATAAAATGAAGCATGTGGCAGATAAAAGCTCTGAGACTTGGACGTTTTCCCGAGGGGATGACGTGTCAGTACTGTTACCAGTGACAGGAGATCTCTTCAAAGCCAGATTTAGTGGTCCCTATCAAATTGAGAAAAAGTTAAGTCGGGGAACAATCTACTAAAGATGCCAGATAGAAACAAGAAGGTATCGACTATGTCATATGAACATGTTGAAACCGTCTTATCCTAGAGAGAAAGAACTGGAGAAACAGGTGTTAATTACTGCCCCATAGAGGGAGGAATCAAATCCAGATGATGTGGATTTTGATGTGCTTCAAAATAGATTTAAAAAATGAAGAAGTCCTTGAGGAGTGGGATAAGTTAGTAAAGGAGCAAAGAACACAGTTGAAAGATTTGATACTGCAGTATAAGGATATATGTAAGAATCAGATGGGGAGTACCAATGCTATTGTACATGAAGTAAATGTAGGGATAAAACAACACCCCAATTGACTTAACCCTTTCAAAGCCAGACAGGTCCAGAAGATGGTGGAGATCATGCTTTACGAGGATATCTTTGAACCAAGCCAGAGCAAGTGGAGTTCGCTGATCATCTTACTTCCCAAACTGGGCATGACTCAATGATTCTGCATGGATTATCAGAAGGTCAATGCTGTTACAAAATCAGACTCATATCCAATTCCTAGATTGGAGAACTGTATCGAGAAAGTTGTACAATCCAGTTACACCATCAAGTTGGACTTACTGTGTGGTTACTGGCAGGTAGCTTTATCTGAGACAGCAAATGAAATTTCTGCGTTTGTAACCTCAAATGAGCTATATCAGTTTAAAATGATGCCCTGTGGAATGAAGAACGCACCTGCCACATTCCAAAGACTCATGAACAGAGTTGTGGCTGGATTAACAAACTATGCAGTCTATTTGGACAATGTAGTGATCTTAAGTAAGTCCTGGAAAGATCACATGGTACAGTTGTCAGAGCTCTTTGAACAACTACGAGAAGCAAAACTGTTAATAAATTTGAACAAAACTGAATTTGCTAAAGCAGAGGTGATGTTCTTGGGACATAACATCGATTATGGAAGGTTGACCCCACTGAATGCAAAGATGAAGGTCATTGAGGAATTTCTAAGAACGATCTCGAAGAAAGAGGTGCTTTACTTCTTAGGACTCAGTGGTTTGTTCCAAACTTCAGCGGTGTAGTGGCATTGTTAACCGATTTTCTAAAGAAGAACACAAGGTTTTGGTGGACAGAACCATGCCAGGAAGCATTCGGCCATTTGAAAGCCCTATTTACCACCAAATCAGTTTTATCTACACCAAAGTTTTCAAAAGCTTTTAAAGTCTCGATGCTAGTGACATAGGAGTTGGAGCTGTACTCCTACAGGAAGATGAGGATGGGATTAAACTGCCAGTTGCTTACTTTTTGAAGAAGCTAAACATCAACCAGAGAAAATACTCAATGATCGAAAAAGAATTATTGAGTTTGGTACTGGTCTTACAATGTTTTAATGTTTATGCCATGAACAATGTCTCGGAGATAGTTGTGTACACAGATCACAATCCTCTTACATTGTTGGAACAATTTAAAGACAAGAATATGAGACAATTTCATTGGAGTCTTATGTTACAGACTTTTAATTTAAAATCATAGATGTGGGTTGTAAGAATGTAATCACAGGTGCGTTATCGCAGATTTAACTGGTAAAGTTTAGATGAGATTTGTTTTCATTTATATAGATAGGCATATGGGAAGATGTTATTTGTATATTACGGTAATGTGTTTAAAGAATAGAAAAACATTGCAGCCATCTTTTCATTATGATGGTTCATTTTTTCTTCAGGGGTAAGGTGTTATAAAGGTGTAAGGGGTACTCTCCCTTGAAGAGAGTTAAAAGCTATCAGAACTATCTGACATAGCACCAAGTGCTCTGAACAAGGTAACAATGTAACATTTGTTTGAACAGCTAGAGTAGCTGGTTGCCTGGGGACAAAAACAAATTCAAGATTGACTAATCAGTTTAAATTATGCCCCAAACTACCAACTACCAATCAAGTTTGAATTTAATATTTTGACAATATTAACACCAATGAAATGATCTGATGTTTTGGGGCATAAAACCTTTAAAAAAATTGAACATTTGGAGGAGAGCTGCCAAAAGACCAAAAAATGTGGCTGCTAGTGAGAACTCTCGGAGAGGTACCTGTGTAGAGAAGAAGTTTGCACTGAGGAAAAAACATTGACACCAACCTGGAGACCAAATCTATAGAGGAAGATTCAAACAGAAGATTCGATAACTGGCTGGTTTTGAAATTTGAATTTAATCGGGGATTTAATTGGACTAGTATTATCAAGGGGAAGATAAAAGATAGGTTAGAGAAAGAAATTGTAAACTGGAACTCTGGTAGATGTCTTCACTGTAGGAACCACCATCTCTCCTTTACTGCTGCTGAGATCAAATGTTTCCAGACTGACATTGGCTTGCAGCTCTCAGTAGGAGAGATTTTGGCCCTATGATCTTGATTTCAGGAAAAGGACCACTTGGTGTCCTAGCTACTGCCTGATTGCCTTGGTATTCAGTAGGCCTTCCCAAAAAGAGGCAATGTTGCACCTTCACCAGTGTTTCAACAGCCAAGAGAGACCCTTGATGCTTCAACAAGATTGCATGCTCTGTTATAAATCATCTGTATCTCCCAAGGCAACACTGATGCATGTTATTTATTTTCCATATATTTTAAAGGAAAACCAGGAAAACTCACAAGCAACATATACTGGTGCAATTTATTTTGTATACATCAGAACAATGCCCCAGTTTGTTCATTTTCAAGTCTTGCTTTTCTTTTACTCTTTTTTTTCCCCTCTGGAATTTCAGTCCCACAGCTGAACTATTCTTCTCTTCTGTTCATTATTATTTCACAATTCATGGCAAATCAGTTGAATTAGCATTGCACATTCCCACCATGTTAGCAGTCCTTATTAACATACTTGTTAACATACTTACAGACACATAGACATGCTGTCAGACTTCACTTAAATTTGACAGGGTTTTACTGCTCAGACCTGCCAGCACCTACTTACCATACCTTACTTAATCATCTATTTATTCCACCGCGTTTGATCCTATGTGACTTTCACTTTGGCTTCTCAATTACAGAATGGCACCTTAATTCACTTTTAATCAGATTTTTTTTCTTCCCATGACCTTCCTGAGGTAAAATGAGTGCAACTTCGTATTGTCAATGTTCATGAACTATGCAGCAGAATACTATAGGTGTTCTATAGTACGACCTCAGCCCCAAACAAAAGTCCACCTCCTATCATCAATAAAATATCCAGTTATCAAATGATGGTTCTTCAGGTATACTTTCTAGTTATTTATTCTTAACTATAACTTTAATTGTACATCTCTAATACTCCTCCTCAAGGTGCAGCAAATTTATAATTCACCTTTACAGGCTTCCTAAATAATTGAGTATGGCAGCTTTTGTGTAGTCCTGCTAAACTATAACTGAGGTGATGGAAATAATAAAATTGTAATTGAAATCTGGATAGATATTTATCCATTAGCAAGTCGAAACTTTGACTATCAAATTAGATTAGACTAACAGTCAGACTAACCAGACAATGATATTTTTCTCTTCTAGTTTTCACACTTCTTCTACATCTACACAATGTTGTAAAGATGTGTAATGCCTACTGCCTTTTGACTTTATACTGGACAAAAAAAAACACAATTGAAATGTTCTTTGGTATATGTAATGAAATATATATCACAACCTACATGGTTTATGTTATGATCATGTCCACCTGAACCATCTGAGATGATTTGGCCAGATTCACTGTCACTGATGTTTGTGATTTGTAATAGTCTAAATTACTGCTACCAAGTAGGGAAGGATATTCACACAAAGTCTTCAGCTGAAGGAAGGCTCAATTTTGATATGGAATAAAGTTATTACATAGTACTTAATACTGCTTCATCACTTTTGTGATGCATAATAGCCTCACGTGAGATATCAGGCTGGATTAGGTCTATATTATGGTTAGCCACATGGAACTTTGCACCAACTCGAGCTGACATATTAGCAAACACTTGTTAGCATGTCCCAGGAACCATCCCTTATCTTCTCGTGGGCAGACATTACCTCATGATGTTTCATTTCTAAGTCCCTTATAGAACATTTACCCTCAGATTTTTCTGTTTATTACATTCTTTACATAATTATTTCGAAGAAATAAAGTACGTATATCTGTTCTCAATCTCACTTCATTCCTCTAACTTTATAAATGGCCGATAACTTGGCAGAGATGCAAATCTGGTGCTTGAAGATGTACCATTCAGCATCAGTTTGTTGTTATATTGGAACCAGGGTGGAACTTTAAATTCCTGAATTGCAAGTGATGTGTTCTGGCATTGATGTTGCTATTGAACATTTGTTTCCCTTGAAAGACCTTCAGTTTCCTCAAATTATGTCAGAGTGGATAGTAATTCTTCGGAAACAAATAACCTTATCCTTTTGATGTTGAAATAAAGTAGACTAATGTCATCCTCTCATTTTTATATATACACTTTTGGATAACATTGTCATCATATCAGTTTTAATCAAGTCAGTAAAACTGACTGTGCTGTTTTGCTACTGCTTCTTGTAAACAGTTTAATTGGCAGCATGAAGCCTTTACTACATGCTCCTCATTGTCATGTCAAGGTTTTCCAGTTACCAATTGTTAAAGATTCACTCACTGTTGAAAGACAATTGAATAATTCCTCTGAAACTGTACAATCAGTATTATTTTATGATCTTTCAATTGTAACAAGACATTGTACATGGATATAATTAATCTTGAGTGGTGCACATTTTTCTCTTGGGTTCAGGGAGCATTCTTATGAGCTTTTCCCCTTAGTGAATAACATTGTGTAGATCAATGACATTTGATTCCTGAGACAGTTTAGATCCTTCAATATACTGTAGAATTTTAAGAGCAAATCAAGCTTTTTAGCTCAGAAAGGTATGAAGTAACCTCACAGTTATATCCCTTTTATTTGCATTGATCAAGACTGCATTGGTGATCATTAACGTGCAGCGATAATTTCTGAAAGGTGGTGGATGGCAACATTTGATTCTCCCCTACAAAGGGGCAGGGCTTCCTGCAAGGTTTTTAATAGGCCACTCAGAATAGTTTGGGGGTCACAGCAGAGCAAGTTTACAGTCAGAGACTCAAAGTCATTGAAGGTTTGAGAAGGAGAAACAGACAACACCACTCCGTGTTCAGCAAAGCTGCTTTCAACTGTGCTGCTAATGACAGCTGAACTATACAAGTTTTGTATAATTGGTGTACTCAGGGAAATCACAGAGGATTTAAATAGCTCCATGTAGCTTATGCACAGTGGAATTCTCGGAACAAGAGAAGCAAGTTCATTGCATAAATGAGGCATTGAGCTGTATTGTTGAAAAGCTGGAGATTTGTCTATGAATAAGTTCTCAGGTGCAATTTTCAAAGTTCAAGGATTTTTTTTTCCTCTTTATGCCTAGAAATGCTATCACACATGACCAAGTGGCTTTTCCCACAACAAATAATTCATACTATTTTTCATCTATTAACCAACACCAGCAGATCACTCATGCCTCCAATTTACCTGCAGGGGCCATTAGGGCAATGTAATAACATAAAAAGGTGAGGGAGAGGTAAGGAGAGAGGGAGAGGACCTAAATCAAGATGGAAAGTCCAGAGATTTCTCTAAGGGTCTTACTTACTTGAGGTGTCCAATATCAAATGCTTTATTCTGGATTTATAATACTTTTTTTTTCTGTTGTGGCTTTGGTAAGACTTTTTAGTTTACACAGGCTTCTTCAATAGTTTTCACTATTTCTCATGTTTTAAATTTTTACTGGTGGGATGAGGACTGATATTGCTTTTGGAGTTGTTCTAATGCTGGCTGGCTGAAATCACAGAAGCTGAATACCTCTGTCTCTTTTTCAGCTATGGAATATTAAAGATACACGTATAGTTTTGTGACTGGTGTTTTTGCTTCTTCTCAAATGGCTGTGATTTTTGTCGGTCTGAAGATTTCTTCAGAAGACCACTACTGCCTGGCAGGTTATGTGTGACAGTGGTACTGACCTGTTGCTGCTTCCATTGTATATATGATGAAATCTGGACCACCATCGACATGGTATATTTTGTGGTAGTGTCCATTGGAACCATCTTGGATAGGATTTACTGCCATCAATTGTTCTTTGTATTAATTTAAGTTAGAAATCCAAGTGAGGAAGGATTTTGCACAAAGCTTCTGGAGGCTCATTCATGATGTTAAATTTATTACCTAATGCATCGTGGCTTCTTCCATTTTATTGGTTTTTGGTGAGACTCTATTCTGAGACTCATGCTGGATCTAAGAATAAGTATACATTATTGTTTGCACTAAAACAACTGGAACTGTACTGTAATGAATAGACAAGCACTGATTACCTCTTCCTGGGAATAGTCCTTTACATCCTGATGGGCAGAACATATCTCTTGACGTCAGTTAACCTTTTCAGACACTAACTGAACGACATTCTCCACAAAACAGATTTTAAGAATTATGGCTTAGAATGCACAGATTTTTAACATGGCCTGAAGGACATTCAGTGTAGACTCAGCAGCAGGCAAGGCTGAATGTTATCGAAATACAGGAAAATTGCAGCATTGGTGCAAGTACCTTCCAAGGTTTGCTGCTGTTCTTTTGGCCACCAGGCTGAAGAGCTCATAGCTGCTGCTGAAGACATAACTATTGCTGTCAGTGTTCCTCTGCAGTGTGTTGATAAGTCACTTTAGACAATCTGCTGTCAGGATTGATCAGAATGAGCCTCTGTGTATGGGCACCCCGTAGTTACCAGTCAAAGAAGGAAGTAACGTTGGAACAAGAAAGTCCCATGACAGCTGAATGTCAATTTGCATCGTGGACCTCAGCTTAGGCTTGCTTCTTTCAGCAGCAAAGGAGAGACAATTCAAAGTCACTAACAACCAGTATTGGTCTGTAATATATGAAATTATTTGCAGTTTTTAGATCATATAAGTCACTGAATATTCAACAGAAGAGTAACTCAATGCTCCATACCACAGCAGGCAATTCATTTATTCCCTCAGCTATCACTGCTTCTTTTTTAATAACCCAACATTTTTCTCCTTCCCTCAAGGCAGGTTGCTGAGCTAAATCAGAACACCGCATAGAATTCAAATGAGTACTGACAAAAGCTATAGTGAAAACTATAGAGAACACAAATCACATGTAGCCCAAAGACAATAACAATCGTTTTTGGAAGTCACTGCATTAGCTCCTAAAATATTTGAAACTGTACAGCTTCCATTTCCATGATTGTAAAGTCATTCTATTAATGAAACCAATCTCAATGAATATTTTGACTCAGGGCTACGGTCCTGGTTCCTTTTGGGAACATTTAACGATGAAGTAAATGAAGTGCATTGTCTTTCTATGAATTTGAAGGAAGTAATTGTGAAATAAATCATCAGGACATGTAATGACACATTCACAGATCATGTATTTTGTAGATACACAGATAATTTGGATTTCAAGTAAAATATTAAAACTGAAGTGAATTAGGAAATGATGACTTTGTTTTGAGGACAATCATAGGAATTAATCTTATTGACCACGTTTAACATTTTAATAATTAAAATTAATTAAAACAGTTTAAATGTGACTTGAATTTACCAATTTTATAATCAAATGTAATATTAATAATTTCATAGTGATTCAAACCTTTCATTGTTGATTTAAGAAAAATACCTCCAGACTGATAGAAATATAATTTTGTTAAAGATTTGACTGATAGGTAAAAATTCCATTATGCAATTTTAATTATAACAATTATCAATTTTGTGAGATTTTGCAAATGTCTGTATGCTTAACATAATGTGCTGGCCACACTCAAATCGGATAATATTGAGTTGAAGATTCATATTTACCAGCTTAATTTTGAGTATTGCTCTGACAGATGATGGAAGCAGGGCTTGCATTTCTACCGTACCTTTCTCAACCTCAAAATTGCCCCCCAACCCAACCTCTCCAAAAGCATGTTAAAGCTAATGAATTATGCTAAAATTATTCTGTAGTTATTATTCTTATGTAGGACATGCAGTGGTCAATTTGTGCACAGCTAGATCCCACAAGCTGAATGTAACAATGATAGGATTATAGTTTTTATAATTATACTTAATAATAAATAATAACCATGACTGAAGACAGAAAATATCTGTTCCTTATTGAAACAGTCTCATGGGATCTTTCTGTCCATCTGAGACAGTGGATGGGGCTGTGATTTAACACCAGCTTTGACAAAGCAGCACTCCTTCAATATCATGATGAAACATCAGCCTGGATACTATCTTATAGTCTAAACTGCAAATAAAACTCTCAACCTGCTTCACCTTTGTTATATATTGAGCTCTGGTTGTTAAAAGAAAAACTGCCAGAGAAAATTACTTTCCCTTCGACAAAAAAGTGATATTTCTATTCATTTACTTCAACAAAAGGAATATTTTCTCTGTTTAATGATTGTCACATAATTTCCCTCTTGACACATTTTTCTTTTTGGACTCTAGCCAGTTGGTAAGGATGAGCATCTACACCATTATCGTGTCACACAATTAATTTGCAAGAAATAACATTACTCTTAGTGCCTCTCTTTTTATAAAAAAAGTCATTTTTAAAAACAGACAGTCCAGTCAAAGCATTTGACTTTGTAAAGAGCTAGGTCTGCTCTATTGATGCTCAAAATGCCAAAAGTGGTGAGTGCACAACTTCCAGCATGGCATACGATGCTGGAGATATTTTGAAATCTAACAACACTGGAACAGGTGGGGCTTAACCCAAATCTCCTGGTTCAGAAGTAGGGTTATGTCAATATGCCATGACAGTTCTTGCATATACTAGAAGCTTTGACAGTGGGAAGATTGTCTTGGCAAACAACTTCTCAGACTGATTTGGCACACATCCATTAAACTTGGACTGTTGGAGTTAGTGCTGTGTGCTAAACACGCCCAGCTGCATGAAGCAAACACCGCCAACATTACTTATTGAGCCAGGCATTCAAAATGCAGTTGAGGTGTTCTTGGCTTAGTTTCTCAATTGCAAATGTTGTGTGCAGGTACCATGCTGTGCTCTTGCAGGAGGTTTTGTGGATTGGCAGATTTTGAAAGGAATGAGGCTGCATCCTGACTGAGATCAGTTCTTCTTGGCCTACTGTGTAACAGAGAGAAATGAAGATCTATGATAAGAGACAGTGGAAGCTTTGGGGGCACTCCATCTACCTCCTCAGCCAGAGTTCTGGACATTATAAATTACAGGCCTGGTAATTCTTGAACAGATTAGCAGTACTTACAGGAATGAAGTTAAGATATATACATTATATGACACAAGCCAAAGACATTGCAGCAGGGGTAGAGCAAAGAAGGCACATTTACAAAGAACTCTGTATGCAATACTAATAAAAAGGAGAGAAAGCTGAAGACAGATTAAAGAAGAGATTGTGAATTGAACAATTTGATGCTTATGCTTTGAAAAGTTTTTCCACAGCTGATCAGGCATTTAACAATCTTTATTAACATAGCCAGAGAAAATAGTTTCTGGAGCATCTGTGCCATCAAGACTGTCATTAAACTAGCAAAAGAAGTTCTGCAAAAATGTATCCTGGACAGTGACCATCTACAGGGAATTGGATTTAGCAGAGTTCACACTGCGGCTGAAATGAAAACCAGTTTCTTGGAGTGAGAAAAATAGGAGATCCTTACCAGGTTTATGTGTGGTTGATACAAACCTTGTAATCTCATAAATAGTCATTGTTTTATCGGTTATTCCAGATGAGATTCATCACTACAATCTATAGTCTGCCTATTAATTCATGTTTAATTGACACCTGTTAAAGTGAAAGAATCTTGCTGATACTTTCTTCATTTTGTGATCATTCAGGAGATTTGGTTATTTTGGTATGGAATTCCCACACAAACATTCCTAGACCTAGCCTGACCCTAGTGCATTGACATTTCATAATGTTTCATGCTTTGTTTAAAATATGAATCTGGATAGTATGAGCAAAGGCATGCGATCTCTTCACACTACTAGTTTAGAGCTAAAACAAATTAATTTTGACGATTAACTGATACTAAACTCTAGAAAGTGAATGTGTGACGAGGACTGTGAATTATGAGGCGGATTGCCAGAAGTATGACAAAATAAAGATATGCTGGAATTTAGGTGGAGAAATGGCAGATTAAGTTTAATCTGGATAAATGAGAGGTGATGCATTGTGAAAGATCTAATGTAGGAATGAAGTATACAGTAAATGGCAGAACCCTTAGTAGCATTAACATACAGAAGGATCTTGAATTACGGGTCCATAGTTCCCTGAAAGTGTCAACACAAGTGGACAAAGTGGTCAAAAGACTCATGCATGTTTGCCTTGGCAGGGGCATAGAGTATAACAATTAACAAGTTATGTGCAGCTGTATAGAATTTTAGCGAGGCCACAATTGGAATATTATGTGCATTTCTGGTCACCACACTACCAGAAGGATTTGGAGACTTTGGAGTAGAAACATAAATGTTGCTTGGTTTAGATAGTATTAACTATAAGGAGAGAGTGGATAAATTTGGTTTGTTTTCACTGTAATCCAAGATGGTGGACGGGAAAAATTTCTGGCTGTAAGAGCTGCTCCTTTTTTGAGGTATTTTGGAGGTGATTTCCTCGAATTCTTGGAGCAGCAATTACTGTTTTATATGCTGTTGCATTGTTTTGGAACTTTGGGAAAGAAAAAGTCAAAACAACAGCAGTTTTAAAAGGGAGAAGAGTAGACAAAAGAAGCACATGGTGAGGACAGTGCAGGAAAAAGAGAGAGAGAGAGAGAGAGAACCTGCACAGTTACTGCCTTTGAATTCTCGTGTCACTGTACATCAGAGTGCATCTGGGAAAATTAACAAACAGTGAATTTCACAACTAATCTTGGAGGAACTGGTTTGGGAGAAGTTCACAACACAGAATCAGATAAGTGTATTGTTGTTTTAAGTCTGTCCAAGAGAAAGGCTGTATTAGTGAGTACAGTGGGTTCATTCTTTATTATATATTTTTGGAGATAAGTCCCTTGATTAAACTTAAAATAGCTCTTAATTTAACCTGGTGCAGTGTTTTGTAGAGGAATAAGATGGTGTTATTATTTGGGTCTGTAGATTGTGAAGGAGCAAAAATGGCCTTTGTAGTGAGATGCACTTCTTCTCATACTTGGGAGTTTAAAGAGAGTTTAAGGGTTACTGTGGATTATATCTGCCATAAATGCTGTTGGATGCAAATCTTTTCAGATCTAGTGGATCGGTTGGAGAGACAGATAGAAGCGATGAGGAATTTGCAATGGCAACAGTATGTGATGGATGGCAGTTATAGGAAGGGGGGAAAGTCTCAGATACAGCCACATAGATGGGTTAACTCCAGGAAGGGTAAGAGCGGTCGGCACCTAGGGCAGGAGTCTTTTGTGGATATACCCATTTCAAACAGGTATGCTGTTTCGGAAAATGTAGGGGATGATGGATTCTCAGGGGAACGTAGCACGAACAGCCAAGTTTCTGGTATTGAGATTGGCTCTAATGCAACGATGGGTACGTTGGCCTCCAAGAGATCAATTGTGTTAGGGGATTCTGTACTCGGAGGTACAGACAGACGTTTCTGTGGCCAACAGAGAAAAAGCAGAATGGTGTGTTGTTTCCCTAGTGCCAGGGTCAACGATGTCTGAGAGAGAGTGCAGAATGTTCTCACAGGGGAGAGGGGCCAGCAAGAGGTCATTGTCTACATTGGAACCAACAAAACAGGAAGGGAAAAGGTTGAGATTCTGAAGAGAGATTACAGACAGTTAGGCAGAAATTTAAAAAGGATGTCCTCAAGGGTAGTAATATCTGGATTACTCCCAGTGCTACGAGCTAGTGAGGGCAGGAATAGGAGGATAGAGCTGATGAATGCATGGCTGAGGAGCTGGTGTATGGGAGAAGGATTCACATTTTTGGATCATTGGAATCTCTTTTGGGGTAGAAGTGATCTGGACAAGAAGGACGGATTGCACCTAAATTGGAAGGGGACTAATATAGTGGCAGGAGGGAGGATATTCCAGGAAATACATCCAGGGAAGTTATTTGGGTGGAACTGAGAAATAAGAAAGGGATGATCACCTTATTGGGATTGTATTATAGACCCCCCAATAGTCAGATAGAAATTGAGAAACAAACTTGCAAGGAGATCTCAGCTATTTGTAAGAATAATAGGGTAGTTATGGTAGGGGATTTTAACCTTCCAAACATCGACTGGGACTGCCATAGTGTTCAAGGTTTAGACGGAGAGGAATTTCTTAAGTGCATACAAGACAATTTTCTGATTCAGTATGTGGATGCACCTACTTGACCTACTCTTGGGAAATAAGGCAGGCCAGGTGACTGAGGTGTCAGTGAGGGAGAACTTTGGGGCAGCGACCATAATTCTGTTCGTTTTAAAATAGTGATGGAAAAGGATAGACCAGATCTAAAAGTTGAAAATCGAATGTGGAGAAAGGCCAATTTTGATGGTATTAGGCAAGAGCTTTCAAAAGCTGATTGGAGGCAGATTTCGCAGGTAAAGGGACGGCTGGAAAATGGGAAGCCTTCAGAAATGAGATAACGAGAATCCAGAGAAAGTATATTCCTGTCAGGGTGAAAGGGAAGGCTGTAGATACAGGCTATGCTGGATGATGAAGGAAATTGAGGGTTTGGTTAAGAAAAAGAAGGAAACATATGTAAGGTATAGACAGGATAAAGCGAGTGAATCCTTAGAAGAGTATAAAGGAAGGAAGAGTATACTTAAGAGGGAAATCAGGAGGGCAAAAAGGGGACATGAGATAGCTTTGGCAAATAGAATTAAGGTGAATCCAAAGAGTTTTTACAAATATATTAAGGACAAAAGGGTAAGTCGGGAGAGAATAGGGCCCTCAAAAATCAGCAAGGTGGCCTTTGTGTGGAACCACAAAAAGTGAGGGATGTACTAAATGAATATTTTGCATCAGTATTTACTGTGGAAAATGATATGGAAAATATAGACTGTAGGGAAATAGATAGTGACATCTCGCAAAATGTCCATATTGCAGAGGAGGAAGTGCTGGATGTCTTGGAACTGTTAAAGGTGGACAAATCCCAAGGAACTGATCAGTTGTACCCGAGAACTCTGTGGGAAGCTAGAGAAGTGATTGCTGGGCCTCTTGCTGAGATATTTGTATCATCGATAGTCACAGGTGAGGTGCCAGAAAACTGGAGGGTGGCTAATGTGGTGCCACTGTTTAAGAAGGGTAATAGGGACAAGCCAGGGAACTATAGACCAGTGAGCCTGACATCATTTGTGGGCACGTTGTTGGAGGAAATCCTGAGGGACAGGATGTACATGTATTTGGAAAGGCAAGAACTGATTAAGGATAGTCAACATGGCTTTATGTGTGGGAAATCATGACTCACAAACTTGATTGAGTTTTTGAAGAAGTAATAAAGAGGATTAATGAGGGCAGAGCAGTAGATGTGATTTATATGGACTTCAGTAAGGTGTCAACAAGGTTCCCCATGGGAGACTGATTAGGAAGGTTAGATCTCATGGAATAAAGGGAGAACTAGCCATTTGGATAAGGAACTGGCTCAAAGGTAGAAGACAGAGAGTGGTGGTGGAGGGTCGTTTTTCAGACTGGAGGCCTGTGACCAATGGAGTGCCACAAGGATCGATGCTGGGTTCTCTACGTTTTGTCATTTACATGAAGGATTTGGATGCCAGCATAAGAGGTACAGATAGTAAGTTTGCAGATGACACCAAAATTGGAGGTGTGATGGACAGCGAAGAGGGTTACCTCAGATTACAACAGGATCTGGACCAAATGGGCCAATGGGCTGAAAAGTGGCAGATGGAGTTTAATTCAGATAAATGTGGGGTGCTGCATTTTGGGAAAGCAATTCTTAGCAGGACTTATGCACTTAATGGTCAGGTCCTAGGGAGTGTCACTGAACAAAGATACCTTGGAGTGCAGTTCATGGCTTCTTGAAATTGGAGTCACAGGTAGATAGGATAATGAGGAAGGCGTTTGGTATGCTTTCCTTTATTGGTCAGAGTATTGAGTACAGGAGTTGGGAGGCCATGTTGCAACTGTACAGGACATTGGTTAGGTCACTGTTGGAATATTGCATGCAATTCTGGTCTCCTTCCTATCGGAAAGATGTTGTGAAACTTGAAAGGGTTCAGAAAGGATTTACAAGGATGTTGCCAGGGTTGGAAGATTTGAGCTACAGGGAGAGGCTGAACAGGCTGGGTCTGTTTTCCCTGGAGTGTCAGAGGCTGAGGGGTGATATTGTAGAGGTTTACAAAATTATGAGGGACATGGCTAGGATAAGTAGACAAAGTCTTTTCCCTGGGGTTGGGGAGTCCAGAACCAGAGAGCATAGGTTTACGGTGAGGGGCGAAAGATATAAAAGGGACCTAAGGAGCAACTTTTCACGCAAAGGGTGGTACGTATTTGGAATGAGCTGCCAGCGGTTGTGGTGGAGGCTGTTACAATTGCAACATTTAAGAGGCATTTGGATGGGTATATGAGTAAGGACGGTTTGGAGGGATATGGGCCGGGTGCTGGCAGGTGGGGCTAGATTGGGTTGGGATATCTGGTCGGCATGGACAGGTTGGACCGAAGGGTCTGTTTCCATGCTGTACATCTCTATGACACTATGACTTGAATGTCAAAGAAAGACAGCGATTTGACAGAAACTTACAGAATTATGAGAGGTATGGACAGAATGACCATTGGTATATTTTTCCCAGGGTAGAAATGTCAATTAATAAAGGACAGGCTTAAAGTAAATGGTGATAGGTTTAAAGGAGATCTGAGAGGCAAGTTCTTTTATACCGATGATGGTAAGTATCCGGAATACACTGCCAGACGGAGTGGTGGAGGCGCACACAATAGCAAAGTTTAAGTGGCATCTCGAAGGATACTTGAAAAGGTATGGGATAGAGGCATACAGACCATTTAGAGACAAAAGGATTTTAGTTTAGAAAGACATCATGTGTTTGTGCAGGCTTGGTGAGTTGAAGAGTTTTCCTGTGCCGTACTGTACTTTGTTTCTAACACATTTTCTCTGTTTGTCATTCCAGAGCAGCAGGACATCAAAACAGGTGCAGCCTTATCATATTGCAAAGGGCTTTCTGTTATTTCCCAAAGCACTTGTCTGTTTCAGGCATTCTGGAAATTGGGATCCTGTGACATAATTGACTTTTTAGGTGAGAACAGTCAGACATTGCACAATACAGACTCCAACCAGTTCCATTGGCCATTGAACCAGACAAACCTGCCAAAAGAATGCATTGACTTATCTTTGTGGACCTGACAGTCCTGCAAAACTAATGTAACGATTACTACTCTGGAATCCACACTGTCCTCCCATGCCTGGCAATTTACTGGTCAGTTGCCCAAAATTCAAAACCAATTTGAGACAAGGTTCACTGGATGTTATGGTCCACACTGTTTTTGAACCAAATCATAGTGAAATTTTCTTCACTAAGACTTGTTATTCTGCACCACTCCAGTGTCAGAATAGGGGTCATATCTTCGCTCTGGAATCAGTTAACATAACTGTAGCACCAGTCTAGCATGATTCCACTTTGCATCGACACTGCTACAATAATAGTTATTGTGACAAGACACTAAAAGGCGAATCCAGTACTCACAAAGCTGTATTTTAATGGAATCATTACAGTCTCGAGGAGGAGAACATTGGCAAGAGAAATAAGAGAAATAACGTTGCAGTTTTAAGTACTAATCCATTGCATTATTTTGATCTTAATAGATAAAATGATTTATACATGTGTAAAAATGAAGTGTTTTTCATTATACTTGTTAAAAAATGATTTATATCTTGAAAAGAAATAAGAATGAATGTAATCACTATATACTGCTAATGTGATAATTCGTTTGGGGAGAAAAATATTAATCAGTAGAAAATTTTAGTAATACACCATGAGTAGTGATTTTAAAATGACAATACTTAGAAACCATGAAGTGAGAATCAACATTGGATGATAATTTTGAGTCTGTTTTTAATGGATTAATAGTTTTCTAATTCAAAAAATCATTTTTTTAAACTACTGCAGCGTAATTCAAGTGGTATACTTAGTCATTGCAGTTAAAAGTAAAACAAACTAAGTTTGTGTGGAAATTGTTTTACCACCCATAAAAAAACTTTTGTTCAAGTCCTCATATTTTCTATTTTTTGCATTTGTGTTACTGTTATTAGACAGCAGTTAATGAAAAACATGGCTTGAAAAATAGGGTTGCTTGGGAGTGTCATAAATATTTTAGACTGGAATTACTTGTGGTTACAGCCACAGCCTGCAGACAGTCATTAAAGCAATTCAGATTTTTAACAAGTGACAGACTTCTTGCAAATGCCATTCCAGTTAATAGACACTAGGCAGACATTGAGTTTTCTAATACATTTATTCCATTCACTGATTTTGACCTCTGGAGATCCAAATTAGAATTTAAGCTGCAGTAAAAATTGAAGACGCCTTACATTGAACACAAGACAGATATGGTTCATCGACCTAGGAAAGTAAAGCTAGTTTCTCTAATGCTGTTGTAAAAGTACAAACACAATCCCTCAGGATGTAATACTAAAGACCCGATGTACAAACATATCCTGTACTTATGACCAGCTTCTTTACATTGACCTGCATTGTGCACAAATTTATGTACAAATCGAGTTACAAGCGGATGCCAGAACAGGACCTCTTTGCAACCTGGGGACTGCCTTCATTTTGTAAACTTGTCCAAAGTTACACCTCCTTTCCATTTCTTGGAAGTCTTAGTGATTTATTTTGGAAAGAAGATTAGTCTTACATTTATCTTTCAGTGGTTTGAACCTGTGCCTCCTTTTTATAATTATTCTTGACATTTTTCCAGATTTATATTTTCTGTTAACTGTATTACTATTATTGCAATAACTTGCATGTGAAAAAAAATTACAATATCTTACGGGTAAAGAATGAAATGACTGGAACATTGTATTCAGCTGAGAACATTAGAAGGAAACTTGACTTTTTAGAAGATTTTTACTGTACTTAGAAGTTGCAGGAGAGCAGGAAGGCCATGTCAGGGATTTCGAGGGAGCAGAGACTAGATGACTAACGGTTCCCACACGCTTAAAAGGAGGAGCATGGAAAGACAAACTCAAAAAATCAAAGGGGAGAAGGGGGATTAAAAATACAGGGCCTTTTAACTTCACAGAGGCTGAGCCACTACGAAAGATGCTAGTCTCTGAGGGTTGTTATATCTGACAATAAAATCCACAATCTAAATCTAAGTCTTACACTCTTAACATGCATTGGTCTTCACATTCACCCAGCTCTCAAAAATACTGACTCAAAGTATTTGTTAGCAGCAATAGCACACTCCAATAAACTGTTCAGATGCATAGATCAAACCAGGTGAGGGCAGCTAACAGGTATCCTTTATTTGGTGACTTAGGGATTTGGCATTTGAAATCTAGATTATACTGAGTGTTTTAGACCAACCCAAGATCCAATTATCCTGCAGGTTGTCAGCATTATATTGAGGAATGCGTAGAACTCAACAAGAAAGAGAAGCTGTGCTGGTGACCCATTGAATTCACCTCTGTCTCGAGCCATCTAAACACATTTTACCACTGGACAAAGATAGGTTAAGATAGGAGATTTGCACATTGTCAGTTTCATTCTCCCTCTTTAATCCAATTGATGGGCAATCCATGCTCATTCTTCTATTGGCTGCCATATATTATCTATGTGTCACAAATCCTATGGTGATAAGGATCACAATGTTACAGAAATGTGGATTGACTGGGAATTGTGGCTGTGAGCCTACACACAGACAGCTCAGTCTATTGAGTTATTTTTCAATGGAATGAAACAGAAATCAAACTCAGCAGCCCTTGAGTAACTGAGTAAATTTCTACAGGACCACACTGCTCACCTCTCTAATATAATGAATGGGCTTGGAAAGGTCTCCTAAGCATTTTCTATTTCATTTGTCCGTTGTTGGGGATCCAATCAATGCTATCATGTCAATTTCAAGAAAGGAAGTAAATGTCAACATTGGATTATGGAATGAGATTATTGCCATGACAATACAATAGCTAAAAAATCACACAACACCAGGTTATAGTCCAACAGGTTTATTTGGAAGCACTAGCTTGCGGGGCACTGCTCCTTCATCAGGTGGTTGTGGAAGGAGTGGCACTCCGAAAGCTAGTGCTTCCAATTAAACCTGTTGGACTATAACCTGGTGTGGTGCGATTTTTAACTTTGTTCTCCCCAGTCCAACACCAGCATCTCCAAATCATGTAGACAATAGCTGACACAGAGGAAATCGAAAATCACATGACACCAGATTATAGTCCAGCAGGTGACTCTGAAAGCTTGTGTTTTCAAATAAACCTGTTGGACTATACCCTGGTGTTGTGTGAGTGTTGACCCATTCCAACCCAGTCCAACACTGGCACTTCCACGTCATGGACACAGAGGAGAGTACATCTTTTGATGGTAGAAAGCTGACAAGCATAGATCCAAATCATTGCTTTCTATGAGACTTGACCTGCTAAGTAGTGTCAGCTCCAGTAAAATGATGAAAGCTACACATTCATTTGGAGAGGTTGTGGACATGAAGAAAATCATGAGCTGGCATATACTTTGCTAACATGAACCAAGCTGTTAATAAGTTGACTTGTCTTCCTAAATATCGTAATGATCATCTGATGGTGCTTAAAATACTCCTGTATAATAGGCAGCAATTCTCATTAACATACATTTGTAATCCCATTAGGAACCATTAATATTTAAAGAAAAATCCAAGCACACGCTAATTATGTGACAGAACTATCCCATAAGATTTCACATTTTATAATAAGAAAGCAAACGCCTTTTTTATATATATATATATATATATATAAAGAAATGTAACAAAGCAAGCACTATTAACTTAACCCTATATTTTATAAAGACTTAAGCAACTAAACTTTTTTACTTCCACCACCCCGCACCAACCTGATCGTTTCCTTATATTAGAAACTGTGAAAGTTCAATGATTTTTCTTGGGACCAATATAATAGGCATCTCAAGCCTTATGGACTTTACTTCCCAATTAGAGAATGAACAATTCAACACTTGGTGAATTCTGCTTCACGATAATAGAAAGAGCCAACATCGAAGATTGAAGAAGTCTCAATGCCATGAGTGCTTGGCTGCCACAAGCCAGCTATCCCCTTGGTAAGTTTTCAAATACCTCTTGCTTAAAAGCCAAAAGGTCAGAAGGACCTTGAGGTTACACTTTGATAGTTTATACTTATACTGAAAATCAGGACCAAACAAGCTTTTGCTTTTTTTCTCCACAGGAAGTTATTGTTCACCCCCTGTAGACTGCCCCAGTCAAATTCCCCACCTCCTCCCGTTCCCGGAGTTGGTCCAGTCCAGTCACTGGGTGCTTCCAACCAGAAGCACAAGCCCATCAGGGATTGCCTCCCTGCCACCCGGTGATAAAATGATGAGTAGTGGGATTCCACCAGAAGGTGAGACTTCCCAATTATTCTACACCTCTGATTGTCTCTTCACAGTGCAACACTCGAGTCGAGCTCACTCATTCTGCCAAGCCTGTTCCTTTAGAGACAAAAACTGCAGATGCTGGAATTCAAAGTAGACAGGCAAGAGGCTGGAAGAACACAGCAAGCCAGGCAGCATCAGGAGGTGGAGAAGTTGATGTTTCGAATATAACCCTTCTTCCTTTGGCTGTGGTTTCACATGAAGACAAGTAAGGACAATGGGAATCTCATTCATCTGAAGGGAGCCAGTGGTGCATTGTAATTCCACCAGACAAGTAGTCCAGAACTCCAGGCTAATATCCTGGGAAGGTGGGTTTTAATTCCACCATGGCAGACAATGAAATTTGAATTCAATGGAGAATCTGGCAGTGGAGGGGAGCAAAGCTAGCCCAATGGTGACTGTGTAACCATTGATAAAAAGGTACCTGTTTTGTTATCATCCTTTAGGAAAGGAGTTGTATTTCCTCACCTGGTCTAATCTACATGTGACTCCACATACAGCAATGTAATTGACTCATAACTTCTCTCTGCACAATTAAAAATGGGCAATAAATGCTGAACTAGCTAGTGATGCTTGCATCCTACAAACAATTAAAAAATAAAATTCTCCTGAGTATTCCTGCTATCCCCCAAGGGAGATGCTAGCTAAATAGCATTGTTGCTGGACTGTAAATCCAGAGACCTACACAATGTGCTAGGGACCTGGGTTTGAATCCCACCATAATAAATGGTGGAATTTGAATGAAATAAAAATCTTGAATTATATCTGTAATGGCGACCATGAAACAATTGTTGTAAAACCCTGGTTCACTGATACCCTTGCGGGAAATAAACTGCCATTCTTATTTGCAATGAGTCCTCCAATTAATTTGTCTGCTGTGTGGATCACTGAGGTCCATGTGCAACAATAGTTTGCAAAACTGGAAGTCAGTACTGAGAATGGTGTCACTACTCCAATTGGTGTGTGTGGAACTTCTGAACAGTTGTGTAGCTGTGTAGCTTAGAGAGAATGATTCTTCCGGCCTACATGAGAGTCTCAACCTGCATCAATCCGGTTGACTATTAACTGCCTTTTGAAATAGCCAAGCTAGTCACTCAGTTTTACCAACTGTTACAAAGTCAAAAAAAAAGGAATAAACACAATGGACTATCTGTTATCAACTGGATAACACAGGCCTGTCGACCCTGAGTAACATCTGGGGGAAGGTACCAAAATGAGGGGAGGTGACTCACAGACTGGTTAAGTCTGACATAACCCATACTCACGAAACATGCCTTACATTCCCAGACATCCCTATCATTATTCCTGGGTGTATCCTGCCCATCGGCAGAACACACTGGGATACGGTCAGGATGGAGTTGACCAGGAAGTCCTTGTCATTGACTCTGCACCAGGTCAAGCATGACAAGGAAATGTCTGACTGTTAGCCACGAGCTGATACCTTCATTTGAGGAATCAGAACTTTTCCAGGTTGAGAAGCACTAAGGGGGGCAAGATTCCAGGATGTACACTGTGTGGGATTCAGCCCCCTCCTGCTCTGCTCCCTGCTCTGGGACACATCCCCGTCTCACTCTGCACCCTGCTCCAGACTCAACCCCCTCTCATTCTACTCCCCGCTCTGGGACTCAGCCCCATCTCACTCTGCTCCCTGCTCTGGGACACATCCCCCTCTCACTCTGCACCCTGCTCCAGACTCAACCCCCTCTCATTCTACTCCCCGCTCTGGGACTCAGCCCCATCTCACTCTGCTCCCTGCTCTGGGACTCAGCCCCATCTCACTCTGCTCCCTGCTCCAGAACTCAGCCCCCTCTCACTCTGCTCTCTCCTCCAAACTCAGCGTCCTCTCACTCTGCTCTCTGCTCCAGAACTCAGCCCCCTCTCACTCTGCTCCCTGCTCCAGTCTCAGCCCCCTCCTGCTCTGCTCCCCACTCCAAACTCAGCCCCCACTCACTCTGTTCCCTGCTTTGGGTCTCAGTCCCCTTTCACTCTGCTCCCCGCTCGAGGACTCAGCCCCATCTCGCTCTGCTCCCTGCTATGTCACTCAGCCCACTCTCACTCTGCTCCCGCTCCAGACTCAGCCCATTCTCACTCTGCTGCCCGCTCCAGTCTCAGCCCCCTCCTGCTCTGCTCCCTGCACCGGGACTCAGCCCCTCTCACTCTGCTCTCCCTCTGGGACTCAGCCCCCTCTTGCTCTTCTCCTCACTCCGGGACTCAGCCCATTCTCACTCTGCTCCCTGCTCCAGACTAAGCCGCCTCTCGCTCTGCTCCCCATTCTGGGACCCAGCCGACTCTCACTCTGCTCGCCGCTCCAGACTCAGCCCCCTCTCACACTGTTCCCTGCTCTGGGACTCACCGCCCACTCGCTCTGCTCCCCGCTCTGATACTCAGCCCCCTCTCACTCTGTCCCCGCTCCGGGACTAAGCCCCCTCTCACACTGCTCCCCGCTCCGGGCTCAGCCCCCTCTCACTCTGCTCCCTGCTCTGGGTCACAGCCCCCTTTCACTCTGCATCGCTCCAGGACTCAGCACCCCCTCGCTATGCTCCCTGCTCCAAACTCAGCCCCCTCTCACTCTGCTCCCCACTCCCGGACAGACCCCCCTCTCACTCAGCTCCCCTCTCTGGGAGTCACCATCATCACACTCTGCACCCTGCTCTGGGACTCATCCCCCACTCACTAAGCTCCCTGCTCCGGGACTCAGCCCCCTCTCACTCTGCTCTCTCCTCCAAACTCAGCACCCTCTCACTCTGCTCCTCACTCCGGACGTAGCCACCTCTCACTCTGCTCCTTGCTCTGAGACTCACCGTCATCTCACTCTGCTCCCTGCTCTGGGACTCAGCCCCCTCTCACTCTGCTCTCTCCTCCAAACTCAGCATCCTCTCACTCTGCTCTCTGCTCCAGAACTCAGCCCCCTCTCACTCTGCTCCCTGCTCCAGTCTCAGCCCCCTCTCACTCTGCTCCCCACTCCAAACTCAGCCCCCACTCACTCTGTTCCCCGCTCTGAGACTCAGCCCCCTCTCACTCTGTTCCCCGCTCTGGGACTCAGCCCCCTCTCACTCTGCTCCCCGCTCTGGGATTCAGCTCCCTCTCACTCTGCTCCTTGCTCTGGTACTCAGTCCCCTCTCACTCTGCTCCCTGCTCTGGGACTCAACCCCCTCTCACTCTGCTCCCTGCTCTGGGACACATCCGCCTCTCACTCTGCTCCCTGCTCTGGGACTCAGCCCCATCTCACTCTGCTCCCTGCTCTGGGACTCAGCCCCCTCTCTCTCTGCTCCCTGCTCCAGTCTCAGCCCCCTCCTGCTCTGCTCCCCACTCCAAACTCAGCCCCCACTCACTCTGCTCCCTGTTCTGGGTCTCAGTCCCCTTTCACTCTGCTCCCCGCTCCAGGACTCAGCCCCATCTCGCTCTGCTCCCTGCTCCGTCACTCAGCCCACTCTCACTCTGCTCCCGCTCCAGAATCAGTCCACTCTCACTCTGCTGCCCGCTCCAGTCTCAGCCCCCTCCTGCTCTGCTCCCTGCACCGGGACTCAGCCCCTCTCACTCTGCTCTCCCTCTGGGACTCAGCCCCCTCTTGCTCTTCTCCTCACTCCGGGACTCAGCCCAGTCTTGCTCTGCTCCCTGCTCCAGACTAAGCCGCCTCTCGCTCTGCTCCCCATTCTGGGACCCAGCCAACTCTCACTCTGCTCGCCACTCCAGACTCAGCCCCCTCTCACACTGTTCCCTGCTCTGGGACTCACCGCCCACTCGCTCTGCTCCTCCCTCTGGTACTCAGCCCCCTCTCAATCTGTTCCCGCTCCAGGACTAAGCCCCCTCTCACTCTGCTCCCCGCTCCGGGCTCAGCCCCCTCTCACTCTGCTCCCTGCTCTGGGTCACAGCCCCCTTTCACTCTGCACTGCTCCAGGACTCAGCAACCCCTCACTATGCTCCCTGCTCCCCACTCCCGGACAGACCCCCCCTCTCACTCAGCTCCCCTCTCTGGGAGTCACCATTATCACACTCTGCTCCCCGCTCCGAACACAGCCCCCTCTCACTTTGCACCCTGCTCTGGGACTCATTCCCCACTCACTAAGCTCCCAGCTCTGGACTCAGCCCCCTCTCTCTCTGCTCCCCGCTCCGGAATTAGCCCCCTCTCACTCTGCTCCCTGATCCGGGACTGAGCCCCCTCTCACTCTGCTCTCTCCTCCAGTCTAAGCTCCCTCTCAATCAGCTCCCCGTTCTGGCACTTAGCGTCCTCTCACTCTGCTCCGTGCTCTGGGACACAGCTCCCTCTCACTCTGCTCCCTGCTCTGGGACACAGCTCCCTCTCACTCTGCTCCCCACTCCAGACTCAGCCCCATCTCGCTCTGCTCCCCCTTCCGGACACTGCCCCCTCTCACTCTGCTCCCCGCTGCGGACTCAGCCCCCTCTCACTCTGCTCCCCACTTCGGACACAGCCCCTTAAGTCTGCTCACTGATCCTGCACTCAGCCCCTTCTCACTCTGCTCCCCACTCCTGAATCAGACCCCTTTCACTCTGCTCCCTACTCTGGGAATCAGCATCATCACACTCTGCACCCCACTCCGAACACAGCCCCCTCTCACTTTGCACCTTGCTCTGGGACATCCCCCACTCACTAAGCTCCCAACTCCGGACTCAGCCCCCTCTCTCTCTGCTCCCTGCTCCGGGACTCAGACCCCTCTCACTCCGCACCCTGCTCTGGGACTCATCCCCCACTTACTATACCCCCTGCTCCGTGACTCAACCCCCTCTCACTCTGCTCCCCACTCCGGACACAGCCCCCTCTCTCTCAGCTCCCCGCTCTGGGACTCACCGTCATCTCACTCTGCTCCCTGCTCTGGGAATCAGCCCCCTCTCACTCTGCTCCCCCCTCCGAACACAGCCCCGTCTCACTCTGCTCCCCGATCTGGAACTCAGCCCCCTCTCACTCTGCTCTCTCCTCCAAACTCAGCATCCTCTCACTCTGCTCTCTGCTCCAGAACTCAGCCCCCTCTCACTCTGCTCCCTGCTCCAGTCTCAGCCCCCTCTCACTCTGCTCCCCACTCCAAACTCAGCCCCCACTCACTCTGTTCCCCGCTCTGGGACTCAGCCCCCTCTCACTCTGTTCCCCGCTCTGGGACTCAGCCCCCTCTCACTCTGCTCCCCGCTCTGGGATTCAGCTCCCTCTCACTCTGCTCCTTGCTCTGGTACTCAGTCCCCTCTCACTCTGCTCCCTGCTCTGGGACTCAACCCCCTCTCACTCTGCTCCCTGCTCTGGGACACATCCGCCTCTCACTCTGCTCCCTGCTCTGGGACTCAGCCCCATCTCACTCTGCTCCCTGCTCTGGGACTCAGCCCCCTCTCTCTCTGCTCCCTGCTCCAGTCTCAGCCCCCTCCTGCTCTGCTCCCCACTCCAAACTCAGCCCCCACTCACTCTGCTCCCTGTTCTGGGTCTCAGTCCCCTTTCACTCTGCTCCCCGCTCCAGGACTCAGCCCCATCTCGCTCTGCTCCCTGCTCCGTCACTCAGCCCACTCTCACTCTGCTCCCGCTCCAGAATCAGTCCACTCTCACTCTGCTGCCCGCTCCAGTCTCAGCCCCCTCCTGCTCTGCTCCCTGCACCGGGACTCAGCCCCTCTCACTCTGCTCTCCCTCTGGGACTCAGCCCCCTCTTGCTCTTCTCCTCACTCCGGGACTCAGCCCAGTCTTGCTCTGCTCCCTGCTCCAGACTAAGCCGCCTCTCGCTCTGCTCCCCATTCTGGGACCCAGCCAACTCTCACTCTGCTCGCCACTCCAGACTCAGCCCCCTCTCACACTGTTCCCTGCTCTGGGACTCACCGCCCACTCGCTCTGCTCCTCCCTCTGGTACTCAGCCCCCTCTCAATCTGTTCCCGCTCCAGGACTAAGCCCCCTCTCACTCTGCTCCCCGCTCCGGGCTCAGCCCCCTCTCACTCTGCTCCCTGCTCTGGGTCACAGCCCCCTTTCACTCTGCACTGCTCCAGGACTCAGCAACCCCTCACTATGCTCCCTGCTCCCCACTCCCGGACAGACCCCCCCTCTCACTCAGCTCCCCTCTCTGGGAGTCACCATTATCACACTCTGCTCCCCGCTCCGAACACAGCCCCCTCTCACTTTGCACCCTGCTCTGGGACTCATTCCCCACTCACTAAGCTCCCAGCTCTGGACTCAGCCCCCTCTCTCTCTGCTCCCCGCTCCGGAATTAGCCCCCTCTCACTCTGCTCCCTGATCCGGGACTGAGCCCCCTCTCACTCTGCTCTCTCCTCCAGACTAAGCTCCCTCTCAATCAGCTCCCCGTTCTGGCACTTAGCGTCCTCTCACTCTGCTCCGTGCTCTGGGACACAGCTCCCTCTCACTCTGCTCCCTGCTCTGGGACACAGCTCCCTCTCACTCTGCTCCCCACTCCAGACTCAGCCCCATCTCGCTCTGCTCCCCCTTCCGGACACTGCCCCCTCTCACTCTGCTCCCCGCTG
Source organism: Hemiscyllium ocellatum (assembly GCF_020745735.1). Taxonomy (NCBI): domain Eukaryota; kingdom Metazoa; phylum Chordata; class Chondrichthyes; order Orectolobiformes; family Hemiscylliidae; genus Hemiscyllium; species Hemiscyllium ocellatum. The sequence goes on along the minus strand of NC_083426.1, from coordinate 33,000,076 downwards.
CGGACTCAGCCCCCTCTCACTCTGCTCCCCACTTCGGACACAGCCCCTTAAGTCTGCTCACTAATCCTGCACTCAGCCCCTTCTCACTCTGCTCCCCGCTCCTGAATCAGACCCCTTTCACTCTGCTCCCTACTCTGGGAATCAGCATCATCACACTCTGCACCCCACTCCGAACACAGCCCCCTCTCACTTTGCACCTTGCTCTGGGACATCCCCCACTCACTAAGCTCCCAACTCCGGACTCAGCCCCCTCTCTCTCTGCTCCCTGCTCCGGGACTCAGACCCCTCTCACTCCGCACCCTGCTCTGGGACTCATCCCCCACTTACTATACCCCCTGCTCCGTGACTCAACCCCCTCTCACTCTGCTCCCCACTCCGGACACAGCCCCCTCTCTCTCAGCTCCCCGCTCTGGGACTCACCGTCATCTCACTCTGCTCCCTGCTCTGGGAATCAGCCCCCTCTCACTCTGCTCCCCCCTCCGAACACAGCCCCGTCTCACTCTGCTCCCCGATCTGGAACTCAGCCCCCTCTCACTCTGCTCCCCACTCTGGGACTCAGCCCCCTCTCACTCTGCTCCCTGCTATGGGACTCACCGCCCACTCGCTCTGGTCCCCGCTCTGGGACTCACCGCCCACTCGCTCTGCTCCTCCCTCTGGTACTCAGCCCCCTCTCACTCTGTCCCCTCTCCAGGACTAAGCCCCCTCTCACACTGCTCCCCGCTCCGGGCTCAGCCCCCTCTCACTCTGCTCCCTGCTCTGGGTCACAGCCCCCTTTCACTCTGCACCGCTCCAGGACTCAGCAACCCCTCACTATGCTCCCTGCTCCCCACTCCCGGACAGACCCCCCCCTCACTCAGCTCCCCTCTCTGGGAGTCACCATTATCATACTCTGCTCCCCGCTCCGAACACAGCCCCCTCTCACTTTGCACCCTGCTCTGGGACTCATTCCCCACTCACTAAGCTCCCAGCTCTGGACTCAGCCCCCTCTCTCTCTGCTCCCCGCTCCGGACTTAGCCCCCTCTCACTCTGCTCCCTGATCCGGGACTGAGCCCCCTCTCACTCTGCTCTTTCCTCCAGACTAAGCCCCCTCTCAATCAGCTCTCCGCTCTGGCACTTAGCGTCCTCTCACTCTGCTCCGTGCTCTGGGACACAGCTCCCTCTCACTCTGCTCCCCACTCCAGACTCAGCCCCATCTCGCTCTGCTGCCCCTTCCGGACACTGCCCCCTCTCACTCTGCTCCCCGCTGCGGACTCAGCCCCCTCTCACTCTGCTCCCCACTTCGGACACAGCCCCTTACGGTCTGCTCCCTAATCCTGCACTCAGCCCCTTCTCACTCTGCTCCCCGCTCCTGAATCAGACCCCTCTCACTCTGCTCCCCACTCTGGGAATCAGCATCATCACACTCTGCTCCCCACTCCGAACACAGCCCCCTCTCACTTTGCACCTTGCTCTGGGACTCATCCCCCACTCCCTAAGCTCCCAACTCCGGACTCAGCCCCCTCTCTCTCTGCTCCCTGCTCCGGGACTCAGACCCCTCTCACTCCGAACCCTGCTCTGGGACTCATCCCCCACTTACTATACCCCCTGCTCCGTGACTCAACCCCCTCTCACTCTGCTCCCCACTCCGGACGCAGCCCCCCCCTCTCTCAGCTCCCCACTCTGGGACTCACCGTCATCTCACTCTGCTCCCTGCTCTGGGAATCAGCCCCCTCTCACTCTGCTCCCCGCTCTGGGACTCAGCCCCCTCTCACTCTGCTCCCTGCTCTGGGACTCACTGCCCACTCTCATTCTGCTCTGTCCTCCAGACTCAGCCCCCTCTCAATCAGCTCCTGGCTCTGGGACTCAGCATCTCCTCACTCTGCTCCCTGCTCTGGGATACAGTGTTCTCTCACTCTGCTCCCTGCTCTGGGACACAGCGTTCTCTCACTCTGCTCCCTGCTCCGGGACTCAGCCCCATCTCGCTCTGCTCCCCGCTCTGGAACTCTGCCCACCCTCCCTCAGCTCGCTGCTCCAAAGTCAGCCTCCTCTCACTCTGCTCCCCGCTCCTGACCCAGCCCCTTTCGCTCTGCTCCCGGCTCTGGGACTTAGCCCCCTCTCACTCTGCTCCCCACTCCGGACTCAGCCTCTTGCGGTCTGCTTCCTGATCCTGCACTCGGTCTCCTCTCACTCTGCTCCCTACTCTGGGACTCAGCCCAATTTCACTCTGCTCTCTCCTCCAGACTCAGCCCCCTCTCAATCAGCTCCCAGCTCTGGGACACAGCGTCCTCTCACTCTGCTTCCCGCTCTGGGACTCAGCCCCCTCTCACTCTGCTCCCCACTCCGAACACAGTCCCCTCTCACTTTGCACCCTGCTCTGGGACTCTGCCCAACCTCCCTCTGCTCGCTGCTGCAAAGTCAGCCTCGTCTCACTTTGCTCCCCGCTCCGGACTCAGCCCCTCGCACGCTGCTCCCCGCTCCGGACTCTGCCCCTTTCGCGCTGCTTTCTGCTCTGGGATACAGCCCCGTCTCACTCTGCTCCCGGCTCTGGGACTTAGCCCCCTCTCACTCTGCTCCCCACTCCGGACTCGGCCCCTTGCGGTCTGCTTCCTGATCCTGCACTCAGCCCCCTCTCACTTTGCACCCTGCTCTGGGACTCATCCCCCACTCACTAAGCTCCCTGCTCCGGGACTCAGCCTCCTCTCACTCTGCTCCCCGCTCCGGAAACAGCCCCCTCTCGCTCAGCTCCCTGCTCTGGAAGACACCCTCATCTCACTCTGCTCCCCGCTCCATACTCAGCCCCCTCCCACTCTGCTCCCTGCCCCAGGACTCAGCCCCGTCTCACTCTGCTCCCTGCCCCGGGACTCAGCCCCGTCTCACTCTGCTCCCTGCTCCGGACTCAGCCCCCTCTCACTCTGCTCACAGCTCCGGGACTCACCATCATCTCACTCTGCTCCCTGCTCGGGGTCTCAGCCCATTCTCACTCTGCTCTCTCCTCCAAACTCAGCGTCCTCTCACTCTGCTCCCTGCTCCGGGACTCAGCCCCATCTCGCTCTGCTCCCGGCTCTGGGACTCTGCCCACCCTCCCTCTGCTCACTGCTCCAAAGTCAGCCTCCTCTCACTCTGCTCCCCGCTCCGGACATAGCCCCTCACACTCTGCTCCGTGCTCTGGGACTCAGCCCCTTCTCACTCTGCTTCCGACTCTGGACACAGCCCCCTCTCTCTCAGCTCCCCGCTCTGGGACTCACCGTCATCTCACTCTGCTCCCTGCCCCGGGACTCAGCTCCCTCTCACTCTGCTCCCAGCTCTGAGACTCACCGTCCTCTCACTCTGCTCCCTGCTCCAGACTCAGTTCTCTCTCACACTGTTCCCCACTCCGGACTCAGCACCCTCTCACTCTGCTCCCCACTCCAGGACGCAGCCCCCTCTCACTCTCCTCCCCACTCCAGACTAACCCCCACTCACTCTGCTCTGGGACACAGCCCCCTCTCACTCTCCTCCGCACTCCGAACACAGCCGCCTCTCACTCTGCACCCTGCTCTGGGACTCATCCCCCATTCTCTAAGTTCCCTGCTCCAGGACACAGCCCCCTCTCACTCTGCTCCCCGCTCCAGAAACAGCCCCCTCTCGGTCAGCTCCCTGCTCTGGAAGTCACCCTCATCTCACTCTGCTCCCGGCTCCATTCTCAGCCCCCTCCCACTCTGCTCCCTGCCCCGGGACTCAGCCCCGTCTCACTCTGCTACCCGCTCTGGGACTCAGCCCCCTCTCTCTCAGCTCCCCGCTCTGGGACTCAGCCCCCTCTCTCTCAGCTCCCCACTCTGGGACTTACCGTCATCTCACTCTGTCCCTGCTCTGGGACTCAACACTCTCTCGCTCGTCTCACCGCACTGGGACTCAGCCCCCTCTCACTCTGCTCTCTCCTCCAGACTCAGCGTCCTCTCATTCTGCTCCCCGCTCTGGGACACAGCGTTCTCTCACTCTGCTCCCTGCTCCGGGACTCAGCCCCATCGCGCTCTGCTCCCCGCTCTGGAACTCTGCCCACCCTCCCTCTGCTCGCTGCTCCAAAGTCAGCCTCCTCTCACTCTGCTCCCCGCTCCTGACTCAGCCCCTTTCGCTCTGCTCACTGCTCTGGGACTTAGCCCCCTCTCACTCTGCTCCCCACTCCGGACTCAGCCTCTTGCGGTCTGCTTCCTGATCCTGCACTCGGTCTCCTCTCACTCTGCTCCCTACTCTGGGACTCAGCCCAATTTCACTCTGCTCTCTCCTCCAGACTCAGCCCCCTCTCAATCAGCTCCCAGCTCTGGGACACAGCGTCCTCTCACTCTGCTTCCCGCTCTGGGACACAGCCCCTTCTCACTCTGCTCCGTGCTCTGGGACTCAGGCCCCTCTCACTCTGCTCCCCACTCCGAACACAGTCCCCTCTCACTTTGCACCCTGCTCTGGGACTCATCCCCCACTCACTCTGCTCCCTGCTCTGGGACACAGCGTCCTCTCAATCTGCTCCCTGCTCTGGGACTCTGCCCAACCTCCCTCTGCTCGCTGCTGCAAAGTCAGCCCCCTCTCACTCTGCTCCCCACTCCGGACTCAGCCCCTCTCACTCTGCTCCCCACTCCGGACTTGGCCCCTTGCGGTCTGCTTCCTGATCCTGCACTCAGCCCCCTCTCACTTTGCACCCTGCTCTGGGACTCATCCCCCACTCACTAAGCTCCCTGCTCCGGGACTCAGCCTCCTCTCTCTCTGCTCCTCGTTCCAGAATCAGACCCCTCTCACTCTGCTCCCCACTCCGGTCACAGCCCCCTCTCACTCAGCTCCCCTCTCTGGGAGTCACCATCATCACACTCTGCACCCTGCTTTGGGATTCATCCCCCAGAACCTACGTTCCCTGCTCCAGGACACAGCCCCCTCTCACTCTGCTCCCCGCTCCGGAAACAGCCCCCTCTCGCTCAGCTCCCTGCTCTGGAAGACACCCTCATCTCACTCTGCTCCCCGCTCCATACTCAGCCCCCTCCCACTCTGCTCCCTGCCCCAGGACTCAGCCCCATCTCACTCTGCTCCCTGCCCCGGGACTCAGCCCCGTCTCACTCTGCTCCCTGCTCCGGACTCAGCCCCCTCTCACTCTGCTCACAGCTCGGGGACTCACCATCATCTCACTCTGCTCCCTGCTCGGGGTCTCAGCCCATTCTCACTCTGCTCTCTCCTCCAAACTCAGCGTCCTCTCACTCTGCTCCCTGCTCCGGGACTCAGCCCCATCTCGCTCTGCTCCCGGCTCTGGGACTCTGCCCACCCTCCCTCTGCTCACTGCTCCAAAGTCAGCCTCCTCTCACTCTGCTCCCCGCTCCGGACATAGCCCCTCACACTCTGCTCCGTGCTCTGGGACTCAGCCCCTTCTCACTCTGCTTCCGACTCTGGACACAGCCCCCTCTCTCTCAGCTCCCCGCTCTGGGACTCACCGTCATCTCACTCTGCTCCCTGCCCCGGGACTCAGCTCCCTCTCACTCTGCTCCCAGCTCTGAGACTCACCGTCCTCTCACTCTGCTCCCTGCTCCAGACTCAGTTCTCTCTCACACTGTTCCCCACTCTGGACTCAGCACCCTCTCACTCTGCTCCCCACTCCAGGACGCAGCCCCCTCTCACTCTCCTCCCCACTCCAGACTAACCCCCACTCACTCTGCTCCGGGACACAGCCCCCTCTCACTCTTCTCCGCACTCCGAACACAGCCGCCTCTCACTCTGCACCCTGCTCTGGGACTCATTCCCCACTCTCTAAGTTCCCTGCTCCAGGACACAGCCCCCTCTCACTCTGCTCCCCGCTCCGGAAACAGCCCCCTCTCGGTCAGCTCCCTGCTCTGGAAGTCACCCTCATCTCACTCTGCTCCCGGCTCCATACTCAGCCCCCTCCCACTCTGCTCCCTGCCCCGGGACTCAGCCCCGTCTCACTCTGCTACCCGCTCTGGGACTCAGCCCCCTATCTCTCAGCTCCCCGCTCTGGGACTCAGCCCCCTCTCTCTCAGCTCCCCAATCTGGGACTCACCGTCATCTCACTCTGTCCCTGCTCTGGGACTCAGCACTCTCTCGCTCGTCTCACCGCACTGGGACTCAGCCCCCTCTCACTCTGCTCTCTCCTCCAGACTCAGCGTCCTCTCATTCTGCTCCCCGCTCTGGGACTCTGCCCAACCTCCCTCTGCTCAATGCTTCAAAATCAGCCTCCTCTCACTCTGCTTCCCGTTCCGGACATAACCCCTCACAGTCTGCTCCGTGCTCTGGGACTCAGACCCTTCTCACTCTGCTCCCCACTCTGGGACTCACCGTCATCTCACTCTGTCCCTGCTCCAGACTCAGCCCCCTCTCACTCTGCTCCCCACTCCGGACTTAGCCCCCTCTCACTCTGCTCCCCACTCCAGAACGCAGCCCCCTCTCACTCTCCTCCCCACTCCGGACTTAGCCCCCACTCACTCTGCTCCCTGATCCGGGATACAGCCCCCTCTCACTCTGCTCCCCGCTCCGAACACAGCCCCCTCTCGCTCAGCTCCCTGCTCTGGAAGTCACCCCAATCTCACTCTGCTCCCGGCTCCATACTCAGCCCCCTCCCACTCTGCTCCCTGCCCCTGGACTCAGCCCCGTTTCACTCTGCTCCCTGCCCCGGGACTCAGCCCCGTCTCACTCTGCTCCCTGCTCCGGGACTCAGCCCCCTCTCTCTCTGCTCCCTGCTCCGGGACTCAGCCCCCTCTCTCTCTGCTCCTCGCTCTGGGACTCAGCCCCCTGCTCCGGACACAGCACCGTCTCAATCTGCCCCCCATTCCGTCTCAGCCCCCTCTCAATCTGCTCCCCGCTCCAGAATCAGCCCCATCTCACTCAGTTCACCTCTCCAGAATCAGCCCCTCTCGCACTGCTCCCCACTCTGAGGCTCTGCTCCCCGCTCCGGGACTCAGCCCCCTCTCGTTCTGCTCCCCGCTCTGGGACTAAGCCCCCTCTCACTCTGTTCCCCGATCTGGGACTCAGCCCCCTCTCACTCTGCTCCCCACTCTGGGTCTCAGCATCCTCTCGGTCTGCTTCCCGCTCCGGGACTCACCGTCATCTCACTCTGCTCCCTGTTTTGGGACTCAGCCCCCTCTCACTCTGTTCCCCACTCTGGGACTCAGCCCCCTCTCAGTCTGTTCCCCGATCTGGAAGTCACCGTTATCTCACTCTGCTCCATGCTCCGGACTCAGCCCTTTCTCACTCTGCTCCCCACTCTGGACACAGCCCCTTCTCGCTCAGCTCCCCGCTCTGGGACTCACCGTCATCTCACTCTGCTCCCTGTTTTGGGACTCAGCCCCCTCTCACTCTGTTCCCCACTCTGGGACTCAGCCCCCTCTCACTCTGCTCCCTGATCCGGGATACAGCCCCCTCTCACTCTGCTCCCCACTCTGGGTCTCAGCATCCTCTCGGTCTGCTTCCCGCTCCGGGACTCATCCCCCTCTCACTCTTCTCCCCGCTCCGGGACTCATCCCCCTCTCACTGCTCCCCACTCTGGAAACATCCCCCTCTCGCTCAGCTCCCCGCCCTGGAAGTCACCGTTATCTCACTCTGCTCCATGCTCCGGACTCAGCCCATTCTCACTCTGCTCCCCACTCTGGACACAGCCCCTTCTCGCTCAGCTCCCCGCTCTGGGACTCACCGTCATCTCACTCTGCTCCCTGTTTTGGGACTCAGCCCCCTCTCACTGTTCCCTACTCTGGGACTCAGCCCCCTCTCACTCTGCTCTCTTCTCCAGACTCAGCCCCCTCTCACTCTGCTCCCTGCTCTGGGACACAGCCCCGTCTCACTGCTCCCTGCTCTGGGGCTCAGCCCCTTCTCACTCTGCTCCCTGCCCTGGGACTCAGCCCCTTCTCACTCTGCTCCCCACTCCGGAATTAGCCCACTCGCACTCTGTTCCCTGATCTGGGACTCATCCCCCTCTTACTCTGCTTCCCGCTCTGGGACTCAGCCCATTCTCACTCTGCTCTCTCCTCCAGACTCAGCCCCCTCTCACTCTGCTCCCTGCTCCAGGACTCAGCCCCCTCTCATTCTGCTTCCCGCTCTGGGACACAGCCCCGTCTCACTCTGCTCCCTGCTCCAGGACTCAGCCACCTCTCACTCTACTGCCCATTCTGGGACTCAGCCCCCTCTCACTCTGCTCTCTTCTCCAGACTCAGCCCCCTCTCACTTTGCTCCCTGCTCTGGGACACAGCCCCGTCTCACTCTGCTCCCTGCTCTGGGGCTCAGCCCCCACTCACTCTGCTCCCTGCCCTGGGACTCAGCCTCTTCTCACTCTGCTCCCCAGTCCGGACTTAGCCCACTCGCACTCTGTTCCCTGATCTGGGACTCATCCCCCTCTTACTCTGCTTCCCGCTCTGGGACTCAGCCCATTCTCACTCTGCTCTCTCCTCCAGACTCAGCCCCCTCTCACTCTGCTTCCCACTCTGGGACTAAGGCCCCTCCCACTCTGCTCCCTGCTCCAGACTCAGCCCCCTCTCACTCTGCTTCCCACTCTGGGACTAAGGCCCCTCCCACTCTGCTCCCTGCTCCAGACTCAGCCCCCTCTCACTCTGCTCCCCGCTCCGGACACAGCCCCCTCGCACTCTGCTCCCCGTACCACGACTCAGCCCCCCTCACTCTGCTCCCTGCTCCGTGATGGAGCCCACTCTTATTCTACTCCCTGTTCTGGAACTCAGCCCCTTCTCACTCTGCTCCCCACTCTGGGTCTCAGCCCCCTCTCACTCTCCTCCCTGATCCGGGACTCAGCCTCCTCTCACTCTGCTTCCCGCTCTGGGATTCAGCCCACTCTCACTCTGGTCTCTCTTCCAGACTCAGCCCCCTCTCAATCAGCTCCCCGATCTGGGACTCAGCCCCCTCTCACTCTGCTTTCCGCTCTGGGACTAAGACCCCTCTCACTCTGCTCCCTGCTCCAGACTCAGTCTCCTCTCGCTCTGCTCCTGGCTCCAGACTCAGCCCCCTCTCACTCTGCTCCCTGTTCTGGCACTCAGCCCCCTCTCAATCTGCTCCCCGCTCCAGGATACAGCCCCCTCTCACTCTGCTCCCCCTCCAGAATCAGTCCCATCTCACTCTATTCACCGCTCCAGAATCAGCCCCCTCTTGCACTGCTCCCCGCTCTGAGGCTCTGCTCCCTGCTCTGGGACTCAGTGCCCTCTCAGTCTGCTCCCTGATCTGGGACTCAACCCCCTCTCACTCTGCTCTCTGCTCCAGACTCAGCCCCATCTCGCTCTGCTCCCCGCTCTGGGGTTCAGCCCCCTCTCACTTTGCTCCCCACTCCAGACTTCGCCCCCCTCGCACTCTGCTCCCTGATCTGGGACTCAGTCCCTTCTCACTCTGCTCCCTGCTCTGGGACTCAGCCCACTGCTCCGGACACAGCCCCGTCTCACTCTGCTCCCCACTCTGGACTCAGCCACCTCTCAATCTGCTCCCCACTCCGGTATACAGCCCCCTCTCACTCTGGTCCCCGCTCTGGGACTCAGCCCCCTCTCAGTCTACTCCCCCTCCAGAATCATTCCCCTCTCGCACTGCTCCCCACTCTGAGGCTCTGCTCCCTACTCCGGGACTCAGGCCCCTCTCACTCTGCTCCCCACTTCGGGACACAGCCCCCTCTCACTCTGCTCCCTGCTCCAGATTCAGCCCCCACGCGCTGTGGTCCCTGCTCTGGGACTCACCCCCCTCTCACTCTACTCCCTGCTCCGGGACTCGGCCCCCCTACTCTGCTCCCCACTGTGGGATTCAGCCCCCTCTCACTTTGCGCCCTTCTCCGGGACTCAGCCCCCCCTCTCGCTCTGCTCCCTGCTTCGGGACTGAGTCCCCTCTCACTCTGCTCCCCGCTCTGGGACTCAGCCCCCTCTCACTCTGTTCCCCGCTCTGGGACTCAGCCCCCTCTCACTCTGCTCCCCGCTCTGGGATTCAGCTCCCTCTCACTCTGCTCCTTGCTCTGGTACTCAGTCCCCTCTCACTCTGCTCCCTGCTCTGGGACTCAACCCCCTCTCACTCTGCTCCCTGCTCTGGGACTCAGCCCCCTCTCACTCTGTTCCCCGCTCTGGGACTCAGCCCCCTCTCACTCTGCTCCCTGCTCTGGGACTCAGCCCCCTCTCACTCTGTTCTCCACTCTGGGACTCAGCCATCTCTCACCTTGTTCACTGCTCTAGACTCAACTCCCTCTCACTCTGTTCTCCACTCTGGGACTGAGCCCCCTCTCACTCTGCTCCCCGCTTCAGGACCCAGCCCCCTCTCGCTCTTATCCCTGCTCGAGACTAAGCCTCCATCGCTCTGCTCCCTGCTCCGGGACTCAGCCTGCACCTGTTCTGGGACCCATCTTGGCTGCCTTTAGTGGTCCACAGCTTTACGTGTACCATTCTTCCACCAATTCGATTCATGCCATGTGTTCCTAAGAAAGAGTCAGAGACATTGGATACTGCAAAGTCTATTGGCGCTGACAACATTCTGGCAATAGTCCTGAAGACTTATGCTCCTGAACTTGCCATACCATTGTCAAGCTGTTCCAATATAGTTATAAAACTCACATCTTCCTCACAATCTGAAAACTTCACCAGGCACATCCTGTACATAAAAAGCAAGAAAAATCCTAACCAGCCATTTAGAGCGATAGTACAGTGCTATCAAGTAGTACCTGCTCGGCAATGACCTACTCAGGGACCCAGTTTGGGTTCCACCAGGGTCACTCACTTATAATCTTGTTGCAGACTTAGTTCAAACATGGACAAAGGAGCTGGATTCCAGAGGGGAGGTGAGAGTGACAGTCCTTGGAATTGAGACTGAATGTGACATCAAGTAGCCTCAGCAAAACTGAAGCCTGAATTTACTACCCCACAAATGCTTGGACATTGAGTAACTCTAAGGTGGGGAATAAATAAATTTTAAATGAGTAACCTTTTGAAGGGTTATGGCTATTGGACAGCAAAGTGGAGTTGAGACCAAGATGTAATGAAGCTGCTCCTTAACGAGGTTATGCAGTCTTTGGCTTTGGTTTAGAGAGGTTGCAAACGACACAGACGCCGAAAACTCTGGAGGTGAAGGGTTTTAGTGCCAATTTGATAATAGCTCAACAGATCCTGTCTCAGCAGAAGATTTTCAAGTTAAGCAAAACACTTGTATAATGAAAAGGGAGTGGCCAATTCTCCCGGCTCAGCTTTACTCTTGTCTGGTTTGGTTTTTCGCAGCAGTGTGGAAAAAGCCGATGGACCTAAAGAAGCAGTTTCAGGCTGGTACTCTCTCTCTCTGACTTCCATACTATAAGAACTTGAGATTGATTTTTGTCCATTTGTGCCAAGGGGTGTTTATTGGGGTCTTTGCAAGTATTTGGAATAGGATCATTAAGTTGGGATGATCTGTTGGGTTTTCGGATAAGTTCAATTATTTGGTATTTTGTTTCTTGTTGTTTGTGTTTCATTCACCAATTTTGTGAATAAATTCTGTTTTGTTTAAAACTAACTGTTTGACCAGCTGCATCTCTCCTGGAATATCCACTTCACACCTGCTGAAAACCTGCTGAAAGCAAAGTTATGGCCCGGGCTACCTTCTTGAAATATTTTGAGGGGTCTGGCCTGGTCATAACAGAGATAAGATCAGCCATGATCCTATCAAATGGTGCAGCAGCATTGAGGGGCTGAATCATCTCCTTTTGCTCCTAGTTCTTAAGCTCTTATGGAGTTAATAGGATTTGGAAGAATACTCTGTAGATTGTAGTCTAACCTGACACATGGGAAGGTGGTTGTGATTGTTGGAAATCAATCACCTATACTCCAAGGGATCTCTGTAGGAGTAGCTCAGGGTAATGTCTGAGGCTCAACCATTTTCAGCTGCTTCATTAATGATCATCCCTCTATCATAAGTGAGGATGGTTGCTGATGATTACACAATTTTCAACACCATTTACACTTCCTTGGATACTGAAGCTGCCTAAACCCAAATGCAGCAAAATTTTATAATTATCCAAGATTGGGCTAAAATGTTGGAAAAGCTCAGCAGGTCAAGCAGCATCCAAGGAGCAGGAGAATCAACGTTTCGGGCATAAGCTTTTCCAGAAACACATTTTTCAGCTCTGATCTCCAGCATCTGCAGTCCTTACTTTCCCCTTGGGCTGAAATATGGCAAGAAACATTTGTGCCACACAAATGCCAGGCTATGACCATCAATAATAAGAAACAATTTCTCTATCATCTCTTGATATTCAACAGCGTAACCATTACTGAATCCCCCACTGTCAACATCCTGAGGGTTACCATTGACCAGAAACTGAACTGGACTAGCCATCTAAATTCAATTGTTACAAGAGCAGGTCAGTGGTCAGGAATACTACAACAAGTAAGTCACATCCTCAGACCTTTCCACCATCTACAAAATACAAGTGAGGATTGTGATAGAATATTGTCCATTTGCCTGGATGAGTCCAGTCCCAACAATACTAAAGAATCTTGATACCATCTGTGTGGAGTTTGCACATTCCCCCCGTGTCTGCGTGGGTTTCCTCTGGGTGATCTGGTTTCCTCCCATAGTCCAAAGATGTGCAGGTTAGGTGAATTGGTCATATTAAATTGCCCACAGTGTTAGGTGCATTAGTAAGAGGGAAATGGGTCTGGGTGGGTTACTCTTCAGAGGGTTGGTGTGGACTTGATGGGCCAAAGAGCCTGTTTTCACATTGTAGGGAATCTAATCTAATCATCCAGGACATTGCAGCCCACTTACTTAGCACCATATCCACAGGCATCCACTCCCTCCATCACTGAAGCTCAGTAGCAGCAACACATGAATATACAAGATGCCGTGGAGAAATTCTCCAAAGTTTCTTAGAAAGCAATTTCCAATCCCACAAACAGTTCCTTCTGACAGGACAGTGAATACCAACTGCAAATCCCCCTACAAGCCACGCATCCTCCTTGACTTGGAAATATATCATATTTCCTTCAATGTAATTGCGTCAAAATTTTGAATTTCCTTTCATTGGCATTGAGGGTCTACTAACAGCACATAGACTGTAGCAGTTCGCGAAGGCAGCTCACCAGTACCCAATCAAGGACAAATAGAGAAGGTTAAAAATGCTGGCCCTAGTCAGCGATACCCATGTCTCATGAGTGAATTTTAAAAAGTCATTAAAGATTTAAAAGGACATGAGGGGATTTTTTTTTTCTCTGCAGAGGTTGGTTTGTGCGTGGATTGAGCTTCCAGAGGAAGTGGTGGATCCAGGTACAATTACAATATTTGAAAGTCATTTAGTCATGAATGAGAAATGGGGTTCCGGCAGCTGGGACTAGTTTAGTTTGGGATTATGGTAGGCTTGGACTGAAGAGTCTATTTCCATGCTATATGACTCTATGACTCTATTTGAGCCAATGAGTTGGAGATGGAACTTATGCAGGAATTGCAAAGGCAGCAGAAAAATTTATTTACTCACCAAACAGTGTTTGTTTTAACAGAATCTTTTCAAAAATGTTCCCTTTTCTTTTCAGCCTTGGTTCATCTTGCTCTTCAGAAATCCTCCAAGTCAACAATTTGAGGATTTGATAATCAGTATTGGAGGAATCCCAGAGACAAACATCTGAAGATTGCAGACTTCAGACTTCAGGCAGACAAGTGCATTTTGATTAGCTCTATGCTATGTCATAAAAACTGTAAAGAAAGTAATACTGTACCACAGGTTAATGTGGTAATGATTTTCATGTAAAAGTAGTTGCACTTTCAGAAAAACAATATTTGCTTTAACATTGTTGCTAAGATAACTCAGCATGCACTTTGGATGCAGTGTTAGGATAACCACTTGCTGTAAATTGTTTTGTAAATATTTCTATCTTGAAAAGAGCTCAGGTGACTTGAAAGGTGGGAGAGATTAGAATAATAGCAATCTAATGCAGAAGCAAGCAATATTTCTACTGTCAATTTATATTTTACATTTTATGTATTCCCCATATTTGTTACCTTATCCATCACAAAGTAATATAATGTGGTATTAGGGAGTACTGTACAGTTTGCTTATAATTGCTCCTTCATATCAGATTTTTAACAATATGGTCCATTGAGTTACATTAAGATTGTAAAATGACAAGCATCCTGTTTAGAGTATCAAATGTATGGCAGCTCTGACCATATACAACATCCGCAACAAGGTGATGGAATTATCATGGATTTACAAGACGATGAATAATAAGTGATGTCTTTATTATGACATTTGTCAAATACTAACATTGTTAGAGGGATCACAGAATCTGGTGTTATATTTTAATGATGATTTGTACATGGAGCAGGAATGAGTCATTTAACCTGTATTGTTGTTTCGATTGAGTAATTCACTACTATATGACTAACTTCCACAAAACTTTCTGGTTACTCAAAATCTACTCCTAATGAAATTGAGACTTCTGATATTATAAATATTGATTCAGGCCTAAGGCCCCGTGGCATGAGCCATAAACCTACTTTTGTAGCAATCTAATTCAATCAAGAAAGCTTACTCTGGAACTTGGGAAATAACATAGGAGTCATAATGGTCTTTGATGTATAAGAAACTAATAAGGTATTAAAAAATATTCAGTTGGTAAAACTGCAAAGTGAATTTAAAAATTGTCATTCATTGGATCTTATCTCTTAAACTATTTAATTAACCACACATATTGTTTGCAAATGGGATAATATATTGGAATTTCTTTTCTTTACATTGAATGATTACTGTTTCATAGGTTGTATCTCTAATGTTGCATCCTATATCCATAATTAAGAAGCATAATTAATTCAGTCTCTATATTTTTATGCATAATGAGTGGGATAAATTTAAATATAGCCAATTTATTTTCCATATATTTGAATCCTAGGAGGTTAGTTTGTCAGAGATCAAAAGTTGCAAGTTATATATGCTTGATGACAATGGCAACAGTCTTTGGTGCTTGCACTGAGTGTACCCTGAGCACTCAGAACCTCAGAAAGGTTTGCATTATTTTAACAACACTGTTCTAAACTGTCTTTTCAGATGAAAGTGAGTGGAGGCAAGGATTGCCACTTTACAGTTCAACCCGAATGCAAAGTTAACATATTTCATGTTGTCAGGGAGAAGAGGTTGAAGAGAGCTATTTCTGAGTTCATATTACAGGTTTCTGTGAAAATTAATGAATGTCTCAAACAGAGTAAGGCTCGGTGTGGTGAGCAGATAAGAAGCTACTCATCTTTGAGAACGACTATGGCCACAAGTGGAAAAGAGATAGTCTCTGGTTGTGCAGACACATCATGCTGCCTCCCACAGATTTCAGAACAATAGTCTTTGCATGATCAAGGGAGAAGAATCATTTGAACAGGCTTTACTGTTGGTGGTGTATTTAACACATCAGAAAGCAGAAGAAAGCAGCAGGAGAAAATCATTCAAAGTTAGCACACATTGCTTGTGAACATGAGGAAGGACACCTCACTGAAAATTGTAGAGAGCTTTGAAAAGACTGTATTTTGAATATTACATGCTGTTTTTGTTTCATGTATCTGAGGAAGGATATATTTTTTTATTGAGGGAGTCCAATAGAGGGTAACCAGACTAATCCCTGGGATGGCAGAATTATTTTATGAAGAGATATTGAGGACATTGGCTTTGTATCCTGTAGAACCCGAAGAATAATGTGTCATAAAATTGAAGTCTACACATTTCTAACACAGCATAACAGAGTGAAAATAGATAAGATGATTTCTCTGCCTAGTGAGTCTAGAATTAGTGGACTTGATCTTTAGATAAAGGGCATAAGAATGCATGGATCTTATGTCAGGATGAAGGTCACATATTTAAGCTCAAAATGAGAAGACATTTCTCCACTCAGAGGTCGTGAATCTTTGGAATGCTTTATCTTAATGGGCGATGAAGCTTAATCATTCAGCATGTTTAAGACAGTAATTGAGAGATTTCTGGATACTAATGACATTAAAGAATATGAGGATAGGGTGGGAAAGTAACTTTTAGATAGGTGATCAGACACAATCAAATTGAGTGGTGCAACAGACTCAATAGGCTGACTGGCCTACTCTTGTTCTTGTATTAATTGGAGACAGAGAACAACTGTAGACTGTTTGCTAAAAGAATTGCAATTCCATGGAGAGAGCAAAGGGTGATAGAAGAGGAATGTTCCTTTCTTTCTGTTAATTGTAGAACTCAATTCTTTCCGAACTTAATCCAGTTTTGAAGTTGGGTTTCTGGACCCAAAACATTAACTCTGCTTTCTTTCAACCAATGCTGTTAATCCTGCTGATTTTCTCCAGCAATTTCTATTTTTGGATGGGAACTGTTTGTTAAGCACAACTTCAATGACCATTAACTGCATGCACCCCTGCCTGGTCAATTTGCTCTGACAAGTGTAAATATATGGTACAAAAGCCACTTTGGAGTTGTAAGACAGGTGGTAATGAGTGTAGCTTCCCATCCATTGTCACCAGATTGCACATTGCTCAGAATATGCTGTTATTAAATAAAAGGCTGCCTCATAACTTTTAAGTTCTAACATTCACAGATTGTAACATCTTGTCATCCCATCTTCAGATAGAAATATTGTAATGAAGGAAAAGTTCTGTGACTCAGAACCAAGGATGAATTTAACCAGCTAACATAGCACTTTTAGAAAATTGCAGGTAAGTGCAGAAAATGGTATCATGCTCCAATAGTTACTGAAATTGTACAGTTTTAGTCTTTTCAAAAGAGTTTGTATGATTTTAATTAAGCCTTCAGCAAGAAAGTAACTGGGCTTCAAGTCTGCATTGAAGAGATGCTGTTTTCAATGTTTTATCCCAATGTGCAGTGGTAATTCAGCATGGAGGTTTATTAAAATATCTTGAGCATGAGAATTGGATTTAGACTAGCACAAATCACCTTACTGCATCCAATTTCAAATGAATATGTTTTATAAGTAGAAAATCTTTGTTAAAATGTCATACATCATGATTATGGTTCTGGGGTGACAAAATGTAACAATCTGTGAGTGATATTTGGTAGAAAATTCATGGTGTAAATATAAATCCAAATTCTTTGCCTCGGCTTTAAAGCTGGATAAAAAAAATGAAATATAATTCTGCTTAATTTTCAACAGCAAGTTAATTGAGAAGTATAAGATCATTAACTACCAATAAGATCTATGTCTTTTGTTCCTATATAATAAATAAACATCAAATGAATTTGAAATTGCATGGTGTCAAGGATAAGATGAAACCATTTTAACCTCTTCCTTATGTTGAAATTTCAAAGGAGGCATTAAGCAATTTATTTGAATATCATGCACACATTCTGAAGAATCAATGTGCTTCAAAAAAAATAGGTAATCTAACATCATTTAAAATGAGGTGGTTCATATGGAAATTTTAGTCGTTTCTTTTCCATCAGCATTCAGAGTCATGGTGAAGTAATCCAAGGCAACTTTCATTTGAATTTGTCTGTATATAATTGACAAATGATTTGAATACAACTGACATTTGCAAGTTATTTTCCCAGTTTTGACCACCTAATCCAAAATAAACCAACAGCATTCAGCTCTAACAGGCCAAAGAGATCCAATTATTTTTGAACACAGGTGAAATTTCTTTTGCAACATTCCAGTCTCTCAAATATTTTAAAACATAATCATGTAAGAGACCAGGATTCACTTTTGTTCTGAGTACTAAACTTTTAGTCGGCTTTTAAATTCCTGCTTGCATAATTTATTTTTCACTTTTCATGATCCTAAATGTGTTTGAATGTAATACAAAACATGCCTGTACTAAATTTAAAAGCAGCTTATTTAAAACAAATACAAAACAGATTATCCACATGAATTGCAGAGTACATTATGTGTCTGGCAATTAGTAATTCATAGACACATAATGAAGCACAGTTTTAATATGGTATATTCCCAGTCCAGTTCATTAGGTCTCACATCTGACTTTGCTTCTGATTCATTTTTATACCAGTGTCAAAAGCTTCTATCTCAACTCACAAATTGGCTTTCTTCTAGGATGTACAGAGCCCAGCACTACAAGCAGCGTCATTATAATTGGTCTGAGTGTGAATCAACCCTAAATGTCAAATGCTATGAGGCTGACAATTGTTGCTTTAAGGTAAGCAAGAGGTGTGCAGTTTTCTATCAAAATACTTCCTCGAAATTTCATTCATCTTTAGCCATCAGGTTATGTTTCATTAACCCTATGTGCTTACAATTCCAAATGGCTGAGTACCGTTTTTAAACTTGCAATATCACACTGCAATTTTCAAAAGAATTTTAGTGTCAAAAATAAGAGTATAGTGGATCAAAATAATGTCAGATCTAATCAGAAATGCATTAGTTTAGAAATTCTCATTGTAAATCCCTCTTTGGCTTCACTCTGCTCCAACTCTGTAACCTCCTCCAGTTTTGGAAGGCAACATAAATCTGAGATTCTCCACTTCTGTCATTTTAACATTTTTTGTTTTCTAATATTTATCACTTATGACTATGTCTTCAGCTGCCAAAACCCTAAACTTGAAAATTCCTTGAGGAAATTTCTCTCTGCCTCTTCTCTTCCTCCTCTATTCTGGCATTTCTTAAAACCCAGCTATTCAAACACATTTTATATTCACACACATTAATATTTTCTCACCTTGGTCGAAGTTTTCAATCTCAAGTGGACGGTGGGAGTCCTGACGTTTCCCAGCCCCACACACTTGCCTCAAGAAATGATGCCCCAAATATCAGTCCCTCACTTCAAGGGATAAGGGTGGCATGTTGTTAGGATGTGGTGGTTAGCACATGCTGCCATTTTCTGACATGGTTGGAGATGACCTCAGGGACAATTGTCTGTCAAGGCAAGCTATTTAAGGCCCGCTTTGATTTTCTGGGACTTTAACCCAGTTGCTTTATTAAATATTAAGTTCTCAAACCCTCACTCCTCACACTCCTTATCTTCTATTAATTTTCCATGCCCATACAATTCACTCCAACCCACGTCTGCCACAAGCCCATCTTGACCCTTCATAATCTCCAACTAACATCCTCAACCCACCCAATGATTTTCTCATATTGTCTACACCGACCTCAGCCATTCCCTTGGTCTCCAGTAGCCCCTATGTCAAGATTATGGACTTGTTCACGAGCCAGTTTATGATCTTGATTTTGATCTCACATTTTCCATGTCAACTCACCAACTATCCACCATTAGCAAATCTCAGGAGCCATACTGAAATGAAATAAGACTAAACTCTATCCCTCAATATGTGGTTCACTTACAAAGTATAGTCCAAATCATAAAAGCCCACTCAAAACATTTAAATCCTCTCAAGTACTAAAAGCAGAAGTCCTGGTTGAAGTTAGATATATAAAACAGTTGTTCTTAGAGAAAGGAGCTACTTCTCAAAAAGTTAGGAAATGGGTTTCCTCGGTGTGAAGGTTTTAGTTGCAAATTCCAGACAAGAACTGTTTGGTTAGAATCCTGAAGGAGCTACTTGAAGTTATGGAAGTCCAAGGTCAGTTTTGCAAATAAGCAAGGAAGAAACTGTCATACACTCAAGACTGGGAATTGAAAGAATTCAATTTTTATATCATGATAGAAAAGTGAATTTTCTCTAATATTTATGTACTATAATGTGAAGGTGTTGGAATAGAGTAGATTGTAACTTTGTTGGTTTTTGAAATGTTTCAGATTGCTTTATATATTTAGATATACTTCTTTATTTGATGTAATAAACTTGTTTCCTCATTAAAATCAGATATGCAGTATTGTATGCTTTTGTTTCCATTAAAGGATACTTCTCTGAATAAAATAAATGATCAATCATGCTTATAGTTTAGTCTGGATGTTACTTTTTCAGTTTTAGTGGGCGGCACGGTGGCACAGTGGTTAGCACTGCTGCCTCACAGCGCCTGAGACCTGAGTTCAATTCCCGACTCAGGCGACAGACTGTGTGGAGTTTGCACGTTCTCCCCGTGTCTGCGTGGGTTTCCTCCGGGTGCTCCGGTTTCCTCCCACAGTCACAAAGATGTGTGAGTTAGGTGAATTGGCCATGCTAAATTGCCCGTAGTGTTAGGTAAGGGGTAATGTAGGGGCATGGGTGGGTTGCGCTTCGGCGGGTCGGTGTGGACTTGTTGGGCCGAAGGGCCTGTTTCCACATTGTAAGTCTAATCTAATCTAATATATCTGCTGAGATCATAATAATAAGTTAAAGAGAAAAACAGGTTATCCTTAAAGGAAAATGATATACAGCAAACAAATGACTGACAGCCAACTGACCAAATGAAATAATAACAGGAACACACAATGTCTCAACCCAGCCCAATCCTGGAAACAGGTGACTACAAGGTACCTCTGGCCTCTTGGGCTCAGTGGCCCATTGCTCTGTGTTCCTCTCTTTGATGGTCCTCCTGGTCCATCTCAGGATCGTCATCTGCCTCCTCTGAGACTTCCTCTCATTCCTGCATATTCTCCCTTGCCAGCACATCCCCACTTTGATGACTGAGATTCTGTAGGGCACAGCAAGTTACTATGATGTGAAACCCCTTGTCTGGAATATATTACATAGAACCACTTGAATATGTCTAGGCATCAGAACCTTACCTTCTGGACACCTATGGTCTGTTCCACAATGGCCCTGGTTGAAGCTTGAGCAGCATTGTATCTTCTTCAATGACAATTGGAGGATTTCTTAAAAGTGTTATTGGCCATTAGTGCTGTGGAAATATTAGACTGTTTGCTGAGTGACAAGCCGTATGTGCCAAGAGTCTTTAAAAGTAGTGGTACCTGTGAGTGGTCCAGGATATGCAGGTTATAACACTCCATGGATGTCAGATTGTTGTTATCACAAGCAGTTGGAACATTAAAGGAATAGGATCATTTTCTGGTTCAAGAGAATTGCTGGTTCACGATTGGACATTGATTGTGATGTGGCAGTATTTGATTGCACACTGTATCTTTGAGAAACCACGTTTGGCTGAGAAACCTGATGTTCTGACTACCAGACTCTTTGTCCAGCAGCTGGTAAAGGTGTGACATGGTAGCTCAGGACAGTCTTGTTCACAGGCGCTCAATTATTCAGAGCGCTGCACCCATGCTCCTCAATCTTATTCCATACAAGAATTCCCTTGCTCTATAGTAAATCTCATCCTGCTGTTTGTCCCTCTGGAGGACGTATGGCAGCTGCTGATGGCTGTAGTACTATTCCAGATGGACATGTCTGTTATTCACTGTAATGGCCCCTTTGTACTAGTATGACTACAAGAAGAGCTGCTGGAACGGCCTGTCCTATGGTTACACAACTTGCAACGGATCTTGGAGAACAGCATAGGAAATAACAGTCTGCATAAAGAGACACTTCCCCTCAACATCCTTCCACATTAAGCTTCAGGTTATGCCCTCACAGACAATAGTATTGAACCAGGCCAAGATCCAATAGAGTGTGTGCTCCATCTGATTCTGCATTGTTGTGTTTGTTGAGAAGATAGCTTCTTGCCACAGGCCTCAAAGAGGCTTGAATGCCTGTATTTCAAATCCAACAGTGCATGTTCATGCATAATTCTGATGTCATTAAGTAGGCCAAAGGAAGCCCACAAGGCCTTGCAATGAAGTAACTGTGAGAAGGACCCCACCAACACCACACCTTCAAACCCTACAATGGAAGCCTTTTCCTCACAATCCTCATGTTGTGAGTGAGGATATGGCAGCTGCAAGGTGATGGTGTGTGTCTTGGGCACTGGGGATGATGAGGTGAGAATGAAGTGTCTTGCTCCACTTACTCTTGCCATCTCCAGAGGTCTGAGATCTCAATGTCCTCTCTCTCAGTCCTTCATAATATGCTATAAGGAAACTCTATAAACCACTT
The DNA here is from genome assembly GCF_020745735.1 of Hemiscyllium ocellatum. NCBI lineage: Eukaryota > Metazoa > Chordata > Chondrichthyes > Orectolobiformes > Hemiscylliidae > Hemiscyllium > Hemiscyllium ocellatum. The sequence continues at coordinate 32,978,286 of NC_083426.1, read as the reverse complement.
AAATATCAATGAAACAAAATTTAAGCAGATTAATGGCTGCTAGTCCTTTGAAGTGACAACAAAAATCAAATCAAAATTTAAATTCAAATGTCACTTTGGTGATTATTGATTCACTTCAGTCCCAGCAATGCCCTTTGGTCATGGATCATAAGAGGAATATTCCCATTCTGATTATTTATGGATATATAGTATTCCATAATCATTGGGCACCTGATTACTCCTATTTTGGGAGCAGCTTTGCCAATATTTCAACCCTATTATACTGTTGGTTTTCAGATCACTAAGGTGAAGTTTAGACTCTGAAATCACTTGATGACTTGTAGGCTCTGTCTTTGACCCACAATATACCCTGCTGCCTACTGAGTTGTGCTTGCTGTGTCCCAGATTACCTTTCACCATCCTCCCCATCCCAACCATTTCAGTTGAGTGAATTTACATCACCAAAATGTCTCTGCTTTACCGTGGGACCTCTGACTATCCAGGATTTGATGCCCTCTCTGGCCCTACATATTCCCATTTTAAAGCCAGAGTAACCAAGAATTGCTCCAGTTCCTCACTTAACCCATCAGGTTCCATCTTACCATCCAAACTACAATTACCCATGTGTGGCTGTACCATTCCTTTAGCTACTGCATACAATGAGGTCAGTCACCAGACTTGAGATGCCTGCAACCTCTACAATATTATGGACTGACTCTTAAACCCCGTCCAGGTTATGTATAACACCCACACAGCACTATCCACTGACCCTGGCCTAACTCCTGGACAGACAATGTCAGACAGGCCAACTGATTTTAGCATACTTCCAAACTGAATTCATAATGATAAGTTGGAAATAGATATAGTGACCATATAGAAAATGGAGCTCAGAAATGTTAACTAAAATGGCCCCGGCATATTGGCTGTATTTCCCGGCATCCTAAGTGACAGGCTAAGCGAAACTAATTGCTAACATAGCAATTTGTAAGAAGCCAGCCTAGCTGTATAAACAATCCTCCCTACAGATCCGAGAATGATATAGTACATAGCACTAGGTCAAAGGGCAGCCATCAGAGGAGTACTGGTGCCTCACGGTCTAGCTGTAACACAGTAATGAGGTTTGAATGTTTACATTTAAGAGCATCTCTGAGATCTGACTGTTACCTTGAAGAGCAGGAGAAGAATAATGGGGGCTAATGTCTGACTTTAAAGATAGTGTTAATATCTTAACCAGGTGGCTGCTGGTGTCTGTGTGTTAGATTTAGAGCATTTTTTGATGTGTAAGCTTACAATTAAGTATACTTTGATTAATATACTTTTCGATAGCCTAATGACACGGGACTCTGTATTGCGTGAGAAGTTATGTATAAATGTAACAACTTTCCCTATCGAGAGTGAGAGAATCCACTCTTTAGTACCCGACGTGGTCTAAGGTGGCTTTTCTCCCAAGCCTTGTTTGTATATTCGTATACTGACAGTCTTGAATAAAAACAGTGCTGTTGAAAGGTATTAATTAAGTGGTGGTTCTCTGTTCTTGGACAGGCGTTCACAAGAAGCCCAGGAGCTCAAGGCTGAGCTTCCACAATAACATAACCCTGACTGAGTGATTGGCAAGTCCCAGGCTTATTATATTTGATTGCCGGGACTGATTTAGCCCAATCGCCTAACTGCAAAGGCTAGGCTCCAAAGACTTGTGTGGACCAAACATCTGGCTGAGTTTGACCAATCCCTTTGGACAAGAAATGACCGAGCAATGAGAATTGATTATGGCAGTGCTCCTCGCCCCCCTTCCACCGACTGACTACCCTTGCCCTAGTAAGTCTATTTCTACGGTCCCTCGCACATACCACTGAGCTCTTTATGCACATGCCGTGTGTTTGTGATGTTAACTATTGAAACACATACCAACTCAGACTCTGATGCAGTGTGGTGCCATGTCCTGACATGCACCCCCCAACACTGCCGTTGACTCTTCGTTGTTGACTCTAACAACATGTTACATCACATGCTTTGACTTCTGAACAAAGGCTTCCACTTTGGGCAAAAGTTGCCTTCCTTATCTTATGCACTGAAGTGTCCTCTGTGAAAGAAAATCTGCTGCACAACTATGGATGCAAAAATACCACTTGAGGAACTGATGTTGGTGTGTTGTCAATGCTCAGTTCAGTGAAGCAATGGCCCAGAATCGAGCATTAATCCCAAGGTGCTCTTCTACAGTTGTAGCAATTCCAGTAAAAGCAAAGAGATGGAGCATTACAAATCTATCAGTTCAGGCAGATGGAAGTTTTGTATTGACCTGAACTGGAAGCAGAGGACTAAATTAGATTATTTATGCAGTCAAGTTTCTGAAGCATCAAGTTACTTGATTGGGCAAAAGTCATTTGGAAAGGAGAAGTTAATTCCAATGAATAGGGTACAGGTAGTTCTCCTATAACATAGTTGGGTTCCAGTGAAACCTGTCTTAATAGAAAAATTGCTTAATAGAAATAATAGGGCCTATTGGAAAAATAAGGTTGGGGCAGTCCAGCAAAAAAATATTCCTCACGAATTGCTCAAAAATCACCCAAACTTCTAACGCAAAGTATAGCACTGCCTGATTGAAGGTTGAAATCATATTTATTAATGAAACAAAGTAAACTTTACACAATACGTTTTTTAAAAAGTGCTAGAAAGCTGCTCTCTACGCAGTACCTCTCACAGAAAGCTGCTCTGTAGGCACATGTGCAGAATGCCATGACAACCGGCATTGACATTGCGCATGAGTGGACACTAGCACATGCGCAAAACAGTAAGAACATTGGCACATGCACAAAATAGCGCGGAGATGTTGGCATGCAAATCAGCACATGCACAGAACAGGGTATGTGAACCGAGCCCTGCTGGAATTGCGCCGTTGCCAATGGAGGTAAGCGTCCTCCAAAATACTATTTCCTAATTCTTCAGCAACTTCATAGCCAAATGGTGCTGCTGAAATGTGCGTTAACCCAGGACTACCTGTAATTAACCTGATGGCAAGAAATGAATTGCACCATCTAACAAAAAGGACTGGACTGTGAATGTTTAACTTGATGTCAAGAATCTGACTTTTAGGACTCTTGCCTAATTAAGTCATCATGTGAATCATTATTCTCCATACCCCAATGAGAAGAAAACTCCCCCACACGTCTGCAACTCAAAAGCAACTCGAACATTTGGTCAACCTAAGTCTGCTTTTGGAAGGCAAGCTAAATCCAGCAAATGACGATTTTTATACCTGGGCTATGCTTTCTTAAGCTAATAAGGAAGAACTGGCAGCAGAAAGAAATGCATTGACCCTATCTTTTCAATTGTCCAATCTGGGTGAAATGTGCCCTTGGGACTGCATGGTTGGCAAGGCAATTAGCTATATCTGAGCTGTATCATAACTGTAAAACTCCTCATTTCACAATGGCAATATCCTAGTCAGCATGTTGCCTCAATTTAAAGTGACTGTTAGGACTTCGGCCTTGTCCATACTTAAAATAACTACAGAAGTAACAGACAGCAGTACCAGAGAATTAAATTATGTCATCAGCTTTGATATTGTATCAAACCAAGCAATATGACGGAAGTATCAACGCATCAATTTTGTTTGACAATTTCTTGTGAAAATAGAAACCTTCTCAGGTTTCATTCTAGCCTTTTTACCATGGTGCTGGACTTGTGATGTGTGAAAATGAAAGTACACTAGATATCCAAAAAAGAAAGGGTTGTAAAAACTAGTTTATCAATATATCTTTTCAGAAAAGTATGCTGTTGGATGTGATATTCTGTATTCAGATTTATTATAATGACAACTTTGAGTTTAAAATTCTAATCATAAGCATAGTTGATTTTTGCATAGTTGATTTTTGATGTGTGCATTCAAAATAAGGAACTGCTTGCCCAGGCAGCAATTAGATTATTGAATGTAATGACTAGCCCTTTCCAGGAGATATTCTTGAAAATGTTGCAAACTTAAGGTTGCTGAAAACATGTACCAGTTTGCAATTGCACATGTTAGAAACAGCTGGATGTCCTTTAAAGTCATTTCAATAAAAAGGCAGTTAGAAATCTAAAATTGTTGTCACAAAATTTAGGGTGTGCATTCTTAATTTTCGAGTTGGAAGTCAAAGGATTAATTCTTGTGAAAACTTCCACAAACACACAACAATAATAAAGAGTTTGAGAACATCTGATTTAAAAATCTTCAGAGACTGAAGACAAAATAGCAATGAAATTCATTGTACATGTATAATATTCTTTATTTTTCACTTTACTATTTTTATGTTTGATTTCTGGCATCAGCTAGGAATACAGTGAAAATTTTCAGGAGTGCAGTTGCTTCTAATTATCATTTGAACAAATATGCTGTCCAAGATTCTTTAGCTCTAAGACAGAAATTGCAAAAAGACTGTAATTAAAGCTAAATAACATGAAACAAAATGGTTGATTATGTATTGGAATATTTCAACTAAGACAGGTAAATTTTGGTCACGATAAGCTTAAGGTAGAAAATCATTTCTTTAATATGTGCAATTGTCACCATGTGGAAAGTATATTTACATATAAATTCAATTATGTGACTGTGCTCACCAGTATTTGTAAATAGCTTTATTAATATATGTAACCGTATCATCAGAATTTCTCACAAGATTTCAAAATGAAAATATCTCTGCAAAAATAACCTAAATATCAATTAAACTATTTATAAAGCAAAAGCACAGGCTCAGAGAATTAATACATATAACTGGAAGTTCTAGTTAAAGTAGAATTAATTGAATCAATGTGAAATGAATTGTCCCTATGTTTGTAGGGTTCATTTTTCATCAATATTGAGGTATGTCAATGAACTGGATTTTAATGAAGACCCACTTTGTGATTTACCTTCAACTAAATAGTTCAATAAAAAAGTTAATTTTGCAATTATTCATGGAAGGCAAACTCCAAACACAGCAGTCAAAATATTACCAAACCATTGGAGATGGCTGGAAGGAGGATGTGCGGCAAAATGATAACAGAAGTCACCAGGAGGCAAACCTAATGTTTTTCCACTGTCACAAGGTATTTCTTAAGGCAGAAACACCAGGTGATTAATGGGTATACCAATGGCCATTATGTGACTCCAGCAGCATTTAGTTCATGTTGAAATATCCCTCACAATGCAAAGTCTGTCAAGTGCATTGAAGCAGCAATCCAGACACCTCACATGTGGAGAGAGATTCAAGCCTTTTCTTTTGAGGCTCCTTAGCCTGGAGATATCTGTGGACAGCAATGGCCACTCCCATAGTCTAACAGTGTTCCTCCAATGTTCATGTCTTTCATTGACTGGCCCCTCAACATTTCCAAATTTTTTCCTGGATTTAGAGGCCTGTTCTATTTTTGCCTATTCTATTGTCTTCTAAGGGATGGCATAGTGTAAAACAAGTGGCTTTTCAAATCATGTTAAATCATATTGCTAACTTCATTAGGTAAAATAATCTCCTGTACTCAGATCAGTTTGAACACTAACAATGTTGCTTGTTCATTCTGAATTATTGCTGTAACAACACCCCTCATTCAACTGTGTAGACACTGAGGAACCATCTTATTTTTGAACCTCACTTAAGTATTTTAGTGTCCAACTGTAGAAAATTAGATATATTCTGATCAGAGAAATAAGCTGGGAAGTATTGATCTCTTTTACACTAATGCAAAACTATAAGATTTGCCATGATGTAGCATTGACTGCATGTGATAGACAAGATAGATGGCATATCATGCTGAACATTTTATTGCATAGAGCATTGCAGGTTACATAAATTATGTTCTTCAAGGATTAAACACCTTATAGTTAATAACTCTGCAGTAGGCACTTTCTCAGGGACAGGATGATTATTGAGTTTGAAAAACAAATCCCATAGATTTATATTACTGCCCTATGTCTAGTTAAACAATAATGTCATCCAAGGCTGGTACTTGCAACATAATCTCATATGTGCTACTATGAATACTCCCATTCTAAAGAAAATACACTGTGTTGAAGCAAATCACAGCTAAAATCACAGTAGACATGAACAGACTAAAATATTCCACTGAGACACCAATTCATCATTTCACGCAATACAAAAAGGTGGAAAAAATGTGATTTTCTAAGCATACATGTTTACAGTCCTTAATTTAACTGGCCTCTTCTTTAGAATGAAAGCACTGTGGTTTCACTGTACCATTCTAAAACTTGATTTTAGCTAAAAGGCAAGTTGTGTTGGAGAGGTCAGGTAAACCAGTTATCATACGACCATAAGACATAGGAGTGGAAGTAAGGCCATTCGGCCCATCGAGTCCACTCCGCCATTCAATCATGGCTGATGGGCATTTCAGCTCCACTTACCCACATTCTCCCCGTAGCCTTTAATTCCTCATGATATCAAGAATCTATCAATCTCTGCCTTGAAGACATTTAGCGTCCCGGCCTCCATTGCGTTCTGCGGCAATGATTTCCACAGGCCCACCACTCTCTGGCTGAAGAAATGTCTCCACATTTCTGTTCTGAATTGACCCCCTCTAATTTTAAGGCTGTGTCCACGGCTCCTTGTCTCCTCGCCTAACGGAAAAAAAATTCCCTACCGTTCACCCTTTCCAAGCCATGTATTATCTTGTAAGTTTCTATTAAGTCTCCCCTTAATCTTCTAAACTCCAATGAATACAATCCCAGGATCCTCAGCCGTTCCTCGTATGTTAGACCAACCATTCCAGGGATCATCAGTGTGAATCTCCGCTGGACACGTTCCAGTGCCAGTATGTCCTTCCTGAGGTGTGGGGATCAAAACTGGACACATTACTCCAAATGGGACCTAACCAGAGCTTTATAAAGTCTAAGTAGCACAATGGTGCTTTTATATTCCAACCCTCTTGAGACAAGTGACAACATTGCATTCGCTTTCTTAATCACGGACTCAACCTGCATGTTTACCTTTAGAGAATCCTCGACTAGCACTCCCAGATCCCTTTGTACTTTGGCTTTACGAATTTTCTCACCATTTAGAAAGTAGTCTATGCTTTTATTCTTTTTTCCAAAGTGCAGGACCTTGCATTTGCTCACGTTGAATTCCATCAGCCATTTCCTGGACAACTCTCCCAAGCTGTCCAGATCCTTCTGCAGCCTCCCCACTTCTTCAGTACTACCTGCCTGTTCACCTAACTTCGTATCATCGGCAAACTTCTCTGGAATGCCCCCAGTCCCTTCATCCAGATCGTTAATATATAATGTGAACAACTGCGGCCCCAACACTGAACCCTGCGGGACACCACTTGCCACTGGCTGCCATTCCGAAAAAGAACCTTTTATCCCAACTCTCTGCCTTCTGTCAGACAGCCAATCCTCAATCCATACCAGTAGCTCACCTCGAACACCATGGGCCCTCACCTTACTCAGCAGCCTCCTGTGTGGCACCTTATCAAAGGCCTTTTGGAAGTCCAGATAGACCACATCCACTGGGTTTCCCTGGTCTAACCTACTTGTCACCTCTTCAAAGAATTCCAAGAGGTTTGTCAGGCATGACTTCCCCTTATTAAATCAATGTTGACTTGTTCTAATCAGACTCTGCTCTTCCAAGAATTTAGGAACCTCATCCTTAATGATGGATTCTAGAATTTTACCAACAACCGAGGTTAGGCTAATTGGCCTATAATTTTCCATCTTTTGTCTTGATCCTTTCTTGAACAAGGGGTTACAACAGCGATTTTCCAATCATCCAGGACTTTCCCTGACTCCAGTGACTCTTGAAAGATCTCAACCAATACCTCCACTATTTCCACAGCCACCTCTCTCAGAACTCTAGAATGTATCCCATCAGGGCCAGGAGATTTATCAAATTTAAGACCTTTTAGCTTTTCTAGCACTTTCTTTTTTGTGACATCAACCATACTCAACTCAGCCCCCTGACCCCCTTTAATTGTTGGGATATTACTCATGTCTTCCACTGTGAAAACTGACGCAAAGTACTTGTTAAGTTCTCCTGCTATTTCCTTATCTCCCATCACTAGGCTTCCAACATCAGTTTGAAGTGGCCCAATGTCTATTTTTGCCTGTCGTTTGTTTCTTATGTATTGAAATAAACTTTGACTATCATTTCTAATAATACTGGCTAGCCTACCTTCATATTTGATCCTGTCCTTCCTTATTACTCTCTTTGTTATCCTCTGTTTGTTTTTGTAGCCTTCCCAATCTTCTGATTTCCCACTGCCCTTGGCCACTTTATAGGATCTCTCTTTTCTTTAATACATTTCCTGACTTCCTTTGTCAGTCATGGCTGTCTAATCCCTCCCCGGATAATCTTTCTTTTCTTGGGGATGAACCTCTGTACAGTGTCCTCAATTATACCTACAAACTCCTGCCATTCTTGCTCTACTGTCTTCCCCGCTAGGCTCTGCTTCCAGTCTATTTTGTCAGTTCCTCTCTCATGCCCTTATAATACCTTTATTTAACTGTAACACCATTACATCCAATTTTGCCTTCTCTCTTTCAAACTGCAGACTGAACTCTACCATATAATGATCGCTGCTTCCTAAGGGTTCCCTTACTTTAAGACCTTTTATAAAGTCTGGTTCATTACAAAGCACTAGGTCCAGAATAGCCTGCTCCCTTGTGGGCTCCATGACAAGCTGTTCCAAAAAGCCATCCTGTAAGCATTCCATGAATTCCCTTTCTTTGGATCCACTAGCAACATTATTTACCCAGTCCACCTGCATATTGAAGTCTCCCATGATCACTGTGACCTTGCCTTTCTGACATTCTTTCTCTATTTCCCGGTACATGTTGCATCCCTAGTCCTGACCACTGTTAGGAGGTCTGTACACAACTCCAATTATGTTTATTTTGCCTTTGTGGTTCCATTATTCCACCCACACAGATTCCTCATCATCCGACGCTTTGTCATTCAGTGCCAGAGATTTAATTTTGTTCTTAACTAACAAGGCAACCCCACCCCCTCTGCCCACCTCCCTGTCTTTTCGATAAGTTGAAAATCCTTGGAGGTTTAACTGCCAGTCCTGACCCCCCTGTAACCACGTCTCTGATGCCTACCACATCATAATCATTCACTATGATCTGTGCCATTAGTTCATCTGCTTTGTTATGAATGCTGCGAGCATTCAGCTAAAGTGCCTTAATGCTAACTTTATCATTAGAGATATTGGAAGTCATAAGATGTCCTAAGTTTTCCTTCCTTTTTGCTGCATTCCCAGTCTGCCTCGAGTTTAGATCCACCTGCACATATGCTATCCTGTTGCTAAGCTTTCCATTTAACTCCATACTCCCTGTCACTTTCACTTTCCCTTCCCCCCAACTCAGAAGTTTAAAGTCCTACTGACCACCCTATTTATCCTCTTCGCTAGAACATTGGCACCTGATTGGTTCAGGTGGAGACCATCCCAACGGTACAGATCCCCCCTTTTCCAAAACTGATGCCAATGCCCCATGATGGAATCCCTCTTTCCCACACCAATCCCTTAGCCACGTGTTTAATTGCCTAATTTTCTTATCCCTATGCCAATTGGCATGTGGCTCGGGCAGTAATCCGGAGATTATGACCCTTAAGGACCTGTACTTCAATTTCCTTCCTAATGCTTCGTAATCCCCAAACAGGTCCTGCACCCTAGCTTTACCTATATTGTTAGTACCAACGTGGACCACAACAACTGGATCCTCCCCCTCCCACTCCAATATCCTTTCAAGCCGGTCGGAGTTGTCCCACAACCTGGCACCGGGCAGGCAACACACCATGTGAGACTCCCGATCCGGCTTGCAAAGGATATTATCTGTCCCCCTAATTATAGAATCCCCTAGAACCACTACTTATCTATTTGCTCCCCCCTCTTGAATGGCCTTCTGCACCATGGTGCCTTGGTCAGCTGGCTCATCCTGTCCAGAGCCCTTTTCCTCATCCGTACAGGGAGCAAGAATCTCATATCTGTTGGACAAGGTCAAGGGCTGAGGCTCCTCCACTCCTGAACTCAGGTTCCCCCTACCTGCCTCACTTACCGTCATACTCTGATGTGCCTGATCACTAACTGAATGTGAATTACTTAATGTCCCAGGTGTGACTGCCTCCTGAAACAAAGCGTCCAGGTAACTCTCCCCCTCCTGGATGTGCCGCAGTGTTTGAAGCTCAGATTCCAGATCATCAACTCGGATCTGGAGTTCTTCCAGCAACCAACACTTGCTGCAGATGTGGTCACTGCCATTCACAATGGGATCAGCCAGCTCCCACATCATACAGCTACAGCACATCACCTGCCCAGCCATCTCTGCTTAGTTACTTTGTTACTTTGTACAGGTTTGAGTTAGAATACTTTCTGAAACCTCTCTGCTATAGTCTTTTCCTAAAAAAGAATTAATATATTTACACAAAAACAAAGTAAATTTTTAACCAGTCACTGGTAAAGAAATAGAAAATACTTACCTTAAAAAAAACCAGAGTAGTTAAGGAGGTTAGAGGAGGAGGGTGGGTGGGAGATACTACGGTTGTAGAATCTCGGGTTTAGCCGCCTTCCTGATTTATATACTCACTGCTTTCCTTCCCGGCTGCCCCTCTGGTCGTCGTCACTTCCCCTGCTGCTCCCGCTCTTTCTGTGAAGAGAGAGAAAAAAAAACCACCGCTGCCTGCTACCAGTAAGTAATTTTAAAACAAACTGTCTTACCTTAGCTGTAGTCTTCCGGGTTCGTTTATACTCAGCCGCTGCTCCCATTCAAAAAAAAAATAACTGCAGGGCTCCTCAGGAAGGGGTTTCCACCACAAGGCTGAAACTGAGGACACTAGTCCAGTGGTGGGATTCCAATTATGGGGGAGCTGATCCTGATCTCAGATAAATACAGTGATGTTGGAACCTCAACGTATCTAGCGACTGTTGAGTGGAGGGAGTAGACTGGTTGTCATAGGAGTAGAAAGTTCCACAAAGCAAGTAGGAGATTATGACCATGAGTTGGGCATGGAGGGCACAATTGTGGTTATGACCTTTAGTTCATGCCATAACTTGATGAGAGCCAGTTGGATAAACCTATCTTAATTAACCATTTCTAACTGCTAGCCACATTTAATGAAATTCATTCTATCATGTTAGGAAGAAATATTAGGCTAAACATTAACAAACTTCATTGTGCTAAATCTGGTCTGATATGTGAGAATGAATAATCTGATTAATTATGATTTAGGTTGGCAGACCGGAACTCATCCTGGAACTCATTCTATAACCAATATGTCTCCTGCTCTGTAATGCATACAGAATTTGCCATTTTTGCTGATTACAATTCTAGATAGCTTGGATTTTCCTGGATGTCAATCCTTTGTAAATTTGGTAAAACATTATTTGAAAAAAAAACATATCTTAAAAGTAACAAATTCCATCGCTGTTTAAAAGGTAACATTTTTAACATGCTACACTGACAAAATATCATATCTTGAAGTAGATAATGCAATCAAGTTGAGGCAAAAATATTGTTTTTATCTTGATGGGTTGCATTTTCCTTCTGGGTCAAGAATCTAAGACAGGGCTAGTAGGAGGCCCGCTAACAATGACCCATTAGCAGCCCCAACATCAGAGGTGGGAGTTTCCAAGGTAGAGGAGAGATATACGATGCCTTCATGTTGAGGTGTCCGCTGAATACTTCACAGAATGGCTTGTGTCTACGCATCTGTGGCATCACATTATGGTGATCGGAGGGAGGAGTGAGTTCTGGATATCTGGTCTGCTGCCTCTTCTCATTGGTCATATGTTGCCACCATGGTGGGTCTCCTGGAAAATTCCAGTCAGCATGGGACAGGAACTTAAAAGGTCAGTTTAGTATCTTTATTAGCTACCCAGGGTTTGAGTGTGAGGCTACCTGTTCACCCCACTTTCTTGGCTCTTTGTAAAAGGTTGATGCTGAACAAGCAAACTAGTATGCATGCCAGTGGGAGAAATCCCAGGCTCACTCGCCCCTGTGCTATCCTCCATTAAACATTTGTTCCAATGTCTACAAACCATTCATTTGTAAGACTTATTCAACTACAATGGATAATGTAGAAATCAGCTTGTTGAACTAAACTGGTCACCACTACGGATTTTTTTAATGCATCTTCTGATTAACCAAGGGCTAATGTTAATCTTAGATTGTGGAAAGTGGATTTAAGTCCAAAGGAAACTCCTGTCAAATTTCTGGTGTATGTGATTCAAAGAAAGCAATTGAACAGTCTCAGTCTAGTTCCTTGCAGCTGCAAATCCAAGATACATGAATTGGCGCTAAATTGAAAAATTCAAAATTGCTATTATTGATTCAGATTCGGATTTCTGATTTTTCTTATAAAACATTACGAATGAGACATTTAAGAGAAATGGAACTGTAGGCAACTTTTAATTAAGCACAAGTTTTATCTATCATCAAATTTATTTCAACTATATTTTCCTTACCCATTGTAAATTAATTTCTATGATAAAGCTCTTAACTACTGTCCTGGGCTTTAGGGCTTCTTTTGTTATAAAACTTCAAAGATTTTATCATCAAAATGTCTGGATGTTACTGTGAGAAACAACGTAGATACATATCACAGGTATGCTTAATTAGCTTAATTTGTTTTCAACATCTATATAATGACTCCATTCTGCACATGCAACAATTCAGAGATTTGTTGGGTGGTATCAACTTCTTCTCTGCTGTAAATTTTATAATTCTCTCAAGGAGAACATGTTAAACTAGTGTAGCAATTTTAGTACAATTATTTTTCTGCAGAAAAATCGAGTAATTATTGCATCAATTTTGTTTGTCCCTCAAGGTTAGTGAAGATGTCTCAAAACCGCACTGAATATAAAAGATTACATGTAGATCAAGTGAAATCATTCGGTTTGGATAGTTGTGTGATAAGATTATTGATCTGACTGTCTATAATTTCCCTAATTTACCAATACCTCATTGATCTTGGCAGGAAAAAAGAATAACTCCAAACGATTCACAGAGGCTTTTACTGTAAATGTTACCTTCCACCTGGGCAGCAAATGAGCAGAATTAGTTTGAAAATTGCACAGTTCTATCTTTCTGGTAGTCCCTCCAAATTAGAAAAACAGTTGGCACAGAGTACAGCCATAGAAATAACCTTTGAGTGGAGTCTTTTAAAATGAGGAAGCTGTTGTGCTGTAGCTACCACAGTTTTCTGACTGACAAGGTATTGAAAGAAAATATAGTTGATAATCAATCTGCTTGGCCACTTTCAACATGTCCCTTTGATTGCCATCAAGTCCTGGAGCATGAATCTTCTCGCTCAGAGGTAGGGACACCATTCAATGCACCACAGGAAAACTCTCTGAGAAGCTTTGCATCTTCAACAGTCACATATCAGGTTGGTTTAACCAAATTATTTTGGATAATGAATGCATTGTATATGCTTATTGGGTCCTCCAGTGTGCACAAAACTCTGTTGCATTTTAAAAACTTGAAGGTGATCCACCAAGGCCACACTGCTTTAAAAAACGTATCAGAAAAGGAGTTAAGACTCCAGTAAGATGCTGTCTTTCTATTTCCAAGAATGTATATGCTGGATTTCATATGGATCATTCGATGAGCAATTTTATTCTCAGTCATTTGTCCATCAAAACTTCTATTTGGCGACAGTCAGTTTGCAATGACAGACTGTAAAAACAAACTAGGGGATGTATGCTTTGTTCAGCAATAAGTTATTAACCTCATAGCTATCCAATTGCCCTGATTTCAGATTTGTGTATTTGCAAATAAATTCAGAGCTTCTTTTCAAATCTCATAAAGCAGGTTTCTGAAAACTGTGGTCAGATATTATATCCATGACTTATTCAGAAATGCTGGCCAAATCAAAGATGGATGTCAAAAACGTTTTGAATTGTAGGGCAGTGCTGGTAAGAATATCAAAACAATAAATATCAATCTGGAGAGGAAACAGAATTATAGGGAAAGGACAGGAAAATGGACTTGAGGAATGTTGGATCAGCCATGATCCTATTGAGTGGTGGAATAGGCTCTACTGGACAAATGGCCAACTCCTGTTCATATTTCTTATGGTGTTTTGGTGAGGAGCAGGGGAGAATGGAGATCACTAGATGGATTACTAAAGATACAATTATGAAAATAATCATAAGGAATTTTGAACTTAGCAAATTATTGTGAAATATAGAGTTCCTAAGAAGAGGTAAGTGGTTGAATTTGAGGCTATCAATTTTAGAACAAAAAAGGTAATGAACACAAGAAAGCTTACAATAGTATAGTTAGTACAGATAGAGACATAATGCAAAATCTCACTAAGCTAAAGTTGTTGAAAACCATGGAGGGACTTCAAAATAAAAACTATATGCTACAGTGTGGGGAAGCCGATATTTCCACCATGAGCTGACATATCAATGTAGAGATGTAGGAACAAAGCAGAATCAATAGCGATTACAAAGTCTCTTTTCCTGTGGAAGGGTACTTTCTGGAATGATTAGATTAGACTTACAGTGTGGAAACAGGCCCTTCGGCCCAACAAGTCCACACCGACCCGCCGAAGCGCAACCCACCCATACCCCTACATTTACCCTTTACCTAACACTACGGGCAATTTAGCTTGGCCAATTCACCTGACCCGCACATCTTTGGACTGTGGGAGGAAACCGGAGCACCCGGAGGAAACCCACGCAGACACGGGGAGAACGTGCAAACTCCACACAGTCAGTCGCCTGAGTCGGGAATTGAACCCGGGTCTACAGGCGCTGTGAGGCAGCAGTGCTAACCACTGTGCCACCGTGCCGCCCACAAATATTTGTTTAGTTTGTTGGAAAATTGTGCCACTGGGCTTTGTTTACCCAAATCATCTTTTAACAAAATGCACTTATCCCCAGGTTACTAGCATCAATCAACATTTTAAAACCTCTGGAAAAATCAGAATCAGCCGGTGAGTTCATTTATTAGGTTGCCTTCAGCTTCTCAGAGGCTCCCTGGCGTTCTGCTGAATAGATCACACTTTAAAGTCAATTGATTACATTCTGAAGTGTACTCATTGTTGTAAACTAAGAAATCTGGTAGCTGATTTATGTACAGCAAACTCCACACAAGCCACAATGTGATGATGATCAGGTACTGCTCTTCTTCAAAACAGTGCCATGAAATATTTCCATGACGCAATCAAGAATATGATTGTTCAGTTTAATGTTTTATCTGACACACAATATCTCAATATATTGCACTGGAGCATCACACTTGGTTTTTATGCTTGAGTTCTGTAGTGGGACTTGAACGGACAAACTTTGTGATGTGGAGACTATATTACAAATGGCTGACACTCATTGTTTTTAGTCTCTGGTGTACACTCTCTTCAATCTTAGCAGAACTTATACACTTAATGGTAAGATTCTAGGGAATGTTGCTGAACAAAGAGACCTTGGAGTGCAGGTTCATAGCTCCTTGAAAGTGGAGTCGCAGGTAGATAGGATAGTGAAGAAGGCATTTGGTATGCTTTCCTTTATTAGTCAGTATTGAGTACAGGAGTTGGGAGGTCATGTTGTGGCTGTACAAGACACTGGTTAGGCCACTTTTGGAATATTACGTGCAATTCTGGTCTTCTTTCTGTTGGAAGGATGTTGTGAAACTTGAAAGGATTCAGAAAAGACTTACAAGGATGTTGCCAGGGTTGGAAGATTTGAACTATAGGGAGAGGTTGAATAGGCTAGGGCTGTTTTCCCTGGAGCGTTGGAGGCTGAGGGGTGAACTTATGAAAGGCTGATGAAGGGCTTTTGCACAAAATGTCTATTTTCCTGCTCCTTGGATGCGCCTGACCTGCTGTGCTTTTCCAGCATCATCCTAATCTTGACTCTAGTCCCCAGCATCTGCAGTACCCACTTACACTTAAATAGACAAGGTCTTTTCTCTGGGGTTGGGGAATCCAGAACCAGAGAGCATAGGTTTAGGGTAAGAGAGGGAAAAATATAAAAGTGGACTCAGAGGCAATATTTTCACTCAGAGAGTGGTGCGTGTGTGGAATGATGGAGAAAGTGGTGGAGGCTGGTATGAACAGGAAGGTTTGAAAGGTCTGCTTCCATGCTGTACATCTCTATGAACACTTTTGATTATTTCTATAACAAATTTGTTAAAGGTACAGCTATTATGCTGAAATTATGTATCAATTTCCAGTAAGACCCACATGTTCCTAATAACATTATAATTTCTCAATTAGTTTTAACAACCAACATTACCAATGAATTCCAGCGGTTTTGCCCAGGTTCAATCAGGTGATTTCCTATCATAGATTGAATCTCTGTTTATATATGCATTTATTTTTTTCTGGGCTTAACCAACAAGGATGTTGTTTTATTGGTATTGACTTTCTTATGTCATCATGTCGAGCAAATATAATATATCCAGGTGTATCTCTACAGATTGCCTTTATTTTCTCAAGGGTCTTATGGTATACTTTCATTGTCCTTGTGACATCGTAGATGGGGTCATAGAAACATGGACATATAATATTGAATATTCATCTTTTTGTCTTAAGCATTTTTCCCTAATCAATTTTAATGTGCATCCGATCTTATGGCCATAAATCAATTCCAATGGACTAAACCCTGATTGAATCTATCAGGAAATCTCTAGTAGCAAATGATAATCATTTGTTCCAATCCAGTGGATATTCATTACAGTATGCATTAGAATGTTGCTGACCAAAGAGACTTTGGAATGTATATACATTGTTCCTTGAAAGTGGAGTCACAGGTTGATAGGATAGTGAAGAAGGCATTTGATATGCTTGCCTTAATTGGTCAGTCCCATTGAGTATAGGAGTTGGGAGGTCATGCTGTGGCTAGACAGGACAGTGATTCAGCCACTTTTGGAATACTTCATTCAATCCTGCTCTCCCTGCTATAGAAAGGATGTTGTGAAACTTGGAAGGGCTCAGAAAAGATCTGGAGGGTTTGAGTTATTGGGAGACGCTGAACAGGTTGGGGCTATGTTCACTGTGGTACCCGAGTCTGAGGGGGTGACCTTATAAAGGTTCATAAAATTATGAAGGGCATGGATAAGGTAAGTAGACAAGGAGTCCAAAACTAGAGTGCAAAGATTTAAGGTGAGCCGGGAAAGATTTTAAAGGGACCGAACGGACAACTTCTTCACACAGAGGATGGTAAGTGTGTGGAATAAGCTGCCAGAAGAAATGGTGGAGGCTATTACAATTGCAACATTTAAAAGGCATCTGGATGGATATATGAATAAGAAAGGTTTAGAGGGATATGGGTCAAATGCTGGCAAATTGGGCTAGAGTTATTTAGGATATTTGGTCAGCATGGATGAGTTGGACTAGAGGGTTTGTTTCCATGCTATACATCTCTATGACTCTATGACTCTAATAATGATTTTGAGAATTAGATGGAGTCCTTCAACATTCCCTGTGCCTGCAGATGATATGCAGTTGACTTCAATTATTTTATACCCAAATTGCTGATAATACCCCAGAAAAATATAGACATGAAGTTAGAGCCATGTAGAGATTGTATAGGTTTATATCTTAATTATTAGTGTAAGTTAGTTTTTCCACTTCTACCTTAGTTATAATTGTTCTTAAAAGGAATAACTTGTGGAAATTGAGTTGTCATATCCATACTGGAAAGGATAGACTGATATTTTACATTTGTTTTGAGTAATAGACTTACATAATTTGCTAACACAACTAAAAGATTCTTCAAAAACTTATATGAGTAGCAAAGGTGCTGGATTAAGCTACGTGTTGAGGTTTTCCCATTATCTGAAACGTATGATACATTTTGCAGATATACACTATGTTCTTATGAAGTATTGGCCACATAAAATACTGGTATTTTGATGTTTGCGCCTTTTGCACTCCTATATGTCTTGCCTGGGGACTTTCCAATATCTGGGCAGTACCGTTATGTGATGAACGAATATCTATACTTTATCCACAGGTCTGCAAGCATGTCCCCATTTCCTGATCAGGGCTTTATTTTAATGCAATAAAACTCTGAAACTCTTTCAACCTCAGCTTCAGTGTGAGCTATCTGCTAAACTATTGACCTCTGGCAGCAAAACAAATACTGGGGACGTTGGAAATCTGAAACAAATGCTGAAAATTCTGGAGAAGCTTGGTTGTTCTGGTAGGATCTGTCAGGGAGAGAGAATCAGAGTTAACATTTCAAGACTAACTTGATTATTCTTTAAAAGAAGAGTTATACTGACTCAAAACTCCACTTCTCTGCTCACAAAAGCTGCGAGACCAGTTGATAGTTCTCCAGATTTTTTTGTGTTTATTTGTCTCTTTATGAATATCCTTCCTGATTTACAATTAACAAAGACCTGCCAAACACTTATTTAGAATTACTCTCATTCTTAAATAGAGTTTCAGGCACTCTAATATCTACTTGTCGTATTACTTTGCAATCTAGTAATGGACTTTGTTTAGCCATCAATCTGTTGATGAAAAAATATGGGGAATAAATGTTTGCAACTTTTAAACCTGACTTGGAGTTTCCATCATTAGATGTACAGCTATAAACTTTCACTAACGTTAAATCACATAATAGGAATAATTTTTGAACTACCCTGACTTCCAGACAACTCTTCACTCATCATGTTTACCAATATTTTGTTTTTCATGGTAGTCTCTGGAGGGAAATTGGAACATAGGCTAAAGAGGGCCATTCAGCTTTAAGTCTGCCCTACTATTCAATACAATCATGGTTGATCAAATACTTCAATATCTTTTACCCACCCCATCCCTACAACCGTTTACATCATGGTTAGTCAGAAACCAATCACTCTCTACCTTAAACTAAGTCTGAACTGCCACAGCTCTAGCAGAGAATTCACAACATTCACAGCATTCTGAGTAAAAAATATTCTCATCATGGACCGAAGTGGCATCTTCCTTATTTTTAAATCATGCCCTCTGGTTCTACACTCCCCAACAAGGGGAATTATCTTTTGTGCATATACCCTGTCTATTTCTATTAACCCTCATAAATTTCTGTGAAATTACTTCTCATTCTTCAAAACTTGAGAGAATACAGGCTCCAGTTTCCAGAATATTTCTTCAAAGGGCAATCCTACCACCCTGAGAACAAGTCTGTTGAACATTCATTGCATTGCTTGTCTGTAGACCAAAACTGCAAAAGTACTCCAGATGCGGTCCAATCAAATTCCTATACAAATGAAGCAAACTTCTCTAGTTCTCTATTCAAAACGTCATGCCATAAAGGCCAATATTCCATTAGCCTTCCTAACTGCCTGCTGTATCTGAAGGTTAAATTTCACTAACTTATCAACAAGGAGAACTATTCTTCATATGTTTCTCCTACTGAATTAGCTCACATTTTTCCATTGGGTATTCTATCTGCCATGTTTTTGCACAATCTTCCTCCAGCAAATTAATTTTATTTCCACTGTATCATTTAACATAGTTATGGGCTGCATCATTTGAAAAGAAATTGGTTGTAATCCCTTTCAAATAAAAACCTTGTATCTCTCATCCACCCTATCTAATTCTTTTACACTTAAAGCAGTGTTTACCTCTGATCTCTTACTTGTCATTAAAGCTACAATTTGATCCATGGCATTTTCCTTCTGAATACCCTTTTCAGATTCATTCTTCTGAGCTCAAATATGCCCATGGACTTTCCTCACAACTTTCAGCATTCTGAGCAAATGGATCCCATTTTGTTCCAATGGGAACTGTTTGGCTTTCACTTTTCACACTGAACCTCAGCACTTCCCTTTCTGATCTGAGGATGAGATCTTGGAGAATTCCCAGCCATCCATTATTTACTTAGCTACTTGTCTTCCTTTCTTTCTCCTACGCTCTTTCTTTTCAGACTTTATAAAAGAAAGAATGTTGAGTTTTATGGATTAGATAATTTCATCTGCCTTTATTTTCTAGGAGAAAGTGAGGACTGCAGATGCTGGAAATCAGAATGAAGAGTGTGGTGCTGGAAAAGCACAGTAGGTCTGGCAGCATCTGAGGAGCAGAAGAATTGATGTTTCAGGCAAGAGGCCTTCATCAGGAATTTACTATTGTTTGTCAAGCATTTGGAAACCTTTTGCCCTTAAAAGTAGTTTCTTATTATGGAATGCCTCGAGATAAACATCTAACAGAATGCCATACAAACGTTCAGCTTCTCATGCTCATATCCACCTGTTAAAACACATAATTGAAGTAGTAGCACAGCATTTGGGTTAAGTGGAAATACAAGAGAGAATGGTACTCTTGATAGTAGAACATGAGACTTGGGTGCTATTGAGTTATGTTCAAAGCAGTCAGAGAATATGAACAAGTTAACTCTTTCAAATTCACCATAGGTTTGTCCCGGCTGTTTCTTTAAATTCCAAAATGTTTTGCCTATATTCAGCAGAAAAGTAACTCATATGCAACCAATACAGTTGTGTTTCATAGTATCCCAATCCTTAGAAACCTCCTTAGGCAGTGAAACATGAATTCCCTGTGCTTTACTGTCAACTGGATGGGCAGTGTCTAGTTTTCCTTTGGCCAATTCATTTATTTCACTATTTTCTCAAAGGACATTAAAAACGTCTCCACATCAGTATCCTCAAATTTTGGTAAGAAAATTGAAAGAAAGAATTGAAGCAATTTAAACACTTCCTCACTGGACTTCAGATCAGGACTCAGATTCTCAACATCAGAATTGGCAATAGCATCTGACTTCTCTTTTTCAAACTGCAGAATTTTAAGCTTTTACTTACAATCTCTCTCATTTCTCTTGCTCATTTCCTTTGCAACTCCAACTTGAATTCCTATTTTCCATCCTTTTAATTCTCATTCTTTCACTTCACTTTCCTTTCAGAATTCCATCTGTAACATTTTCATATTCTCTGATTGCTTTGCACATAATGAATATCACCCAAGTCTGATGTTCTACTATTAAGAACACCTGGTCTCTCTTTTTTTCCACTTAATCCAAATGCTGTGTTACTATTTTAATTATATGTTCCATTTGAGCTTTAAAGGTAACTTACTTGTCTCCTCAGTCAACCTGACTGTTGTAGTTTTGCTTAAGACAGTCAGAGAAAACTCTGCCACCTACAGCAAGCTATTTGCAACTTTCTGTCCCAATTCTTACATTCAGCACAAAGCATTGTGTTTGCTTTACCTTTATCACTTCTAATACTACAACCAAATCCTCAGCCTCAAAATAATCCCAGAGAGGCCCAAATCTTTAAACATCACCTAAGTGGGAAAACACACCAATGTTCAAGCATCATTACTCCCAGCATTCCTTAAACATTAACAATTTAATCCAATACTGAAGGTTCCTAAATTATGTGCTTTTTTGACTCAGGTTCACCGATTTCTCTGATCAGTTCCTTGTACTCAACAACAACTATTGTTTCTTACAAATTGATAAGTTCTTTACATGAAACTGTGAACGATCAACATTTAACTTTATAAGCTGAAGCACTAACATGCTATTAAAATCTCTAGGAACACATACAGACTAACACAGACAAAGAACAAAAATGGTATCATGAGTGGATTAAGAAAAAGAAACTGGTAAAAAGCTGTTCAGTGACATCAGTTCCAAGAACTCGCTTTGTTCTCTGTTCTCCCTTCTGCATTCTTTAATAAAGAGCATTGTTATACTTTTTTTTAATAATCTCTTAGTTATTAATTAAAGGTAAAAGCTTACAGCAACTGATGGGAGGAAATAATTTGTTTTCTACGGGCTTTGATAACTCTTACTGCAGAGAGTTAGAAAACAAAAATATGTTCCTTCAGCATCTAGATATTTTATCTCCCTCTTTCATAAGTGTTTAACTCTCTGCTTACGAGCCAGTCAGCAAGTTGATGTCAGCTTTTAGCATCTAAAATAGTGACAACTGCTCAAATCTGTCAGCAATCTGTTGATTGTCAATTCTCACGCTGCACACAAACTCCAGTGCCACGCTGACTTATATCTCTGCCCCCACTGTTTGAAAAGTACCAAATGAAAATACAACTCACAATGAGTTCTAATTACTTGATTTTTGAAAGTACAGCAATGCCTTGCACAGTGCTTGGCTTAAACAGCAATTTCCCCATTTTATTCATGATCTCAAAAAGAGCATGAAGAAAAATTAAAAAAAAGAAAAATGACAAGATGGAAAAAGCTTATAAGATATCCATGATCCTCACTCAAAAGTGAGTTAGAGTTGTAAATAGTATGATGATTTCAATGCTAATAAATAACTCAGAACATTTTAACATTGATCTACTTTGCAGGGAGGTGTTGTATTAGTGTAAAAGTGTCAGGAAGGATTACTGATGAGGAATGCATTTTTGTTATCTTCTACAATATAATGATACATGGATTCTGGGGAGAACAGTTTAGGATCTAGTTGGTATAAGACTGATCATCTGGATTTTCCTCATATTCTTTGTATTGTATACTCATGTAATTGCCACATAGTTGCTACCCTGCAAGCGAATATATCTCATTTAAGGCAAGGACCTCTCCTCATTAGCCAACCAAATGGTTTTCCTCTACCAAGTAGGCCAAGTGAGACCTATAGATTCCCATCAGGAAAGAGGATGCAGATTGTAAATCCACCTGACAGCTCATGATGAGTAGTGCATTAGAGTAATGTACATGCCTTGGAGTGCAGACAACGGTTATTTAGCCCATTGACTGCACCAATCCTCTGAAGAGCATCCCACCCAGACCCACTGCCCCATCTCTGTAAGTCTGCATTTACCTTGGTTAATCCAACTAGCCTACACAGTGCTGAGCATTCATCTTCTAACATGGTCTAGGGTGTTGTGGATTTGATTTAGCTTCCTCCTACATGCTGGCTGCATGTTTTAATGAAAATTATTACACAAGCCTTCAGCAGCTGGAAGAACTGAACATTCAAGAACACTGCAGAAGAGAAAAACATTATGACCAGCTTCAACATGGCTAAATCTACAATTGAAGATATTATAGACCTGGTAAAAGATACACACCAGTAAGAGGATACTTGGAACTCATTGGATTTGAAGTATTAGTCAGTCCAAGACAGTTAAAGGTTGCATCAAGTGTTGACAATCTGTAGGAATAGTTCTGGATCAAAATCGACTGAACTGCAAATGGACATGCTGGGCAAGGGAAACTCTTTTGCAAAATGGTACGGCTTACAGACTGAGAAAGCAACAATTAAGTGAGCAACCTACAGTTCAGATCAAGCATCAGTGCCACAGTGAATGGCTACTGCAAAGTATGGCTATGCTAAAGGAAATTGCTATGGAAGCAATTTAAAATGAGGTTGTAAACTGAAAGTTAGGAAGTCTGATATACAGTCATAGGGGAGTACGTAATTTAAAAAGCTTAAGCAAAAACCTCTAATGGAAATAGAAAGTTTGGAAACTATTGAGACCACAGAAGAGGGGAGAACAAATACTTAAACTGCAGTAAGTGTGAGAAGCTTTTATTTAAACCACACACAGCAGGACTTGTCCAGACAATAACTGAAAGCAACAGGGGTTAGCATTAGAGGTGCAGACAGAGGCAATCATCCAGAAAAAGAACTTGAAGCAATGTGATTAATCTTATGGAATCCCAGAGAGCAGAGTTCACTCTGTAAAGATGTTTAGAGACCTCTAAAACTGCAGGCACTGGGTTTCATTCAGTAATGCCATTAGGAGAATAGGAATTGTGTATTAAGGCTGCAATTTGTAAGGTTTGTTGAAAGAGGGTTGTGTGGCATCAACATAGAAAGAGAGACAGAGTTAATGTTTTGAGTCAGATATGCCTCTTCTTCAGAATTGAAAGTGACTGAAACAAAAAGAATTTCTCAGAGAATGAGGTAGAGTGAATGGAACAGATGGTGAAAGTGTACAGAGCAAAAGACAAAGGAAATGTTAATACTGGTAAAGGAGATATAGAGATATAATAGAGGTGTAAACGATAGATGTGAAAAGAAGAACCTGTTTGCTGAGAGCAAAGCCAAAAAGATACAAACAAACCACAGAATGGTTGAACTCAATGTTGAGTCCCAGGTGCTGTAAATGCCTAAGCAGAAAATGTTCCTTTAAGTTTGTTGGAACACTTTAGCTGGCCCAGGATGGAAGTGTCAGCATGGGAGCAAGATCATTTACTGAACTGGCAAGCAACTGGAAATTTAGTGTCATTCTTACAGTGAGGGAAAACACATTCCTCAAAGCAGTCACTCAATCTGCATCTGCTGTTGTCAGTCTAAAAGGACAGTACGTTGTGAGCAGTGAACGTATTAGACTGGATGTACAGGTGTAGAGATAAAATGTTGCTTAACCTGGAAAGTAGGATTTGCGTCTTGTATCATGAGGTGAAAGGCAAGTGTTACATGTGCTGTGGTTGCTTGGTAAGGTGCCATGGGGAGGGTGAAGAAGTGTTAGCATTGATGAAGGAGTGGGCCAAGGTGTCATGGAAAGAATGGCCCCTCTGGAATGTTGATAGTAGAGAGGAGGGAAGATTGTTTGGTTTTGGTTTGGCTTACAGCCTATAACTGGTCCAGGTAGTATAATGCTTACTATTAAAGGAATTCCAAAATCAACTCTGCGACACAAGGAGAGTCAGATAGTAAAGAACTTATACATGCTTCACAATAAAGAATTCTCATTCTTGAGCACTAAATAATGTTTTGACCTGAATCTTCCTCAAATGGTGGAATGAGTCAAATTAGCTAAAGTCAAAATCCAATTGTTGAAAAATAGCCAGTCATGGACAAACAGGTCAAAGGACATTCAAAAAACAATTGGTGAAAAATTTATGAAGGCTCTCTAGGCTCGTGACAGAACTGTATTTTGTATTGTCAGTAAGATGCCTGGATGATTCCTAGTGGTCTAGGATGCAGGCTTCAAACCTATAGCTCTCTACCAACAGAGTGGTTTAATTCCACCTTCCAGGCACAGTGTGAGTAGGGGTTTGTGTTTAACTAGGCAGCACAGTAGCTCAGTGGT
This sequence comes from Hemiscyllium ocellatum, assembly GCF_020745735.1. Lineage (NCBI taxonomy): Eukaryota > Metazoa > Chordata > Chondrichthyes > Orectolobiformes > Hemiscylliidae > Hemiscyllium > Hemiscyllium ocellatum. Next base: position 32,953,387 of record NC_083426.1, on the reverse strand, counting down.
TAGCACTGCTGCCTCACAGCACCATGGACCCCGGTTCGATTCCAGCCACAGGTGACTGTCTGTGTGGAGTTGAGATTAGATTAGATTACTTACAGTGTGGAAACAGGCCCTTCGGCCCAACAAGTCCACACTGACCCGCCAAAGCGCAACCCACCCATACCCCTACATATACCCCTTACCTAACACTATGGGCAATTTAGCATGGCCAATTCACCTGACCCGCACATCTTTGGACTGTGGGAGGAAACCGGAGCCCCCGGAGGAAACCCACGCAGACACGGGGAGAATGTGCAAACTCCACACAGTCAGTCACCTGAGGCGGGAATTGAACCCAGGTCTCTGGCGCTGTGAGGCAGCAGTGCTAATCACTGTGCCACCGTGCAGCCCTGTTTGCACATTCTCCCCGTGTCTGCATTCTCCAGGCGCTCCGGTTTCCGCCCACAGTCCAATGATGTGCAGGTCAGGTGAATTGGCCATGCTAAATTGCCCATAGTGTTAGGTGCATTAGTCAAAGGGAAATGGGTCTGGGTGGGTTACTCTCCAGAAGGTCGATGTTGTCTTGTTGGGCTGAAGGGCCTGAGGTGAAAATGTGTTGCTGGAAACGCGCAGCAGGTCAGGAAGCATCCAAGGAGCAGGAAATTCGACGTTTCGGGCATAAGCCCTTCATCAGGAAGGGCCTGAGGGCCTGTTTCCACACTGTATTGAATCTAATCTAATCTAAAGCTGTGACTATTAACACTGAAGAGTGTTTATAATGCAAGAATCTAAAAAGTTTGCAAGGGATCTGTTAACTGTTATACTCCACTTGATCTTACTGAATAGATCTTGTATCTTCAACTGAAGCAACACAGTTTGCTGAACAACTAACAATGAAGGATTCATGTCTGCTATTAAATGTAGAAGAGGCACAAGTTAAAGCAGAAATTTCATTCCCGTACCCTCCCAGGAAGAACCTTCAGTACTAGTAAGAAAGAACGTGCCACTCAAGAGACAACCCTCAAGTTGCTCATCTAAGAAGGATGTTGATTTCACCAGTACACAATCACGAAGAGACAGTAAAAATGTCAAAGTTAGGAAAATGTTGAAATAAATAGTCTACACAGTTCATTCCTGATGAAGGGCTTATGCTCGAAACGTCGAATTCTCTATTCCTGAGATGCTGCCTGGCCTGCTGTGCTTTGACCAGCAACACATTTGCAGCTGTGATCTCCAGCATCTGCAGACCTCATTTTTTACTACACAGTTCATTACACATTTTTGGGTAGACTGAAAATAGATACTGCATAGATTGTAGATACGTCACGTGCAACTCCATGGAAGTCACCACTGTGAAATGATCAATGTCCCCAGATTCAGAACACACAAGAAAAGATGTTGCCTATTTCAGTGATCCAGGATACAGCAAAAATCTAAATATGCAATTTCAACAGGGCATTCATCCTCCTTGGAGGAAATTCATGCGATTTGCATTTGTCCAGCTATTATAATAAAGCAATTAGCAAGTTTTGAGAAGATTTGTAGCTCAGGTTGAGGTTCTGGATATAGGTTTGCTCACTGAACTGGAAGGTTCATTTCCAGACGTTGTGTCACCCTACTAGGTAACACCCTCAGTCGCCTCTGGGCAAAGCACTGCTAATAATTCCTGCTTTCTATTTATATGTTTGGTTTTCTTTGAGTTGATGATGTCATCTCCTGTGGTTTCAACAAGAAATGACATTTTCCATTTTCAAAATAAAATGACATTATAACAGGAAATGACATCATCACAGGAGATGATATCACCAACCCAAAGATAACCAAACATATAAATAGAAAAAAGGAATTATCAGCTGTGCATCACCCGGAGGGCCACTGAAGATGCTACCTAGTAGGGTGACGAAACATCTGGAAATGAACCTTCCAGCTCTGCAAGCAAACCTACATCCAGAATAAGGCAATTGCCTGTTTCAATAGGAAAGACAGCCTCAGTGAAGGAAATCAAAGGATCAAAGGCCCTACAGTGAAAGGGGCTTTTCAGACCTCACACTGTCAAGATCAGAATCAAAGTCACCAGTCTTCAATACAGAGACTGACATTCAAAGAGAAGATTCTGGGAGAATTGTAAAACTTCCAGCCTGCCTGAAAATGAAAATGCTATGATCTGAGGGGAGATGGGCTAATGGTAAAAGTAATTATACACACAAATGGACAAATATTCGTAATGTAAAAATAATCGAGGGAAAAGATTGTGGCAAGGCCCAAAATTAGGCATTCTAAATTGACCCACAGCCAGAGAAATTGAACCTAGCAGCAAATTAGACAAACTAAATTAAACAGTTAGTTATCAGATAAGGAGAACAATGGAAACCAAGGTCAAAGGGGTTACAAATGTTCAGGGGAAGCAATTATTACCAGCCCAAAGGTTGTACATTGGAGGGGTATCGATCAGACTTTCTGGCACCTTGGCTTCCAGCCCGTGCCTGAGGTCATGCATCTTACAACTCCCCACATGGCAACAGTACAGGGTGTTGTTACAACACCATTGAATGACATGAACTCAACTCATGACTGCATTTGGCAAAGGTTCAGGCAGATCCAGCACAATATGGAGGGTGGGGGATAAAACACACTCCTGAAAGCCAAATCCCAGAAAGATCCACCTTTGTAGAAGAGAGTTGGCCCTATGTAGGAGAAGAAGGAGGTTCCAATGGCCCAGCTCAAACATGTGGATCATGGTGGGTGATATCCTTTCTCAGACAGATACAGCTAGATAGACAGTGAATATTGTTGGAATTTGGGAGATGCTCACATGGTGTTTTTAAGAAATATTTTGTTCATAAAAGTACATTGATTCGTAAATCGAATTCTGTATCCCTTTCTCTGCCTCCCTGACTGAAGCACTTGGATAAAGTGGGCGGCACGGTGGCACAGTGGTTAGCACTGCTGCCTCACAGCGCCTGAGACCCGGGTTCATTTCCCGACTCAGGCAACTGACTGTGTGGAGTTTGCACGTCCTCCCCGTGTCTGCGTGGGTTTCCTCCGGGTGCTCCGGTTTCCTCACACAGTCCAAACATGTGCGAGTCAGGTGAATTGGCCATGCTAAATTGCCGTAGTGTTAGATACGGGGTATATGTAGGGGTATGGGTGGGTTGCGCTTCGGCGGGTCGGTGTGGACTTGTTGGGGCGAAGGGCCTGTTTCCACACTGTAAGTAATCTAATCTAATCTAATAAAGTGTTTTTAATACATAAACATGAACAGGTGGAAGTGTCAAAAGCATGGACAATAAGATGCTGTATAAGGGTGCAAGAGTCTGGAAGGATTAACATTGGAGAAACTCTTCAGCACCACCTACTATGACAATATGACCTGGACTTGAGAGGATAAAACTGCTTAGGTTCTGAAAGAAGTAAGACTTTCATCTGGCCCACCCTTTTAGTCTCTGTAATAATGATCATCAGATTAATATACCTTGTCTATAGTTGCTGTCATTCAATTGTTACAATTCTGATGGGAGGATTATGCTGGTAATCAAGCCTCAGTTCTCCACAAATTTTTAAATGTCCAATCGAATCATCAAGATGCTTAAATCCCTTTACTTTTGCGGTTATCTAGAGTGATAGTAGCACAGGTTTCATCAATAAATACAAAAATGTATTTATTATGAGCAAGCATAATCTTTAACAAGTGGCAAAATAAGTTACTAACTATTGCTATGCACCTTTAAACTATATCCTTTTAAACTCAGGTGTACATTAATTCATATAAAGATAGGACAAGAAAGGACAAATAGCCCTACATAAATAATATATGTGGGGATAAATTGGCTAACAGAATTTTGTTGACAATGTAGTGAAATGAACAAACTACCAAGGCATAATGAAGAAACTTTTTCACAGCTCTTTCAGTTTCCATTGACAGGGTCATATTATTATCAGCTGCAGAGTAACAGAAGATCTGAAATTTGAATAGGCAGTCAATTTGACCCAAGTCTTTCATTGAGTCAGCAGTTCAATTTTCACAGTCTTTGAGTAATGTGTTTTACTCTCAAAGAGAATGAGAAAGTGGGAAAGACAGAGTTGGTTCCTTGTAATTCTGTCCACAACTGTAAAGGTACTTTTTCCCCAGACAAGACAGAAAGAGAGATCTGTCTTTGCTGCATGCTTCTTGGAGGTCTCTTTCCAAATGCACATTCCCCTGTCTGTGGCAAAACAGAAAATAACAGTCCGAAGGCAGTTGCTAAACAACTTACTGCCCAATCTTCCCACCACTGGTTTGTAGCGAAAATAAAAAATCTGCCTCATTGTTCTCCAAATAGTTCTGCCTTTTTAAAGGTCACTGGAACTTTTGTAAACCATAAGTTTTACAAACCATAACCATCACTGCTACACTTTTGACATTTGACTTTCAAAAGGTCACATAGTAAACTCTGCAGCACTGGCATTACCCAGAATATTAATTCGTTGGTTTTCATTCCAGAAAGTACATGAGGTTATACCACAATAAACTGCATTTTGTTGAAGGCAAAATCCTCTTCTCACTCATCTGCCAATGGATTTCCCCCACCACTATAGACCAAATAGACTCTGGAGAGACCTGCCAGGGAAGCAGATAGTAGACAAGCAGGAGATTGGAAGAACTCAGCAAGCTAGGCAGCATCTGGAGGTGGAGAAGTCAACATTTCAGGTATAACTCTTCTTCAGGAAAGCAGATAGTGGCAACATATCTACCTGATAGCTCATGCAACCTGATGGAGGGTGGTGAGGATTTACCTTGAAGCTATAGAATCCATTCCTATGGATTCCTGTCAATATGGCTGTACATTGCAAAGGGAAATGAAACAGAAAACCTTGGTTGATCATAGTAGGGTGCAATGCCAGCAAGAGTTAAAGAGGAATAAAGTATGATTAAAAGGCTTAACAATCTCAGAAGCCAAGCTAAAATGACAATATGGAGAAAAGCATCTGTATTGAAAAAGGAATTCTGTGAAAATCTTGAAGCAAATAGAAAACATCTGTTATCCAGAAAGTATAACAAAGAACAAGCCTTAGCTGGAGGTAAGTTAGCAATCAAAGACAAAGTAACAGCTCTAATTGTCAAGGAAACTTTAAATATAAAATTCTTGAGTATAGGTAATAAATACATGGAAAATAAATTGGCTATATTTAAATTCATCGAGGAGAAAGTGAGGTCTGCAGATGCTGGAGATCATTCCTGAAGAAGGGCTTATGCCAGAAACGTTGAATCTCCTGTTCCTTGGATGCTGCCTGACCTGCTGCGCTTTTCCAGCAACACATTTTCAGCTATATTTAAATTCATCCCACCTCACCCTCTTCCCCATGACAACATGAAATATGTTAACTTTGCATTCGGGTAGAACTGTAAAGTGGCAATCCTTGCCTCCATTCACTTCCATCTGAAAAGACAGTTTAGAACAGTGTTGTTAAAATAATGCAAACCTTTCTGAGGTTCTGAGTGCTCAGGGTACACTGGTGCAAGCACCAAAGACTGTTGCCATTGCCACCAAGCATATATACCTTGCAACTTTTGATTTCTGACAAACTAACCTCCTAGGCTTCACTTTAGCTAGGCTGCAGAACAAGTCACAAAACTCCTTTCATTTATCTTTGTTTTTATTACACTTAAATTAATACGTCCCAAAACATTAATGATTTTACAGTAATCTCAGTGTAGCAATCTTACAGATCTCATAATTATAGTATTTATAAAATAACTACACTTAAGAAAGCAGACAGACTTAAAAACAACTGCTCAACGTTTGTAAAGTGGCAGTGAAAAAAATTAAATTTATCGATATTGGATTAGAAGTAGACCCTTCGACCCTTTGAATTTCCTATACCATTCAATGAGATCATGACTGATCTGATGATCCTCAACTCCAGTTTCCTGCCTTTTCCCCATAACCTTTAATTCCCTTACTGATTAAAAATTGTCTATATCAGTCTTGAAGCAGAAAGATATTTCCACATAAAGGCAAGGAGTCTTGGAGGAAATAACTTTATATTTTGTTTTTGCCATTATTTTATTGACAGTTATGAATCAGTTTCTTGACATTCAGGAATCCATCATGAATGGATAGTTAATAGTAATGCAAAGGCATATATACCATTATTCTTGCACAAACTTAACGAACATTAGCACAGGTTTTGGACAAGATTATGTAACTGCAGTCTCAGTTGAGGAACTTACAGTATAATGAATGGAGTTTCCTACCTGGGATCAGAAGGAAAAGTATTTGTAATAGGCACCTTATAGGCTGTTGCTTCCAATCTATGTATTAAATCAAGGAATTGTCTTGTTCCATTGACTTAGAGCCCCGTGTCTGCCTGGGTTTCCTCCGGGTGCTCCGGTTTCCTCCCACAGTCCAAAGATGTGCGGGTCAGGTGAATTGGCCATGCTAAATTGTCCGTAGTGTTAGGTAAGGGGTAAATATAGGGGTATGGATGGGTTGCGCTTCGGCGGGTCGGTGTGGACTTGTTGGGCCGAAGGGCCTGTTTCCACACTGTAAGTAATCTAATCTAATCTAATCTAATCTAAAACAAATTTCATCACTGCATACTTTCCTTGGTCCTCTGCTTTGTTAGACTACTTGTCAAACATTTTATCCTAGATGAACTGCATGTTTCTCCGGTTAAACACGGGGAATACTAAATCCTCCATTATATTTTTTTGTAAATCTGTGTGATATTGCCTCCGCGACTATGATGTCTTTCATGAGGTGTGGTGCCCAGAATTGAATTCAATAGTCTAGATGAGGTCTGTTAAGTCTCGGCAACAGTAAGGCTTTGATCTCCTTCTATTACATTCTGATCACCTCAAAGTGAAGGTGAAACATTCCTATAATTTCTTTAGCTATTTTGTATCTATTCACTAGGCTTGGTAAACACTTTACCCAATTCCTTTTGCCCTCTACAGATTCAACATATTATCATCAAAGAAGATATTCTGAGTTGCCATTCTTGGATCCTAAGTGGATTTTGTTACTTTTCTGTACCTTTCACAATCTCTTTATGTTTTGTGATTTGAAGTTATATCACAACCTCTTCACTGTTTCTGGGTCAAAAATCTGAAAAGTTCTTTCTGAGATCATACCTTCACCTCTTGCAATCATCAACATAAGGGATTGAACACACATCCCTGTCTACTTTGTATTTCACTCGTTTCAAAATAATATTTAACAGGGATAATAAATTGACTGATTAATCGTTTAAGAGTTTTAAGAGTATTTGGAGATAGATTTTGAAACCATTGGAGTGAAAATCAGATAGATTGCATCTCGAGTGAGTTAATTGACTCTACTAATTACTGTATAGGTAGTGAAGATGAAAGCATATCTTCTGAGTCAATAAAAAGGAGTCAATTAAAAATTCATATTTTTCTTCCTGTGTACCATTCTTGAAATACACTCCATTTCTTACATAATGATACAAAAATTGCCAGAAATGTGCAAATAATCATTGTTGCCTCCTGAGACAATATAAATATTACAGATTGTAACTCTCCCTGTTTACGGTAGAAGTTAGCTTTGGATGTGATAGTAAACAGATTGGAATTGATTTTCTGTTTGTAACTTTATTCATGGTCTTTGATAATATTTATTTTAAAAAAACACACATACAAATCTGGGAATATATGTTTAATACAACATGGTTAATCCTACAGTTTTATTTTAGAAAACAGGGCAGCACGGTGGCACGTTAGCACTGCTGTCTCACAGTGCCAGAGACCCGGGTTCAATTCCCGCCTCAAGCGACTGACTGTGTGGAGTTTGCACGTTCTCCCCGTGTCGGCGTGGGTTTCCTCCGGGTGCTCCGGTTTCCTCCCACAGTCCAAAAATGTGCAGCTTAGGTGAATTGGCCATGCTAAAAATTGCCTGTAGTGTTAGGTGAAGGGGTAAGTGTAAGGGAATGGGTCCGGGTGGGTTGCGCTTCGGTGGGTCGGTGTGGACTTGTTGGGCCAAAGGGCCTGTTTCCACACTGTAAGTAATTTAAAAAAAACTGAAACAGCTAACTTTATAAAATGTTACAGTAGATTTTATCTCTGTGTTATGGGATGAACAAATTGTAAACCCAATGGATTGAGTTTTCTTTGTATTTCTTGGCAACATCATGACATTTTAAAATTTGATTTTAAAAGCTGAGATAATTGAGATTATTTTGAGTTCTTTCATGCAATGTGGGTGTGTTGGAGAATTGTCCAATTACAGATAAAGGCCGTACAATTTTTGTACGGATCTTGTGAAATTGACAAACACTGATTTATTTTTCACGATATTGTGGGAAGAGAAATTGATTAGACTGATGCAAAATGAGACTTTGCACAGTTAGGTCAAGGATTCTCCTCCTTAAGCAGCAGGAACAGTCAGTTTTATAGGGTTACAGCAGTGTAATGTTAATTACAAGACAATGCAGTTTTGATTACTGTTAATAGAAAACCATTGCTTGTCCAGCAGTATCCATCAGTTAACAATTGTCACAGAAGGTTTAGCTAATCTGCAGAAACATGTGCTAATGTCTAGCATCCTGGCTTGAATAGGTTCATTCTTGTCAGCAATCTTGGTACCATCTAGTCTGCATAGGCTTTGTGGGGATTGAGTACCTGGGAGACAGGGAGTGCCCTTGGGGCTTCAGGAACGACGATACTATTGTGAGGTAGGAAAACCAGTCAGCAGATCATCTAGGTAACATATTCCTTCAGTCGTGAAACTGCTTAGGTAATGTCTAATTTCACTGTTTGTTCCTGACCTGAATGTGTTGAAAATGTGTTGCTGGAAAAGCGCAGCAGGTCAGGCAGCATCCAAGGAGCAGGAGAGTCGATGTTTCGGGCATGAGCCCTTCTTCAGGAAACCTGAAGATTCCTGAAGAAGGGCTCATGCCCAAAACGTCGACTCTCCTGCTCCTTGGATGCTGCCTGACCTGCTGTGCTTTTCCAGCAACACATTTTCAGCGCTGATCTCCAGCATCTGCAGTCCTCACTTTCTCCCTGACCTGAATGTGGTCAAGTTGAGGTGCCAGTGGCATTACGGCTGAACTCTCTTTGGCTAAAAACAAGTATGGTTTCTGTGAGCGTGGTGGGCAGGCAAAGTGGTTTGCTCTTCTCCTACAGAGTGTCACTGGCAAGGCCAAGATTATTGCTTATCACTATTTGCCTTTGGGAAGATGGTGGTGAACCACCTCCTTGAAGTACTGCAGTCCATGTAATGAGGTAAACTTCACTCTCTGCAGGCAAAAAGCAGCACCATAGCCCAGTAACACCTCAGGACAGGTTCACCTGAAAGCCGTCAAAATGAAAAGAGAAGTGCCTTTCTTTCGGAATTTCAAAAAAAAGCTATCACAACAGACAAAGGCAGCCTGGATAAGAAGTGGCTGCAAGAGGTCAGTTTCCATGTGTAGCTCAAGAGAAACTAGCTTCAATGCCACATGAAGACAAATCATTGGCTGTAAAACTAGAGGGCATAAGTTTAAGGTGAGAGGGCAAAGATTTAAAAGGACCTGAGGAGTAACTTTTTCACACTATATATGAAATGAACTGCCAGAGGAAATGATAGATGCTGCTGAAGTTACAATATTTTAAAGACATTTGGGCAGGTACATGGATAAGGAAAGTTTAGAGGAATATGAGCCCAACACAGGCAAATGAGACCAGTTTAGTTCAGGAAACCTGGATGGTTGGGCTGTAGGGTCTGTTGCTGTGCTGTGTGGCTGTGCGACTCTATGACTTGACTCCACTAAAGTAAGTACAATTCTCTATATTCAATGATTCATGAATTAGCATTGTAATGTTGCAATTCCACAGGACAGTTACACATAAGATTAGGTGCCAAGTGCCTCCGCCAGATGTCTCATGAACAATCAGTGTCTGTCACTTCATTGCAGCTACAAAGGTAGTACTACTTACCTCATAGTGGTACTGCCTCTGACACATCTGCCCAGGTTTACTCTAAAACAAGAATACTCAGCAGCTCACCCACCATGCCTTTCAATTTGCCTGTAGGAGAATCTAGACCTAGATTGTCATAGTTTAAAAATAAGGGATTGCCCATTTAAGACAAAGATAAGGAAACTTTTTTTTCTCTCTGTGAGTTATGAGTCAAAGTCTTATGAGGAAATTATGGCTCCTTTACCTGAACATGTTAGTCAGCCCAGTCCGCGTTCACTCAATACACTGACAATGTCTAAAAACAACAACAAGAGCACATATGACTGCGACTTACTGTGAGTGTTTTATGCTGGTCAGGGCATCACCCTCTGCACTAAGATGAGAAATATTACATATGACCGAGACTTCTCATGAGTTGGTTAACATGGAAAGGCTTCGCCTCACATTCTGTAATTGTTCTGCAAAGAAACAGCTGGTTATGGAGGAACAAAGTGACAGAAGAAGTTGGTACCTATTGCAGCTGGGAGGAAGTCAATTACCTCACAGTTGGATTCTTTTCAAATATTTGATTCCCGATTTTGCCTGACAAGACGACACCCATTAACATGATTCAAATGGGTTGCATTATTAACAAAGAAGGTTATAAAATAGAGTACTAGAAATGATGGGGAACACAAGGCTTAGTGAGAGGGAGGAACTGAAGCAAATCTTATTTGTCGATAAATAGTGTTGGAGAAATTGATGAATTTAAAGACAAATAAATCGCCAGAGTGTGATAATCTACATCCTAGAATACTTAAAGAATTGGTCTCGAAATAATAGATGGTGGTCACCTTCCAAGATTCTTTAGATTCTGGAACAGTTTCTACAGATTAGAGAATAGCTAATGTCTCTACTTTAAAAGAGAGATAGAGAGAAAACAGGGAGTTCTAGAATAATGAGTTTGTTGTTGGTTAATGTGGAGTATACGAGAGTCTATTAGTACGGATTTTATAGCAGGGCACTTAGAAAGTGTGAACCTGACATTATCAGCATGGATTTATGAAAGGGAAATCATATTTGACAAATCTACTAGAATTCTTCAATCTTGTAACTAATAGATAGTAGTTAATCAGGGGTAGCCAGTGGAAGTGGTATATTGCGACTTCCAGAAAGCTTTGACAAAGGCCCATATAAGAAATTAATGTTTAAAATTAAAGTGCGTGGGATTGGGGGCAGTATATTGAGACGTATAGAGCATTAGTTAGCAAACAGGAAACAAATATCAGGGTATTTTTCTGAATAGCAGGCAGTAACTAGTGGGGTACTACAGCAATCAATACTAGGAGGCCAGCTATTCACTATATATGTTAATTATTTACACCAAGGAACTAAATATACAATCAAAAACTTTACAAATGACATAAACCTGTGTGGTAGGGTGAGCTGTGAGAAGGATGTAGAGATGTTACAGTGTTATTTGAACAGGCTGTGTGAGTGGACAAATGCATGGCAGATACAGCATGGATAAATGTGAAGTCATCTGTTTTGGGAGCAAAAATAAGAAGGCAGATTTTTATTTGAATGAGTGTAAATTTGGAGAGGGGAATGTTCAACAAGACCTGGGTGTCCCTGTGCACCAATAAGTGTGCAGGTGCAGCAGGCAGTAAAGAAGGTAAACTGTATGTTGGCCTTAATGGTGAGAGGATTCTGGTACAACAACAAGAATGTCTAGCTGAAGTTATGTAGGGCATTGGTGGGGCCACACCTGCAATATTGTGAGCAGTTTTTGCTCTCCTTACCTGAGGAAAGATGTTCTTGTCATAGAGGGAGTGCAGTGGAGGTTTACTAAATTGCTTCTTGGGATGGTGGGACTCATGTATGAGGAGAAATTGATTCATTTAGCATGTACTCACTGAAGTTTAGAAGAATGAAGGGGTTATCTCATAAAATTCTAACGGGACTAGAGAGGTTAGATGCAGGAAAGAAGTTACTGAAGGTAAGCAAATCCAGAACCTGAGGTCATAGCATGAGGTTAAGGAGTAAATGTTTTAGAACTAAGATGAGGAGACATTTCTTCACCTAGAGAGCGATTTCACTTTGGAATTCACGACCACAGAAAGTGGTATTATTACATGTTTTCAAGAAGGAGGTACATGTAGCTCTCTTGATTAAAGGGATCGAAAGAAATGTGGAGAGAGGTAGAGGGCGAGATTAGTGAACTGAGCTGTGATCAGACAGGATCATAATGAATGATGGAGCAGGCTTGAGGGTTTGAATGGCCTACTCCTGTTCCTATCTTCTATATTCATGGCAATGTAACTAATGCAAGTGTGGGAGTTTTCTCACTATGCTCATCAAGAAAGACAACTCGCCTGAAGGATTCTGTGAACTTAAGAATAAAATAAATCCACTGGCAGCAAGTTAAGTTTTTGCCTTCTTCCCAATTCATTTCTCTCTTTGAAAAGCTCTGGGTAGGTCCGTAAGATTCTGACATTTATTTCTTTATGCAATCCAAACTTGAGAGTGCTTGTTGGTGTCACTAAATTCTCAAATAGGAAGATATTTGATTGTCCAATATAAAGTTTCCTTGACTAAAGAGAATCCTCAAACATTGTAGCTCACTTGGTATTCCTAAACTCTTCAAGTATTGCATTCTGGTAAACTGTTGAACTTGTGGATTAAAATTAGGCTGTGTGAGACTGATGATTTAATGCTTAACACACATTCATGAAATGTATTTGTCTGCTATTTTCACAGGGGCCTCAGTACAATTACTGTAAAGGCAAAACCTTTTATTGAATTTAGTAAGTTTTTATACACTAACATCAATGTAAATTTACCTCACTAATCCTGTAATGGAATCAATAGGAATGATTGAAATAACAATATTTCAGCTTTATAAAAGTAAATTTCCAATGAGAAAATCTTAAACTAAACCTTCCAAGCAAGAAGAAAGTAGCAGTATAATCAGATGAGGATTGTTGAATACTGAGGCTTAATTGATGAAAAGAAGCCTAATATACTTTGTCTTGGAGTTTTATATCACAGGTGAGAAAATACTCCTATCCGTCTATGTGTCGATGTGTTTGTAATTGAATCCAGTAATGGATGTGGTACTAGAGAGAATGAAATGATACCTCATCAGTGTGCATGGAAGTAAAGTCTAATATTGATTTCAAACCATATCAATGGACTAGAAGATGTTTAAAAATAAATTAAAGGTGTACTAAAGTTTGTGTTGCCACCAGGGAGTTGTAAGCAAAAGTACAAAAGATATTACAAACGAATAGTACGGATACATGCTGTATTTGTCCAAGCTGTTCATTTTAAGCTGCACTAAAGTCCAAGGAACAAAATAATAGTAACTTGATTGCATTTAAAACAACAAGATTCTCCTGAGAAGGTTGTTATTAGTTAAAAATGGTCAATAACATCTTTACCTTCAATGTGTAATTTTTTTTAAAATGGTCAGTCAGTCCGATCTGACAAAGGAAGTTAAGAATTGATCAGACTAAAAGAAAAATCTTACAAGAGGGCATAAGTGGTAATAAATCTGTGAACTGGGAGGCTTTTAGAATACAGCAAAGGAGGACTAAGCACTGATAAGGAAAGGAATAGAATACAAATGTAATCTAGCCAAAAACATTAAATCGGACTTTAACATTTTCCAGAGGAAGCAATGGATATAATGGAGGTAGGTTGATTTAAAAGTAGAATCAGGAGAATTTATAATAGGAACAATGAAAGGATTCTGGGTAATCCAAGATGGAGGATGGGAAAAATTTCTGGCTGTAACAGTTGCTCCTTTTTTGAGGTATTTTAGGTGGTGGTGGTGATTTCCTTGAATTTCCCAGGAGCTACAATTACTGTTTTGTATGCTGTTGCATTGTTTTGGAACATTGGAAAAAAAAATCAAAACAACAGCAGTTTTAAAAGGGAGAAGAACAGACAAAGGAAGCACATGGTGAGGTCAGTGCAGGAGAGAGAGATAGAGAAAGAAACTGACATTGCCTTTGTTGTTTGAATTCATGAATCACTGGACATCGGAGTGCGTCTGGGAAAACTAACAAACAGTGAAATTCACAACTGATCTCAGAGGAAATGTTGGGTGAAGTTCACAGCACAGAATCAGATAAGTGTATTGTTGTTTTAAGTGTGGCCTATAGAATGTCTGCAGTAGTGAGTGGACTGGGTTCTTTCCTGATTATACATTTTTAAATATAAGTCTCTTAATTAAACTTAAAATGTAAGCCATAACTGTTAATTTAACCTGGGGCAGTGTTTGTAAAGGAATAATACAGTGTTATTTTCTGAGTCTTAGATTAGATTAGATTAGATTAGACTTACAGTGTGGAAACAGGCCCTTCGGCCCAACAAGTCCACACCGACCCGCCGAAGCGAAACCCACCCATACCCCTACATTACCCCTTACCTAACACTACGGGCAATTTAGCATGGCCAATTCACCTGACCCGCACATCTTTGGACTGTGGGAGGAAACCGGAGCACCCGGAGGAAACCCACGCAGACACGGGGAGAACGTGCAAACTCCACACAGTCAGTCACCTGAGTCGGGAATTGAACCCAGGTCTCTGGCGCTGTGAGGCAGCAGTGCTAACCACTGTGCCACCGTGCCGTCCATAAACTGTGCCACCGGGGGTCTGTATATTGTGAAGGAGCAAAAATGGCCTTTAGAGTGATGTGTGCTTGTTGTCAGGTGTGGGAGTTTAAGGGTTACTGCGGATTATATCTGCCATAAATGCTGTTGGATGTGAATCTTATCAGATCGAATGGATCGGTTGGAGAGACAGTTAGAAGCAATGATGAATTTGCAACAGCAACAGTATGTGATGGATGGCAGTTGTAGGAAGGGGGGAAAGTCTCAGATACAGTCACATAGATGGGTTAACTTCAGGAAAGGTAAGAGAGGTAGGCAGCTAGTGCAGGACCTTCTGTGGCTATATCCATTTCAAGCAGGTATGCTGTTTTAGAAAATGTAGGGGCTGATGGATTCTCAGGGGAATGTAGCACAAACAGTCAAGTTTCTGGTATTGAGACTGGCTCTAATGCAACAAGGGGTATGTCAGGTTCCAAGAGATCAATTGTGTTAGGGGATTCTCTATTTTGAGGTATTGACAGACATTTCTATGGCCAGCAGTGAAAAAGCAGAATGGTGTGTTGCTTCCCTGGTGCCAGGATCAAGGATGTCTCAGAGAGGGTGCAGAACGTTCTCACGGGGGATAGAGGCCAGCAAGAGGTCATTGTCCACATTGGAAACAATGACATAGGAAGGGAAAAGGTTGAGATTCTGAAAGGAGATTACAGAGAGTTAGGCAGGAATTTAAAACTGAGGTCCTTGAGAGTAGTAATATCTGGATTACTCCCGGTGCTATGAGCTAGTGAGGGCAGGAATAGGAGGATAGAGCAGATGAATGCATGGCTGAGGAGCTGGTGTATGGGAGAAGGATTCATATTTTTGGATCATTGGAATCTCTTTTGGGGTAGAAGTGACACATACAAGAAGGATGGATTGCACCTAAATTGGAAGGGGACTAATATATTGGCAGGAAAATTTGCGAGAGCTGCTTGGGAGGATTTAAACTAGTAAGGTGGAGGGGTGAGACCCAGGGAGATAGTGAGGAAAGAGATCAATCTGAGACTGGTACTATTGAGAACAGGAGCAAGTCAAACAGTCAGGGCAGGCAGGGACAAGGTAGGAGTAATAAATTAAACTGCATTTATTTCAATGCAAGGGGCCTAAAAGGGAAGGTAGATGAACTCAGGGCATGGTTAGGAACATGGGACTGGGATATCATAGCAATAATGGAAACATGGCTCAGGGATGGGCAGGACTGGCAATTTAATGTTCCAGGATATAAATGCTACAGGAAGGATAGAAAGGGAGGCAAGAGAGGAGGGGGATTGGCATTTTTACATTACAGCTGTGCTGAGGGAGGATATTCCTGGAAATACATCCAGGAAAGTTATTTGGGTGGAATTGCGAAATAAGAAAGGGATGATAACCTTATTGGGTTTGCATTATAGTCCTCGTAATAGTCAGAGGGAAATTGAAAACAAACGTGTCAGGAGAGGTCAGCTATCTGTAAGAATGATAAGGTGGTTATGGTAGGAAATTTTAACTTTCCAAATATAGACTAGGAATGCCATAGCGTTAAGGGTTTAGATAAGATTGAATTACTTACAGTTTGGAAACAGGCCCTTCAGCCCAACAAATCCACACTTACCCTCCTAAGAGCAACCCACCCAGACCCATTCCCCTCCATTTACCCCTTCACCAAACACTACGGGCAATTTAGCATGGCCAATTCACCTAACCTGCACATCTTTGGACTGTGAGAGGAAACCAGAGCACCCAGAGGAAACCCACGCAGACACGGGGAGCATGTGCAAACTCCACAGAGACATTTGCCCAAGTCAGGAATTGAACACAGGTCCTGGTGCTGTGAGGCAGCAGTGCGAACTGCTGTGCGACCGTGCCGCCCAATGGAGAGGAATTTGTTAAGTGTGTACAAGGACAATTTCTGATTCAGTATGTGGATGTACCTACCAGAGAAGGTGCAAAACTTGACCTACTATTGGGAAATAAGGCAGGGCAGGTGACTGAGGTGTCAGTGGGGAAGTACTTTGGGGCCAGCAACCATAATTCTATTAGTTTTAAAATAGTGATGGAAAAGGATAGACCAGATCTAAAAGTTGAAGTTCTAAATTGGAGAAAGGCCAATTTTGATGATATTAGGCAAGAACTTTCAAAAGCTGATTGGAGGCAGATGTTTGCAGGTGAAGGGATCGCTGGAAAATAGGAAGCCTTCAGAAATGAGATAACGAGAATCAAGAGAAAGTGTATTCCTGTCAGGGTGAAAAGAAAGGCTGGTAGGTATAGGGAATGCTGGATGACTAAAGAAATTGAGGGTTCGGTTAAGAAAAAGAAGGACGCATATGTAAGGTATAGATAGGATAGATTGAGTGAATCCTTAGAAGAGTAAAAAGGCAGTAGGAGTATACTTAAGAGGGAAATCGGGGGGCAAAAAGGGGACATGAGATAGCTTTGGCAAATAGAATTAAGGAGAATCCAAAGGGTTTTTACAAATACATTAAGGTCAAAAGGGTAACGAGGGAGAGAGTAGGACCTCTCAAAGAACAGCAAGGTGGCCTTAGTGTGGAGCCACAAAAAATGGGGGAGATACTAAATGAATATTTTGCAACAGTATTTACTATGGAAAAGGATATGGAAGATTTAGATTGTAGGGATGTAGATGGTGACAGCTTGCAAAATGTCCATATTACAGAGGAGAAAGTGCTAGATGTCTTAAAATGTATAAAGGCGGATAACTCCCCAGGACCTGATCAGGTGTCCCCTAGAAATCTGTGGGAAGTTAGAGAAGTGATTGCTAGGCCTCTTGCTGAGATATTTGTATCATCGATAGTCACAGGTGAGGTGCTGGAAGACTGGAGGGTGGCTAACGTGGAGCCACTGTTTAAGAAGGGTGATAAGGACAAGCCAGGGAACTATAGACCAGTGAGCCTGACATCAGTGGTGGGCAAGTTGTTGGAGGGAATCCTGAGGGACAGGATTTTACATGTACTTGGAAAGTCAAGGACTGATTCGGGATAGTCGACATGGCTTTGTGTGTGCGAAATCATGTCTCACAGACTTGATTGAGTTTTTTGAGGAAGTAACAAAGAAGATTGATGAGGGCAGAGCAGTAAATGTGATCTATATGGACTTCAGTAAGGTGTTCGACAAGTTTCCACATGGGAGACTGGAAAGCAAGATTAGATCTCATGGAATACAAGAAGAACTAACCATTTGGATACAGAATTGGCTCAAAGGTGGTGGTGGAGGGTTGTTTTTCAGACTGGAGACCAGTGACCGGTGGAGTGCCACAAGGATCGGTGCTGGGTCCTCTACTTTTTGTCAGTTACATAAATGATTTGGATGCGAGCATATGAGGTACAGTTAGTAAGTTTGCAGATGACACCAAAATTGGAGGTGTAGTGGACAGTGAAGAAGGTTACCTCAGGTTACAACAGGATCTTGACCAGATGGGCCAATGAGCTGAGAATTGGTAGATGGATTTTAATTCAGAAAAATGCGAGGTGCTGCATTTTAGGAAAGCAAATCTCAGCAGGACTTATACACTTAATGGTTTGGTCCTAGAGAGTTTTGCTGAACATAGAGATCTTGGATTGCAGGTTCATAGCTCCTTGAAAGTGGAGTCGCAGGTAGATAGGATAATGAAGAAGGCAGTTGGTAAGCTTTCTTTTATTGTTCAGAGGATTGAGTACAGGAGTTGGGAGGTCATGTTGCGGCTGTACAGGACATTGGTTACGCCACTGTTGGAATACTGTGTGCAATTCTGGTCTCCTTCCTATCGGAAAGATGTTGTGAAACTTGAAAGGATTCAGAAAAGATTTACAAGGATGTTGCAGGGTTGGAGGATTTGAGCTATAGGGAGAGGCTGAACAGGCTGGGTCTGTTTTCCCTGCAGCGCCGGAGGCTCAGGGTTGACCTTATAGAGATTTAAGTAAAAAGTGAGGTCTGCAGATGCTGGCGATCAGAGCTGAAAATGTGTTGCTGGTTAAAGCACAGCAGGTTAGGCAGCATCCAAGGAACAGGAAATTCGACGTTTCGGGCCAGAGCCCTTCATCAGGAATGAGGAGAATGTGCCAGGCAGGCTAAGATAAAAGGTAGGGAGGAGGGACTTGGGGGAGGGGCGATGGAGATGTGATAGGTGGAAGGAGGTCAAGGTGAGGGTGATAGGCCGGAGTGGGGTGGGGGCGGAGAGGTCAGGAAGAAGATTGCAGGTTAGGAGGGCGGTTCTGAGTTGAGGGAACCGACTGAGACAAGGTGGGGGGAGGGGAAATGAGGAAAATGGAGAAATCTGAGTTCATTCCTTGTAGTTGGAGGGTTCCCAGGCGGAAGATGAGGCGCTCCTCCTCCAGCCGTCATGTTGTTATGTTCTGACGATGGAGGAGTCCAAGGACCTGCATGTCCTCGGTGGAGTGGGAGGGAGAGTTAAAGTGTTGAGCCACGGGGCGGTTGGGTGGGTTGTTCCGGGCGTCAGAGGTGTTCTCTGAAGCGTTCCGCAAGTAGGTGGCCCGTCTCCCCAATGTAGAGGAGGCCACATTGGGTGCAGCGGATGCAATAGATGATGTGTGTGGAGGTGCAGGTGAACTTGTGACGGATATGGAAGGATCCCTTGGGGCCTTGGAGGGAAGTGAGAGAGGAGGTGTGGGCGCAAGTTTTACATTTCCTGCGGTTGCAGGGGAAGGTGCCGGGAGTGGATGTTGGGTTGGTGGGGGGTGTGGACCTGACGAGGGAGTCACGAAGGGAGTGATCTTTGCGGAACGCTGATAGGGGAGGGGAGGGAAATATATCCCTGGTGGTGGGGTCCGTTTGGAGGTGGCGGAAATGACAGCAGATGATACGCTGTATGCGGAGGTTGGTGGGGTGGTAGGTGAGAACCAGTGGGGTTCTGTCTTGGTGGCGGTTGGAGGAGCGGGGCTCAAGGGCGGAGGAGCGGGAAGTGGAGGAGATGCGGTGGAGGGCATCGTCGATCACGTCTGGGGGGAATCTGCGGTCCTTGAAGAAGGAGGCCATCTGGGCTGTACGGTATTGGAACTGGTCCTCCTGGGAGCAGATGCGGCGGAGACGAAGGAATTGGGAATATGGGATGGAGTTTTTATGGGGGCAGGGTGGGAGGAGGTGTAGTCCAGGTAGCTGTGGGAGTCAGTCGGTTTATAGTAGATGTCTGTGTTGAGTCGGTCGCCTGAGATAGAAATAGAAAGGTCTAGGAAGGGGAGGGAGGAGTCTGAGACAGTCCAGGTGAATTTGAGGTCGGGATGGAAGGTGTTGGTAAAGTTGATGAACTGTTCAACCTCCTCGTGGGAGCACGAGGCCGCGCCGATACAGTCATCGATGTAGCGGAGGAAAAGGTGTGGGTGTGGTGCCAGTGTAGTTGCGGAAGATGGACTGTTCCACATATCCAACGAAGACACAGGCATAGCTGGGGCCCATGCGGGTGCCTATACAGTACAGCCCAGATGGCCTCCTTCTTCAAGGACCGCAGATTCCCCCCAGACGTGATCGACGATGCCCTCCACCGCATCTCCTCCACTTCCCGCTCCTCCGCCCTTGAGCCCCGCTCCTCCAACCGCCACCAGGACAGAACCCCACTGGTTCTCACCTACCACCCCACCAACCTCCGCATACAGCGTATCATCCGCCGTCATTTCCGCCACCTCCAAACGGACCCCACCACCAGGGATATATTTCCCTCTCCTCCCCTATCAGCGTTCTGCAAAGACCACTCCCTTCGTGACTCCCTCGTCAGGTCCACACCCCCCACCAAGCCAACCTCCACTCCCAGCACCTTCCCCTGCAACCGCAGGAAATGTAAAACTTGCGCCCACACCTCCTCCCTCACTTCCCTCCAAGGCCCCAAGGGATCCTTCCATATCCGTCACAAGTTCACCTGCACCTCCACACACATCATCTATAGCATCCGCTGCACCCGATGTGGCCTCCTCTACATTGGGGAGACGGGCCGCCTACTTGCGGAACTCTTCAGAGAATGCATCTGGGACGCCCGGACCAACCCACACAACCGCCCCGTGGCTCAACACTTTTACTCTCCCTCCCACTCCACCGAGGACATGCAGGTCCTTGGACTCCTCCATCGCCAGAACATGACAACATGACGGCTGGAGGAGGAGCGCCTCATCTTCCGCCTGGGAACCCTCCAACCACAAGGAATGAACTCAGATTTCTCCAGTTTCCTCATTTCCCCTCCCCCCACCTTGTCTCAGTCAGTTCCCTCAACTCAGAACTGCCCTCCCAACCTGCAATCTTCTTCCTGACCTCTCCGCCCCCACCCCACTCCAGTCTGTCACCCTCACCTTGACCTCCTTCCACCTATCACATCTCCATCAGCCCTCCCCCAAGTCCCTCCTCCCTACCTTTTATCTTAGCCTGCCTGGCACATTCTCCTCATTCCTGATGAAGGGCTCTGGCCCGAAACGTCGAATTTCCTGTTCCTTGGATGCTGCCTAACCTGCTGTGCTTTAACCAGCAACACATTTTCAGCTTATAGAGATTTACAAAATTATGAGGGACATGGATAGGATAAATAGACAAAGTCTTTTCCATGGTTTCAGGGAGTCTAGAACTAGAGGGCATAGGTTTAGGGTGAGAGGGGTAAGATATAAAAGAGACCTAAGGGGCAACCTTTTCACACAGGAGGTGGTACAGGTATGGAATGAGCTGCCAGAGGAAGTGGTGGAGGCTGGTACAATTGCAACATTTAAAGGCATTTGGATGGGTATATGAATAGGGAGGGTTTGGAGGGATATGGGCCAGGTGCTGGCAGGTGGGACTAGATTGGGTTGGGATATCTGGTTGGCATGGACAAATTGGACCTCAGGGTCTGTTTCCATGCTGTACATCTCTATGACTCCAAATGGTTGAAAAGTTAAAGTATTGCTTTGTGTCTGTTTTCACTGAGGAAGATGCAGGAAATCTCCCAGAACTGGAAATCCAAGTGGCTAGGGAGAATGTAGAGTTGAAAGACATTAGTATTAGTAAAAATATTGTATTGATGAAATTAAGGGGGCTGAAGTTTGATCATCTATATTCTAGAATATCTAAGAAAATGGCTAGAGGGATAGTTGATGCATTGTTAGTCATCTTGCAAAATTTCATAGATTCTGGAACGATTCCTACAGATCGGAAACTTGCAAATACCACCCCACTATTTCAGAAAGGAGTGAGGGAAGAAACAAGGAATTGCAGACCCATCAGCCTTGCATCATAGTCAAGAAAATGTTAGAATCTACCATAAAGAATGTCATAAATGGATACTTTGTATATAAATGATCTGATTGGATATAGCCAACATAGATTTGCAAATGGAAAATTGTGTTTGATAAACCTTTGGAGCTTTGCAACAAATTTAATAAAGGGGAGTCAATGAAAGGAGTACATTTGGATTTCAGAAGCCTTTTGATAAGGTCCTCCACTGCAAGTTGGTTAGTAAAATTGAAGCACATGTATAGAGGTAATGTACTGGCATGGATTAAGGACAGAAAACAGAGAAAATGAATAAATGGAGCATTCTTAGTGGGCTCTGATTAGTATAGTACAGCGAGAATCAGTACTTGAGCCTAGCTATTCATAATATACATAATTGATTTGGAGATGGGGACCAAACAGCATACTTCTAAATTTTCACATGATGCAAAACAGACAGGAGTATGCGTTATGAGGAAGATTTAGACAAGCTGAGTGCATAAGCAAGAACATTGCTGATGCATATAATGTTTAAAAAAAGTGATGTTATCTACTTTCGTAGAAAGGATGTTTGGAAAGAATAATTCTTAAATAATAAGAGGTTAGAAAGTGTACATGTACAAAGGGACTTAGGTATCCATGTCAATAAGTTACTGAAGGCTAACATGCGGTTGCAACAAGCTGTTAGGAAGTTTGATAGATTTGTTACTTTTTATTGCAAGTGGATTTGAGTATAGGAATATTAAAGTCTTGCTTCAATAGTATAGAAGCCTTGCTCATCAATAGGAAATGGTGTCAAGACCAGAAAACTGTGGCCTCCAGTGCACACCATGCATCCTGAGAGGTTATAGAGTCATAGAGATATACATCATGGAAACAGACTCTTCAGTCCAGCTCATCCATTCTGACTAGATATCCAAAATAAATTAAGTCCCATTTGGCCCAAATCCCTCTAAAACCTTCTACATTCATGTATCCACCAGTTGCTTTTTAAATGTTGTAATTGTACCTCCAGCACTCCCTCTGCATGAAAAAATTGCCCCCTAGGTCCCTTTTAAATCTTTCTAATCTCACACTAAACTATGCCCTCCAGTTTTGGATGCCCCCACCATGGGGAAAAGACCTTGTCTATTTACCCTATCCATGCCCCTCATGATTTATAACCTCTATAAGGTCATCCCCTCAGCCTCTGATGCTTCAGGGAAATCAGCCCCAACCTATTCAACTGCTCCTTATAGCTCAAACCCTCCAACCCTAGCATCATTCTTCTAAATCTTTTCTGAACCCTTTCAAGTTTAACAACATCCTTCCAATTCACAGGAAGATCAGATTGTGCACAGTATTTCAATAGTGGTCTAACCAATGTGCTATACAGCTGCAACATGACCTCCCAACTCCTATACTCAAAGCACTGACCAATAAAAGAAAGCATACCAAACACCTTCTTCATAGTCCTATCTACCTGCGACTCGACTTTTAAGAAATTATGAACCTGCACTCCAAGGTCTCTTTGTTCAGCAGCACTCCCCAGGTCCTTACCATTAAGTGTATAAGTCCTGCTCTGATTTGTCTTTCCAAAATTCAGCACCTTACATTTATCTAAATCAAACTCCATCTGCCACTCCTCAGCCCATTGGCCAATCTGATCAAGAATCTGTTGCACTCTGAGATAACCTTCTTTGCTGATCATTGCACCTCCAATTTTGGGGTAATCTGAAAATTTACTAACTATACCTCCTATGTTCCCATCCATATCATTTATATAAATGATGAAAAGTGGTGGGCCCAGCACCGATCCTTGTGGCACACCACTGGTCACAGGTCTCCAATCTGAAAAGCAACCCACCACCATCATTCTCTATCTTCTACCTTTGAGCCCATTCTGTACCTAAATGACTAGTTCACCCTGTATTCCAATGATCTAACCTTGCTAACCAGTCTATAATGAGGAACCATGTTGGATGCCTTACTGAAATCCATGTAGATCACTTCCACCTCTCTGCCCTCATCAATCCTCTTTGTTATGTCTTCAAAAAAATTCAATCACGTTAGGTCTTGCAGCTGCAATCTCTTCCTGGGCTGGGTGCACCTCGTCCTCTGTGCCAGTCTGCTATCGTTCCTGGTAAATGTCTTCACCTTCTTATTTAGGCAGCCACGATGAACAACATGCCACCAGCAACAAGGACTAGCATTCTCGGTAGAAAGGGTACAAAAAGGGTGAAAGAATTTCTTCAATCTCAGAACAGTTTATATAATGTGACATGCTGCATCCTGATCATAAGGGACATGTCTGTATCATGCATCCACATCCAAGTTCAGCCTATGCAGCATCAAAATGCCAGTGCCACACCAGCTCAGTGATGTCTCAGAGTCATAAAGAAGGGAGTGTCTGCAGCACAACACTCTTTAAAATCCTAGTCCCACATTGACTTAAAAAGTCACCCTGCATTTATCATAGACCATGAATATTATATAATTAGTAGCTCCCTTTCCGTCTTATGTACAATTATTGCTGACAACTTCAACATTATTAGGATTTTCAAGTTCAGATTACATAGAGCAATGGCATGTAGCAAATTGGCATTAACATACTTTTGACTCTTGAGCACACTTGTTTTGTATGCATAGCAAATGGCAATAAAATGATTGCAGATTAATGTAGCTTGAGTTTACAAATGACTTGCATGTTTTTATTGCTACAATGTCATAACGTCAAGCAAACAGGGATCCCACATTTTGGTCAGCAACCTGAAAACTATTTTTTAATTGACCAGTTCAGCAGTGTTAATACGTACAGATGGAATGGGTGGGACTTGAACCCATGCTTCTGACTCAAAGTTAGGACATTACCACTGCTCCACAAGAGCTGATACTCTGCTGACTCTGGGCATTGTTCCAGCCGTTTTTCTAGTAGTATAGAAGGGATAGTGATAAGAGGAAATGCAGATAGTGGTAGACACTGGGCCTTGCCTGGTCACCTGTCCCCTTTTACCTCAAACTACCCAAACAGCCTATTACCCCATTCCTCAGTTAGGTGCTAAGTGATCAAGTGCTGAGGGAACAATAAGCATCCCTGAGATGTAATCTGGTCCAATCCATCAACAAGGGTACATATCTCAGCATCGAAAGTGACCCTACTGAATTCTCCTCTATCCTAGTTATTGGTGCACCTTGCACTGCAAGTCTGTGTTTCCTAAGTGACCTGTGTTTGGAGAGGTGCCGTGATTATTTTATATTGGCAGATTCCAGATGCCGATCTCTGTAGATGAGGAATCTGTGTGGCTGATATGCATGGATGACAGCCTGAGATGCTGTTGTCCAAGGTCCAGCAAGGTCATTGTTCAGAGCAAGTGATGAGCTTAGTCTACCAGGCACCTGCTTTAATTTTTGTTTGTTGAGTTTTACCAACATTGGGCTTGTGTAATGAGCTTGGTAAGATGGTAGGATATTAAAATGATGAATTGTGTTTTAACAAAATATTTAAAAATCAATAATTGCTATAAATTGGCAATTTGATACTCCCTAGTGAGAATTGTACCTCATCACTATGAAACGCATAAAAGATCGCCAAGATTGCTCCTGATATCAAAGTATTCCTTGCTCATCAACTTCCACCACACCTCTTAACATTGCCCATGTCACTCAAACTCTTATAAAGTTCCATCCATAGTCTTTACAAAAACAGGTAACAAAAGCAGATTCACATCCTATTCCAAGGTTAGAGAACACACACACTTTGAAATTAAAATTGACCTGTCTTGAATATTGGCAATTTCTATTAACTGATAGAAATATCAGCTTCTGTTACACTGGATGGACGTTATTACTGAAAAGTCAAGACATTTGGACTGAAATCTGTTTCAATGACGTTTCAATAATTAACTAATTAAATAAATCTTAATTCACCTCAGAACTGTGCAACTGCATGGTTTATCAATGATCTAGTTGGTTTGAGCACAACTGGGAAGAATATTTGCATAATATTCCTGAAATTTTTGATCCACTCCAAAAAAATTGCTTTGGTTTTTGATCTGGTTGAAGGTGAAATTGCCAAAGTAAAAATGACATATTCAGGTCACAAGGGAGCAAAGGAAAATAGCAGCCATGGGAAGTTAAAATATGGGCTATTTTGGACTTTTCCATGCTTAGGACAAAGCTTGTAATTGTGATATATGTCAGCACAGATAGATTTTATCACAAGTTTCTTCCTAACTTATACACCAGCATGGTTCCTTTAACAATTTTGATAAGCAAGAAATTTGAATAAATGTAAGAATATTGGGATGCCTTTAATAATGTGAAGGCTGAGCTGAAAATTCCACTGAATTTAACAGCGCCAAATTATGAGAAGCCATTAAAGTGGATGGTGATGCCAGTGACATTGAGTGCCATCTTACTACAAGACGACAAGATGCCAATTGAACAGTTTGTCAGTCATTTTTAGAAAAACAACTGACCACATGTCAAAAGCAATATTAAATGGTGAAGGATAATTGACTCTTGTGTTGGTTGTATATCATTTTGAAATCTACTTCAGCAACTATTATTCTGACAGACATGAATTATTTCTTTTTGGTGAAACTTTGGGATCAGCATAGTAGCTCATTGGTTAGTATTGCTGCCTCATATCTCCCGAGACTCTAGTTTGATTCTAGCCTTGCGTGACCGTGTGGAGTTTGCACATACTTCACATGTCTGTGTGGGTTTCCCCCAGGTACTCCAGTTTCCTCCCATTGTCCAAAGTTGTGCAAGTTAGGTGGATTGGCCATGCTAAATTGCCCATTGTGTACAGGCTAGGTGATTTAGCCATGGGTAATGTAGGATTATAGTGAAGGGGTGGGTCTGGGTAGGATGCCCTTTGGATGATCAGTGTGAACTCGATGGGCAGATTGGCCTGCTTCCACACTGTAGGGGGTCTACGATGATATTCTATGAAATTTCATTTTGGAGCTTAATCATTCAGCTGTACAATCAAAAGTCA
Source organism: Hemiscyllium ocellatum (assembly GCF_020745735.1). Lineage (NCBI taxonomy): Eukaryota > Metazoa > Chordata > Chondrichthyes > Orectolobiformes > Hemiscylliidae > Hemiscyllium > Hemiscyllium ocellatum. Next base: position 32,926,738 of record NC_083426.1, on the reverse strand, counting down.
TTCATGTGAATGGAGAATGAAATGGGACAGCATTTACCAAGACCACATATGAACGAAACAGAGTTCTGTTACATAAGTGGACTGATGCAAAATATGATGGCAAGGAAACTTATTGTAGGTTCAATAGAAGTATAGTATTAGTGTTAATGTGACATAGAAATAGCAATAAAAATAACCTTTGGTGCATCATTGAAATGCCTCTTAATGATATGTTTTTGTACGTATTTGGGGTGATGTAAAGAAAGAAATATTAACATCAATCTCTATAGTTTGGACGTTGAACTGATGCCATATAGGTGTCGGCCTCCTTTTTGTGATGGGATTTAACAACTAATTGGATCAGTCTCTTCAGAACCATGACTCCATATCAATATGTGTCAGAGAGCAGATAATTTATGTCCTCCTGGAGGCTTAATGGTAGAAAAACATGAAGCCTGCTCAGATGAGCAGGTTTTTAAAAAAAAAATTACAGACTTTTGAATTTAGCTCAAAGGAATGCTGACTAAAGTCACATGCAAGCATAATGTATTCTCAAATAAAGTATGTTCAGAGGTATTATGGAAATAGTTTACCTCAGTGTAACAATCTCAGTTGTGTGATTCAAAGACAAAGCTTTCCAACTCACCAGGTTGGAACAGCAAATAAGTCATTAAATCAACCAACACATTTAATAAGGAAGGTAAATTTCTTCACATTTTGGTTTAGTGTAAAGTGATGGTTTAGGAGTGGATAGAATTTTGTTTTGCTGAGCACTTGATATTTTTCTAAATTGTGCAATTTTATCTGGCTCTCTGAGTTTACTGAAAACAAACATATTGGAGCAGTTGAATAAAGCTGCTCATTATATCTTTCTGAGGAGCAGTTCACTGTAGGAAAGCTCTTATTCCAAGAATGAATTTTGCTTTAAAGAAAGGTCAAGTTTGGATGTAAAGAAGACATGAGCAGGGATTCAATGGCAGTGAGTTGAGGTAAGGATTGAATTGGGCAATGTTCCATTTTAACAGGGGCGTGGACATATGATTGGAATCTCTCTTTGAGTCAAGCATGACACCCACGTTGTGAACAGTCTAATTCAGTCTCATGTAGTTGTCAGAAAAAAGGAGTGGATTTGGTAACTAGAAAACAAAGGTTATGCTAGAGACTTAAGATGGCAGCTTCAGACTTCTCAATAATCAATGAACTAATGCATAGCCAGTAAAGGACATTGAACAGTTGGGCAATTCAGATACAATGGAGGAGTTAAGAGAGAAGGTGTGGTAATGTGTTAACTCAGCTGTTTTTCATGCGATGTCACTAAGAGACAACATGTTGCTGAAAACAGAAAGGGACCAAAGAATGATCCTTAGAAGAGCCTGGAAGGAATAGGAGAACAGGAGCAGGAAGAAAAATTGTTGCAGATGTCTCCCAGGCTACAAGTGAATAAGTAAGAATGGAACCAGATGAATGTAGAGCCACTCAGTTTGATAACACCAGAGATATAGTGGGAGATAATAATGTCAACAAACCACGCAAATAGGATGTAACTCACTATAAGCAGAAAAAAACTTTCAAATCATGTGTTTTTAAGAAATAAGAGCAATTCAAAAAAAGGGAAAGTGAAAAGTTTAATTAGTTTGTTGAGACTGAAGCCAAATCACTGTCCAGACTCTATACCATAACAGATGCTCCATAACTTATGTAATTTCCTGAGGGCTGCACATAACTAAAGGTGACAATTATAGGATGAGAAAATTGAAGCACTCGAGGATAACAATTTAACATCACCCAGTCTTTGCTGGTTGTACTCTTAGAATCTCACTATAATGGGAGCATTAGTCTTGACAGTGTATTTTGTCAGCCTGGCCTGAATTTACCATTGCATCCCTGAAATAATTTCTTAACTGGGTAATTGTCCATAACCCTTTTGATAAATCGAACATTTATTATTTTTAATGGAATTCTGGAGCTGACATTTCTATTTTTTTTAAATGAGTCACATTAGATATTTCTTTGGAAATGATTGTGTTGAGAATAAAGTTATGGGATTACAGATTTCTAAAGTGTCAGTGCGCCTGCAATAATGATTCTTTAATGTAAGCAATGAGCCATTGAACTTCTATATATGCCTGAATGTTTGCTACTTCAACATTAGAACATTCACTCTGATTCAAAATCAAGAATGCCACTGTAAGTTATGGCAAAAAAACATATAAATGCAGATGATAAGATGTTGTAGTATAAAAGGTCTGAGCAAAAAGCTATACTCAGAATTGTAAAATTGCAATATGTATAAAGTGATTAGAGATTTTACTGCAGGAAATAACTTCAATGTATCTAATAACTGTTATTTGACTCCTACTAATCTTATGAGCCTTGGACACAATTGGGGGCACAGTATGCTTACTGGTTCTAGCTTGGAGCAAAATATATGTCAAACTTCCAGATCACACTCAATTTTAGATGTTGCTCCATAATACAGAAACCACACTATGTTGTTCAACAATTCCATGATTTACATGATATTTATGGAGTAGCTAAAAGGTTTATGATCAATTTGTGATAGACTAGATGCTAGACTTTAGTACCAAGGGGTGTAGAAGTCGACATTTTGGGTGTAACCCTTCTTCAGTACTGGGTGTGGGTGTGGGAGGAGCTGCAGATAAAGGGGGAGACAGGGCATGGTGATGAATTGGGGATAAGTGAAGACAGGTAGAGGGTATGATCTGGTTGGTCAATGGGAAGAATGGAACTGGTTGGTGGCTGGGAGGGGTGGCAATGATGGGGAGGGGCAAGGAAGGGATTTGGGGGATGGGGAGAGATATTATTTGAAATTGGAGACTTAATGTTGAGTCTTCCAGGCTGTAAGGTGCCCAGATAGAAGAAAAGGTGTTGTTCCTCCAATAGAGCTGTCGTTTGTTTTGGTAATGGAGGAAGCCAAGGATGGTCATGTCGGAAAGGGAGTGGTTGGGGAATTGAAATGGGTGGTGACTGGGAGGTCCAGTCAGCCCATGCGGACCTAGCTGCAATGCTCAGTGAACCACTCCCTAAGTTTACATTCAGTCTCCCCCATGTAGAGAAGACACATCAGGAGCACCAACAAACTCTATTGGAAGAGAAGCAGGTGAACTTCTGTCTCACCTGGAAGGACTGTTTGGGGCCCTGGATGGAGGTGAGGCCCTGTAGTGGCACATTTAGCATTTTCTCTGGTTGCAGGAGAAGTTACCTGGGGGTTCAGTGTCGAAGGTGGTGTGAACCAAGGACTGTTAGAGGGAACAGTCCTTTCAGAAGGCTGAGACGGTGGAGGGAGAAGGTATCTTGGTGACAGGGTCTATTTGGAATTGGTTGAAGTTTTTCAGGATGATGCATTTGATGCGGAGACTAGTGGAATGGTAGGTGAGGCTTGCTGCTGCCTGGCTTGCTATGTTCTTCCTGTCTCCTGCCTGCTATTTTGGATTCCAGCATCTGCAGCTTTTTTGTCTCTGTTCAATACTTTAGAATCCCTACAGTGCAGAAACAGGCCCAACAAGTCCACACCAACCCTCCAAAGGGCAACCTCTACCCTATTACTCCCCATTTTACCCCTGACTAATGCACCTACTTACATATCCTTGGACACTATGCACAATTTAGCACAGCCAATTCACCTACCCTGCACATCTCTGGATTGTGTGAGGAAACCTATGCAGACATGGGGAGAATGTGCAAACTCCACGCAGACAGTCGCCTGAGGCTGGAATTGAACCCAGGTCCCTGGTGTGTGAGGCAGCAGTGCTAACCACTGAGCCACCATGCTGCCCGGTGCTTTATTATCAAGACAGATTTCACGTTGTTTATTAAAAGGTCAGGTAAGTTTGGCTGAACTTCTCTATTGCCTAATTATGCAACATTAATCTCGAAGTAACTGTATCCTGCAAGATAATTGTATATAGAGCTTTTAAAGGCAAACTGCATACCATTCCAAGAGAAAGTGAGGATTGCAGATGCTGGAGATCAGAGTCCAGGGATGTTACCTGATCAGCTGTGCTTTTCCAGCACCACACTCATGACTGTATACCATGCCAGTGGAATTATGGACTTTCTACCAAGTGTAAGATACATATTATCATAAATATTCTCTGATATATTGTCAGCAATGTCATAGGAGAGTCACTAGACTGATACAAACATCTAGACAAAATGATCATACAGTCAAGCATTTATACAACACTCCTTTCATAGGATAGTGAATAGACTACAAAGATAATCCAGTTCCTCTGTGGATGAATGTATTTATCTACTGGTTATGTACCATTGGCTCTCCATGAAGAATAAGACAACCAAGTTAAAATTCAAGTACAGGTACCATCTGATGTCTTCCTAACCATGAAACAGCAATAAGAACAAGTCCATAAAGGTAAAATTTTGTGGATGTTGGAAATATAAAACAAACACAGAGAACACTGGAGAAACTCAGCAAGTCTGGCAGCATTTTGTTTTGAGTCCAATGTTCAGTCCTGAAAAATCCATTTAATTCCAAGGTACAAAACTCATCAGACATATGTGCTAAAGCCTGTAAAGCAAGTAAGACAGGCGCCAAATACTAACAACAGTTGTTAGATTTGTGGAGGAAGGAAACCTCAAAGGCAGATGCATTGACAAACTCTTTAGAAAGAATGTTTTATCTAAGAAGTAATAGGTCATTTTCAGATAAAAAAAGGACACAAGACACAGTGCAGCAAAAATAAAATAGCTACACACACACAAGATACAATAGAAGAAAAGCCAAAGGTAATCTGAGAGGAAGGAAATGATCCAGACCGAGCCATTTTGCAAAAGGGTTCTTATGTCAATTGAGATCCAACTAATGTCAAGATCAATCTATGTGGGAATGGCCCAGCAGTGTCAGGTAGTGCCAATGAATCACTGAGTACAGCTGACAGCAGTGCAACTACCAGATGAAATAGCATTGAAGATTAAAGGCTTTGTTGCAAGCAGCTCTCCAACAGAAGAGGTTTCACACAGTAGAAAACTTTTGGATGTACCTCACAATCAATAATTCTTGCTGGTTAGTTATGTGTTATTTAACATTTTCTCAGGAGCAGTAAGGACGGAGGGAGAAAGGAGCAGCGGCTGCCGGGAGGTAAGTTTCCCACTTAGAAAGGACTTGCCTTGAGAGTCAGACCTCCATTTTTTCGGGAGCAGCAAGGAGAGAGGGAGATGGACTGCCAGGAAGGCAAATGACAGCTTTAAAACTTATCTTGTGAGTAGGCAGAGCATATGCTGAACAGGAGTGGACACGGGACTGCTGGGTAGGTGAAGTAATATATTTGGGTGATTGTGTTACCCGAAACACTACTACGGTAGTGTCTCCGACCCATCCTCCTCCTCTGACCAGAAAAAAAAGATTCTGTGCACTGGATTGGTAAGGTGACTATGTTTTTAAAATTATTTATTTTTCAAAATAGTATCTTTGGGAATTTAGAATATTGGAATTGCAGTTTGGGCAGTTGATTGTTCCTCCTGCAGAATGCGGGAAGTAAGGATCACCATTTGTGTCCCTGCTGACTTCATCTGCGGCAAATACACCCAACTCCAGCTCCTGCGTTAGGGAACTGGAACTGGAACTGGATGAAAGTTGGATCATTTGGAAGTGGAGGGGGTTATTAAGAGGAGTTATAGGGAGGTAGTCACACCTCAGGTACAAGAAAAGGACAAATGATTTACAGTCAGGGGACGGAAAAGGAACCAGCAGACAGTGCAGGAATTCCCTGTGTCTGTTCCCCTCAATAACTGTTTTAGATACTGTTGGGGGGGATGACTTACCAGGGGGTAAGCCATGGGGTAAAGGTCTATGGCACAGAGTCTGTCCCTGTTGCTCAGAAAGGAAGGGGGGAGATGAGCAGAGCATTAGTCACTGGGGACTCCATAGTTAGTGGGACAGAAGAAGGTTCTGTGGAAATGAGAGAGACTCACAGTTGGTGTGTTGCCTCTCATGATGTCTCTGATCGTGTTTTCAGGATAATTGCAGGGAAGGTGGACCAACCCCAAGTCATGGTCCACATAGGCACCAATGACATAGGTAGGAAAAAGGATCGGGTTTTAAGGCAGAAATTCCGGGAATCGGGTTGAAGCTTGGAGCTAGAACAAACAGTTGTTATCTCTGGTTTGTTGCTGTGCCAGGTGCAAGCGAGGCAAGGAATAGGGAAAGAGAAGAGTTAAATGTGTGGCTACAGGGATGGTGCAGGAGGGAGCATTTCAGATATCTGGACAATTGGGGTTCATTTTGGGGTAGGTGGGACCTCTACAAAAAGGACGGTCTACACCCGAACCAGAGGGGTGACAATATCCTGGGGGGGGGGGGGGGTTGGTACCTGGGATTTCGATGTTGTGGCCATTTCAGAGATATGGATAGAGCAGACACAGCAATGGTTGTTGCAGATTCCGGGGTTTAGATGTTTCAGTAAGAACAGAGAAGATGGTAAAAGCAGGGGAGGTGTGATATTGTTAGTCAAGGACAGCATTACAGTGGCAGAAAAGACATTGAGGACTGGTCTACTTAGGTTAGTATGGGTTGTGGTTAGAAACAGGAAAGGAGAGATCACTCTGTTGGAAATTTTCTATCGGCTTCTGAATAGTTCCAGAAATGTAGAGGAAAAGGATTGCAAAGGTAATTCTGGATAGAAACGAGAGTAACAGGGTAGTTGTTATGGGGAACTTTAACTTACCAAATATTAACTGGAAATACTATAGTTTGAATACTTTCAAAGGGTCAGTTTTTCGTCAATGTGTGCAGAAGAGTGTAGATAGAGGCCAACAAGAGGTGAAGCCACATTGGATTTGGTACTGGGTAATGAACCCAGCCAGGTATTAGATTTGGAGGAATTGAGCATTTTGGTGATAGTGACCACAATTTGGTAATGTTTACTTTAGTGATGTAAAGGAATAGGTATATACTGCAGGGCAAGAGGTATAACTGGGGAAAGAGCAATTATGATGTGATTAGACCAGATTTAGGATAATAGAATGGGGAAGGAAACTGCAGGGGATAGGCACAATTGAAATGTGGAGCTTATTCAAGGGACAGCTACTATGGTTCCTTGAAAGGGTATATACCTTGCAGGCAGGGGGGAAGTAGTTGAGTTAGGAAGCCATGGTTTATTAAGGAAGTTTAATCTCTTGTCAAAAGGAAGAAAAGGGCTTAGTTAGGATGCTTGAGAGTTACAATCGACCCAGGAAAGATCAAAGGAGAGAATTAAGACGAGCCAGGAGAGGACATGAGAAGTTGTTGGCAGATAGAATCAAGGAAAACCGAACATTTTTATCTATTTCTCAGGAATAAAAGAATAACTAAAGTAAGATTAGAGCCAGTCAAGGACAGTAGTGGGAAGTGGTGCATGGAATCCAAGGAAATAGGAGAAGCACTAAATGAATATTTTTCATCGGTATTCACACTGGAAAAAAATAATGTTGTCCAGGAGAATACTGAGATACTGGCTACTGGACTGGACAGGATTGAGGTTCACAAGGAGGGGTTGTTAGCAATTCTGCAAAGTGTGAAAATACATAAGTCCCCTGAGCTGGATGGTATTTATCCTAGGATTCTCTGGGAAACTAAGGAGGAGATTGCTGAGTCTTTGGCTTTGATCTTTATATCATCATTGTCGACAGGAATAGTGCCAGAAGACTGGAGAATAGCAAATGTTCTTCTCTTGTTCAAGAAGGGGAGTAGGGACCAGTGAGCCTTACTTTGGTTGTGGGTGAAGTGTTTGGAAAAGGTTGCAATAGATAGGATTTATAATAATCTAGAAAGGAATAAGATGATTAGGGATAGTCAACAAGATTTTGTGAAGGGTAGGCCATGCCTCACAAACCTTATTGAGTACTTTGAGAAAGTGAACAAACAGGTGGATGAGAGTAAAGTGGTTGATGTGGTGTATATGGATTTCAGTAAGGCGATTGATAAGGTTCCCAGTGGAAAGCAATTGCACAAAATACAGAGGCATGAGATTGAGGGTGATTTAATGGTTTGGATCAGAAAATGGCTAGCTGGAAGAAAACAGAGGGTGGTGGTTGATGGGTAATATTCGTCCTGGAGTTCAGTTACTACTGGTGTACCTCAAGGATCTGTTGTGGGGCCGCTGCTGTTTGTCATTTTTATATATGACCTGGATGAGGGCGTAGAAGAATGGGTTAGTAACTTTGCAGATAGCACTAAGGTTGGTGGAGTTGTGGATAGTACAGAAGAATATTGCAGGTTACAGAGAGACATGGATAAGCTGCAGAGCTGGGCAGAGAGGTGGCAAATGGAGTTTAACATATAAAAGTGTGATGTGATTCACTTTGGAAGGAGCAACAGGAATAAAGAGTACTGGACTAATGGTAGGAGGTTTGGCAGTGTAGATGTGCAGAGAGATCTCAATATCCATGTACATAGATCCCTGAAAGTTGCCACCTAGTTTGATAGAGTTGTTTAGAAGGCATATGGTGTGTTAGCTTTTATTGGTAGAGGGATTGCATTTCAGGGCCATGAGTTCATGCTCCAGCAAACCATATGGTACAGTGGTTAGCACTGCTGCCTCACAGCGCCAGAGACCCGGGTTCAATTCGCGACTCAGGCGACTGACTGTGTCTTCTCTCCGTGTCTGCATGGGTTTCCTCCGGGTGCTCCAGTTTCCTCCCACAGTCCAAAAATGTGCAGGTTAGATGAATTGGCCATGCTAAATTGCCCATAGTATTAGGTGAAGCGGTAAAGATAGTGGTATGGGTAGGTTATGCTTCAGTGGGTCGGTGTGGTCTTGTTGGGCTGAAGGGCCTGTTTCCACACTGTAAGTAATCTAATCTAAAACTCTGGTATGGCCGCACTTAGAGTATTGCATACAGTTATGGTCACTGCATTATAGGAAAGATGTGGAAGCTTTGGAAAGGGTTCAGTGGCAATTTACTAGGATATTGCCTGATATGGAGGGAAGGTCTTATGAGAAAAGGCTGAGGGACCGGAGGCTGCTTTCATTAGAGAGAAGAAGGTTGAGAGGTGACTTAATTGAGACATATAAGATAATCACAGGGTTAGATAGGGTGGACAGTGAGAGCCTTTTTCCTCGGATGGTGATGGCTAGCACAAGGGGGTATAGCTTTAAATTGAGGGATGATAGATATAAGTTGCATGTCAGAGGTGGTTTCTTTACTCAGAGTAGTAGGGGTGTGGAATGCCATGCCTGCAACAGGAGAAGACTTCAAGTACATTTAAATGGTCATTAGATAAACATCTGGATGAAAATGGAATAGTGTAGGATAGATGGGCTTCAGAACGGTTCCTCAGGTCAGCACAACATTGAGGACCGAAGGGCCTGTACTGCGCTGTAATGTTCTATGTTCTAGTATTATATAATTAAACTACTTCAACCATAATAAATATAGTTATTTTTCCTGCATCCTGTTACCACATGGGGTAAATCCTCTTGCTTAATTTAAACCAACAATACAAAAAAGATGTATCCCATGCAGTAATCTGTGAAAATTCGAGGCCAAGAACTGTTTGAAGTAAAAATTAACAACTTTGTTTGTTAAAGTATGAAAAAGAATAATTAAGTAACAGCTATTTACAACTCCTTCCTCTAACCTATCATTTATTTTCTCTTCCATAATACTAGTCTGATAAAACCTCTCATTATGATTTACTGAAAAATTCAAATTTTAAAACCAGCCAGCGGTCAAAGCTTCTTGTTATATCTTCCTCTGCAGTGTTGCTTTCCAGGTGTGTATTGATGTTTTTCTTTGTGCAAACTCCTTCTCTAGACAGGAACCTCTCAGAGAGTTCTGACCAGCAGCCTACATCTGTTGGTCTTTTGGCAGTTCTCCCTTGAACTGTTCATTTTTCCCGGTTTTATGCCTCCAAAGCATTGGATTGTGGCATTGGCTTTTAATATTGTCAATACATGAAATTCAAACTTGATTAAAATTTGGTATTTCATGGGGGGTATAATTTAAACTGATTGGCTTAATTCAATTTTTTTTGTGTCTCCAGGCAACCAGCTATGCTCGCTGCTGTTACATTGTATCCTATTCAGAAGACTTGGTACTGTCAGGTAGCTCTGTCAGCTTTTAACTCTCGTAAAGGTACAGTACACCCACATTTTTATAACAATTCTTTGAAACTGAACTATTAAGGCTCCCAAGGTATACAATCACCAATTTTTTTTCTTCCACAACAAGGTTATTATAATGTAAGCCAATTTGTTCAATATTAATATTATACTGTATGTACAAAGATATTAATTAGTAGCAGAGAAGGCTGCTCAATCCTGCAACATGCTCCATCAATTGATAAAATCAAAGCTGATCTGATTAGTCCACATTTTGAACTATCCCTAATAACCTTTCACCCGATAGCTTATAAAAATCTATCCAACTCTTCCTTAAAAATATCCAAGGCTCTCCTGCCTCTGATGTTAACAAAGGCAGTTCTAAAGACTCAACCCTCAGCAAGAAAAATAACTCTCCTTATCTCGGTTTTAAATGGGCAGTTCCCTGATCTGCATCAGTGACTCCAAGTTTTATCATCTCCCACAAAAGGAAGCATCCTTTTTGGCTGAACGCTCTTAATACCCTTGGGATTTTCCAATAAGTTTGCAGCTTACTCTTCAAGGTATTTGCCAAGTCAACCTGTTCAGCAATCAATTTAGAACAGGTGGGGCTTGATCCTGGGTCTCCTGCCTTAAAAATAGGAGCATTACCAGTGCACCACAAGTGCCCTCAGCTTGCTCTTTTGAACTCTAGTAAGTACAAGCCTAGTCTGTCTAGCCTGTCCTAATAAGGTAATACGCTCATTCCAGGTGCAAGTCCAATAAACCTCTTTAATCTGGTTCCAATGCATTAACATCCTTCCCTACATAAGGAATCGAATCCTATATATAATATTCCAGATGTAGCCTTGGAAATATCCTGTACAGCTGAAGCGTAGCACACCAGCTTTTATATTCAATTTCCTTTGAATAACATTTTATTATTATACTAAACAGCATTTTATACCTACAATTTTATCATTGCAACCTTACTGGCATTCTTCCTTGTCATTGCAGTACTTCTTGCAACAATCTTTCACTATAACATCACCAAGTATATGTTGATTTGGCATATAACTTGAAGTTTCCGATCACAAGAATTGAATTGAATTGAATTTATTGTCACGTGTACCAAAGCACAGTGACAAATTTTGTCTTGTGATCAATACAGGTCAATCACATACTTAAGCAGCAAATTCAGCCACAAGATGCTATATTCACATTAGTAGTCAGCCTTAATAAGGCATACCCCATTTTTGAGAATAAGTTCAACTTGTATGGCATATTTATGTTTCCTAAATGTCATACATTGCTATTTTAAAAATAGTATTAGTGGCTTCCTTCAGCATTCTTTATGCCTTGTCACATTTTTAGAAGGTATGGCAGTCAAGTTGGATTCTGGGTAATCCAAGATGGAGGACGGGAAAAAATTCTGGCTGTAAGAGCCGCTCCTTTTTTTGAGGGATTTTAGATGTTGGAGGTGATTTCCTCAAATTCCAGGAGCAGCAATGACTGTTTTATATGCTGTTGCAATGTTTTGGAACTTTGGAAAGGAAAAGTCAAAACAACAGCAGGGAGAAGAGCAGACAAAGGTGAGGAGAGAGAGAGAGAGAGAGAGAGAGAAAGTGAGAGAATGGACCTGCACAGTTACCACCTTTGCTGTTTGAATTCATGTATTGCTCGACGTTGGTGTGCATTTGGGAAAATCAACAAACACTGAAATGCCCAACTAATCTTGGAGGAACTGTTGAGTGAAGTTCACAGCACAGAATCAGATAAGTTAATTGTTGTTTTATGTCTGTCCAAGGGAAAGGCTACGGTAGTGAGTATAGTGGCTTCTTTCTTGATTATATATTTTTGGAGATAAGTCTCTTGATTAAACTTAAATTAATAGCTATAGCTTATATTTTAACCTGGGGCAGTGTTTGTCGAGGAATACGAGCGTGTTATTTTTCTTGGTCTGTAGATTATGAAGGAGCAAAAATGGCCTTTCCAGTGATATGTACTTCTTGTCAGATGTGTGAGTTTAAAGAGAGTTTAACGGTTACTGCGGATTATATCTGCCATAAATACTGTTGGATTTGAATCTTATCAGATCAAGTGGATCGGTTGGAGAGACAGATAGAAGTGATGAGGAATTTGCAACAGCAACAGTATGTGATGGATGGCAGTTATAGGAAGGGGGGAACGTCTCAGATACAGTCACATAGATGGGTTAACTCCAGGAAGGATGAGACGGGTAGGCAGCTAGTGCAGGAGTCTTTTATGGATATACCCATTTCAAACAGGTATGCTGTTTTGGAAAATGTAGGGGGTGATGGATTTTCAGGGGAACGTAGCATGAACAGCCAAGTTTCTGGTACTGAGACTGGCTCTAATGCAACGAGCAGTACGTCCGCTTCCAAGAGATCAATTGTGTTAGGGGATTCTGTAGTCAGAGGTAAAGACAGACGTTTCTGTGGTACAGCAGAGAAAAAGCAGAATGGTGTGTTGTTTCCCTGGTTTCAGGATCAAGGATGTCTCAGAGAGGGTGCAGAATGGTCTCACGGGGGAGAGGGGCCAGCAGGAGGTCATTGTTCATGTTGGAACCAATGACATTGGAAGAGAAAAGGTTGAGATTCTGAAGGGAGATTACAGAGAGTTAGGCAGAAATTTAAAAAGGAGGTCCTCAAGGGTAGTAATATCTGGATTACTCCCAGTGCTACGAGCTAGTGAGGGATCATTGGAATCTCTTTTGGGGTAGAAGTGACCTGTACAAGAAGGACGGATTGCACCTAAATTGGAATGGGTCTAATATACTGGCAAGGAAATTTGCAAGAGCTGCTTGGGAGGATTTAAATTAGTAAGGTGGGTGGACGGGACCCAGGGAGATAGTGAGGAAAGAGATGGTACCATCTGAGAACAGAAGTGAGTCAAACTGTCAGGGCAGGCAGGGAAAAGGTAGGACTAATAAATTAAACTGCATTTATTTCAATGCAAGGGGCCTAACAGGGAAGGTAGATGAACTCAGGGCATGGTTAGGAATATGGGACTGCGATATCATAGCAATAACGGAAACATGGCTCAGGTATGGGCAGGACTGGCAGCTTAATGTTCCAGGATACATATGCTACAGAAAGGATAGAAAGGGAGGCAAGAGAGGAGGCGGGGGGGGGGGTGGCATTTTTGATAAGGGATTGTATTACAGCTGTGCTGAGGGAGAATATTCCTGGAAATACATCCAGGGAAGTTATTTGGGTGGAACTGAGAAATAAGAAAGGGATGATCACCTTATTGGGATTGTACGATAGACCCCCCAATAGTCAGAGGGAAATTGAGAAACAAACTTGTCAGGAGATCTCAGCTATCTGTAAGAATAATAGGGTAGTTATGGTAGGGGATTTTAAATTTCCAAACATCAACTGGGACTGCCATAGTGTTCAAGGTTTAGGTGGAGAGGAATTTCTTAAGTGTGTACAAGACAATTTTCTGATTCAGTATATGGATGTACCTACTAGAGAAGGTGCAAAACTTGACCTACTCTTGGGAAATAAGGCGGGGCAGATGACTGAGGTGTCAGTGGGGGAGCACTTTGGGGCCAGCAACCATAATTTGATTTGTTTTAAAATATGGGCGGCACGGTGGCACATGGGCGGAACGGTAGCACAGTGGTTAGCACTGCTGCCTCACAGCGCCTGTAGACCCGGGTTCAATTCCCGACTCAGGCGACTGACTGTGTGGAGTTTGCACATTCTCCCCGTGTCTGCGTGGGTTTCCTCCGGGTGCTCCGGTTTCCTCCCACAGTCACAAAGATGTGCGGGTCAGGTGAATTGGCCAAGCTAAATTGCCCGTAGTGTTAGGTAAGGGGTAAATGTAGGGGTATGGGTGGGTTGCGCTTCGGCGGGTCGGTGTGGACTTGTTGGGCCGAAGGGCCTGTTTCCACACTGTAAGTCTAATCTAAGTCTAATCTAATCTGATGCAAAAGGATAGACAACATCTAAAAGTTGAAGTTCTAAATTGGAGAAAGACCAATTTTGACGGTATTAGGAAGAACTTTTGAAGGCTGATTGGAGGCAGATGTTCACAGGTAAAGGGATGACTGGAAAATGGGAAGCCTTCAGAAATGAGATAACAAGAATCCAGAGAGAGTACATTCCTGTCAGGGTGAAAGGGAAGGCTGGTAGATATAGGGAATGCTGGATGACTAAAGAAATTGAGAGTTTGGTTAAGAAAAAGAAGGAAGCATATGTCAGGTATAGACAGGATAGATCGAGTGAATCCTTAGAAGAGTAAAAAGAAAGTAGAAGTATACTTCAGAGGGAAATCAGGAGGGCAAAAAGGGGACATGAGATAGATTTGGCAAATAGAATTAAGGAGAATCCAAAGGGTTTTTACAAATACATTAAGGGCAAAAGGGTAACTAGGGAGAGAATAGGGCCCCTCAAAGGTCAGTAAGGTGGCCTTTGTGTGGAGCCACAGAAAATGGGGGAGATACTAAATGAATATTTTGCATCAGTATTTACTGTGGAAAAGGATATGGAAGATATAGACTGTAGGGAAATAGATGGTGACATCTGCAAAATGTCCAGATTACAGAGGAAGAAGTGCTGGATGTCTTGAAATGGTTAAAGGTGGGTAAATCCCCAGGACCTGATCAGGTGTTCCTGAGAATTCTGTGGAAGCTACAGAAGTGATTGCTGGGCCTCTTGCTGAGATATTTGTATCATCGATAGTCACAGGTGAGGTGCCGGAAGACTGGATGTTGGCACACGTGGTGCCACTGTTTAAGAAGGGCGGTAAAGACAAGCCAGGGAATTATAGACCAGTGAGCCTGACCTCGGTAGTGGGCAATTTGTTGGAGGGAACCCTGAGAGACAGGATGTACATGATTTGGAAAGTCAAGGACTGATTAAGGATAGTCAACATGGCTTTGTGCATGGGAAATCATGTCTCACAAACTTGATTGAGTTTTTTGAGGAAGTAACAAAGACGATTGATGAGGGCAGAGTAGTAGATGTGATCTATATAGACTTCAGTAAAGCATTCGACAAGGTTCCCCATGGGAGACTGATTAGCAAGGTTAGATCTCATGGAATACAGGGAGAACTAGCTATTTGGATACAGAACTGGCTCAAAGATAGAAGACAGAGGATGGTGGTGGAGAGTTGTTTTTCAGACTGGAGGCCTGTGACCAGTGGAGTGCCACAAGGATCGGTGCTGGGCCCTCTACTTTTTGTCATTTACATAAATGATTTGGATGCAAGCATACGAGGTACAGTTAGTAAGTTTGCAGATGACACCAAAATTGGAGGTGTAGTGGACAGCAAAGAGGGTTACCTCAGATTACAACAGGATCTTGACCAGTGTTAGGTAGGATAGAGATGTAGTTACTTCTTAGGACATTGGGGGCGCTGTGAACCTATAGTTTAAAATGATGACCAAAGTAATTTTTAATTCTGGGATTATTGCCATAACAAATAACAAAGCTGATGTTCAAATGAGAGAACATCTAAACTAAGCGATTAGATTAAGGTAAACTATGTGATAATAAGACTAGGAAAATGTTTCGAACATATAGTAATTCTTTGTGTCTATGATACAGAATGTCTCAAATATATGTAAAGCCTTTGTAAAAATGTTTCCAGAATACATAGAACCTTTGTTTGCAAATTATACCATTTTGAAGAAGGCTTTTGTTTGTGAAAGATCACGTTGCATGAATTGAGATTAGAAAATAGTATAACTAACGGAGCTTATCGATAGATTTTCAGAACTTGTACATTTTCTCCAGCGAACCACTCGATCTTTCGTGCTTCGCTGTAACAGCTAAGTTTCTGCAGCTAAATAAACGTACCTGCTTTATATCAAATAATTGGGTAAGTGTGGTCACTCCTTAAAGAACACGCTTGGACGAATTCCGTCCTAACAGATGGTGAGCCTGTAAGTGGAGGAGGAGACCACAGGCTGGCAGATTGGGAGGCAGACAAACTTTTCGGCCGAAACTTTAAGGTGAGGAAGCGCCTGTTACATCAAAAGCTTCCAGTAGTTAACTTTTGAGTTAGACATTTGTCTGCTTTTTAATCCTCACCAACTTGAAATTGAATTGATTTGGAGACAAAGGTACAGAATCTTAGCTGGTAAGTCACTTTAAATCTTCTAATGTTAATTTCTCTCCGATGTTAAAATTCTTCTAGGTGAGGGGAACCGCGGACCCCGTCGTGCACACTAAAAATTCCTAGAAGTGAGGAGTCTCCGCCATTAAAATTCTTCTAAGTGAGGAGTTTGGTTAACTCCGACGTGCTAGTGTACACTGAAAATTCTTAGAAGTGAGGAGTCTCCGCCGTTAAAATTCTTCTAGGTGAGGGGATTAGCTATCTCCGCCGTGCAAATGTGAAAGTCCTAGAAGTGAGGAGGGAAAGTGTCGTAGAATTTGTCTCCGCCAGTTTAAAATTCTTCCAAGTGAGGGGTTTGGCTAACCTTGACGCGCTGGTGTACACTAAAAATTCTTGGGAGTGAGGAGACTTGCAATAGGAATTAGTCTGAACCGTTTCCTTGTAGGGATTTTTTCCGCTCAGACATCTATTCTTAAAGACGTACTGTTTTGAAAGCGGATCCCAATAGGGAAAAGAGTCAGATGATTGAAGTGGATATCTGAATTTGTATGTTTATGTAAGTATGTGATAAAGGGGCCGGCCAGAATAGGAAGAACGAACGGAAGCTGCTAATATAAATGACTATGTGTATGTATGAGTAAAAAATCTATTCATTATAAGAGAGAGAGAGAGTCTCTGGGTGTGTAAAATCTGTTTGTTTAAGTATTTTTAAGTTTGTAAAAATCTGTGAGAGTAAGAGAGTTTCTGTGTTTGTGAAGATCTAAGTGTGTATAAGAATCTCTCTGTGTGTAAAACTGATTGCGAGAGAAAGGTAGTCTCTGTGTGTATGTGAGAATTTGTGTGTGTGTAAGAATCTTTTTGTATAAAAATCTCTGTTAAAAAAAAAGAATCTCTTTGTGTGAAAATTTGTATGGGTCTGTGAAATTAAGAAACTGTGTGTCATATCTCAAAAAGAGAGAGAGAATTTTACTGCTGCAAGCTTTATCAGTGTGTCTGTCTGTGAACAGAAGGCTTCTCAGCTAACAAGCAGTTTAACACTTTGTGCTCTGGCTTGAATTCATCTGTTTGTTAATGGTTTTATGTTTGAAACTTGTTGTTTGTCATTTGATTGTGTGTTTTTTTTTATTGTAATTTTATGAATGCTTAACGTTATTTTCTTTCAGGATAGAATTTTAATAGATATTGAGAAAGGAGAAAAGATTAGTTGGTAACTGATAAGGTTAAACCCCATTTTTTGAGAGAAAATTTTATGTTTAAATGAAAGTAGTATAAGGTGGACAGCAGAAAAATTTATTTTTGACAACAGCTTACAGTGAAAAAAAGGAGAAAGTGTCAAATAAAGATAGAAACAGAAACAAAGGGGGGGCAAGCTTAGAGTCATATGAGAGAAAACAAGATGGAGGAATTAAATTTTGGACAACCAAAATTGCGCCACCTCAGGACAGAATGTCCTGGAGTTCCCTGGTGGCGACTCAGTCTAGGTGGGAATACGACCCTAGCGGGTCGACTGCTATTGGACTGTGTAGCTTTACAGAAAAAAACTTTAGACCTAGTCTTAGGACAGGCTTTAAATCAAAAAGAGCTTATTATAAAAAAGATTAAGGAGACTTTTCAGAATGTTACATTAATGACAAATATACTAGAGGGTCTCCGAGAGTCTCCTAATACTTTAGTACGCCAAGTGATTGACTTGGGCAAACCCCCTACCAAGGGGATAAGTAAGGACACGAATGAGTCACTGGGGTGGAAGACCAAATTTGTGGTAACTTTTACACCACAATGGGATTTGAACTGTTTGGTAGCGTCTGTGTACATCCCCCCGGAGTTAAAAAATAATGAGTCCAACCCAGCACCTGTAACGACAAACCCAATAACACACTCAGGGAAGGTTTTAGAAGACGTTAAGAAACTTATTGAAAAAATAATACATTTAAAGAAGCTCAAAGAAAAATACAGAATCTGGATAAGAATCTTAAGCTGTGGAGGAGCAGAAACTGGTTCCCCGCAGATGACCAACTGTTTTTTACAGCTGCTGATTTTGATGAATTTCAATCAAAAATTAAAGATAATTTGACAGAGAGAAAAGAGGAAGCAAAGGAAAATGTTTTTAGTAAAATCAAATTGTCAACGAAAATAGATGATGAGGACGTCTATCTACAGGAATTATTGGCACGATTCCAGAGCCACTTACTAACGCTGCCCACTATTGAGACTGCAGAGTTAGCTGGGGATAGACAGGGCAGATTTGATTATGTTCTATTATAAAAAAAGTTTTCCATCCGACTATTCCAATGTTCTTATAAATATAGAAGAGACAGTAGGTAATCGTGCTCAAAATTTATCACACCAGGTAACACGTCGGTAAACAAAATTAATATTTCAAAAAATATCTTGTTTAGAGTGCATCTTATTGGATAGGGTCCAAAAAGCTTGGGATGTCTGTATTGTGGGAATCAGGACAGTAAAGCAACTAAATTAATATGGAATTTAGTAATCAGTTATGAAATACAAACTGATTTTAATAATTGTTCTAAATTAATAATTGTTGATTCAATTTCAAAATATAGTATTAAAGCTGCAGATAAGGATTATAAGCGAAGCAATTTCTAGTCCAGATATTAGAGTATTTGTATTATGGGATTCGGCTATAGCTCAGACACTCTATTTTGCGTGAGTAAAGTTTTTAAAACATTACGTAAAAAAAAAGCTTTGAACTTTGGTATAATTACTGAACCTATAAAGTTCCCTTTTATGTACTCCCTGTGTCAGTTCATAGCAAGTACAACTTCCAAATAAATTGTAAATATGTTTTAATGTATATTTTTTATGGTTTAGCAGTCATTGACTTTCAATTTTTTTTTCTTTTCTCTCTGGTTTCCATTGCCACTGGGGTGTGAATTGCTTGTGGTTTATAATGATTTTTTTTCCATAGACTGTAGCTCCCAGGTGTGTGTGCGTGTGTGTGTGTTTCTGTTTGAACGAGGAACTCCCATTGAGTTTAATTCACAGTTGTATAAGCGACATTGAGATATTTTTAAAATTAAAACAATATAGAGCCAAAATATGTAGTGCCCTGGATCCAGTATTATGTTGACAGTGACTTCATGGTCAAGTTGCAGACAGAGTTAATTTTTCTTTTAACCAAAATAACAAACTGAAGTTTCAGAACAAACAGAGATAGATAAAGAAAAATGGAAGGTGAAGGAGACAAAGGGAAGAGGAACCAAGAGAAGGACGGATAGAAGGATTGCGAGAAATAAGGGTTAGGGGTAAGGATACTCACAAAAGACTGTGGAAAGAGAGGGAGAGTGTGTGTACAGCTAGCAAAACAATTAACACCTTATGGTTTGGTTTGAATGCACATTTGTTGATGATTGAATGAGTAAGTTTTATTCACTGAAGCTTGAGTTCCGGGATTGTTTTAAATGTGAGTTTTATGAAAACTTAACATGATTAAACTGAGGGTCTAACTGTCTTTTTCTTTTATCTTTTTACATACAAAATATGTGAAGGTCAGTTGAAGTTTAAGTTCAACAGTGGGTAGTTGTAAAAACAAAAACTTCCATGGTTATTATCTGTGACCTTGGATTCGACCATTGTGCATGCGTTAGAAGTTTTTAAACTGGAATTGACAAATTGTTGTAAGACATCTCTGATTATTTTAAGACCTAGAGTATTTTAATTGAGTAATGATTGACCAGCAGTACTTAAGAAAACTAATTTTGGATCTAAAATGGGGGACTAAAACTGAGTGATCACAATGGTCTTCAAAATTGGTAACTGTATGCATTTTACATTTTGAAAATTGAATACTGGATAAATGGACGTAAATATATAAATATGCTTACAAGTTAGTTACAGGCATTAAAGTAAGACAAGCATGAATTGGTAAATTGGTGTTTAAGGATATAGGAATCTAAGGACATTGCAATATTTCTTAGAAGAAAGGAAAATGGAAGAATGTAATGATTTGTCCGCTTTGGAAAGTACCGATAGAAAACGAGGAGATTAGGTGAGTGTGTTCCCCTCACTAGTGGGGAGGTCGGAACATATAAGAGGAAATAACGGTCTTGGTTGAGAATTTGATAGGATTTTCAGAACAGATTAATCTATGATAAAAACCCAGTATGTATATGTGGGCTGGTTTAATGTCTAATTTAAATATACTATTTACTAGGGAAAAAAGGAGACTTATATGGGGATACTGGAGCGCTCGTCTGTTGAAAGCATTGTGTTACGGAAAGTGAAACCTGCTGCTGTTCTTTCCTCCCTCCCTCTCCAGATAGTCTTCTACTTCAATGCGTTTTGTTATTTTTTGTATTTTCTCGCCACATTATAAATAATTATCAGGCTATTCACATAAAGTGACTATCTTTTGTTTGTGTTAACAAGACATTTGCACCATCCGGAGTTGTTCGCAGTTTATCAAAATAATCAAACAGCATTTTTTTTCTCTCAATTTAATATTTAGTTTTGTGGGGGAAGTTTAGTAGGTCTCTATGTCTGTCTTTTCTAAGACCTGCAGGCAAGCATTTTTACATGATCCATCGTGCTACTGCTTTAGCCTCAGTAATCAATGATTTTGAGATGCCAATATTCTGCCATCGGTTTTACTTAGATTCTGAGCTGAGCTTATTGCGTGGAATGGGTGTTGAAACTCTATCTATTCAAGCTTCGTACTCTACAGTGAATGAAATCATTATGGTATCAATTTTGCTAAATGGTTTATTTGCACAAGGTTGATTCGAAATTTAGTTCTAGAGGGAAATGGGATTTTCTGAAGAGGAATAAATTTTAAGTCTTAAGGATGCTTGGATGATAGAGTAATATTATATTTCTGTATTACAAAGTCTGGATTTAAATTTCTGGTTGTTTTATAGTACTTTTCACAGCTATTCACTAACAGGAGGGATTCAGTCCTGGTCACACAGATTTTGTGCCAATTCCTAATACAACTGTGGTCAAACACCTAATTTTAATTCCACAATTCCAAACCTGGTTATGATGGTTCTAGGAAAGATGAGATAAGAAATCAGATAGATTTTTCCATATTGGTAATATAACACTGTGTACTAAAATGTTGCATTTATATTCCTACAGACTTCACTTTCTCTTCATTTTTTCAATTATGCAGATCTGATGGTGGCTAAAACCTTTTAATACTTTGAACAGGTCTTCGTTAATAAGCATCTGGACACATACCTAGTAGGCTGTACAAAGACAGCTATGATTAACTTTAGCTTTTTCATTCACTAAATTTTAGTTGTGGTTAAGAGTAAGGGACTTATTCCCCTTGTTCACTATTAAGTACTGGATATGAATTTAGTACAAGATTTCAAAAAACTGGAAGATGACCCTACCCCTGTTGAAGGAGGAGCTTATGGGTCTGTAATTAATTTGTGAATGGATAATGGGTATGGGTTACAGTACAAATACCAGACGCTAATCTCTTCTGAGATTCAACAACAGATCACAGGTGAATCTTGCCTAGTTTAGTAAATTAGGACTATCTTTCAGAAAGGAGGTGTATTTGCAGTTTTTGAGAAGATATGTAGCTCAGGTTCTAAGTTTACTCACTGAGCTGAAAGGTTTGTTCTTGAACATTTTGTCATCACGCATTGTTAGGAGGGGCACGGAAAGTGTTTGTAAAGAGAGAGAGGACGAGTGACAGAAGCAGAAGGCGAAATTGGCGATAGCTGCGGTTGATGGGGTAATTAGGAGAAAAATTGAAAGCCAATTGTATATAGAATTAGAGTGTAAATCAATCTGCAAATTATATAGTCCAAACTAACTAGCTATCATGGTCACTAGCAGGATCACTAACAAAATTAGATTAAAAAGTTACTTGTTAAAATCAGATGGGGTATCAATATATTACATAAATTTCCAAAACGAGATTTCTGTATTTATCATTATATGATTGAGAAAATCACCAGAAGATTGAATCAGTTACATTTTTTACCTGGTACAGAGCAGACCAATACATCTAGCTTTGTTAATCCATCCTTACAGAATTCTATACTGTATCAATCTCAATTTAGGCTGAAAACGTTTCTACAGTTTATGCCAACAAAACTCTGTCACTATCCAGCAAGAAGCATGTTTCAAGGGTAGCACAACTAGTTAAATCTCCCTATTGGAGATGGAATGACACGGTATGCTTCTGTGCAGTGTTCCATCACTATTGGCAAAGCTCATACACTAGAAAAGTAAACAAGTCAGACAGAATTGGTGACTTTCTGGCTGCATGTCAGTAGCTTCTGTTGTTAGGGGGGGGGGGGGAGACCCTTGGTTTACGCATCCCTGCTGCTATTTTTATTACCTGTGGGTATTGTTATGTGTGTGCCATGTATCAGGACGCTGATGACACGAACGATTGACCATGACCTGACGAGAAAGGATGACTCAACACCTGCATACTGGTGCTCCGCAGCAGTGCTGAAGGAGCCTGTGATGGGGGCAGCTCAGGGAAGGATTACGGAATCAGAACCAGAGAGGATGGAGGAGACATGTCTAAGAGAAGTGCGGGACAACTAATGATTTTACTATATAACTGTATTTCTATTTTAATCCTACTCATTCCAAAGCTCTAATTGTGAGGGCTGTAGTCCAGAGACCCCCTAGTTGTGTTTTGTTTCTTACTCTCCCGTTACAGATTGGAGACAGTTAAATTTGTGCCTTAATAGTCAGGAATTTTGAAGTGCTGTGTGTCTCGAGGCTTGAGAGACTATTGATCACGCAAGAGATTCTTAAACATCGTCTGGTATCGAGAGCCACTGATCACTATGATAAGCCAGGTGCCACTGCCCTGTACATTGAAATGAATGTGGATTGCATTGGTCATTGAGGAACGACTGGTTAGCCAATGACGGGTAAGATTCCTCGAGCTGAGGGACAACCTAAGACAGGCACAGTCGCGCATTGACTTTCAGAATGGTGGCCTGTGGACATGTGGTTTTAACGGATGCCTGGCCTTGGCATCTGTCTTGGGAATCTGGACTAGTCTCTGGCTTGCCGAGCAGCAGATATAAGTAAGTTGTGGACACAGCACATTATATTCACATTGTTTTTGATAAAATAAATAATAAATGCAAGCTATGCGGCTGAAGCCGATTTAAATCTATTACAAGAAAATTCGGCATTGTGCCAGTAATATGAAAATCTATTTTGGGATTTCATGATATAGTATAGTGTGACCTGTTAATTGGTGGGTGTACAATCTGGTGTTCTTTGGACAACTGACCTTCACTCTACAAGCATCCAAGCTCATTCATTTTTTTTTCTCTATGGTTCTCTACTATTTGTTATCATGCTCATTTATACTTTATGTTTTGTTAATTTTAATAAAGTTTTTGTAGTTCTTTTGTTAAAATAAGAATAATTTAGAATCAAATACTAATTGTTGATTTTTTTTTGTAGTAAGATGATGCTTAGGTACCCCTACACTCTTAACTGATGTTTCCTTAGAACCAGATGGCCAGGTCAAGATGATATGTTCAGAAAAGCAAAAGGGACATGAAGAATGCGTCCGTAGACACACCTGGCCCTGGTTGCCGCGCGATATTGCGATTGTAATGGTTTAAGTTGTTATGGCCTCTGAAGAGGCCAAGGGGGGGGAATGTTAGGTAGGATAGAGATGTAGTTACTTCTTAGGACATTGGGGGCGCTGTGAACCTATAGTTTAAAATGATGACCAAAGTAATTTTTAATTCTGGGATTATTGCCATAACAAATAACAAAGCTGATGTTCAAATGAGAGAACATCTAAACTAAGCGATTAGATTAAGGTAAACTATGTGATAATAAGACTAGGAAAATGTTTCGAACATATAGTAATTCTTTGTGTCTATGATACAGAATGTCTCAAATATATGTAAAGCCTTTGTAAAAATGTTTCCAGAATACATAGAACCTTTGTTTGCAAATTATACCATTTTGAAGAAGGCTTTTGTTTGTGAAAGATCACGTTGCATGAATTGAGATTAGAAAATAGTATAACTAACGGAGCTTATCGATAGATTTTCAGAACTTGTACATTTTCTCTAGCGAACCACTCGATCTTTCGTGCTTCGCTGTAACAGCTAAGTTTCTGCAGCTAAATAAACGTACCTGCTTTATATCAAATAATTGGGTAAGTGTGGTCACTCCTTAAAGAACACGCTTGGACGAATTCCGTCCTAACACCAGATAGGCCAATGGGCTGACAAGTGGCAGATGGATTTTAATTCAGATAAATACGAGGTGCTGCATTTTGGGAAAGCAAATCTTAACAGGACTTATACACTTAATGGTTTGGTCCTAGGGAGTGTTGCTGAACAAAGAGACCTTGGAGTGCAGGTTCATAACTCCTTGAAAGTGGAGTCGCAGGTAGATAGGATAGTGAAGAAGGAGCTTTGTCTGCTTTCCTTTATTGGTCAGAGTATTGTGTACAGGAGTTGAGAGGTCATGTTGCGGCTGTACAGGACATTGATTAGGCCACTGTTGGAATATTGCATGCAATTCTGGTCTCCTTCCTATCAGAAAGATGTGAAACTTGAAAGGGTTCAGAATAGATTTTCAAGGATGTTGCCAGGGTTGGAGGATCTGAACTACAGGGAGAGGCTGAACAGGCTGGGGCTATTTTCCCTCCAGTGTCGGTGGCTGAGGGGTGACCTTATGGAGGTTTACAAAATTACGAGGGGCATGGATAGGATAAATAGGCAAAGTCTTTTCCCTGGTGTTGGGGAGTCCAGAACTAGAGGGCATAGGTTTAGGGTGAGAGGGAAAAGATACAAAAGAGACCTAGGGGGCAACTTTTTTCATGCAGAGGGTGGTACATGTACAGAATGAGCTGCCAGAGGATGTGGTGGAGGCTGTTACAATTGCAACATTTAAGAGGCATTTGGATGGGTATATGAATAGGAAGGGTTTGGAGGGATATGGGCCGGGTTCTAGCAGGTGGGACTAGATTGGTTTGGGATATCTGGTTGGCATGGACGGGTTGGACCGAAGGGTCTGTTTCTATGCTGTACATCTGTATGACTCTATGACTCTATAAGTTGCCTAATTTGGATCACCAGTGTTTATTTGCAATCATTTACCTTTTTGGAGCTTCATCAAGAATGTGTTGAAATCACAGACTGTCATGACAGATGTTGTTAGGAATTTCAAGATATCGTTGTCAAATAGTCCATCCTCTGTAGACTAGAGAATATTACTGTAGTTGAGACCATACTAAAAACAAGAAAAAAAATGTTTATTGCAAAGTTGAGGCATTAAAGGTTCCTACCTACCATCTCAGCTTTTAAGCACATATATCACTTTATTAATAAAGAAATCAATCATCACTTCTTATTTTCTAACATTGTCATTAACATGAAAATATGAACTTTGGCCTCTTACTTGGATTTACTATGTTCCTTCAAGGAACTTAAAATAGGTTCAATGCACCCCCCAAAAAAACTGAATGAACTCTTGCCTTATCCACAGGCAAATGGCATGACTTTTATTTTCATCGAAGGAGTCAGCATTTGGTAGAGATTTGACAAAAGCTCAAAGCTTACCTAATCAATATTGATCAGACTCAAGGTTCAGTTCCAGGCTGGTCTTGGACCTTTCAGTTCCAGTTTATGTTCTAGCCTCAGTCTTAATAAATAAAAATCAAGCAGTACTGAATTTCAAACATGTGTTTAATTCTGTATGTGACCTAAAAGGATATTTTGATTCTATTTCCTTTAACTTCTTGTAATTTTAAACAATTGTCTCGTATTCTCTTTTCAGTCTTTCCATTTCCAGGCAAAGAAAAACAACCAGTTTAATCCAACTTTCTAATTACTAACAACACTGTGGATATCCCTACATGCCAAGGACTGCAATGGCTCAAGAAGATAACTCATCACCACCTTCAGCAGACCAATTACGGTGTGCAATAGATTAACTGGTAACACTGACATTTCGTGAACAAATAAAAGAAAATAAAAAGAAACTTCCTTGAATCCTGTTGCCAACTACATAGCCTCTCTTTGCAGCCCAACCAGTCATTGGATAGAAACAAAAACAGAATGTGCTGGAGAAACTCAGCAGGTCTGTCAGCATCAGAAGAGAGATGCCCAGTGATCTTCTGTCAAAACTGAAACTGGACAGCCTTGGTCCAAATTGTTTTTGCTGTTTGACTATAGCATTCTTTACGCAGTCAGTGCACGGAGCACAGGTTCCCTGAGGAGAGAACAATGGGATAGCTGACAGTATAACTTAGACTTACAACATATGTGTCATACTAAGCAAGCAGCATCTGAAGATAGCAACTAGTATTTTGGGACCCTTAAACTCAACATCCCAGTCAGTTTATTTTATGTTGCAATAATGTCATGGTAATTGTGCTGATAAAACTTGAAGGTGCTGTTGTTGTCAGATTACATAATTAATTCCAGTAACTGATTGCCTGTGCCTGTGAGTTACTGCAAAGTACGATTTATACTTGATCATTATTAATGAATGTTATCAGTAAAGTGCCTAAGGTGCAGCTGCCATTCAGATCGAGGCACTTAAATGAAGTATAGTTTTCATTCCGTATTTGGATAATTTAAAGCATATTGATCAACAATGAGATCTGATGCAGTGCATTAAAGAAAAAAACAATTGAATTGTTAGGTAATTGTAGCTGTCACATTTTAGGAATTTTGTTGGTGAGTGATCAACTAGAGTTAATGGAGCTGTCTTGTCAAAGGAACTGAATCTGACTGGACAATTGGCACTGAGAGTTACCTGTATTGATAAAGTATTTACTCATTAATTTTGCACTAATATTAGCTGAAAAAGTTACAGTGGTGCAAACGGGATTAAGTTTTTAATGGCATGTTAAGTGATAAATTAGATGCCCATCTACCCTACACTATTCCAATTTCAACCATATGTTAATCCAATGACCATTTAAATACCCTTAAAGTTGGTGAGTCTACTACTGTTGCAGGCAATGCCTTCCACTGCCCTAGTACTCTCTGAGTAAAGAAACTACCTCTGTGCATCTGTCCTATATCTATCACCCCTCAATTGAAAGCTGAACATCTCTGCTACCGAAAAGTTATTTTTTGATTGTGGGGTCTCATTGACTCAGAAGTGATTTAGAATTAGAGATTTAATAAAATATAGAATTATTTAACCTTTTCAGTTCAGTGTTTGTTTATTTCTCCTTAATTACATTTGTGTTTGCCAGACTTCACTTCTCTTTTCTTGTACATAATTTAAATTTTACTGTATTTCCTGCTTTATGCTTCCTGGTTTAGACTCTGCTAACCATTCCGAGTGAACCCACTGTTTCACAAATATAGCAGGTTCCCTGGATATTGATCTAGGATATCTGGACCAAGAAGGTCACAGAAACACGATGGGCAAGTGTCAGAGAGGTGACCAGAAAGAACCATTACTCTACCATTAACTACAAAATCCATCTGTTCTTTACCTGCTTTCAAGGAGAACTTAAATAATTTTAAACCAGTTCAATGATACATTAAAACAACAAACTGGGGCTCAAAATAGATGCAAAAATGCAGCAGAAAATAAACAAAAGAAGATGTTAGAATCACCGGTCAAGTTAAACAGCAACTATGGAAAGTTATGATGAAAGGCTATTGACTTGAAATGTCAGATGCTGCCTGACTTCTGCCTGTTACCAACATTTATTGTTTTTACTTCATATCTACATCTGCTGATATCACAATTCCCAATCTTTGGCACCACATGAATATATTCATAATGACAAATTTGTCAATGCTAAACAGTTTTGTGTTTAGGTTGTCATAAATGTGGCAACATATGTCAAGAATTAGTTCTAATCTGACTCCTGAGTGCATTAAAATCAACACCTATGGGTCGTCTGACAGGATATCAAGGTAGCATTGCCTCTGGCAAAGCTCCAAACCATGCAATAAAAATCTGCATTCTTGAAGTCCCAAGCAATTTGTTAAGCCTCCTGGGAGCTGCAAGTTTTAGAACGCTGATGGACTTAATGTTTGCAGCAAATGGATGCATCTGCTTCCAGTTTGCTTGCATCCCCAATAATTTGCCTGGGAAATAGTCATGTGTCTATGTATGTACAAATTTTCATTGTTTTTAAAATGTATCATCAGATCTGGGTGTTGGTGGCTAGGCCAACATTTCGTCCTGCGTTGCTGCAGTCCATTTGATGCCAGTTTGAAGTCAGGATGATATGTAACTTGTTGAGAAATGCAGTGTCACTATTTTATCATAACAAAAATGATACTTTAACATTTATCTATACTGCACTCCACTGGCCAGGTCTTTGTCCACTCACTTTACCTATCTCTATCATTTATGTCATCTCCTCAACTTACTTTCCTGTCAATGTTTGTGTCATCAGCAAATTGGGCAAACATACCTCCTGTCTCTTCATTGAAATAATTTATGAAATGCAAACACTTGAAGTCCCAGCATCGAACCTTGTAGCAACCTGAAAAAAAATTATACCCACCCACTACTTCTTGTCAAACAGGTGATTGGCTATCAATGGCAATATGGTACTATCTATACCGTGAGCTTCTACTTTCCATCAGGAATCTCATCAGAACCCAGCCACTTGTCAAACTAAGCTTCAACAGTTTACTCAAGCCTACTTTTCTGGAAATTGTAATAATAGAGTTCCTCTCTCCAATACATTTCCTGATTTATAGATGCTCCTGGAATGGACCTATACAGTCCTGCCATATTCAACTGTGGATGATGGTGGGCAACTATGCAATTTAACACAGATCAATGT
The DNA here is from genome assembly GCF_020745735.1 of Hemiscyllium ocellatum. Classification (NCBI taxonomy): domain Eukaryota; kingdom Metazoa; phylum Chordata; class Chondrichthyes; order Orectolobiformes; family Hemiscylliidae; genus Hemiscyllium; species Hemiscyllium ocellatum. The sequence goes on along the minus strand of NC_083426.1, from coordinate 32,897,876 downwards.
TGGGTCCATTTTTGTTTGTCATTTATATAAATTATTTATATGAGAATATAGAAGCATGGTTAGTAAGTTTGACAAAGACACCAAGACTGGTGATATAGTAGATAGTGAAGAAGGTTATATAGAACATAGAACATGAAACATTACAGCGTAGTACAGACCCTTCGGCCCTTGATGTTTCACTGACCTGTGGAATCAATCTGAAGCCAATCTATCCTAAACTATTCCATTTTCATTCATATATTTATCCAATGACCATTTAAATGGCCTTAAATTGGGTGAGTCTACTCCTGTTGCAGGCAGTGTGTTCCACAGCTCTTCTACTATCTGAGTAAAGAAACTACCTCTGACATCTGTCCTATATCTATCACCCCTCAACTTAAAAAGCTATGCCCCCACATGCTAACCATCAACATCCAAAATAAAAGGCTCTCACTGTCCACTCTATCTAACTCTCTGATTATCTTATATGTCTCCATTATGTCCCCTGTAAATCTTCTTCTCTCTAATGAAAACAGCCTCAAGTCCCTCAGCCTTTCCTCATAAGACCTTCCCTCTATACCAGGTAACATTCTAGTAAATATCCTCTGCACCCTTTGCAATGTTTCCGCATCCTTCCTATAGTGAGGTGACCAGAACTGTATGCAATACTTCCAAGTGAGGCCGCACCAGAGTTTTGGACAGCTGCAGCATGATCTCATGGTTCCGAAATTCAATCCCTCTACCAATAGAGCTAATACATTGTATGGCTTCTTAACAACCCTATCAAACTGGATGGTAACTTTCAGAGATCTGTGTACATGAGCATCAAGATCTCTCTGCTCATCTACACTACCAAGAATCTTACCATTAGCCCAGTACACTTTATTCCTGTTGTTCCTTCCAAAGTGAATCATCTCACATTTTAACGCATTAAACTCCATTTGCCACCTCTCAGCCCCAGCTCTGCAGCTCATCTATGTCCCTCTGTTATCTAAGTGTATAAAGAGATCTTGATCAAATGTGTCATTGGGCTGAAGAACGGCAGATGGAATTTAATTTGGATAAATGTGAAGTATTGCATTTTGGTAAAGCAAACAAGAGCAGGACTTACAAAAATAAAAGTAAGGGCTTAGGTGGTGTTGTGGAACAAAAGACGTAGAGGTTCAAGTACATAATTCTTTGAAGTTTGTTTCACATGTCGATAGGATGGTTAAAAAGGCATTTATTATCCCTGCCTTCATTGCTCAGACCCTTGAGTATGGGAGTTGGGATGTTATATTGAGGCTATCAAGGAAGTTGGTGAGGCCTGTTCTGCAGTACTACGTCCAGTTCTGGTCAGTCTATTATAGGAAAGATATCATTAAGTTGGAAAGAGTTTGGAGGAGATTTACCAGGATGTTGCTGGGAATGGAGGGTTTGAGTTACAGGGAGAAGCTTGACACGGAATAATCATTGAATCCCCTACTGTGTGGAAACAGGCCATTTTGACCCAACAAGTCCACACCAACACATTCCCCTACCCTATTGCACTGCATTTCTCCAGACTAATGTACCTAACCCACATATTCCTGAACACGATGGGAGATTTAGCTTGGTCAATTCATCTGAAATGCACATCCATGGACTGTAGGAGGAAACCCATAGAGACATGGAGAGAATGTGCAAACTCCACACAGACAGTTGCCTGAGGCTGGAATTGAACCCAGGTCCGTGGCTCTGTGAGGCAGCAGTGCTAACCACTGAGCCACTATGCATTGTCAAAGGCTGATACCTCTTCTCCCTGCCACATAGGAGGTCGAGGGGTGACATTTTCAAGATTTATAAAATCATGAGAGGTATTGGTAAATTAAATGGGAGGTGTCTCTTCCCTAGGGTGGGGGATTCTAAGACTAGGATCATATTTTTTAAGATAAGAGGAGAAAGATTTTAAAAATACATGAGAGGCAATTTTTTTACACTGAGTGGTCCATGTGAGGAATAAACTTCCAGAAGAAGCAGTGGATGTGGGTACATTTATAACTTTTAAAAGTCATTTTGATAAGTGCTTGAATTAAAAAACTTTCGAGGGAATCAGCCAAACACAGGTAGGTGGGACTGGTTCAGCTTGGCATTATGATCAGCATGTAGGAGAAATTCTGAGGAAGGGGTTGGAGCAGAGGGAGTGGAGGTCCATACGTTGCAAGCGTAAGAGGTTGGAGTGCATGAGAGGAGTGGACAGGTTGAGGCAGTTGGAGCGGAGGAAGTGGAGGGCTACACATTGCAAGGGTGAGAAATTGGCATGGAATGATTGGACAGAAGGGTCTGTTTCCTTTCTCTATGACTCTGTAACTCATTGGATGTACTGAGGGAAAAGCTAATTTAAAAAAAAATGATAGTTTGTAATAAATACACAGGTCTCCTATATTGAAGGTTACAAGGTAAGTCAGACCAGTATGTCTCATTTATCAATTTTGCTGTTTTTTCCCTTATTGGGAGGAGGTTCCACAAATAGTTTCAGCCTCAATGATAAGGGAAGCCAACACAACAGTGCAAAAGGTAAGGCTGAAAGAGCTGCAACAAGCTTCAGTCAAAAGTTTTGAGTGGCTGATTCATTGTGGTTTCTTTCGGGTTCCCCAGCATCAACTATGTCATTCTTGAGCCAATTCAGTTTGTTGCACGTGCTACCAAGAAATAACTAGAGGCACTGGATACAGCAAAGACTATGGACTTTAACAATATTCCAGCAACACCCTGAAGACATGCATTCTGAAGCTCTCATCAAGCTATTCCAGTACATTTATAACACTGACATCTACTCGACTGGATAGAATATTGAGCATGTATACCCTGTATATAAAAAGCAGGCCAAATCCGACTTAGTCAATTACACATCATCAGTCTATTCTTAATCTTCAGTAAAGTGATGGAAAGGGTCAACAACAATGATATCAAACATCACATACTTAGCAATAACTGCTCACTGATGCTCAGTATTGATATAACTAATGCTCAGTTCCTAACCTTATTGTAGCCTTTGTTCAACCATGGAGAAAAGACCTGAACTCCACAAATGAGATGAGAATAATTGCACTTGATATCAAGGAGCTTTAGGAAAACTTGAGTCAATGGAAATAAAGGGCAAAATATTTCTAATTATGGAGTCATACTTGGCATAAAAAAATGATGTGGCTGTTGGAGGTTAGTCATCACTGCTGCAGGATATTACTGCAGGAATTCCTCAGTGTAATGGGGCTTTAGCAATGAACTTCCCTCCATCATAAGGTCAGAAATAGAGAGGTTCATGGATGATTGCATAATGTTCAGCACCAGTTGTGACTCTCGGATGCTGAAGCAGACCATGTACAAGTACAGCAAGACCTGGATAATATCTAGGTTTGGGCTGAAAAATGGCAATTAGCATCCATGACACATAAGTGACAGTAAGTCCACTTCAAAACAGGGGAAATCAAACCATTGCCCATTTGAAATTCAATGGCATTAAAATCTGAATTCCTAACATTCTCCCACTATCAATCAAGGATCCTTAGACAGCACCTTCCAAACCCTGGACCACTATAACTAAGAAGAATAGGAGCAATAAGGAAACAACCTAAGAAATTAAATGATTATTTTGTGTGTTTTCACTGATGGAGGTACATGAATTCTGCCAGAAGTAGAAATCCAAATGGCTAGGGAGAATGAGGAGTTGAAGGAAATTCATTTTAGTTAGAAGATTGGACTAGTGAAATTAATGGACCTGTGCATCCCATCAGCTAGGCCAACATTTATTGATACACGAATTCGGCCAGAAAGAGATCCAAATGGCTAGGGAGAATCAGGAGTTGAAGGAAATTCATTCTAATAAGAAGATTGTTACTGGTGAAGTTAATGGACCTGTGCATCTCATTGGCTGGGCCAGCATTCATCGCCCATCCTTAATTGTACAGAGGGTAGTTAAGAGTCAACCACATTGCTGTATGTCTGGAGTCACATGTAAACCAACCCAGGTGAGGATGACAGATTTCTTTCCTTGAAGGCCATAAGTGACCCAAATGGGTTTTTCCGACAATCAACAATGGTTTCATAGTCATTGATAGATTCTTAATCCAGGTAATTTTTCTGGTATATGTCACTCAGGTTTAAGATGAGGAGTTTTTATGTTTACGCAGATGTTTGTGAACTTCTTGAATACTGTACTGCAGAGAGCTGGAAAGCTAATTCTTTCAGTTTAAGGTAGGGATTGATAGTATGGCCTACAAGCTTGTGAGGATGGGGTGTGCAAGAGGCATTGAAATGTTCAACCAGTCGCGGTCATATTGAATTTTAGGACAGACTCTAAAGGCTGTATGGACGACTCCTGTTCCTATGTTCCTAGTAACATGGGAATGTTTCCACTTGCTCAATCTCCTCAAAACCAGTCACCATCCTGACTTGGAGATTGCCATTCATACATCGTCACACATTCATTATCTTAAAACTCCTTAACAGGTGGATCTACACCAAATGGACTGGACTTTAGTGATTCAAAGAGGCAGCTCATCAATTCATTCAAAATCAACTAGACATTGGCAATAATCCCATGAAATAATATAAAATAGAACCTTTTCCTAAATTGGGCTTCCTGTGTTATGGTGCCATACTTACAGCCCTCACTCTCATCCATACCCACTGAAAGAACCTCAGACACGTCAAAATTTGGACATTAGATGCTTAGGTTCCTGTTCTTTAGCCCCTGACTCACCAACACCACCTCCACCACCATCCCCTCACCCGAGTCTCTCTTCTGCCTCATTTGCAGTCATGTTCTTCTGTCTTTGAACAATGACCAAATAAGAAGACCCTCGCCGAAGAGGTGTGATGCCTCCTGATACAAACAATGCAAGAAACCAATCCCCTCCCTGATGTGTCTCAGTGTCTGTTCAGCTTCCAGCTCATAATATTTAAGCTGCCTGAAATTCAAATATTTACCAGACATGAGTTTGCCTTGGATCACACTGACATCCAGCACCTCCAACATGCTGCAGTTGTGACACCAACTGTTCTACCATCCTTAATATGTTCTCAGCAACTATTTAATCATTCCAATTAATTATTTATTTGCTTGTGTGTTTATGTTTAAATTTCACCACCAGCAGTTACTGTTTGGAACCTTAGAGAGTGGAATAGAATAAATTTCAGTCACTTAACAGATAATTACCACCTTCCCCTCTAGCAGAATAAGAACAAATGCCTGGAGACTGAAAAAGTTAGAAAAATCAAATAGAAGTAGTGGAGCATCTCACTCCCCTCTTTTCCTAAATCCCTGAATCATTAAATCTCAGCACACAGTTGTTAAATTGCAGTAAGCAGCCTAAGTGTCTTGTTCCTAACATGCTCTCCCATATTCTTACTGAACCAGACTTGGTCTCAATCTCCATATTGATGGTCAAGTGAGGGAATAGGCAAAGCCATGATGTAACATTGTAGTTGTGTATAATTTTGCTGCAGCTGATGGTCTACAATGGGTTATACATAGGCAGAGATGGGTACCACAGATGCTAGAGATTAGAGTCAAAATTAGAGTGATGCTAGCAAAGCACAGCAGATCAGGCAGCATCCAGGAATGAAGGGCTTTTGCCTGAAACGTCGATTTTCCTGCTCCTCGGATGTTGCCTCAATGGCTTATAGATGTCCACTCTTAAGTTATTTAATTTGTTCTGAAACTATCTCATTTAGCATGATGATAGTGCCACCACTGCAATGGATGGTATCTTCAGTGTGAAGACTGCTTTATATCTTCACAACAACTCCTTCTATCATGAGAGTTTTCTGTGACAGTTGGATTGTTGAGGACAGATCTCCTGAGCGTTTTTCCTTCTTGCATCCTTTGCCACAGCCACAACGACAGTCTGGCAGATAGTTACTTGAGGATTTGGCCAAACAGTGAGTAGTGATGCAACTGAGCCACTTCTGGCGATGAACATAGTTTCCCATCCATAGCACACCTGTGCCCCAGTAATTCCACCAAGTGATATTCGACATGTAAGAGTACTAATTCATCAGCTAATGGAGGGTGGTGAGTGGTAATAGTTCATCAGAGCTTTTCTATTTAATGTTAGAATTGATTCTATGACACTTTTTGGTTTGAGGAATCAATATTGAAGACTCCTAAGTTAATTCCCTCTTCACTGTGTACCAATGAGTTTTTTTTAATGTCCTTTACACAACAATCAAAAAAAAAGAATAATAATCTCATTTCAGTACATTATCTTATTTCAAAAGCTGATACCATACATATCGGTATTGCAGAAGTTACTAACATGCCTGATCTCAAGGACTTCTCCCATCACTTGCCTAATAATTACATGAATATATAATCACACCTTGTCTGGTGACACACAGCAGTTTTAGATATTCCCCATAAAGACCATAGTGCTGCTACCTTTGCTGTGTTTGCCTTTGCATTGTGTCATTATGAATTAAACAAAAGAGTAAGGGAACAGCTTCCCTGGTTTATTCTCCATGACAGTACCGGGACCAATTAGAGTCAACTCATCAATCAACTAGAGCTCTTTCCTCATGGAATATGAATTGATGCTCCTTCAAGATTTCGCACTCTTGCATCTGTCTGAATGAATAGCTTTCTCACCTCTCTTTTATTTTCAGGTATGTAAGCAATTAAGAAAACAAGTACAAGATTCAATAACAGTGTTCCAAACGCTTGGGAATTTTGACTTTCTGTAAAAAATCACCATTCCAGGGAATCTGGTTCTGACTGGCGAACTGCAGCTTCAGCGAACCAGAATGAAACATTGCAGCAAACATTTTTTGTTGATGTACAAGGACATGAAGAACATACCAGCAAGTCAATAAATAGAGAAACATATATTATGGAAGTTTTTTTGGAACACTGTATTTCTAGCATGCGATACAACCAGTGGAAGAAGAATAATAATTTGATGGCCTTGCAGATCCAATGAAATCCCTCAGATCAGACAAGAGACAACAGTTAAACATAATTATTAATGAAACATTATTGAAAATGATCTGAATAATTTAAACCATTTACTTTAGGATAAATGTCCGCATTGTCCTTGATTGGCTTGTGCCAAGATGAATAATAAACATTCTTGATTTGATTGTAAAATTTCCATCTCTGATTTAGAGGTAATGATTTCAAGCTCAAATGGAGCCTGATGAGGGCATATTCTGGACTGATGTTTCAGTGCTAAATCGAGGGACAGCTGCATTAGCAGAGATGATGCGTTAGAAATTCAAATGCATCAATTTTTGGCTTTGTGGAATTCCCAAAATGGTGACCCCTAATTTAGATATTATTTCTTGGTATTCAATGTACAGGAGTAGGTTTTATCTAGTAACTTACCAATGAAAGATAATGCAAAAAAAAAGTTGCTTTTACATCACAGTGGATCTCAGGTAAACAGGTCTCGAGATCCACCTGGATCTAGGATCAGAGAGTATGGAAGCAACCAAGGATCATGGAGCTGAGGATTGAATGGCCAGAATTCAGGTGGTAGACAACATGCAGCAAGTCAGGTTTGGGGCTACATGGATTTGGGGTGAGGAAATATCCAGTCATGTGTCTTTGTTCAGAGCATGAATTGGACACCCCAAGTTCAGTACCTGGGACAACCAAGATCAGGAATCAGGGAATTGCAGATGGAGCTCTGTGCCTGAGGTCACAGTAATAAAATGATCAGTGGCTGGGATTATGAACAGTTGATATTGTGGAGATCTAGGCAAGGAACATGTGAATCAATATTGATGATTGTGTTAGGGGCCTGTTAGAGATTAGAAGCAGAGATTAGATGGAGAGTGGTGCATAGTATGTGGGAGTAATAGAGTCAAAGAGTCATAGAGATGTACAGCACATAAACAGATCCTTCAGTCCAACGCGTCCATGCCAACCAGATATCCCAACCCAATCTAGTCCCACCTGCCAGGACCCGGCCCTTTTCCCTCCAAACCCTGCCTATTCATATACCCATCCGGATGTCTTTTAAATGTTGCAATTGTACCAGCCTCCACCACTTGATCTGGCAGCCCATTCCACACATGCACCACTCTCTGTGTGGAAAAAGTTGCCCTTTAGGTCTCTTTTATATCTTTCCCCTCTCACCTAAACCTATACCCTCTAGTTCTGGACTCCCCCACCCCAGGGAAAATACTTTGTCTATTTATCCTTTCCATGCTCCTCATGATTTTATAAACCTCTATAAGGTCACCCCTCAGCCTCTGACACACAGCCCCAGCCTATTCAGCCTCTCCCTATAGCTCAAATCCTCCAACTCTGGCAACATCCTTGTAAATCTGTTCTGAACCCTTTCAAGTTTCAGAATATCCTTCCAATAGAAAGGAAACCAGAATTGCACACAATATTCCAAAAGTGACCTAACCATTGTCCTGTACAGCTGCAATATGACTTCCCAAGTCCTGTACTCAATACTCCTGACCAATAAAGGAAAGCGTATCAAACGCCTTCTTCACTATCTGTCTACCTGTGACTCTACATTCAAGCAGCTATGAGCCTGTACCCCAAGGTCCCTTTATTCTCTAAACTCCCTGGGACCTTACCATTAAGTGTTTACGTCATGTTAAGATTTGCTTTCCCAAAATGCAGCACCTCGCATTTATCTAAATTAAACACCATCTGCCACTCCTCAGTCCATCGGCTCATCTGATTGTAATCTGCGGTAACCTTCTTCACTGGCCACTACACCTCCAATTTTGGTGTCATCTGCAAACTTAAATATACCTCTTAAGCACACATCCAAATCATTTATATAAATTACAAAAAGTAGTGGACCCAGCACTGATCCTTGTGGCACTCCACTGGTCACAGTTATTTGTTAATGGCTAAACCACATCTTCAGTGATGTAAGATAATATCTGATCGTATGGAACTCAAACCTGAGTGTGGACACTGCTAGAATTCTCCTGATCAAGCCTGTGTTTCATGAAATAAAAATTGTTTGTAAAGTTTTCACTAATATGGCTGCAGACTTTATTCAGATAAGAATACAAATCTCAATGCTCATATTACAACGAAAGAGAGGCAGTCATGGGTGGCAATTAGGAAGAACATGGCTCCACTTTCAGGTGAGTATCTTACCTTGTGAGTGAAATCCATTTTATTTTAAAACTGCATTGTAGAATTCACAGAGAAGCTGCAGTGTCCAGTGAATGCTATTTTGTGTCATTTGAGATTCACAATAGAAAATTAGAAGTTTATTTAACTTGTCTCACATTAAAATCGATGATGTCAAAATGGCCTTTAGGGAACCTTGGCGTAATGTTGTTATAGATCAGTAATACTGAATGCAAATGTGAATGTCAATACTATGGTTGACATATAATCTCATTTCCGTACATCTGCACTCTTTCATTGACTGATAGTCTGTATGAAAGTAATTGTTTTTCTTCTTCTATTTCTAAATGCTTTGAAGTGTATTGCGCTGAGATAAATATACTCCAAAAGATCACCTAGCATTACAGACCAGTGAGTTTGATTGAGAAAATATTGATATTTCTCCTCTAATTGAAATCCTTCCTACAATTGTTGCACCACTAGAATTTGGACCTCTATACCCCATCAAGATAAACAGCAGCAAAAACTGGTATTATCAATATCAGTTTACATCACTTGAATAGTTACCTTCCCCACTAATGTAAACAATCATACACACTAGAGTTAATAGCAATATTGAATTAACAAAAATAAAGATTTTCATGAGGGGTACAAATAGGGAACAAGGGCAAGGTTATGGTAGAGGTACAGATCAATTTTGACCTTGCCAAATTACTGATAAAGAATCAAGAGACTGAACGTCCTACTTCTGTTTCTTCCCATATGCATCACTAACAAGGGAATGTTATATGTTAATATTGCTAATAGGAATCTAATACATATGTTGTTGTGCCATAAACTGACTAATGAGCCTAGAAAGGTTCTGAAAGCCAGAAACACATTTAAAGTGAAAGTGCATTTTTAAAGGAAAAATTGAAGTCACTTCTGCCATATTTTCCTTCTGAAGTAGGCATCCCACCCAATATTTTCTGAATCATTATGTCCCTCAGCCACTAAATTTACTTTTGTGAAGGCATTAAATTCTCACCCTAGCTTTGTTTATTTAAAAAAAAGTCTTAAACCGGTTTTAGCAGGTTTTTCCTTGTCTCACAAGTTCTTTTTCAACTAAGGTCTCCTTCACTCCATCTTCTGCATAATGGTTCCAATATTAACATACCACCTGGTGATTCCTTGGATTTAAACATTTTGCAATCCTTGAGCTGATTTTTACCCTAAGTGTCAATTCTGGGGAACCTCATGGAGTGCTTCTCTCTGTGAGAAGCACTAGGGAATTGTTTCATGCAATCTCAAGCTGCTCATCTCATTATATATTCACCATGTGGCACCCCAAGTCTTGCATTCACTAACTTCCAAAGTACTCACCATGGCTGGAAGCATCTGGAAATTCCATTGCCACATTTAAAGTTCAGCTGTACATCAGTACAGTCACTGCTAACCTTGAACAACCCTCTATAGTTGTGGTGTCAGAAGAATTGACTGGAAATGGACAACAAGGACAAGTTGATGTTGCGATTTGCTGGCAGGGATCTGGAGGTCCTGATGAACGATTTGGTGGAGAGGAAGTCATCCTCTTGCCTCAAGATTGTCAGACTGTCTGAAATTTCCCCAGACCAGTGAGATGTCAATGTGAAGATGAATTCCTAACCATGCAGGATGAAGGTTAATGACCTTCTGCACTCTGAAAGTATAAATGCAAGTATTTTGTCTCTGCTCTCTTGGTCTATCACTGTTTCTGTGCCTACCTGCCTTCAAGGCACATGTTCACCACTCTTAATAATGTATGCAACATCTTCCATCACTCACCTACCCTACTCCAATGCAATTCCCCTCCTTCTTCCCCCTAACCAAGACATTGCAGCCATCTAAGTGCTGCTTAATCATTCATGTGGGACATTTCAGCATCTTTCTGTCACCTGCAGCAGCACAACCAGCTCTGTCAGCCGCTTTCATCTCACTCACTCTTTTCCATTGTCTCATTCCAGGAAAAACATCTGACAATTGGGTAAGGAGCGCCAAGACAAGACTGGTGTGCTCAACATATGACTCCACACCCACTAAAAGGAGTGAATCCTTGCTTTAGCAGAGAAGGAACATGCAATTTGTGACCCTGAGATCTCCATTTCTTGTCAAGTAAGAATTATTGTCAGCTGCTGCCTTGCGTTCCTATTATCACCTCAGTGAATGTATACTTAAAATGACCAAACCCTTAACTCATTCAGTCTGTTGTTTCCTCCAGGTACAGCTACAAAGTTACTGCCAAGAAAAGGCAAAAACCTCAAAGCATCATCACCTTCTCCACCTCTGAGGAAGAAGGTGCAGATCTCTGAGGAAGCACCAACACGGCCTTCTCCTATAACTTCCATTAGACCTCATCGGCACTTCAGGTAGATTGTAATCGAGACCATCACTGCTATGTATCTGAAACTGACCAAGGAAAGAACGCCTCATTTTGTTGGCACTCAGATGACTAGCAGAGACTAGGCACTTGCTCAAACCCAGGCAGGCATTAAGAACTTCATCCAAAAGCACAAACACACAAAGCAGCAGATAGGTTTGCTGGTGATAATGACCCAAAGATTGGAGAAGTCCACTAATCCTAATCATATTTGATTTGATTTGGTCTGATTTATTATTGTCACATGTACCAAGGTACAGTGAAAAGTTCTGTTTAACTTGCAGTACAGGCAGATCATACCATACAAAATGAATTAGTATAATAGACCAGAGAAAAGAATACAACATTATGGCTGCAGAGAAGGTACATAAAGAGTGAGAACAACATTAAATTTAATACTTGAAAAGTCCATTATTAAGTCTATTAAGAGCAGGGAAGAAACTTGTTCTTGAATCTGTTGGTACATGTGTTTAAGCTTTTGTTTTTTTCTGCCTGATGGAGAAGCTTGGGTGAGATTATAACCAGGATGGGAAGGGCATTTGATTATGTTGGATACCTTCCCAAGGCAGCGAGATGTATAGATGGAGTCCACGGATGGATGACTGGCTTGTGGTCACAACTCTCTGTAGTTTCTTATGGTCCTGGGCAGAGCAGTTCCATCGTAAGTCATGAAGCATCTGGATAGAATGTTTTCTATGGTACGTCTATAAAGATTGGTAAGAATCTTTAAGACGTGCCAAATTTCCTGAGTATCATGAGTAAGTAAAGACGTCATTGTGCTTTCCTGATCATTGCATCAATGTGGGTAGATCAGGACAGATTGTTGGTGATCATCATTCCAAGGAACTGGATGGTCTCAACCATCCCTTCCTCAGCATCATTGATGTAGATAGGAGCATGTCCTCAATCTTGCATCCTGAAGTGGTGCATCTGACATTTGACATCTGCCTACTTCTGTGAGCAGCTTGGTGGCTGTCATGGCCAGCCAGGATCAATGTGCAATGTGGAATGATCTGGTCAGGTTGTTTGTAGCCAAGAGTTTTATTTTGACACGGTAGATTAATATGTGAGATGAACAAATAGTGTTGCATAAGAACAGATTGCTTTAACCTGGGCTATGTGGATGTCTGTTTAATGCTTTGGCCCTTTGAAATACCTCATATTACTCAAAAGTGGAATGTCACCATACTGAAGAAAGTACTTACTCCACCCATTTTGGGTGTGGTAGCAACTGTTTTCCATTTCAATTGTGACTTGTGATTAGGTTAAGGATGAAGACAACATCGGTAGCATTTCAGAAAATGTACCACAAGCTCAGTCTCTCAGTCTTGGTGATCCCTAAAACTTTAGCTCCCTTCCTGCCATGCCCACTCAACAATCCCTTTAGCTTTGAGCTTCTCCACTTTTCCAGGCAACCCTTTTTTTTTTAACTGCTCATCTCTCCACTTTACCCCTTGAACACCAAGCATATATTTGAGTCATAGCAACCATAGTGTAGCCCCCGTCCTATTGAATACATACCAGTGATGATCATCAATGAACCTCCACCTCCCTGACCAATGAATGCCTTGTCCTCCCATGTTCTATGATCTCCCACCTTTATATGTTGAGTAAACTCTTTCATGATTATTGTCTCCTTTGCATTCTAGCATGCTGCCTCCAAACTCCACAACTGACTTCTGAGCTTGCTCACCAAAGCAGTGGCTCCTGATAGCCTCTTAACTTGCACTGAACAGAGCCTGTACAGATTGTGACCCACCCCGAAAAACATGTAAAAGCAGCCCTGGCTGTTGAGTAACAAGATCCCTATAAGCTCCCTGGTTGACTTACCACAAATCCTGGCCTGGTTGTATTGGACCCAGAGGACTGACTCTGGTCAACTATCTGTACTGTACTTCTGGCCCTGGTCACCTCCTGGTGCCCAAGCCCCTGGACTGACACAGGACCTTGTCCTTACTTGATTGTACTGATCCTCCCTGATCGAACACAATCCCTGTAGAATTGGCTGAAGCCTTCTCACCTTACGCTATGCGACATGACCATGTGCTTGAAGCACATGTAGTGTATTTGCTGCACAGGCTGCTGGGTAAAGTGTCCACCCATTGACTGATCACTGCTGACAACAATGAACAGCTGCTTGGCTTTGTTACTACCATAAAAGGTAATGCAAGGTGAAAGGACTGTGAATGTGTAAATCCTGTATAAGGCAGCAAAAGGCAGAAATACAGTGAGCATCAATGTAGGCAGCACAGAGAGATCAAGCTAAGAGATTTGAGATCCATTCGAGTTCAATCCATGAGATGGGTGCCTGACAGCCTGGCAGCAGCTTTGGAGAATGAGGTATGCTCTTAAATGTAGGTGTGAAATTGAGAACTTTATTTGAAATGAGTTGGAAAAATACCATGTTGAGGTGAGCCTGGTACATGTCGAATGCCAAACTTGGTAAATGGGTGCTGTTGATGGTCACTGCTCTTGGAATGTTAGGTATCACTGGCCAAGATGGAGGTCCAGGGGAGCAAGTAGCTAGGTGGAACTGCCTGACACTTGCTCAGACCTGCATGTTGGCAGTTGTCAATATCTCATTTCTCTCTATCATGGGAGAGACTAGGAAATTTTATATAAAGGAGTGGGATTTTAAATGAGATGTAAATGGAAGTAAAAAGGCCCTTTGCCCCTCACTAGGGAGATTTTCATCTTGCTATTCAAAGGCTTGGTGGACATTCAAATGTTGTTTTCTTGAGGATCTAATTTTTTCAATCTCATCACATTTTTCCAATTGGCTTGTCATTTCCCATCTTATTTGGTGACTCAAAAATTCCAGCCTATATTTATTTGAACAGGGGTCCCATCGTCATCAGTCCTTTTTCCTTCACGTGGCATAGTAACATCGACTTCTGGTCTTCTCCCCAAAAACACCACTTGACTAATTGTCTCTGAGAAGCTTTAAGTTTCTAAACAGCAAGAACAGCTACCATCTCTTCTGTGTCCAGGTATTAAAACTGGCACCTTAATTCCCAATAATTCGTAACTTTTCTCTCGGTCACCATAGTGATCAGGTCACATGGGCTTGTTGTGGTTCTGTTCGCCGAGCTGGGAATTTGTGTTGCAGACGTTTCGTTCCCTGTCTAGGTAACATCTTCAGTGTTTGGGAGCCTCCTATGAAGCGCTTCTATGATGTTTCACAGAAATGCTTCATAGGAGGCTCCCAAGCACTGAGGATGTCACCTAGACAGGGGACGAAACGTCTGCAACACAAATTTCCAGCTCGGCGAACAGAACCACAACAACGAGCACCCGAACTACAAATCTTCTCACAAACTTTGAACATGGGCTTCAGATGAATTTCCTATCAGGTTACGTGCCCATCTCCACTACTCTACTTTACGTTGAATTAAAAAAGACAGTTTCGACATTACTATCCTGTAAAGTCAGGTTATCATAGTAGATACATTTCATAACACTAGATTTGGTTAGTTGCATTTGTTTGCTCTTTCAGTTTGTGGCCTGAATATGAAGAATTGTAGCTGCATGTGGTAACTTTGAGCACACTGTAGCTGGCCTCACACAATTAATTCTCTTTCAAATAAAGTGGGCACACATTAAAGCCTTCAAAAGAAAGCATCATGACAGCTACAAGGTAATCAAGCAGTGTTTTATGTGACTCAGTCTCTAGTTTTGCATGCCATTCCCTTTTGAGATTTTTTTTCTTTTCCTATTCTGTTTTTCTACTTAGGGTCCTTATGACAATATGGCAAATTAGTTAAAGCAGATGTCAACTGTGCAGGCCTCCTGAGTAACATTATCAACTTGACAAGAATTAGCATTTTCAATCCATTTGTAATTCATAAGGTCTGAATGGTTTCTTCCCACTCCTGAGTCCTATGTTCCTATGTTCACCTTGTAACAGATGTGTCAGCTTGCTCGGCTAAACATAAGGCTGCAAAGGAATGCTACAGAAAGACTGCAAGCTACTTAGGTGAGGACTGCAGAGGTGATGGATGTCTTCCTGTCCCACTGCTAATGGAGGCCCTGGAGTGGACAATTAATGTTAATTTAGGAATCTCACCACGTCACCACAGAAATTTACCAAGTGGACAAATATTGTTGGCATCACTTATGGCTTTGCAGGGTGGGAGAATTGCAGTAAGTACCCTATTGAAGAGCTTGGCATTGTGAAGACAGGCTCCTGAGACTCACCCCCAAATCCATTCTCCACAAATCCCACCCCCACAGCTCTCGTGCTGTCATTGCTCACCTTTGGCAATTCTGGGCCTTGGTGAAATGGTGACAATCAGCTTACAGAAAAGGAAGGATTTGGTTGAGGATTCCTACCACAAAGGCCTTTGATCCCAGGAAAGGCCTACTACTGACTTTTTAAGAGCTTGGTTGGCTCTTGATGTGGCAGGCCTCCCTGAATGTAAGCATGAAAGGCTCTTACCTACTCTCCAATAGTGGGAGAACTCCACATCACCTACATTAAATTCCTTCTTAATTTCAGCTGAAAACACAGTATAATGAATTATCTGATGTGGGGTTTTCTGTTGAGTTTAGAAGTTAATATGGATTTTATTTCTTTTTTTTAGGTATTTGTTACATTATAATTAATGTTTAGTTAATATACTTAACTCCAGATGGCTTTCAATGAGTGTCACTGCTGTAATGTCACTTTAGAGGTGATGCTGATCTAATTTAAACTAGTGGAGGGTGTTCTTCCTGGCTGAGTTTCAACTTGAACACAAACTTTGAACTTGACTCATTTGGACTCTTTGATTTAAGCTGTGAGCCTTCTGCTTAAGCATTATTACAATATATTTTATAAATTAAGGGAAACATTTAGTTTGTCTTGTGTGTTTTAAATATAATAGAGTGAATTTTATTGCCAGCTTTGTGATCAGCAATGAAATGGGGGGTCCCAAGCCAGTAACAAAGCTAACAGCACAAACTTCCAGGAGGTGGCCCTGTTAAATGGATGTCTCTGAGTTCATCATTCTTCTAGGTGCAGGGCAGGGACTGTCGAGAGAGGTCTGGGACATTGAGACTGTTCAGTGACTCAGAGTAGAGTGGAAAGCCCCTCTGGCAGAATAAATTAGGCTGCAAGTATAGCCTTTTGTGTCTGTTGTCCCATCACTGGAAAATAGAACCTCCAGTTCCAATGACCCTGCCAACCTAACCCAGCCTAATTTAGCTGGTGGCTTCAACTGGCAGAAGGGGGTTACTTTGTTGACAAAAAGTTCCCGATGGGTTGCACAATATTGTTCCTGACTGAAGTATTAACCAGCTTAATTGGCTTAAGCTGCCTGGTGCACTTAGGAGACATTTTCACACATTATGCTGACTTGTGTTCTATTAATCATAACGGTGAGCTGCAATTATAAAAGTATGTTCATTTTGAAGAATTATGGTTTCCATTACTGTTTTTTCTTCTGATTTATGGTTTTTCCCCTATTGTCCAATCCACCTATCCCTAACACTGACTACCAAAGTCTACTAATTGTTTTTTGTGGGATGGAAATTTCCCTGGCTAGACTAACATACGTTGTCCTTGAATTGCACAGTTGCTAGCGTTTAAGAGTTGACCTTTGGACACTGATATAAAGATTAAGTTAAAAATCACTCAACACCAGGTTAACTGTTTAACTTTGTCCACCTCATCCCAACACCCAACTCCTCGAAAGCATGATGTAAGGATTCCAATTCTCTTCCCTTTAGTGAAGCAGATATTATAATAATCAATGGTAGTTGTGATAGTCACCATCACCAGGCTGGCTTCATATTCCAACTAAAGAATTATGTTTAAATTCCAGCAGTTGACCCAATAGATTTGATCCACTATCTTCAGTGACTTAGGCTGGGCATCTGGATGGTATCCAGCAAAATTGCTGCTCTGCCATTGTCAATATATTTAATATTATGAAATCTGTTGAGTTTCCTTCTAGAGTAGTTTCTTTTGCCAACAATAAGGAAAAAAATAGAAAGAACTTGGCACCAAACATGCTAAATATCAACAGAAGCTTCTTGTGCCTTGTGAATTTTAATAGACTAGTGTTGAAAAGACTGTATCCAACAAAAGCCCAGTCATGCCAATCAGTAATTTTAGCAAACATAATTTACTCAATGAATACAATGGCTATAGTTGGACTGGTTCCCAGGTGTTTTATGGACCAAGATTGGCAACCCTTCAGATTAGCTTGGAATCTCCATAATTGAAGATCAATCTCCAGGACAATGCTTTGTGCAATCATATAGAGAGAGAAAAAATCAGAGGAGTATCAAAACCAATTGCTTTTGTTTTGTTTAATTTGAATATCTATCTTTACCATGTATTAATATTGAAAATAGGACCAAATAGCTGTAACATCAAGCATCATCCAATTGGAGAATGAATCTTTGAGCTTTCCATACAACCATAAGACATAGGAACAGATATAGGCCATTCAGCCCATTCAGTGAGATTATGGCAGATCTAATAATCCTCAATTCCATTTTCCTGCCTTTTATCCATTACCCTTGATTCCCTTACTGATTAAAAATCTGTCTATCTCAGCATTGAATGTGCTGAATGAACCAGTCTCAATAGTGCTCTACAATAAAGAGGTTCACAGATTCGCAATTCTCCAATATAAGAAATTCCTCTTCAACTATGTGCTAAATATATGACCCCTTATTTTAAGGTTATGTCCACTGGCCTTAGACTCTCCTAAAAGGGAAATAAACTTTCTGCATCACCCTGTCAAGACCTCTAGGAATTTTGTATGTTTCAATAAGATCACCTTGCATCCTTATATATTGGAGTGAATACAGGCCAAATCTACCCAACCTTTTCTTGTAAGGTGATTTGTCTATACCTGCTATCAGACATGTGAATATTCTCTGGATTGCCTCTAATGCTAACATATCTTTCCTTAGATAAGAAGCACAACACTGTTGATAGTATTTCTGTTGTGGTCTGATCAATGTTTTATATTATTTTAGCAAAACCACCCTAACTTTGTACTTCATTCCCTTTGAAATAAAAGGCAACATTTCAATTGTTTTCCTTATGGCTATTGAACTTGGATGCCACATTTTGTGATTCATGGATGAAGACTCCCAAATGCCTCTGTTGTCACTTTTGGAATTCTTCTTCCCTTTAAATGACATTCAACTCCTCTATTCTACCTACCAAAATGCATAATCTTACATTTCCCCACATTATATTTCACCTTCCAAGATCTTGCCCACACAGTTAACTTGTCCTATGTCCCTCTTCTCACTGTGAGTCATCCTTGCAACTTGCCTTCCAACCATTTTTTGTGTCATCTGTAAACTTGATTAAATATATTCATTTTCCTCAATCAAGTCATTAATATATATTGTAAATAATTGTTCCCCAGTACCTATCTCTGTGGCACATCATAGTTACAGGTTGTCATCCTGAAAATACCACCCATATCCCAACTCTCTGTCTTTTATTAGTTAGTTAATCCTCTGTTCTTGTTAATATATTACTTTCATTATCATGGGCTCTTAATTTGTTAAGTAGCCAAATGTGCAGTACCTTGTCAAACACCTTTTGAAAATACAAACATATTAATTCCACAGCATCCCCTTTATCTATCTATCATGTTACCTGCTCAAAGAATTTAGTAACTTTGTCAGGCATAATTTCCCTTCATGCTGATTCTATTCAATCCCATCATGCTTTTCTAAATGCTCTGCGACTATATCCTTTGAACCATTTTTCCAATAACAGACATTAAGCTAACTGGCCTGCAGTTATCTGTGCATCTTTTGTCTCCTCTTTTTAAATAAATGTGTTACATCAGCAGTTTTCTGATCCTCTGAGACTTATCCAGAATCTAAGTAAGAATATTAACAGTGCATTCGCTATCACTGTAGCTATTTCCTTTAAAAATCTAGGATGCATCCTATTAGATCCAGGGGACTTAACCAATTGGTGTGGGAAGGCAGTTTGTCACAAGACCAGATGTATTGATTGACTAATGTCTAGAGTGTGGGGGCAAATTGTATAATGAAACCAAAAGGGATACTTTCATCACAGTTGGAAATCCTATGCATGACAGACTGATGTTATAATCTAGCACACAGCAGCAGCACACTGAACAGTTCTTCATTATCTAATTACTTTTTTTTTACATAACTGTGATTATTAATTTATTTTTATCTTGTTGGCTGTAAGGTTTATCAAGGATGGATAAAATACCTTTACTGTAAAAGGACCATTAAATGCAAACAAAAAATCAATGGCAGATGGTTATTGGTCAAAATGTGTCAGCTGGTGTTGCTATAAAACAGAGCAGCACATGTTACTTACAATGCTTTTTAACAATCACACAAACAGATGCACCCTACATTCAATGGTATATGTTTCTCCTTAGTGTCTGTTTAGCTGGAAATCAGCTTCACACAAACCAGTTAGAGGAAGCTTATTTAGTAAAATGTATGTTATCTTGGAACAGCGATTCAGGGTCTCAGTTTCCAAAATACATTTAGAATTTTCATTTTGATTATTAGAATTAACAACAAATATTTGAGAGACAAATACGGTGCTTAAGTGTCAAAAACAAATGTTTGTAGTACATTTGCATGGTTATCCCATGTAAGCATCTTAATGTATAGTAAATAGTGAGTAGCAGTGTTTGTGTTCAAACAAAATAACACATTCTGTCACCCTATTTATACTCTACTCTTTAATTCATATTTGAGAGTGATTTATAGTTTCATGAAGGGTAATAACTGCAGCACATGCTGTGCAGAGTAAACAACTCCACTTCTGATTTCATGCAGAAGACCTTGCTGCTATATGGCGGGTTGATGATATTTTTGGCTCATAGGAACTCATACAAATCATGGATCGTGCTTTATGCTGTGTTTTATGGAAACACCACTGCTAAACATTGTTAGATACCTCTTCTTAGTATCTCTTGATTCAAGTGCCTCCACATCAACTCTTAGATGCTGCTTCCTTTAATCAGGTGTCCACTCTTCTTGTCTGTGGCGTTGTTCATTCATCTTTATGCTAGGATTAAGGCTGTCTCACTTTATTCTGTACTGTATCACTCTTTACATTTGTACTTCAGTGAATACAGCTTGCTAATATATTGTGAAACGTCTCTCTGCACGTGCTTGCCTCTTCTTTCTACTCTGTTCTCTGATATCAGCAGAGCAGATCAATGTAAGGTAACATCATCATTATTTGACTTTCCATTATACTACAGATACACACGAGTGTTCTGTCTTATTGCACCCAGAAGATATGTTGGCAGCTTTGGAGCAACCTTGAAAAGAAATAAGCATCATCTATATTTGAAAACTGGGTAAAACTTGGAAATTCATAGCACTAAATCATTTCAAACAATGGTTTCTGTCCCAGATTATTTTCAAGTGTAAATGGATTCAATGAAGGTAATTCAAGACAGTTAGGTGGACATTTGAATTAATCGATAATAAATGCCACATTTACAACACAATTCACCTATCAAAAGCTTTAATGCATGTTGTCCTTTATCTCAAAAGGAAAGAATTATAAAGGTGGAGGAACTACACCTTATTTGAACAGAGTTTTGGTAAGGCTCTCTCTGGAGAGCATTATTTTTAGCTATGGCTTCTCTAACTTAAAATTGATATTTGTCTTCGAAGTGATGCAATGCAGATTTGCAAGAACAATACAAAGACTTAAAGGATTAATATATGAAGATGGGTTACTCATCTATATCTTATATTCCCTTTGAAATCAGACAATTAATTAAGATAGATATTTGAAGACTACAAATATAACTACGAACATGTTTCCAAGCATGAAGAGAAATATAAGCAATGACCTAGAAATGACTGGATCTTTAACCAATTCTATGGGAAACTAACTAAGAATGTAAATTTGTACAACTGAATGACCTCAGATTAAATCAACTGTCTCAAGATATAAGGGAATAGGCAGGAGATATTGTTAGTCTTGTAGTGTTAATAAATGTCCCACTGCTAATGAAAATTTGAAAGGGATATCTACAGTCCAGCACTGTTCATTGATAAGGATATGTGATCTAAGTAGTAAAAAGTGAGGTCTGCAGATGCTGGAGATCAGAGCTGAAAATGTGTTGCTGGTTAAAGCACAGCAGGTCAGGCAGCATCCAAGGAACAGGAAATTCGATGTTTCGGGCCAGAGCCCTTCATCAGGAATGAGGAGAGGGTGCCAGGCAGGCTAAGATAAAAGGTAGGGAGGAGGGACTTGGGGGAGGGACGATGGAGATGTGATAGGTAGAAGGAGGTCAAGGTGAGGGTGATAGGCCGGAGTGGGGTGGGGGCGGAGAGGTCAGGAAGAGGATTGCAGGTTAGGAGGACGGTGCTGAATTCAAGGGAATCGACTGAGACAAGGTGGGGAGAGGGGAAATGAGGAAACTGGAGAAATCTGAGTTCATCCCTTGTGGTTGGAGGGTTCCCAGGCGGAAGATGAGGTGCTCTTCCTCCAACCGTCGTGTTGTTATGTTCTGGCGATGGAGGAGTCCAAGGACCTGCATGTCTTTGGTGGAGTGGGAGGGAGAGTTAAAGTGATGAGCCACGGGGTGGTTGGGTTGGTCGGTCCGGGCGTCCCAGAGGTGTTCCCTGAAGCGTTCCGCAAGTAGGCGGCCTGTCTCCCCAATATAGAGGAGGCCACATCGGGCGCAGCGGATGCAATAGATGATGTGTGTGGAGGTGCAGGTGAATTTGTGGCGGATATGGAAGGATCCCTTGGGGCCTTGGAGAGAAGTAAGGGAGGAGGTGTGGGCACAAGTTTTGCATTTCCTGCGGTTGCAGGGGAAGGTGCTGGGAGTGGAGGTTGGGTTGGTGGGGTTGTGGACCTGACGAGGGAGTCACGAAGGGAGTGGTCTTTGCGGAACGCTGATAGGGGAGGGGAGGGAAATATATCCCTGGTGGTGGGGTCCGTTTGGAGTTGGCGGAAATGACGGCGGATGATACGCTGTATACAGAGGTTGGTGAGGTGTTAGGTAAGAACCAGTGGGGTTCTGTCTTGGTGGCGGTTGGAGGGGCGGGGCTCAAGGGCGGAGGAGCGGGAAGTGGAGGAGATGCGGTGGAGGGCATCGTCGATTATGTGATCTCAGTACAAAGGTAGTCAATGACAAGTGAAGTGTAAAAACATTGTAATGAAATTTGAGAATCAAAACTATAAATTGTTATACTGACAAAGATCTCAGAAAAATACCTTGATAATCTTTTACCGCATTTGTCTTCCACCTTATAAAATAAAGACTGTTGCTGAACCCAAACTAGAAATGATTGCTAAATTAGATTAGATTAGATTCCCTACAGTGTGGAAACAGGCCCTTCAGCCCAACAAGTCCACACCGACCCTCTGAAGACCAACTCACCCAGACCCATCCACTACATTCACCCTGACTAATGCACCTAACACTACAGGCAATTTAGCATGGCCAATTCACCTATCCTGCACATCTTTGGACTGTGGGAAGAAACCGGAGCACTCAGAGGAAACCCATGCAGACACCGGGAGAATGTGCAAACTCCCCACAGATAGTTGCAGCAACAGACAGCAACATCTTGAATATATAAGGTTGAGGGGTGATGAGATGGGAATGTTGAAATGTTTTAATAGGATAAAGAAAGATATTTAATTTATTCTGATGAGGGAACCTAAAAAAAAGTCACAATCTGAAAATTATAGACAGGCTATTGAGAGAGGAAATAGCCATAATCCACAGTGAAAATTACTATCCTCTGATGTTCTCTGTCATATTTTCAAGATCTGAGGGAGATTGGGAAAGCTGTTCCACAGACTAGTCAAACTTCAGCTTTATATAATCATACCCACCAAATCATATATTACAGACAATTGCCTTGATACCACCTTTGCTATCCTTGGGCACATCCTATCTCGTCAGCAGGAAAGATGTGGTTGTAGTTATGTACAGATGAGAGCTAGTTGCTGTACGAATCTCCAATGTTGACTGCAGTTATAAAAAAAAGTTTCAAGGCATTAGGTTTATAACTGAGTTGGGAGGAGTGCACTGTCTAGCTTTATCTCTGTACACAGACATGCGCGCGCGCACGCGCACAGACACACACATTTCACAAACCCTTTACTCTAACAGGAACATGGTGCCTCTGAACTCTTGTTAACACACTTTTGAAAGCCTCCTACATGTCAGTCATCTCTTTACTTGCGAACAGTCTACCCCAAGCAACGTTTGTACATTCCTATTTCATAATATTAAAATTTGCCTTACTCCGTTTAAGAACCTTAACTTGTATGGAATACAAACTTGCACATGTGCACACGTGCACATACACATGCACACGCACACATACACATGCACGTGTGTAAGCAAACAAACAAAGGGAAGAAATGCTTGCAATGATTCACTTTGGGGGCACAAACACAGTTTTGGCCAATTGCTTAGGAAAACAGTTTTTCTTTTAAAATGTGATAGCCATAGCCTATTATTTTTAAGTTTAGAGAGCAGACCTTATCTGCAATTTAATGTATAAATTTATGGCTCCCACTGTGGGTTAAGTCCTTATCCAAAGTGAGATCTGTTTGGACTCAGCAATGAGTTCAAGTGGCTCTCCTGACTTCAGGGTTCTGTCAGAAATGATAGTGGGACTTGAAAATCTTGATGTAATTTGTCACACTAACTTTCATAGTGTGAAAATCTGGCCCATTTTCTTTACATATGTCCAGTTAAAACTTCTCATAATTTTAAAATCCTTTATTAGATCACCACTTTTCCTTTTTTCAAGTTTAAAGAGAGCCAGCTTGTCATCGTTTCCTGGTATATACACTGTAATGACTCACTGGGGTAGTGCACTGGAAATCAAGCCCCATTATTTCCAGAGTTGTCACAGATGTGATAATTTGATTCAACCACCAAATTGCCCAATTCTATTTAACTGTCTAATTCAGGTTAAACAAATAAGCACTTTTTTTCCAATAACAAGAAAATGACTTTATTGTAAAGAAACTGATTAACCAATAGAAAAAGTAAATGAGCTAACTTGTCAATCTATAACTTTGTAACTTAACTTCCACCCCTTTCTTGAAATTCCCATTCACATCCAAACAGATACATAGAGACACAAGACAAGACACAACTATCTGGATAGGGAGTGAACAAACAAATCAGAAAAGCACAATTCTGGCACAAGTCTGGATCAGTCTGGAATTGTTTTCTTTGACTCTTTTAAATTCATTTTTATTCCTCCCAACTCATTGGGGATGATGCAACATTGTAGGTACACCATTCTCACTCTTTCATTCACAGGTCATAGATATGCGCTCAGTGCCTCTGGATTATTCGCTTTTTCCTTTCAGGAGGGGATTTGCAGGGTGAGCAGCTTATGGAGAAACTTGAGGGAGAATGGATAGCTACGATGGATTTTCTTTTATTTCTTCACACAGAAGGAAGAGAGAAAGCTGGATGCTTTCTCTTCACAGCCTGGATCTTTGATTTGATTTATTGTAGTTACATGTACCAAAGTACAGTGAAAAGTTTTGTTTTTCAAGCAGTACAGGCAGATGCTAGCAAACAAGGTCATGCAGATCTTAGGGTACTTAGACGGAACAAGTCACACAAGATGGGTGGCACGGTGGCTCAGTGGTTAGCACTACTGCCTCACAGGATCAGGGTCCCAGGTTCAATTCCCACCCCCTTGGGTGACTGTCTACGTGGAGTTTGCACATTTTCCCCTTGTCTGTGTGGGTTTCCTCCAAGTGCTCCGGTTTCCTCC
Source organism: Hemiscyllium ocellatum (assembly GCF_020745735.1). Lineage (NCBI taxonomy): Eukaryota > Metazoa > Chordata > Chondrichthyes > Orectolobiformes > Hemiscylliidae > Hemiscyllium > Hemiscyllium ocellatum. The sequence continues at coordinate 32,872,695 of NC_083426.1, read as the reverse complement.
CACAGTCCAAAGATGTGCAGGTCAGTTTATTTGGTCATGATATATTGCCCGTAGTACTGGGGGGCGCAGAGGGAATTGTATCTAGGTGGGTTACTCTTCAGAGGGTTGGTTGGGCCGAAGGGCCAGTTTCCACGCTGTAGGAAATCTAATCTAAGATTATGGTTGCACAGGATGTGCGCAAAGCAAGATCAACATTATTTGAAGTTAGAGAGGTCCATTCATATATGTCCAATAACAGCAGGGAAGAAACTGTTCTTGAACCTGTTGGTGCATGTGTTCAAGCTTCTGTATCTTCTGGCTGATGGGATAGTTTGAAAGTTCACTAGGGTGGAAAGGTCCTTGATGAAGTTAGCGTCTTTCTGTGGTAATGAGTAATGAAAATGAAGTCCATGGATAGGAGGTTGACTTCCATGATGGTCTAGGCTGTGCACACGACTTGCTGTGGTTTCTTATGGTCCTGGGCAGAGCAGTTGCCATAGCAGACTGTGTTGTACCTGATGGAATGCTTTCTATGGTACATGTGCAAAAGTTGGTAAGGGTGCTTTTGGACATGCAAGTTTTCTAAGCATCCTGAGGAAGAAGGGACATTATTGTGTCTTTTTGACTATCGCATCTGCATGGGAGATCCAGAACAGATTATCGGTTATTGTCACTCCTGAGAACTTGACCCTCTCTACCTCAGTTACATTAATGTAGCGATGGTGGGCAAGTTCTCCTAATTTCTTCCTGAAGTCAATGATCAGTTCTTTTGTTTTGCTGATATTGAGAGAGAGAGAGATTATGATCACTCCACAATGACATCAAGCCTTCTATCTCCTTCCTGTATTGTGGCTCATCATTGTTTGATATCCGGCCTACCACAGTGGTGTTGTCAGCAAAATTGTCGATGACATTCATATGAAATTTAGCTACACAGTAAGGGGTTGCGAACACATCCTTGCGGGGCGTCAGTGCTGAGGATTATCATGGCGGATGTGCTGTTGTCTATCCTCACTGATTGTGGTCTGTGGCTCAGGAAGCTGAGGATCCAGTTACAGAGGGCTGAGCTGTTGTGGGCATCACAGTCGATCAGAATCAGGTGCAGCAGGAAATTAAATGGTTTCATGCCTAGATAAAAGGGAATGTCTGGTCATGAAGGCAAGCGAAAGTGCTGTATTATTCACACTGAGATCCCTTTTTTCCCTATAGATTACTTGGACTGGCATTTTACAAGTTAATAAGTGAACTTCTTATTCTTTCAACCAAAAAGCTCTACCTCATGTTTATATAAATTGCCAATTATTTGCTTCTTCGGTATATTTATTGATGTCCTCTAACTTGTTGCACTCTTCCTCAGTACTGATTAGCCCCTCCACAATTAGGTGTCATCATAAATTCTGAAATTTTTGATTTCAATTCCAAAGTTCAGATTCTTAATGCAAATTCAGAAAAACAGTGGAACTTCCAACCTTCTACCACATAGAATAACTACACTTTACTCCTATTTTCTGCTGTACAAGGCTTACTCACAGATTTCTTGAAAGGGAGCATATAAATAAAGGAAAACGATCCTGTAATTACACATCACTAATAATTTCTGCAAATTATTCAGGATATTTCCTTATCTATGGGAAACATACCTTTTTAAAGTCAGGGCTTACAGAAAGGCCAATACAAAGCTGTGTTCTAAGACAATGCAATAAATACTTGCATGTGTGACAACACTATTAGTCATTGGAGTGCTACTTCATTTTGTTGCAAGTACACTGTAGTTGATCCATGAGATGGCTACGCAGGGTGGCACAGAATACGACCCTCCTCCCAAGCAGGTCATAACTCCAACTTGACTTCATGACCAGCCTTTTCCTTTTATATCACCTTGTGACCTCTTAATCTCCTGCTGTATCAGATTCTGATATGTTGTGGTGCCTATCAATAATCTTTTCAAAGGTTTTTCAAAAGTAGTTAAGGATTCTATTCCCATTTGCGATACAATCATATAACACCAATCTCTATATGTTTCTAAGTGTTGCTCAAGCATGTAATGGCCACAGGCTATCTCACACTATATATCATTTCTGTGTGTGTTCTTCATTTCACCCAGGTTTTGTTCTGCATTGCCTTTGCTTCAAACACTTCAACATCCTCATTATTTGTGAAGTAAACATCAAACCAATCCTGCAGTAATAGCAGAGTCATGCTTTGAAAATCAAATGGTGAGGAGCTGAAGTAAGCTGATGAGTGAAATTTTGTTCTAAACTCAAATGCGACTTTAATATCTAGATTCATTTCTAGAGCTGTGGACATTTGATATTGAACAAGAAATTCTGAACAGCAATCCAATCAGAAATGCATTTCAGAGATGCATGTTATGTATAGATATGTAAATATAATTCATGAGCTGCCAATCTGGGATTGAAATACTAATCACAAAGTAGGACGCTTCTCTTTTTTTATATAACAGTGCACATATATCAGACTCTGAAAGCTGCATTCAAGAAATAGAGTCTACAGAAATTGAGCTTTCTGTGTGAAACACATTACCAGCCCATCTCCAAATGAGTTGCTGTGTGCTATTAGCTGGTAAAATTACTGTAATCTGGGCTTGCTAATTAAGTTTCACATTTATGAAAACAGCTTAATTGTGCTTCTTACAAAGCAAACATAGGAAGAATTATTTTTCACAGAAAATATCATTGATAAGTTGAACAGTTCAGCTGATAACCTTCTTTCAACCGAATTCAAATAATTTGTTTCTTGAGAAGTTATAATATCCAATCTCAGCTAATGTTTTAATGCTTTCCTATTACACTCCTGTACATATCTAGTGACAAAGGATAAGATTGACATAGTTTGGGTTTGCTCTTTCTAAGCCATGATCAATTTTAAATCACTATTGGAATGGCAACTCATGGGTTTGACTGTAAAGCTCATATAATTGAATACAAAATTGGTAATATTATTGCCCAGTGCAAGATTTCAGTCAGATTGTGTCCTATATGGTCCCCAGTTTGGGCGGTATATACGTAATACCTTGGAATAGATTCTGAAGGAGGCAATTAGATATATAATTTTAGGTGCTATTAGTTATCAATTTAGGTTAAGAGCATTGTGATATTCTACTGTGGACAGCACATGTGTCAAGGATACAACACACATACAGAAGGAAGTCATTCATCCCGTCATGTCTTGGTAGAGTTGACCCAATCCCCATCTCTTTCCCTTAGCCATTCATTCCTTCCCATTCAAGGATTTAACCATTTAAAAACAAAATCATTGTTGTTGAATAACCATTGGACTGGAGCAGTTCAAGAAGACAGTGTTCACCACTACTTTCTCAAGGGCAACTAGGGATGGGCTATAAATACTGGCCAGTGACATCTACATCCCATGAGTAAGTGAATAAAAAATAAGTCTGTTCTGCAACCCTTTCAAGGCAATATATTACAGGCCACAACAACTTGTTTAAATGAGTTTCTCATGTTGCCTATAGTTAGAACATAGAACATAGAACATTACAGCGCAGTACAGGCCCTTCAGCCCTCGATGTTGCACCGCCCTGTCATACTAATCTGAAGCCCATCCCACCTACACTATTCCATGTACGTCCATTTGCCTGTCCAATGATGACTTAAATGCACTTAAACTTGGCAAATCTACTACCGTTGCAGGCAAAGCATTCCATACCCTTACTACTCTCTGAGTAAAGAAACTACCTCTGACATCTGTCTTATACTATCTCCCCTCACTTTAAATTTGTGTCCTCTCGTGTTTGCCGTCCCCATACTTGGAAAAAGGCTCTCCCTGTCCACCCTATCTAACCCTCTGATTATCTTGTATGTCACCTCTCAACCTTCTTCTCTCCAACGAGAACAGCCTCAAGGCCCTCAGCCTTTCCTTATAAGACATTCCTTCCATACCAGGCAACATCCTAGTAAGTCTCCTCTGCCTACTTGCGGAACGTTTCAGAGAACACCTCTGGGACACCTGCACCAACCAACCCAACCGCCCCGTGGCTGAACACTTTAACTCCCCCTCCCACTCCGCCAAGGACATGCAAGTCCTTGGCCTCCTCCATTGCCAGGCCAAGGCAACATGACACCTGGAGGAAGAGCGCCTCATCTTCCGCCTAGGAACCCTTCAACCACAAGGGATTAATGCAGATTTCTCCAGCTTTCTCACTTCCCCTCCCCCCACCTTTTCTCAGTCCCAACCCTCAGACTCAGCACCGCCTTCTTGACCTGCAATCTTCTTCCTGACCTCTCCGCCCCACCTCCTCTTCAGCCTATCACCCTCACTTTAACCTCCTTCCACCTATTGTATTCGCAATGCCCCTTCCCCAAGTCCCTCCTCCCTACCTTTTATCTTAGCCTGCTTGGCACACCCTCCTCATTCCTGAAGAAGGGCTTATGCCCAAAATGTTGATTCTCCTTTCCTTTGATGAGTGACCTGCTGTGCTTTTCCAGCAACACATTTTTAAGCTCAAATCTCCTCTGCACCCTTCCCAAAGCTTCCATATCCTTCTTATAATGCTGTGACCAGAACTGTACACAATACTCCAAGTGTGGTCATACCAGAGCTTTGTACAGCTGCAGCATAATCTCCTGGTTCCAGAACTCAATCCCTCTATTAATAAAGGCCAAAACACTGTTTGCCTTCTTAACAACCCTGTCAATCTGGGTGACAACTTTCAGGGATCTGTGTACATGGACACTGAGATATCTCTGCTCATCAGTACTCCCAAGAATTTTATCATTAGCCCAGTACTTTGCATTCTGATTACTCCGCCCAAAGTGTATCATCTCACACTTGTCCACATTAAACTCCATTTGCCACCTCTCAGCCCAGCTCTGCATCCTATCTACGTCTCTCTGCAACCTACTACATCCTTCGTCACTATCCACAACTTAGTGTTATCTGCAAATTTACTAACCCACCCTTCTAAGCCCTCATCCAGGTCATTTATAAAATGACGAACAGCAGTGGACCCAACACCGACCCTTGCAGTATGCTGCTAGTAACTGGACACCAAGGTGAACATGTTCCATCAACTACAACCCTCTGTTTTCTTTCAGCAAACCAATTACTGATCCAAACTGCTATGTCTCCCACAATTCCATTCCTCTGCATTTTATATAATAGCCTACTATGCGGAACCTTATTGAACATCTTGCTGAAATCCAGATACACCACATCAACTGGTTTACCCTCATCTACCTGTTTGGTCACTTTGTCAAAACACTCAATAAGATTCATTAGGCATGACTTCCCTTCACAAAACCATGATGACTGTCCCTGATCATCTTTTCTAGATGGTTATAAATCCTATCTCTTATAACCTTTTCCAACACTTTACCAACAACTAAAGTGAGACTCACTGGTCTGTAATTACCAGGGTTGTCTCTACTACCCTTTTTGAACAAGGGAACCATATTTGCTATCCTCCAGTCCTCAGGCACTATTCCCGTAGACAATTATGATTTGAAGATCAATGCCAAAGGCTTGGCAATCTCTTCCCTTGCTTCCCAGAGGATCCTAAGATAGATCTGATCTGGCCCAGGGGACTTATCTATTTTCACACTCTGCAGTATTTCTAATACCTCTTCCATGTGAACCTCAATCTCTTCTAGTCTAGATGCAAGTATTTCTGTATCTTCCTCAACAACATTTTCATTTTCTGTAGTGAACACTGTCGAAAAATATTTATTTAGTGCTTCCCCTATCTCCTCTGACTCCACACACAACTTCCCACTACTATCCTTGATTGGCCCTAATTTAACTCTCGTCATTCTTTTATTCCTGACATACCTATGGAAAGCCTTAGGGTTAACCCTGATCCTATCTGCCAACAACTTCTCCTGTCCCCTCCTGGCTCTTCTGAGCTCTCTTTTTCGGTCTTTCCTGAATTCCTTGTAACCCTCAAGCGCCCTAACTCAGTTTTCACATTTTGTCCTAACATAAGCCGCGTTCTTCTTCTTGACCAAGGATTCCACTTCCTTAGTAAACCATGGCTCACGCATTCTATGTCTTCCTCTCTGCCTGACAGGTACATACTTATCTAGGACACAGAGGAGCTTTTCCTTGAATACGTTCCACACTTTTAATGTGCTCATCCCCTGTAGTTTCCTTCCCCATTCTACACTTCCTAAATCTTTCCTAATTGCATCATAATTTCCCTTCCTCCAGCTGTAACTCTTGCTCAGTGGAGTACACCTATCTCTTTCCATCACTAAATTAAACCTGACAGAATTGTGATTGCTGTTTCCAAAGTGCTCAGCTACTTCCAAATCTAACACCTGGCCAGGCTCGTTACCCACTACTAAATCTAAAGTGGCTCTGCCCTTGTAGGTCTGTCTACATATTGTGTCAGGAAGCCCTCCTGCACACACTGGACAAAAACTGACCCATCTATAGTACTCGTACTGTAGTGACCCCAGTCAATATTTGGATAGTTGAAGTCCCCCATGACAACTACCCTGTCTCTCTCACTCCTATCGAGAATCATCTTTGCTGTCCTTTCCTCTACATCTCTGGGACTATTTGGAGGCCTATAGAAAACTCCCAGCATGGTGACTTCTCCTTTTCTGTTTCTAACCTCAGCCCATACTACCTCAGTTAACGAGTCCCCAAACAACTTTCTACAACTGTAATATTGTCCTTGATCAACAATGCCACACCTCCCCCTCTTTGCGTATCACTGCGATAGAATTCTTACAGGACAGAGGTAGCCATTTGGTGCATTGTATCAATGTAGACCCCTGCAGGAACAATTCTCCTCTCCCTTGCCTCTTCCCTGTCACACTGCATTTGTTTTTTCTGTATCCTAAATCGTTCTGACAATGGAAACAGTTTTTGATTTACTCTTCATAAGCTATTGCAAGCACTTTGATTAGACCTTTAAATCACTTTTTAACCTATTTGTCCTTAGGAGAACTATTATATAAGATTAACGTTAAACTGTCTATTAAGGTCCACCCAATCTGATGATGACATGAGAATTTCTGTGAGGAAGCGTGGAACATCTCAGGATGCTGAATGGATCAGAACTGTTATACTTGGTCCCCCAATAGTCAAGGCAATAATGTTTAATGACATATGTAAACATGAAACTTGCACCTGATAACTTTCATTCAAGTGACTACATCTTATTAAGACAAGAATTTTTTTTTGGGTGAAGCCCACCTATACTCTCCCCATACAACACCTTCCCAACCTCTTAATATTGCTCACTCTTTTATGGTGAGCATCACGTGCCTGCCTGGTTAGGTTTGCTGGAATCGATCAGTATAGCTGCCCTTGCTTCGGCATGTTACTGAACCTGCTCAATCTTCAGCCCTAACTAGATGGCAATAGTAAATGAAGACATTTCTTGATCTGATCAACATGGAGGGGTATCAATCCTTACAATGTCAGTGTTTGTGCAAAGATTTGGCCTTTATTTTGAAGTGAAACTGAGGACTGCAAATGTTGGAGATCAGAGTCAAGAGCGTGGTGCTGGAAAAGCACAGCAGGTCAGGCAGCATCCGTGGAGCAGGAGAATCGATGTTTCAGGCAAGTGCTCCCCATCAAAAATGATGAAGGGCTTTTGTCGGAAACATTGATTTTCCTGCTCCTTGGATGCTGCCTGACCTGCTGTGCTTTTCCAGCACCACGCTCTTGACTCTATTTTGAGGGGGTCAAGTTAATGAAGATGTTTGTACTTGCCAGAGTCTGGAGTATAAGCCCTGTATTTATCCTCTTGTTCATGAACAGATTCCAATTTTGAACAGAGCTCTATTTGTGAACATAATTGGGGCATTTTTGAGTATTCATGACATGCTAATGAATGTATAAGAGCTTATTACTGATTATGTTTGGACTGCTCAGCCCACTTGAAATCATTCTGAGACCTTAATCGATAAGTTTAGCCTGCCATAAGGAAAGAGAAATTTTGTCTCATGCCCCAGTTTTCTCCCATGTTTGAAATTCTGAAAGCTCTGAGCAGGCCCAGAGAATCCCACCCCCTCAGTCCATATGCCTGGAGTGTGAGATTTGCAGGCTATGACTGTTCTGAGATGCTAGTGCTGCAAAAGAGCGAGAATGAGTGATGCCCCAGTGTGAGTAGCAGAGAGAAGGTGGCACCATTTACCCTGGTGGAGTACAGGAGATCATTTCTTCAGGATTGTTCTTACCATCCCTTTTCTGCAGGCCAGCAGCACTGATCCATATTGCAATTTCCTTCATGAAGGAAATGAAGGAGCTGCAGACCAACAGAGACGATAACTCATCATGCTGCCAAGCATCTTAACAAAAAACTGAACTGCTGGAGCCTCAATCCATTGTGAATGAATTACCATCATTGTTTGATTGTGTTTGTCCCAAAGGGGAAATTGATAATGCAAGAAACTTTCAGATCTGGCACTCTCAAGAGAAGATTCAGTGTCAACAGTCTTCAAGACAGACAATTACCAATCTTCTATTTTCAAAGAGAACATGTTCTGAGAGATTAGTGAAAACTCTAGAATGTCAAATGTTTTGAAGTCCAAAGGTTAGGTCAATTGGCCGTGCTAAGTTCCTTATAGTGTCCAGGGATGTGCTGACTAGGTGGATTAGCCATAGTTCCTGGAATTGGGTAGGGGGTCTGGGTCTGGTTATGATGCTGTTCGGAGGGTCAGTGCAGACTCAATGGGCTTAATAACCTCTTCCTATGCTATAGGAATTCTATGATTCCATTACTTGGTAGGAGATATGAGGGGTGTATTTGTAAATGCACTTATATACACATGTTTATGATAAGAAAAAAGATAGGCCTGGAAAGATGTTGCATAAGAGTGTAAGGATCTGAAAAGGTCTATTCTAAGGTGTTTCTTAAACAGGTGTGACAACATCACATGGACTTATGGATTTGGATTTGGATTTTTGAAGTTGTACATTCAGGTCCTCCTCATAGTCTCTGTAATAATATTGAATGTTATCTGTAACTAGTTGCTGAGATATAGTTCAATGCAATTGTCTCTTCAATTTAGGTGACAAATGATTTTCCTTAGTTTGACAGCAGAAACATTAACCTGATTACAATGGTTACCATGAGCTTGTTTAATTGTCTTTAAGTCTTGGAAAGGAATATTGAAGAACATTCATCGTTACATTTTGGAAGGTATCTTGCATTTTTTGACTGTTTCAGGAGTTGGTCAAGTTAGGCGACAGGAGAAGGGTTCAAGAGATAGGTACTGAAGTCTACACAGTATTGTCCAGAAATTGAGCCCAGCAAGGAATTTACTGATTAATTTAGTCAATACCTAAACACTTCCCTGTTTTTTACATACATTGTAACCAGTGAATTCTTCAGGATAATTTGCTATGCTTTGAATTATATTCTCAAGCTACTTTTACTAAAAACTGAACAAATCATGGCTTTCCTTCAAATAAGCACTCTCGCCATAAGAAGAATGGTTAAAAACTGAATGTGGAGCTGAAGGTGGCAGTAGAAAGCAAGGAAAGCAGTATTGCTGCTTGGTTATAAAATTGATATAGTCACAAGATACTTCATTGAATATTGTCCACTACATCCTTACTTGATGTAAATGCAAGAACTACAGGTGTAAATTGATGGATAACCAATGTGCATTCTTTACTTTTTATTAAGTAACTGATATTTCACTTGTAATTGTAAAGTTGTGGAAATTGAAGTGACCTAACTAATTATGCTTCTTTTACCCATGATGTGGAGATGCCAGTGGTGGACTGGGGTGAAGAAAGTTAAACATCACACAACACTAGGTCATAGTCCAACAAGTGTATTTGGAAGTACTAGTAACTAGTTACCCAACGAAGGAGCAGGGCTCTGAAAGCTAGTACCGAGGAAGCTTGATTATCTGAAGTTGATGGGTGGGCAGTTTCTCGTTCGGATAAATGATTATACAGATAATTGATTTGACCTTAAACAAAGGAAGCCGTACTACACATAACTGCATTAAAGAGCATGTTTACAGAGTTTTTATTTCATTCAATCGCTAAAATTTGGACAAACACTAGTTTTCGCTTAAAAATTCATGACATTTTACAAATCAATCGCTTTTTGTGTCCCTGTACAGTACAGTAAATACACTAAATTTAGGTGGAGTTTGGTTATTGTTTTCAAAGAAAATATCCAGCTGCTGTTGCTTGGGGTGCTGCTGTTTCTTTTTTTTTGTGACCGATAACATTTGACAAAGATTCATCAACTTAACAGCATCAACTTCATCTTGTGCTTCAAATCACTCCATGGAAAGTCGCAAAGTGTCAATAGCTTAGTTAACGGGGACTGGAGGAGGTGTTGGTATCAGATTTTCCTCACCATCCATGGCGTCTCTACTTTCCTGCTGTACCTCTGTGATTACGTTAACTATCTGACTATCGCTTAGTGTGGTTGTCACAGTTCACCCAAGCATTGATCTCAGCCTCTACAAGGTCTCCTAATCCCTGCTGTTTGTAGTTTTCAGTGATGTCAGTGGTTAGCCTCTGATCTGGATGGATGTATTCTTCACTGTCAGGGCTACCAACCCACAAGCCATTGTACCACCACTCCATGATAATCGATGGTTTGCTGTGGTCCCAAGATTCATCAATGATGAACAAAGCATCCTTGACTGTACATGCCTTCATAATTTCCTGCACTCCCTTCTCTGCATTATCTTCATTCAGGATGGTACACAACATGTTACGGAGAGAATATTTTTTTCATTACTGCGATGATTCCCTAATCGATCAACTGTAACCTTGAAGTGGTGTTTGGTGGTTAATAACAAACTCTTGATATCTCCGTCTGCTGATTCGAACGGGCTGCCTTTCACAGTGTGTGCTGAAAATGTGTTGCTGGTCAAAGCACAACAGGCCAGGCAGCATCTCAGGAATAGAGAATTCGACGTTTCGAGCATAAGCCCTTCATCAGGGCGAAACGTCGAATTCTCTATTCCTGAGATGCTGCCTGGCCTGCTGTGCTTTGACCAGCAACACATTTTCAGCTGTGATCTCCAGCAGCTGCAGACCTCATTTTTTACTTTCACAGTGTGTGCCCCCACATTCTCAACAAGCAGAAAGACTCGGGTCCAGTGCTTGCCAAAATGTGATCTGACAGCAGGTACAAAGGCTTCATGGAACCAGGATGAAACAAGTGAAAATGTCATCCATGCGTTATTTTGTGTTTTGTACTTCAAAGGGAAACAAATTCCTGTCACAGTTCTTGAGGCAATGTGGATTAGCATACTGTCCAATGCAGACTAGCAGTAATTTCTGAGTGATGATGGCGTTGACACAAGGGAAAATTGTGATGTGATCTTTCGGCACTTTATGTCCCATCATCTGCTTTTCCACAGTGGATGCAAGTATTTTGTCCGGCAGTACATGCCAAAACAATCCACTTTCATCAGCACTGTACAATTGTGCAGGTTCATACTTTCCTTCATGAATGCAATTTCTGTCTATAGCCTTCCACAATGATGTCATCCAGGGACTTCTGCTCTCCAAGAACGCTGAGTTGTCTAATGCCGTGATGATGTTTGAAGCACTGTAACTAGCCCAATGAATCTGTGATCAGACTCACCAGCATGGAATCATTCATGGAAACTGGCAGCCTTTTCTAGTATCATCAGGTCAGATACGGGAATCTCCTTTTCATGCTGCTATGGAAACCACAAAAGTACAGCTTGGTCGAGTTGCTCATCCTTTGCTGGCTTCATGGATTTTCTTTTTAAAGCATTTGCAGTAGACGGCACTGTGGCACAGTGGTTAGCACTACTGCCTCACAGCGCCAGAGACCCGCGTTCAATTCCTGCCTCAGGCAACTGACTGTGTAGAGTTTGCATGTTCTCCCCGTATCTGCGTGGGTTTCCTCCGGGTGCTCTGGTTTCCTCCCACAGTCCAAAGATGTGCAGGCCAGGTGAATTGGCCGTGCTAAATTGCCTGTAGTGTTAGGTAAGGGGTAAATGTAGGATATGGGTGGGTTGCGCTTCGGTTGGTCGACGTGGACATGTTGGGCCGAAGGGCCTGTTTCCACACTGTAAGTAATCTAAAAAAAAGTGCTACTTTGGCCAATGAATTTCTCAATTGCTGGTCTGGCTTTCCTGATGTCAGACACTGTTGCTATTCCAATGTTGCACTCCTGTGCAATCTTTGATGCATTTTCACCATGATCCAGACACTGTAAGATCTTGCTTTTCTATCCGATTGTCCCTGCGGTCCACTTCCTCTTTATAGGCATGATATGTACTCACAACAAACTCAATCAGTTAGACCAGATACAAACTTGGAAGAAAGTCGTAGAGGGAATGAAACCACCACTGATTTTGTCATGCATGTTAAATCCTTCAGCATGCCAGTCATTTTTATGTGTAAAAATCTTTCAATACTTCAACAATTGACTGACCAAGATTGTTGGGCAAATGTCCTTAACACTTCAGTGCAGGTATTCCTCAGTTAAACTAAAGACCATTGTTTAATTAGATTCCCTACACCCATGGAAACAGGCCCTTCGGCCCAACCAGTCCACACCGACCCTCCTAAGAGTAAACCACCCAGACCCATTTCCCACTGACTAATGTACCTAACACTTATGGGCAATTTAGAATGGCCAATGGCACATCTTTGGACCATGAGAGGAAACTGGAGCACCCGTAAGAAATCCACACAGACATGGGGAGAATATGCAAACTCCACACAGTCTGTCTGGGGCTGGAATCAAACCTGGGACCCTGGTGCTGTGAGGCAGCAGCTCTAACCACTGAGCCACTGCTAGTTTAAAGGAGAAAGTGAGGTCTGCAGATGCTGGAGATCAGAGCTGAAAATGTGTTGATGGAAATGCGCAGCAGGTCAGGCAGCATCCAAGGAACAGGAGATTCGACGTTTTGGGCATAAGCCCTTCTTCATTCCTGAAGAAGGGCTTATGCCCAAAACATCGAATCTCCTGTTCCTTGGATGCTGCCTGACCTGCTGCGCTTATCCAGCAACACATTTTCAGCACTGCTAGTTTAAACCACTGTTAGTTTAAAATTATTTTAACACTGCTACAATTGACTGAATGAGATTGTTGCACCAGTGCCATTAACACCTTTTTGATACAATGTTTGCACATCTCCTTCAGTTCAGGTAGCCCTCATTTACCTTGTACTGTTAACAAAAGTCGCACCATTGTTGGTAACATTTCTTTGTTTAAAAAGTGAGGTCTGCAGATGCTGGAGATCAGAGCTGAAAATGTGTTGCTGGTTAAAGCACAGCAGGTCAGGCAGCATCCAAGGAACAGGAAATTCGACATTTTGGGCCAGAGCCCTTCATCAGGAATGAGGAGAGGGTGCCAGGCAGGCTAAGATAAAAGGTAGGGAGGAGGGACTTGGGGGAGGGGCGATGGAAATGTGATAGGTGGAAGGAGGTCAAGGTGAGGGTGATAGGCCGGAGTGGGGTGGGGGCGGAGAGGTCAGGAAGAGGATTGCAGGTTAGGATTTCTCCAGTTTCCTCATTTCCCCTCCCCCCACCTTGTCTCAGTCGATTCTCTTGAACTCAGCACCGCCCTCCTAACCTGCAATCTTCTTCCTGACCTCTCTGCCCCCACCCCACTCCGGCCTATCACCCTCACCTTGACCTCCTTCCACCTATCACATTTCCATCGCCCCTCCCCCAAGTCCCTCCTCCCTACCTTTTATCTTAGCCTGCCTGGCACCCTCTCCTCATTCCTGATGAAGGGCTCTGGCCCGAAACGTCGAATTTCCTGTTCCTTGGATGCTGCCTGACCTGCTGTGCTTTAACCAGCAACACATTTTCAACATTTCTTTGTTGTAGTGGTTTCATGGGACCTTCAGATCCTGTTCAAATAATTCAATTTTCAGATAATTAATGTTTGGATAATCAAGGTTCCTCTCTTCCAAGTAAACCTATTGGACTATAATCTGATGCTGTGTGACTTTTAACTTCTTTTATGTGCTGACATGGTTATGATTTAGATTACTTACAGTGTGGAAACAGGCCCTTCAGCCCAACAACTCCACACCGACCCTCCGAAGAACAACCCACCCAGACCCATTCCCCTACATTTATCCCTTCACCTAACACTGTGGGAAATTTAGCATGGCCAATTCACCTAACCTGCACATTTTTGGATTGTGGGAGGAAACCGGAGCACTCGGAGGAAGCCCACGGATAATGTGCAAACTCCACACAGACAGTTGCCTGAGGTAGACTCTTTTCCAAGGACAAGTTTTCAAAAGAATATTAATCAATCTTTTGCTGTGAACCTCAGTATGATTGTTATAAAAAAACTGAAAAAGACTGAGGGGTGACCTTATAGAGGTTTATAAAATCATGAGGGGCATGGATAGGGTAAATAGACAAAGTCTTTTCCCTAGGGCGGGGGTGTCCAGAACGAGAGGTTCTGAGCGAGGTTTAGATCGAGAGGGGAAACTTTATTAAGCAGAGGTTGATGCGTGTATGAAATGAGCTTTCAGAGGAAGTGATAGAGGCTGGCACAATTACAACATTTAAGAGACATGGATGGATATATGAATAGGAAAGGTTTAGAGGATATAGTCCAAGTGCTGACAAATGGAATTAGATTAATTTAGGATATCTGGTCAGCATGGATGAGTTGGACCAAAGGGTTTGTTTCTGTGCTGTCCATCTCTGAGTGTGTAACTGTGGATGCTGTAAATCAGAATCAGAAACAGAAATTGCTGGAAAAGCTCAGCAGGTCTGGCAGCATCTGTGGAGAGAAATCAGAGTTAACGTTTCAGGGTGGATGATCATTCCTCAGAATTAATTATGTTATTTCTTCCTTCGCAGAAAATACAAAGCAATTGTTTATTTCAGTAATTGATTTATTACATCCTCAGTAATTAACAGTAACATTCACGTAGCAACTTCTGTGTCATACAAATACCCACCTCCAAGAAGGAAGAATTGGACCATCATCTCTTGACAGTCAGTGGCATTACTATCAGTGAAACCCCTGCTATCATCATCCAGAGTGTTATAGTTGCCCAGAAACTGAACTAGACTGGACTAGTCACATAAATACTACAGCTGCAAGAGCATGAAAAGGCTAGGAGTTCTGCAGCTAGTAACTCACCTCCCGAATCCCCAAAGCCTGCCCATCATCCACAAGGCATAAGTCAGGAGTGTAATTGAATAGTCTCCATTTGCCCGAATGGGTGCATCTCTAACAACACTCAAGAAGCTTGGTATCGTCCAGGCTAAAACAGCCCACTTGATTGGCAAGATATCTGCAATCATTCGCTCTTTCCATCACCCATACTTAGTAGTAACAATGAGTTCTATCTTCTGCATCGGCGAGGCAGTCATAGTGCCGACTCATAGATGCTGCAGTGGAGGTGAGTTTAGGATCCTGACTGAATACGTAGACGGTGCAGATTCATGGAGGTGGCATTGGAGTTGAGTTCAGTCCGAGTATGAGACTTGGGGCTGCCACGGCGAGGTAGGCTCATGGTGATGGTGGAGTCAGATTTGGGCCAGTGTGGTACCAGATAGCATTGGTGACAGCTGTATTGGCTCATGGTGGTGCGGGCATCGGTGAAGGTGAGTATTTGTTACAAAATACGTGTGACAATAAATAAATCAAATCAAATTACTTGCCTCTGTATTCCCAGCCTCTGATTCACTCTTGTAGCCACTATGTTTATATGCTGAGTCCAGCGGTGTATCTGGTCAATGGTAACCCCCCCAGATGTTGACAGTAGGGAGTTCACTGATGGTTACACCATTGAATATAAAAGAACTGTGGTTAGATTGCCTCTTATTGGAGAAGGTCAATGCCTGGCATTTGTGTGGTGTAAATGTTAATTGCCATTTGACAACCCAAGCCTGGATATTGTCCAGGTCTTGTTACTTTTGAACATGGACTGCTTCAATATCTGAGGATTCATGAATGGTGCTGAACACTGTGTAAGCTGCCGTGAACATTCCCATTTCTAATTTTATGATGGAGGGTAGGTCATTGATGCAGAGATAATGATAGTTGTGCCTAGGCAACTACTCAAAGCAACTACTGCAAAAATGTTCTTGGGGTTAAGATAACTGACTTTGTCGCACCACATCTTCCTATATGCTAGATATGACTCCAATTAGCAGATTATTTGCTCCCTGATTTTCACTGATAACAATTTTGGTCGGGTTTCTTGATGCCACACTTGATTGAATGTGTCCTTGATGTCAAGGACTGTCATTCATGAGTCATCTGCAGAATACAGCTCTTCCATCCATATTTGAACCAAGGTAGTGATGAAGTCCATAGCTGACTGGCTCTGGTGGAACGCAACCTGAGCACTCCCTGTAGACCCCATCAATGCTGAGCTTCCACATCTTTGAATTCTGACTTCATGTCCCAACCTTAATGCCTGAATGCTGGCCTCCACCTTGATCATGCCAGCCATAAAGCTGCGCCATTCCCCGCATTGACGGCAGGGTGGTTGTGCCAATCATGGATACCCAACTGCCACAGTAACCAGGTACTACAATGCATTATCACCATGCCAACCTACCTCTGCCCCACTCCCTGATATGAAGAATTGCTCCCTAACACAATTATTGTCCCATGGATGCATATAACATCCCTGGACGCTGCCTCTAATCCTCAGGATTGACTACCACAGCTTTCTCACCATAGCAGTGGCTGTGCTAATCTTGTTCTGTTTTCATTGAGCTGACCCCAAGGACTAATTGTGGCTCACACCTTTGAATAGGTAAAAACAAGGACTGCAGAATCTGGAAACCAGAGTCTAGATTAGAGTGGTACTGGAAAAGCACAGCAGGTCAGGCAGCGTCCGAGGAGCAGGAAAATTGATGTTTTGAACAAAAGCCCTTCATCAGGAATAGAGACAGGGTGCCTGCAGAGTGGAGAGATAAATGAGAGGAGGGTGGGGTGGGGAGAAAGTAGCATAGAGTACAATAGGTGAATGGGGGTGGGGATGGAGGTGATGGAGGGTGGAGTGGATAGGTGGGAAGGATGAAAGGCAGGTAGGATAGGTCATGAGGGCAGTGCTGAGCTGGAAGGTTAGAGCTGGGGTGAGGTGGGGCAAGGGGAAAATGAGGAAACTGGTGAAATCCACATTGATGCCATGGGGTTCTTCCTCCAGGGGGCATCAGGTGGTGAGGGAGGGGTGGTGGAGCAGGCCCAGGACCTGCATGTCCTCGGCAGAGTGGGAGGGGGAGTTGAAATGTTGGGCCACAGGGCAGTGGAGTTGATTGGTGTGGGTGTCCCGGAGATGTTCCCTAAAATGCTCTGCTAGGAGGTGTCCAGTCTCCTCAATGTAGAGGAGACTGCATCGGGAGCAATGGATAGAATAAATTATATTGCCTCTCATTTGCTTGTTCCTTAGTGCTGTACTATTAAATGCTAAAACTCGGATTAAATAGCCTTTTTGTTATGGATGGGTGGAAAGGATGAAAGGCAGGTAGGACAGGTCATGAGGGCGGTGCTGAGCTGGAAGGTTGGAGCTGGGGTGAGGTGGGGCAAGGGGAAAATGAAGAAACTGGTGAAATCCACATTGATGCAATGGGGTTGAAGTGTTCTGAGGCAGAAGATGAGGCGTTCTTCCTCCAGGGGTCAGGTGGTGAGGGAGTGGCGGTGGAGGAGGCCCAGGACCTGCATGTCCTCGGCAGAGTGGGAGGGGGAGTTGAAATGTTGGGCCACAGGGCGGTGGGTTGATTGGTGTGCGTGTCCCGGAGAATTTCCCTAAAGTGCTCTGCAGGGAGGTGTCCAGTCTCCCCAATGTAGAGGAGACCGCATCAGGAGCAATGGATAAAATAAATGGTATTGCCTCTCTCACACCTCTGAATGCCTTGGAAGGACAGTCCTGATTGATTAGTGACTGGGCTCATGGCTGATCCACAACTGAATTACTGTGAATCACCAGACCTGCTGCACTGAACCTATAGAAATGACCATGGTGCCCTCTTCAGATTGTGTGTATGAATATATTTTATATATTTGCCTGCAGATATTTTCCCTTCCTCTGGTGATACGGTCATTGTTTTTCCATAGTAACCAAAGATGTTGGCAAAACCCATGACAAAAAGGCTATTTAATCTGAGTTTTAGCATTTAGTAGTACAGCACTAAGGAACAAGCAAATTAGCTGATATAGCTTGGGCGTCTCTGTTAGATTTGATGACCATACCAAATCAGCACTAAAATCCATTAGACCATCCTACCAAATATTTAATTTTAGTCTACTTGACTTCATTACTGGATTAAATCTATGAAGCTGCACATAGTTATTATCCGTGCTCACTCACATTAATCTCCCATGATATTGCACACAATAATCAAAATTACGTCTTCATGTGAAGCAAGATTGAAAGATAATTGGACTAGTGGATGCAGATATAAGATTTTTAATGAGCTGTTTCTCTGCAGTGAGGTGCTGGAAATTGTAAAATGGATGCCCTATTTTGGAGCTAAATGCAAGATGATGTAATTACATCCTTTCACATTTTACATAGACTTCCTCATTGAATCAATGTATTTACACTTGAAGATGTGAACAATGATATGTACCATGAGCTAGGCTTGGCATAACAGCATGGTAAAAGCATGCCAACAGTTAGTGTGTATCTGTATATCTTAGATTATTAGAATAGAAAATATAAAACATTATTTTGATGAACATTATCCTTTGAGGAATGAATAGCATATTTGCGATGCTATTTTTGGAGAAGGTTATGACCCCAAATTATCAAAATGAACTGTAGAGGTACATTGACTGATGATGTTTGTTCCATTTAATACATTGAACAGTCACTATTTATATTTACTGCTAAATTTAATGTCTATACTGATTAAAACCTCAACCCAAGATAGCACTATTTGTTTTCATTCAGTATTCTATCAATATTCAAAGCAAAATATATGCCAATAGTCAATACTCTGTTCAGAGAAGCTATTAAACCAACCTTATAAAAAGCAATAGAAAGCAAAACTCGCATCGTGATAAAGGAATTAATGGCAAACCCACTCATTCCTACTAGATCAGTGCTGATTCCCCTTATCACTGATTCATTATAATCTTCAACTGTGTTTATATAGTGCAAAACGTACCCAAACATGATGGGTATTGTAAAAACACTTGATCTAAAGCTGTATCCCTTTATGCCAAATCTTTAGAGATTAAAAAAAGAGCAAATTTTTCCACATGATAAATAGAATTAAACAAATTACTGTGGACACTGAAATATAAAAAGCTGGATCTTCACTTTAGACTGTGAAATGTAATTTAATTCTGTTCATGTTATGAATTTCAGTTTTATCTCATAAAATTCTGTGTCTGTTATGTAAACAGTCAATGATGCAGCACCCTGTGAAGATTCATTTCACTTCAAAGCAGCATAAGAAATAAAGGCTGGATTTCAGGCATCACAAAGCAGATAGCAAGAAACTTAATTTCTTTCAAGAGGAAAATTCCATTCAGCAAGAAAATGATAACTTTCACATAAATCATGATCGGATATGTATATTATAGACAGTATGGACCTAATATTTGCAAAGGGTTTATCCCAGATGTTTCAGTGCTGACTTTTTTAAAAGTTTACAATGTGTGGCTTGATTCTTTGTATGCCTCAAGAGAGGAGATTTAGGGTGCCAACTAATCCTCACATGTTAGAAACCTTCACAGGTAATTTTAGTTCATTTATTACTCTATTAGGTTTCAAGAATTATTCCAGCTCCCCTGATGCTAGTACACACCTTTTGCTTTTTTCTGGCAGTGTTAAATGTTGGCTTTTTATCTAGTGAGTTTAAGCCAGGCCAAAGGTGTAAGGGATGGGCAGAGGCTCTGACATGCACTCTCATGCAAGATTATTACCCAACATGTACAATCAGTTTTCTCACCCTTCTGCCAGAATTGCAGTCAGTGCTGAGGATATTCAAGCATATTCACAATCTACTGTTTCTTTATGTAGTCTTACTATCACCAGTGTGAGATTGAATAGATTCCTGTATAAGGGTGCTGTGGTTAGTTAGCTCATCCACCTCGAAGATATCATTCCCATATCAACACAATGAAAGAATCTTAAACCTGTTGGGCAACTGCAAAGGCTGAGACCCTTGCGTTCCTGCCTTTGGATCTCCTTACCTGCCTCACTTGTTATCACACTCTCCAGTCCCTGAATATGAACAAATCATCTGACCCTAAGAGGCGTGACTGCAGGTACAAAGCTTCCAGGTAACTTTCTACCTTCCTGTTGTGTTGCTGCACCTGTAGTTTAGTCCCCTGCTCATACACTCTGAGTTCAACTTTCAAACTTCAAACTTCAAACACTTGTGCAGATGTATTTGTTCTGGACCAAATTGGCATCCGTGAATTGCCCATAAGCTAATGAAGCTTCGCAGACTTGAACAGGAAGCAATTCAATTGGAATGAATAAGGAGGAACTTAGAACCTAATAGAGAACAGAAAGCGAGGAAAATCAACCATTTTCTGCAACAAAGAGAGTGAGTTTAGATGTCTGCATTGCCTGTCTTGGGCCAGGATTTTGGACATCCACTCAAAGCTGGACAGAAACTTGCATTGGGAGAGGAGAATCCAGTCAATGTGGTGCTGTGGGTATCAACTACATAGGTAGAACTGAGAAGAAGTTCCACATGGTCAGTCTGAGGAACTGGATGCCAAATTAAGAAGCAGAACCTCAAAGGTCATAATCCCTATTATTACCGGAGTCACTTACAAATTAACATAAGGCAAAACAGATTAGAAAGATGAATGTGTGGCTCAGAGGCAAGCCAGGGATAAGTAGGCTTGGTTAAGGGGCTCTGGTAAGAGTACTGGGAACTGTATTGATGGGCCAGTCTTCTCCTGAACTATCCCTGTGTGGAGTTTGCACGTTCTCCCCGTGTCTGCGTGGGTTTCCTCCGGGTGCTCCGGTTTCCTCCCACAGTCCAAAGATGTGCGGGTCAGGTGAATTGGCCAAGCTAAATTGCCCGTAGTGTTAGGTAAGGGGTAAATGTAGGGGTATGGGTGGGTTGCACTTCGGCGGGTCGGTGTGGACTTGTTGGGCCGAAGGGCCTGTTTCCACACTGTAAGTCTAATCTAATCTATCCTAGGGCCAGTGATGTTGGTGATTGCATAACTGCAGAACAGACAGGATTTTAAAATAAATGGTGGGGCCAACGGATCAAATTTGGTAAGATGTAATAAATTTAGGGAGGCTTGCTTTAGTTATACAGGTCACTGGTCAGACTGCAGCTGTGCACAATATTGAGCAACTCATTTCAAGAAGGATGTAAAATTAGTGGAGGAAGTTCAGAGAAGTCTAATAGATTAATACCTGACATGGAGGGATTATGAAGAAAGTCTTCACAGTTTAGTCTTGTTTCTACTAGAATTGATAAGAATAAGATGTGACTTGATTTAAACATACAAGATCCTGAATGGACTTGACAGGTCAGATGTGGAGAGCATGTGTGCTCTTATCATTGTTCAAAAATTAGGAACCGCCTATCTGAAACAGAGATGAGATTTTTTTTTCTCTCAGAACTTTCTTCCTGAAAATGTAAAAGTAGAGTTGTTGAATATTTTTGAGGAATTTTTGACCGGCTATCAGGTTCACAGAAATGAAGATTTGAGGTACAACCAGATCGGCAATAATCTGATCAAATGTTGGAGCAAGCCTCAAGGGGATAAATAGCCTTCTCCTGCTTCACATTTTTTCTGCATATATGTATGTAATTTATTTTCTTTATTTCCTTTTGAACATAAGCCTCAATTTATGGAATGCTTTTCAATTTTGGGTTGTTCTGCCAGATAATTTTGGGTTGTTCATGCCGTGGGTGGCACGGTGGCACAGTGGTTAGCACTGTTGCCTCACAGCACCAGAGACCCGGGTTCAATTCCTGCCTCAGGCGACTGACTGTGTGGAGTTTGCACATTCTCCCCGTGTCTGTGTGGGTTTCTTCCCACAGTCCAAAAATGTGTGGGTTGGGTGAATTGGCCATGCTAAATTGCCCGTAGTGTTAGGTGTAGGGGAATGGGTCTGGGTGGGTTGCGCTTCAGCTGGTTGGTGTGGACTTGTTGGGCCGAAGGGCCTGTTTCTACACTGTAAGTAATCTAATAATGACAACTGCTTGTTTTTTTATGGCAGAATATCACAAAATTAATATTGTTTTTATTGAACAACTCCTGATGATGGCAATGATCAAACCTGATAGACTGCATGGATACAGAAGTCTGGTGCTTCCAATTTATTAGTTCCCAGTAATCTGGAATTGAATTTGATTCCCTAGTGTATACAGCATCTACCATCATCATACTTCCTGCAGCGTATAAGAATGCTAAGAAAGTCCATCAACAATGCTTCCATTCTCAAGATTCAACAAGATAACTGTTGAACAAATGCTAGTGTCCTCTTGCAGCTAAGTCTGTAAGCATTTAGATAAGTTTATCTTTAATGACTGGATACTGTGTCTAATTAACCATAAAAAAACCCCTCCCTTACCAGGTCTTGTTTCTTTGAGTCTAAAATGGCCAATGTCCCAGGGGTGGACACAGAAAATACTAAGAGAGAAGCTTGCAGCTCTCCTTAAAGCATGACAGCATTGACTGTAATGCTGGACTAACTTGTTACCAATTGTCCAGAATAGCATTAACCAGTCCATCACATTACATTGTTATTTGAACTGCAACATCCAAAAAGTAGCAAGGAAGGAAATGAAAGGAACTGGAGATGCTTTATGTAAATAACCATGTTCAGACAAAGAATTGCCCAAAGAAGCCCCATGGCAAAAATGTGTAACATTGAATAGATATTATCTTTGAATCCAGGCATAGCTGATGACACTTTGATAATGTTACCATCTTTCTCAACAGATTTCTTGTATGTATGTACATGATATTTTGATTATTTTCTGTTAAGTAGGAATGCTGAATTTGAGGCAAGTTTGTACCACGGATTGAATATGCTGAAAACTTAATGGAGCCTGCACACACTCCATTCATTAATAGCAAGTCATATGTGGGAGGAACTGTGAATTTATGTCCTTAATTTTTGGCATCTTGCCCCATCCTATTGAAGATATTAAAGGAAAATACTTTTGACAACAAGGCGAATGAGGTGAGGTGCTTACATACAAGTAATTATTGTGGAATAGCAAGAGATTTCTACATGAATTATGCACTGCTTAGACCTCAAAGCAGCACAGCATGGCATGTTTTTTGTTCTTGTGATTTTTCAAGTAGTCATAATGTTAATGGCTAGTTCATGCTAAATAGATATTCATCACTGAGAACCATTGTAGCACTCTGACAACTCTCAAGGTGTCAAAACCCAGCTGGAAGATCATAACTAATGTCTAGGCAATACTAATAGCACCTATGTGCCCATTGTTCATCTTAGGTTTGTCAGTTTGCATAAGGTTATTCTTTATTTCATGTACTAATGAACATGACAAGTTTATGAAATTGCCTACACAACTATTAGTCAGTGCGTTGTTTTGCTAATGTATACCCGTGAGCCAGCTGGGACAAGAAGAAATGATCAGCAATATTTATTGAAAAGATGAAGGTCATTTGCAACCATAATTGTTCACATACTTGGAAGCCTACCAAGATCAGAGAACGAAAATACTAAACGGAAAGCTTGCTTCTCATTAAGAGGAAATGTGTGCACTTACTGGCAGAGGACAAAGGAGAATGTGCCATGTTTTGGATCCAAGAATTATCGGCAATAACGTAAAGCAGAGAAATTTGGTTCTGAGCCAGTTTAAGGTGCATTACCAGTGTAATTAGGCTGACATTGTCAGAGAATGTTGTTGTTGCTATTAAAGTCATTGACTACAAAATGTCCACCTTCACTCTGAAGTCAGAGGAAATGGTAATTTGAATAAATTTCAGCTCTTCCTGCCAGTTCCTTCCCCAAAAGGAGAAATTTGAACATTGCAATGAGTGTAGATGTCATACGAAGGTGACAGATTAAAAGAACAAAATGTGCGAGCTTGCCATGAAGCTGACAGAAAGTTGTAAACTTCCACATGCAGTTTGAATGATTACTGGTGCTCAAGCAACTCTGTGCGACTGGAAAGACTGACATTTGAATGTAATCAAAGGCAGTTAGGTGGAGCCTTCACCATATGTTCCAGGCTGGATTTTCTTAAGGGCCAGGGAACAGAAACCATGAACACTCCTGAGTCCTAACTGTGCCCCAACAAGAACATTTGCTCAATCTGATTTTTCACCAAAACAGTTTCCTTGTTAAATTGAGAATTGATGGGTAGATTCTCAAAGCTGGTGTGATGATTAGATGCCTTTCTGCTTTAGAGGAGCAGATGACTATAATGCAGTGTTGGTCAGGGATAGAGCTTTCTGATACCGAGGCACTTGCTCACCAATATCTTATAACAGTTTAATTTTAGAAAATGGTTATTGCAGTCCAGCCACTACGTTTAGTGTGTGTGCATGCGTGTTTGTGTGTATATGTGTATCTATACATGTTGAGGGTTGGTTTGTTTTTAGACTCTCGCTAATGCAGAGTATAATTGCTCTTGCAACTACACAGGCAAGGGATGGGGTGGGTTGGTTTGAGGCCTGCCTGGAGACTGCCCTGGTACAGCCTAACACTCTCCCTCCCCACCAAGGTGCTCATGCCGAGGTATTTAAACTGCCCCCTTGATTGTGTATCGAAATGTGTGGCACTGGAAAAGCACATCAGGTCAGGCAGCATCCGAGGAGCAGGACAGTTGATGTTTCAGGCATAAGCCCTTCATCAGGAATATCCCGATGAAGGTTTTATGCCCGAAACGGTGACTCTCCTGTTCCTCGGATACTACCTGACCTGTTGTGCTTTTCCAGTGCCACCCTTTTTGACTCTGCCTCTATAGCATCTGCAGTTGTCACTTTCTCCCTTGATTCTGTGGAGCATTAAGACTAACTGGCAAATTGCAATCAATCTTCTTTAATTAGATATCACAATCCTAACTCTAACGTTAACCCTAACCCTAACTCTAACCCTTACTCTAACTCTATTTCAAGCCTATCTGGCTAACTACCATATGAGGGTGAGTACTTTGCTGGTCCCCATCCTGTCTCTGCTAAAATTGCTGCTACTAAGAATAAGATCAGTAATGGTTAACCTAAGTGTAGGCCCCATCTGTTTGGGTTGAAATGCAAATAAATACAAATGTCATTCCTAGTAGGCCATTGTGATGCAATCTCCAGTACTTTATACACAACACTCACACTCATACACTCACAATCCTACCCCTCTCTCCATGCCAACCACGTTCCCAAACTAAAATAGTCCACTTACCATCATTTGGCCTACATCCCTCTAAAACTTTCATATTCATGTACTAATCCAATTGTCTTTTAAATGATGTAGCTGGGCCTGCATCCACCGCTTCCTCGAGCTGCTCATTTCACACATGAACCACACTCTGTGTAAAACAATTGCCCCTTTTAAAAAAGTTCTCCTCTCATCTTAAATATCTGTCCCCTGGTTTTGAACTCTCCCACCTGAGGGAAAAGACCCTTGTCATTCACTTTTTCCATGCCTTCATGATTTTATAAACCTCAATAAGATCACCCCTCAACCTCCAAAACTCCAATAAAAAATATCCCAGCCTTTGCAGTCTATTTTTATATCTCAAATATTCCATTGCTGGAACATCCTAGTCAATCTTTTCTGAACCTTCTCCAGTTTAATAATCCTCTGGGTTGGAAAACTCCAAAGAGTCACCCATCTCTCTGACTGAGGAAAATCCTCCTATTCTCAATCCAAAATGGCTACCCCCTTAGCCTGAGACTGTGTGTCTCCTGGTTCTTGGCCCCACAGCCAAGGGGAAGCTTCTGTCTTTCATCTCCCCTGCCGGGCCCTGTCAATAATTTGCAAGCATCTATGAGATCTCCTCTCATTCTTCTAAACTCTAGATAATCAAATCAAATCCAATTTGATACTGACTTGTCCAGTCACAATGAGAGAACCATCAGGTTTGCTCCACCAACTGGATTCCCACAACTTCAGAGATTCAGGGATTACATGGGTCAATCAAGGCTCTCTTCAATCATTGAGCAACATTCATCAACTGAGAGGGATGCCACCCCATCAACATTTACCCAGTATGGAATTACCAAAGGACCATCAAGCCATATCTGTGCAAGGTACCCAGGAAGCTAGCATGCACTTTGGTCCAGTCCCAATCAGGCTTCATTTGGATCTTCAAACTTCTAACGGAGTCAATAAAGATCATTGCTTGGAGATGAAGACAATGGTATAAAGATGTGGCTAGTGTCACCAGTAAGGAATAATACCAATGGCATGCAGGAAACTCAAGTCATATGAGTACAAGAATGGACTTTCAGTAAGTAATTGATACTGGAGATGTGATTCCAGTGCCTGGATGGTGTTGAGGTACCTTCAGTGTGGAACAGAAAGGGTTTATTGAATGATGGCAGCGCCCTGTGCTTCACACAATACCACACAGCAGAGACAACTGCAGCTGCAGGCCCAGGAAGGAAGTGATCACTTTGTATTCGAGATGGGGTGGAGGAAGAATACAAGGAGAAAGAGGCGGATGTGCTGAAGACGTGATTAGTTGGTCATTTAGTTTCTGGCTATGCCCAGCACAGACTAATTCAAGGACACTTCTGCCAGTTTGTGTTAGTGCATCCACCTGGCACAATAATTCTGAAAGAAAGTGAGGACTGCAGATGCTGGAGATCAGAGCTGAAAAATGTGTTGCTGGAAAAGCACAGCAGATCAAGCAGCATCCAAGGAGCAGGAGAATCGATGTTTCAGGCATAAGCCCTTCTTCAGGAATGAGGATGGTGTGCCAAACAGGCTAAGATAAAAGGAGGAGGGACTGAGGGGAGAGGCGTTGGGAATGCGATAGTTGGAAGGAGGTTAAGGTGAGGGTGATAGGCCACAGAGGGGGTGGGGGCAGAGAGTTCAGGAAGAAGATTGCAGGTCAAGAAGGCAGTGTTGAGTCCGAGGGTTGGGACTGAGATAAGGTGGGGAGAGGGGAAATGAGGATGCAGAATTAATTTGGCATGGGATAAAATAAATCTAGAAATTATCAGTTAGAGCTGATAAAGGTGAGTACAGTGAAAAGCTGTGATGAAAATTACAGTTGTTGCCAAGAAATAATTCATTTTTCTAATTCCTTGTGGAGTAAAATTTTGAGCTTAATGAAAAATCTAGAGATTATGATTAAACTAGGTGATGATTACATTTTATTAAACTAGCTAATTTGTTGAAAGAATATTTCAGTACTAAATCTCTGGATATTGTAAAAGATTTGATCTGCACCAGAGGAAGAATATCAAAGACATATCTCATTGCTCAGTTTCAGGTTAAGGAGAACACTGGAAATTGCTAATGATACATGTTAGGAAGAAATATAAACTGTGGCAAAGATAAAATGCACTTTAAAGTGCTTTTATCAAAGCTGATTTAGCATTAATTACCTACATGGTTTCATGTAAAAATACTGTGACTAATGAGCACTTGTAAAAAGAAAGACTAGTTTTCATTTAGGTCTTTCATGGCTTCAGGATGTTGCAAAGTATTTTAGAATTAAATAATTTTGAACAATGGTCATTATTAGAATGCAGTAATTCAGATATTCCAAAAAAAACCTTGTTGCAGAAAATAGAATCAAATGGAAACTCAGATGGCATTTGTCAGTGAAGGAAATTATCCAAAACATATTCCAAAGGGGGAAAAAAAGGGAAAAAAACCTAATAATTCTTGGATTGGAAACCCATTTTGAGGTGTGCAAGATGGGTCAGATTGATAGGGAAAATAAGAACAGTAAAATAAGAACTGTAATATTGTACTTGGAACTAAATAGACTGGTCCTTAATTTTTAGTGTATCAGATGAGTTTGACCAGTAAATATCATTAGATAGTGTCACTTATTTTCCTTCTGGAATAACAGGTTGAATGAAGATAGCTCATTCAGGCACTAAAGAATCACCTAAGTTATTGAAATGAGGCTTAAGGCTCACATTCAAGACACTGCAAAGAATAAGAGAATGCCAACATCCACAATGCACTAAAGTACATTGAAGCCTCATCACCCATCTGGTCTTTTCTTTGATGCAACAACAGATGCTGAGACAAATATTGGGGATTTTGATTACAAGCAAAAGCAGTCCTTCAGGAATCAAATGGTGAAGAAAGCACCCATTTACCATGTAGAAAACTAAAGCAGAATAAGGTTATTGTCAATGAAATTTTTGATTCACAATCTCCTTAAATATCAGCCAGTAAAATGCTGTTATTTATTCCTTTTTTTATCTTTCCTTTATCACAAAATAGGACTGAGAAGGATCACAAATCTGCTTAATTATTCCTACAATGATCAGATGACACATTTGAATTAACTATCTCCTTCAGATACATTATTTGTAATATTTAGGAATTATAGTCTAAGTAATGAAAATGCTAAATAAAATCAAACAATTTGAATGAGATTCCACCACCTTCATAATATTACCTATGTGAGACTGAAGGTATTCTGAATGCACTTGATGCTATTACATTCGTTTTCAAATAGACTCAATGCAGTAATTTTAAACAATATTCGAACAATCTTGATACATTTTAAAAATAAATAAATTCAGAATGTTTATTTTAAGGTATGTTAAATGCAGAAAACGATGCACAAATATTGTCTTTTTTTAACATAAGTTTTGGTTTTCTTACTGGGTAAAATTCAATTTGTTGTACATTTGATTGAATCCCCAATGTAATGCTATTGTGTTTTGTACTTCAAAGTATGCAGACAGAAGATATTTGCCTGGTTCCAAATGCAGATGGATCATATAAAGTGCCTGCAGCTACTTCAAACCAGTTTGTCTGAGATGTCACCAGACACATACAAACACTGGATAATTGAATAGAACATCTTTCCCCATTGCCTGTCCCCATAAAACTAAAGGATCTTGTCCTAAAGTAATCCATCCTAAACAACAACACACATATACATGTTTTATGAGTGAAGGATACCTGTTTTCTTGAACCAAAGACATTTCTACTGTTTACAAAATGATGGTATTGAGGTCTAAAGATTTGAGGTTGTCATCTGTGTGATCACTTTGATGAAATAAATTATTGAGACTGTAGCTGCTTATCAGAAAAGGATTGCGGTCCTTGAAAATCCTAGTTTTGCAGATATCAAACATCTTGTATTCCACTTTGTATTGCTGCTGAGCAATCACTTGATTTATTTTGACCAAGATAGAGATAATGCAAACTGGGGATGTTCATGATTTCAATATTTGATTCAAGCCCAAACTATAAGTTCACATTATGGTTTCCATGCATATGGTTTTGCACTTTTATACTTTGTCATTTCTTCTGCTTTCACTCTGATGTTCTTGATGGTTCAAGGTGACAGCTTAGAAATGGTTCATATATGTGATGATACACTGATCTAATGTCTTTCCTGTCAGAGAGTGTAGAATGGATTGGTTAATATAAGGTGAAACATTAATGAATCGATCAAATTGTTTACTTCCAACATGCTAGATTTAAGACTGTTGATCACTGAACTGAGTCACCAGTTGATTGTAGGCTGTGTTAAGACTGACCAATGGCAGGCGCAGCACAAAATGGCTGAAAGTGGTTCTCAGTTGACCTAAAATGGCTGAGGAAGATTTTCATTTGAAAAAGCAGGTACCATAGTTTGATGTTTGGAGTTTTAAAAAATTGGAGTAATTGTAGTCTTCATTGAAGGAATATATCAAAGGTAACAAGATTAAAGGAACAGGTAAAGGGTCTTGTGAAATGCATACAAAAGAGTCCTGTTCAATAGAAACAAAATGCAGTTCTGCTTGTATACAGATAGTTTGATGAGAAACATTGTTGAGAAATGCTGATAGAAATCACCATACCAGGCTGGTCCAAATTCTGGTATTCAGCATGGAATAAGAAGGGAAGGTTCAGACCCACATCAGTAAAGAACCCCAGGTAATTGTAACCACATGTTATACATCAAAAATGGAGCTTTAAGTGTACAGACATTTAGGGATTTATTTGCATTCTCCTGGATATGCAGTATAAGGCAGATAGAAGAAGCCCTTTTGCAATTAGCAGGGGATTAATAAATAACTGGCGAAGAAGCTAAAGCCTGGAATGTTGTGTAATAAGATATATTAAGATGACCCAAAGATAAGTGACAAAGTGATCTGGTAAATATCATGAGATCATGGGATAGGGTAAAGCTGTGTCTAGACTGAACACAGTCACATGATTAACCTGATTGGATATGTAGATAATCAATTAACAACACAATTGGTTTGTATCCATCAGAGGCAGGTTAAAAGCAAATGTATAAAATGTGTATGCTTCCCTTTGTTCAGTGGAGGAGTCTCTGGACTGCTAGAGGTTTTCTCCCAATCAGTGTAAAACTAAACTATTTGACACTGGATGTGAACTTGGGTGTGGAGTGATTCATTTCGTTATTCCACCCCAACAGGCTATAATGTAATTTTAGGTGGCAATGGATTGCGTATTTTTCTATAACTACATTAAATACCTAAAAGCAGTTGTGGTCCATTGTCAGTCATGATGGTTTCCGGCAAACTTCATTTTGTGAACAATATTTTGAAAATGTCAATGACTAAAGTAGTAGTTATGGCATGTGTTGTAACAAATAGCTGGAAACTGTATATAGAGCATAAATGACAAGCAAAAAATTGTGATTGTTTACAGTTGCTTGCACTTTCCAAGCTATATAGTTGGTTATAGAAGTGTAAGAAATGGTTGAACTGATTTTTCACTGGATGCACAATCATTGTAGTTTCTAATGAACTCTTTGATGCAGCAATCTGTTGCTGGCCACCAGATTTCTTTATGACATTGTTATTTCACCTCAACATAACCTGAATGTTCCGCATCATAGACATTCCTATAGTGCTTGCAGTATAGCGACTCAAATTCTGTGTATGATACAGCTGTCGGCAAGCAATGTAAGCTCATAGCATATTGATGCTTCCTCTATTTCCTGAGAACATTTTTTTTTAGATACTGCTTTAATTTCTGCAGATAGCTGCCTTTTACCAATTCTACATCGTTTGCCTTGCCGTCTTCAATGTTGCAAGTTGCTTCGTTATCACAAATGCTATGCTCAGTAGTGGTCTGACTCAGCTTGCCAGTACTTGGATCATGTGAATCTGTGTGATACTCAACTTCAAAGATGTGCTGATCATGCAGATCTGACCATCAGTGGACGCATCACCTTCCATTAGTAGATGTTCTCTATTCATGGAATTGATGTTTCTCAGTTTGATGGGCACAAGTTAGTTTGATGATTAGTGTGCTCAGAGTATGTGTGGAAACAAATTGCTGCAGTGCTACCACTTATGGTTTTGTGGACTTGCCATTCCCCTACCATCTCTGGCAGAATATTTACCATTCAATTTGCATTTTTCTTTGGCAAAGAACACTTGATAGTCCATCAAATGTATACATGACTTCTGTGTGCTACTCAAGTGCTCACTGACTTTCTACTCTGACATAATGCACAAGTATTGCTTTGTTTTGGGTCACTCAGGCAATTCACATCTTTCACAATCAAGTAGCCGGGAATACCACTATTCATTGATCCTATGGAAAATCCTGGATTTTCCAGAGAAGAAAGGATAGGTACTTGAGCCAATAAGTTGAACTCCCTCCACCTCTTTGTGGCTAGATATTGTGCTTTATACCTTGCAGTGATAACTCTCACTGGGCTTCTTTTGTGAACACTGCCCTGATTACAGATGCTTTTAACATGCCAACAGGTTTCCTGCTTGTTTCAGTTTCTTTGTAACCATACCCATAGGCTTGAGTATGAGCACACATCACAAGGTGTAGTTAGTACTAAACAAATGGGTGACTCAACCTGGACTGTTAATTCTGATTTCCCTCCACAGACGCTGCCAGACCTGCTGAGCTTTTCCAGCAATGTAGTATTGCTCTATCTTTTGGGCATTCTGTGAAGCTGTTTACATCTGCATTTCTTCTGTTCTACATAATCTAGTAATCAAGGAGTTTCTAATTAAATGTTGATTATTATACAGTACCAAGGTTAATTAATTAAATCTTGGGATAAACAAGTCACATTGAGGGAGAACCTATAAAGCCTTATTATCACTGTTGGTGTTTGAATAAAACATTCTTTAAATATAAATGTATCTGTATTTGCAAAATTTTGTACATTGGAACATAGGGCCCGTAGCATAGTATTAGCCCATACAGCCAAACAAATGCATTAACAATAATACATTTTTGTCAATAAAATGTGTGCAATCAGTTATGACCAGTTTTGTGGTTTACAAAATTGAAGATGTTACAGAATGTACAACCAACATTAAAATTATGATCAAAAGTATTTCTTGGAAATAAGTTTTGTCATTTTTCCTGGGTAATAATTAAGCAGGATTGGTGCTTTAACATGACTTGATGACTCCTTAGATTGTTTATGTGTGGCAAAAAAATAAAAAGATTAAGATTTACCTTAAATAAATTAAAATCTCTACAGAAAATCTATTTACTTCTTAGGTAATGGTATAAAAAACAAAATTTGACACTAAGCAATATATGAATGCAAATATCTTGAAAATCAATTACTCTTTGTGTATGAATGAATCACATTGAAAGACCAGTAAAACCTCTTCTTTGTCAAAGCTTGATTTTTATTCTAAATATAATTAATGTTTTAGGGTCTTTGAAGATAGTCTTATTATTAACTTTGCTGTCTGGCCTTCGAATTGTTTCTGAGTTTCTCATGAGAATGAGATCATCATATTAATGTATTTACTTCACTCAGAACTATCGAGGTACATTTGCGCTTTCATCCTTGCTAGTGCATTAAAAAATGTTTTCCCAATCAATGCAAACATCATCAGACCAGTCTGCTTCCAAGTTTCTACACTGGCAGGGGCAGTCATCTGGTGGCATGTTGGAAGACCATTGCTCAAAACAAGCTCAAAGATGCTCATTGCGTTTGTGAGTACAGGGGAAGTCATAGATGACCCTGTAAAAGAGATCCATCCCACATTGGTGGCCTGACTATTGAACCTTGGTGGTAGTTTCATAAGCTTTCATAACTCTGGAGAGAGTAGTCTGTATGTTGCAATCTTCGAGGAGAAAGTGAGGACTGCAGATGCTGGAGATCAGAGCAGAAAATGTGTTGCTGGAAAAGCGCAGCAGGTCAGGCAGCATTCAAAGAGCAGGAGATTCGACGTTTCAGGAATGAGCCCTTCTTCAGGAGGAGGAAGGTGTGTCCTGCAGGCTAAGATAAAAGGTAGGGAGGAGGGACTTGGGGGAAGGGCGTTGGAAATGCGATAGGTGGAATGAGGTCACGGTGAGGGTGATAGGCCAGAGTGGAGGTGGGAGTGGAGAGGTCAGGAAGAAGATTGCAGGTGAGAAAGGCGGTGCTGAGTTCGAGGGATTTGACTGAGACAAGGTGGGGGGAGGGGAAATGAGGAAACTGGCGAAATCTGAGTTCAACCTTTGTGGTTGGAGGGTTCCCAGGCGGAAGAGGAGGCACTCTTCCTCCAGCCGTCGTGTTGCTATGGTCTGGCGATGGAGGAGTCCAAGGACCTGCATATCCTCGGTGGAGTAGGAGGGGGTGTTGAAGTGTTGAGCCACGGGGTGGTTGGGTTGGTTGGTCTGGGTGTCCCAGAGGTGTTCTCTGAAACGTTCCGTAAGTAGGCAGCCTGTCTCCCCAATATAGAGGAAGCCATATCGGGTGCAGCGGATGCAGTAAATGATGTGTGTGGAGGTGTAGGTGAATTTGTGGTGGATATGGAAGGATCCCTTGGAGCCTTGGAGGGAAGTAAGGGGGGCGGTGTGGGCGCAAGTTTTGCATTTCTTGCGGTTGCAGGGGAAGGTGCTGGGAGCGGAGGATGGGTTGGTGGGGGGTGCGGACCTGACGAGGGAGTCACGGAGGGAGTGGTCTTTTCGGAACGCTGATAAGGGAGGGGACGGAAATATATCTCTGGTGGTGGGGTCCGTTTGGAGGTGGCGGAAATGACGACGGATGATATGATGTATATGGAGGTTGGTGGGGTGGTAGGTGAGGACCAGTGGGGTTCTGTCCTGGTGGCAATTGGAGGGGCGTGGCTCAAGGGCGGAGGAGCGGGAAGTGGAGGAGATGTGGTGGAGGGCATCGTCGATCACATCTGGGGGGAAGTTGCGGTCTTTGAAGAAGGAGGCCATCTGGGTTGTTCGGTTTTGGAACTTGTCCTCCTGGGAGCAGATGTGGCGGAGACGAAGGAATTGGGAGTATGGGATGGCATTTTTACAGGGGGCAGAGTGGGAGGAGGTGTAGCCTAGGTAGCTGTGGGAGTCGGTCGGTTTATAGTAAATGTCTGTGTTGATTCGGTCGCCCAAGATAGAAATGGAAAGGTCTCAGAAGGGGAGGGAGGAGTCTGAGATGGTCTAGGGAGGGCAGGGAGGATTCTGAGATGGTCTAGGAAGGGGAGGGAGGAGTCTGAGATGGTCTAGGAAGGGGAGGGAGGAGTCTGAGATGTTCTAGGGAGGACAGGGAGGATTCTGAGATGGTCTAGGAAGGGGAGGGAGGAGTCTTGTTTGACGGACTTGTCTACATTCCAGTGAAGAGAACATCCCTGTGAAAAACTCAATGTTTTCGATGTTTTCCAATCAACCTGTCCAAATATGTTCGTGCAAGATCGCTTCAAATCTGCTTACAAGAAACTCAACTGTATTTGAATAATGACAAACAAACCCTTACATATCAACCCACAAAACAACCAGACAGTTTTCCACATATGTTCAAGAAGAAGATCTGAAATATGATGAACACTGCCTGCAACTTGGCAGTCACCTCTCTGAAAAATACCATCTTTGAAGCAGAATAGACAAGCAGGAGGCTGGAAGAGCGTAGCAAGTCAGGCAGCATGCTTCAGGTATAGCCTTTCTTCAGAAGTGGGGGTGGGGGGTTAGGGGGAGTTGTAGATAAAGAGGGGGAAGGAAGAGTTATGGGTGAGAAGAGGAGCAGAGGGTGATATGATGACAGGTGAATACAGGTGGTGGTATGATCTGGTTGGTCGATGTGAGGAATTCCTTCCATAACTATCTGGACTATACCTCCTCCCACTCTCTTTCCTGCAAAAACTCAATCTCATTTTCCCAATTCCTCCATTTCTGTCACATCTGATCTGACGAGGATATGTTCCTCTCCCAGGTATTCCAGATATCCACCTATTTTGAAAGTGTATTTGCACCACCACCAACATTCCCCCACACTCAATTCCCCCCTCCCCCACACCCCCCATTTCCCACTTCCTTTCTGACATAACCATCCTCAACCTCCTCCATTGTCACAGTGAATCAGACTACAAACTGGAGGAATAACACCTCATCTTCAGCCTGGGCAACCTACAGCCTGGAGGACTCATCATTGAGTTATCCAATTTCAAATAACCTTCCCACCCATACCTCGACTCCCTTTCCAGTTCTGCTTCCTCCCTCTTCCATTCCTCTGACCAACCCTTCCATCCTGCTACAAACCTGATTCATGCCTCCCATCGAACAACCAGGTTGACCTACCACCTGTATTTGCCTATCACCACCTCACCACGCCACCTCTCTCTGCACTCATAACCCTGCCCCCCCTCCCCTTTATCTGCAATTCCCCTTACACCCATCCCCATTTCTGAAGAAGAGTATCCCCGATATGTCGAACTTCACCTCCTGATGCTGCCTGGCTTGCTGTGCTTTTCCAGCCTCCTGCTTGCCTACTTTGGATATCAGCATTTGCAGGTTTTTTTGCAAATATGATATCTGCTAAGCCAATTCAACCTTCTACAAACAACAAAGCATGTGCTTGACAACGAAGACATCCAAAAGTCAACAGAAGTCTGAGTTACAGAGTACACTATGCACACATGTACATAGTGAGATGCGTTAGCTGGAGATAGTCCATTAGCAATACTTC
The DNA here is from genome assembly GCF_020745735.1 of Hemiscyllium ocellatum. NCBI lineage: Eukaryota > Metazoa > Chordata > Chondrichthyes > Orectolobiformes > Hemiscylliidae > Hemiscyllium > Hemiscyllium ocellatum. The sequence goes on along the minus strand of NC_083426.1, from coordinate 32,836,821 downwards.
AGTCACATCTTCCAGATTAAACAATGTTGAATAATTGTGCAAACTCCTCCTGAAGCCACTTTTCACAGCATTTCAGCAAAATCCCTATAAAATCAGCTTCAGTGGACTGGATACTAAATGGAACTACATAACCTGGTTATTCTTTGGAAAAAGACTCTGAAATGGCCAATATTCCAAAGAGGAAAAAGAAAGTGCTGAAAAGACACTGAAGCAAAACATAAGACCAGAAGACCATAACACATAGGAGTGGAAATAAGGGCATTCGGCCCCTCAAGTCCATTCCGCCATTTAATTATGGCTGATGGGCATTTCAACTTCACTTACCTGCACTCTCTCCATAGCCCTTAATTCCTTGCAAGATCAAGAATTTATCAATCTCTGCCTTGAACACATTTAATGTCCCAGCTTCCACTACGTTCCGTGGGAATGAATTCCACAGGCCCACCACTCTCTGGCTGAAGAAATGTCTGTTCATTTCCATTCTAAATTAACCCCCTCTAATTCTAAGGTTGTGCCCACGGATCCTAGTCTCCCCGCCTAACAGAAACAAATTCTCAGCATCCACCCTTTCTAAGTTTCTATTAGATCTCCTCTCAACCTTCTAAATTCCAATGAATACAATCCAAGGATCCTCAGCCGGCCTACCATGCCAAAGATCATCTGCGTGAATCTTTGCTGGACATGCCCCAGTGTCAATATGTCCTTCCTGAGGCGTGGGGCCCAAAATTGGACACAGTACTCTAAATGGGGCCTAACTAGAGCTTTGAACCATGAAGCATAGCACCATTGATGTTAGTGACCAGAAGGATGGAATATAAATTATTCAAAAAATCAACAACTAGTCCATCAAGCCCTGTCACAGTTTGAGGCAAAGCAAGTTCCACAACCCCATAGGGCATCCTACAACATGTGCCGAAAGATCTATCAGTTGAGAATCAGCTTGTTCAATTATAAGAAGACCCACAGCAGAAAAAACACAACCCTGAGTTAATGGACAGGCTACAGTCACATTACTTCAACATCACTGTTGCTAGACAACAAGAGATCTCCTTAACTAAATGGACATCCATATCACGGAGAGTACTAAATTTTTGAAAGTAATTTTTTTTACCTCAATGGTGAGTGTTGTCTTTTCACTCTCAATCATGAAATTTGAGCCATATTCTTTGCTGCATTTGCACTGTGATCAAATTGGCAGTAAATTGCTCATTTATTTTATTTTGATGGGTAGATATTTTCTAAAGTTTTGTTGCTTTCTAGCTTTTGTATAAAATAGTGGGTAGGAATAATTATGAGCAATTGCTTTCGGCACATGGTTCAAGGGCAATTTGGAGTGGCTCACCTAGTGACATTCATAATCCATGAACAAAAGGAAAGGAATTCACCCGCTGTCAATGCTGGGGAAAACTATCTGGCAATAATTGACAGCTTTTTTCTTCATTTTTATAACATGAAATGCCTCAGTGAAAGACTAATTTCCTAATATCTTAACAACTAGCTTAGAGGATTTTGCTGAGATCTGTAATAACGTGAAATAATTGTATTTTGTATTTGTCACAATAATGTAACAACATGTCAATAAAACAATTGAATGTGCTTCAGTCCGGTTTCCATTTGCTGCAGGCTTCGAAGATTAATATAACCATTTAGAAAATAGGCCATTGATTTTCATAGTGACCCATTCACTGACCTTTACAAAGCTTTGTTTTATTTCTTATAAAAAAAGTAACAAGTTGGGGGGAGCAGAAGAAAGACTTACATATCAATCAATAAATATTCATCTCAGGAGAATAAAAATAGGCCTTTCTAACCACATCTATAATTTTATTGTTCTTGAGAATATCCTTACCTCATAAGCTCAATTTGCAGCTCATCTTCCATAAACCCAGGACCCTTATTTCACAAGTACAAACTTAATTCCTTCAGAACATTTCTGTTCTTCCAGTATTTCAGATCTTCTAGGGAGGCGCATCCATCTCTGACAATACTTTGAGAGATTTTTTTCCCCCATATCTGCTTTAATTGTTAGTTTTATTCACGTGGAATCTGATCAAATGAGCCTCAAGGGGTATTATTGTGGAAAGTGAACATTCTGCATGTGGTTTGGACACATACAGATAGAATTATAATTTCAAAGTATTAATTGGGATCTGGAGACTGCAAAAGTGAATATAAATGTTTAGTGTGTCTTTGTGCAGTACAAAGTGAGATCTGGGAGAGAGCAATCAGCTGTAAAAAGCTATAGAAGGTTCTCAGTGAAATTAATTAGATGAATCCCGATCTAGGTGTTATTATTGTGGAGTTAAACCAGAAGAATATGTTGTATTATGGAACTAAATATTCTGCAGTAAATGGTAGGAAGCTATGAATAGGATGAAAGTTAAAAGCTGAAGAGTGAAAGGGAATAATAATATTGTTATTGTCATCTGCTCTGGACAGGTTGTAAGTGATTTCTGGAGGTCTCACTTAAATATTTTCATAATTGCTGGAAGACTGACTGGGTGGCTAAAGACTCTAAGTAAAAAAGCAGAACATGTAAAAGAAAAAGAATCTGAATGGATGTGGCATTAATATAACATAAAAATCATAAAACCAAGTGCCATCAATATATGAAAGTCAAAAGTAGTTAAATATATCTATGTCTCCTCTTTCTTTTTCAGAATGGTATTTCATGTGTTCTTCCTCATTGAATTGATAACAAAACTCATTATTCTTCAGACCTAAACAATTAACTTCTTTACCATCCTCACTTTTGCCTTCTGTATGGAATATGGAAGTTTTTAAAACCAAAGACTGTCCTTTCTTAATCATTAATTCTTAACTTGCCTTCTCCCCTATTCCTTTCATCTTTGGTGGTAACCTCCACTTGAAGTATTTAATATGATTCAATTTATGCACTATTGAGTTTAAAGATATTAAGAATTATATTAGTTATTGTGAGTATTAAAAATAATATTACCACTGTAACAATTTATTTGAGTGAAGTTCAATATGTTGACTTTAATAAATCTGAATTAATTTAAACCAAATTTTCTATTTAAGAAACCTATTTGTAGAAATAATTGCGTATCAAAATTGAAAAGCTATCTTATGAATGCTTTGAAAGCTAATTATCTTTAAGAATTGCTGAGCACTTTGCAATTGTAAAATAATATTATTAAAAAAGCCAGATTACTATTTTAAAGCTATAGCCTAAAATGTTACTTATCAGTTGTGCAAATCAGAGGGTAAATGATTTGTTGAAAGTATTTTGCTGTCTGCACACAGATGAGTGTTTATTCCTTAGATTTCAATGTGCTTATATTACCAATGATACATGAGCTTTTGAGCACATATTGACATTTGCATGAGATCCATAGCTGACAGTAATTTAAAGCAACTGATTCAAGACCTGCAGTCTTGTCTGCATTACAATAGAAGGAGGTTTTCTTTGCCGCAATCCTGCACTACAGATGACTCTCACTCAACACCCACAGATTTATTGATAACATTCTGGAATTCAAACTGGATGAAGTGAAGAAAAGAAGATCTGTCCTCTTCAACGGTGAAGGATGCACTCCAGAGAAACAGTTCAATAAGCTGCTGCATAATCAATTTGTAAATAAAATCAGAGCACATGGAGTTAAGGAACTGGAGCAGCATGACTGACAAACTGGATGCAAACTAGAAAACAGAGAGTGCAAGTTAAAGATAGGCATTTGGACTGGCAGAAACTGGGAAGTGTTACTCATAGAATCATTGAGTTATACAGCGCAGAAAGGCACTTTGGCTCTTTAAGTCTGCACCAATGAGAACTACCACTAAAGGCACGCTAATCCCAATTCCCTGCACTTTTCCCCTTATCCTTGAATGTTAAGATATTTCAAGTGCTCATCTAAATATTTTTTAAACATTGTAAGGTTTCCAGCCTCCATTACTTTCCCATGCAGTGCATTCCAGATCCCACCGTCCTCTGAGTGATGAAGTTTTCTCTCAAATCTTCTCTGAATCTCCTGCCCCTTACCCTAAAATTGTGCAGTCTTGTGATTGACCTCAATCGAGGAGAACAGTAGCTCCCCACTGACCCTATCCTATCCTTCACATTCCTTGGCCTTCTGTGCTCTAAAGAGAACTACCAAGCCTATTTAGGATCTCCTTACAGTTCAATTACTCCATCCCAGGCAACATCCTAGTGAACCTTCTCTGCACCCTCTCCAGTGGTATCACATACTTCCTGGAGTGAGATGACCAGAACTATACACCATAATCCAACTATATCAATGTGCTATACAGCCTCAACTTTACCTCCTTGCTCTTATACTTTATTCTACGACTGATGAAAGCAAGTGTCCCATGTGTCTTCTTAACTATCCTAATTTATGTGTCATATTAACTTCAGGAATCTATGCATAATTATCCCGAGATCCCTCTGAAACTCTGAGCTGCCCATTGTCCTGTCATTCATCAAATTCTTCCTAATCTTATTTCTTCATCCAAAGTACATCACCTCACACTTTTAGGCTTAAATACCATCAGGCACTGGTCTGCTCATCTGACCAATCCATTTATATCTTCCTGTAATCTACAACTATCTTCTTCATTATTAACCATTCTCCCAATCTTGGTGTCAAATGCAAGTTTGTTTAATGTTCACCCCCCACATTTTCATCTGTATCATTTGTTATGTATATAACGAACAATAAGAGTCCCAATACTGATCCTTGTGATAAACGACTGGACACTCACCTCCATAGACTCAAACAGCCTTCTACCACTAACCCTTGTGTCCTATTACTAAGCCAGTTTCTGATCCATCACTCCAAGTTTCCCTCAATTCCAAATATTTTAACCTCGTCAGTCAGTCTCCCATGTGATACCTTGTCAAATGTTTTGCTAAAATCCATATAAACTACGTCAACTGAACTTCCCTCAACCACACACTTGATCACATTTTCAAAACTTTCTGACAAGTTTGTTAGGTATGACCTCCCTCTGACAAAGCCATGCTTACTATCCCTAATTAACCCAGGTTTTTCTAAGCAGATATTATTTTTTTCCTTCAGAATTTTCTCCAATAATTTCCCTATCACTGACCTGAGATTCACTGATCCGTAATTTCTTACTTCATCTCTACCACCTTTCTTGAAAAGTGGAACCCCATTAGCCATCCCCCAGTCCTCTGGCACTTCCCCTGTGGCCGGAGAGGAAGTTAAAATTTGTGTCAGAGCTCCTGAAATTCCCTGCTTCACCTGCCACATCAGCCTGGGATGCAATTGATCTGGACCAGAGGATCTGTCTGTTTTAAAGAACCCCCAGATATCCTATGTCAAACTACGCAAGTTCCTCTCAGTTCTTGAATTCCATACCCATGTACTTCTTTCACGGTGTGATGACCTTAGAGAAATATCAGTTTAACACCCTTCCAATATCCTGTGGTTTCCCACAGAAATTGTCTCCTCGGACGTGACACTTTGCCTAGTTAATCACTTCACTTTAATGTAAGTATCTTAGGATTCTCCGTCATTCCATTTCCTCGTCTGTTTTCTCATGCCCCCTCTTTGCTCTTGTAATTGCTTTACGTTCCTGCTTGCATTTCCTATATTCGTCTTAGTTTACAACCGAATTGCTCTCTTTGGACTTGCTAAAAGCCTTTGTCTTCGTAAGTTCTGAATTGTTCTAGATATCTAGGCTTCCCTGGATTGCTCCTATATTTCCCCCTAAATGTGACATCTTGGATCTGTACCCTCTCAAGTTCCTTTTTGTATTCCCTACCGACTCTCGACCCCCCCCCCCCCACTGACTCCCACTGGTCAGCTGTAGACCCATCTGTTCCCAGTCAACTTTGGCCAGATTCTGTTTGATTTTAATAAAATCTGCTTTCCCCCAATCCAAAGCTGTCTTTTGCAAGTCTGCAATATTCACTGCTGGAGCAAAAGTTCATGATTTATCTCAGTGATTTAAGTATGGAAATTAGAAGTACAACATTGATGGCATTGTTAAGGTTAAGAATGATGGTGACTGATTAAAATAAATTACAATGTAAGGTATTAAGGCATGATATTTATGTTTATAATATTCTATATATAATACTGTACATTGTACTTTACTATACATGGTGTCCAGAAGGAGAAAGTGAGAATGACAGATGCTGGAGATTCGTGTTAGATAGTCTGCTCCTGGAAAAGCACAGCCGGTCAGGCAGTATCCGAGGAACAAGGAAGTCGATGTTTCAAGAATAAGCTCTTCATCAGGAATGAAGAGCTTATGCTTGAAACTTTAAATCTCGTGTTATGTGACTGGCTGTGCTTTTTCATGATCACACTTTCTGACTGTGGTGTCTCGAAGACAAATCTGGTTTGATTTGCAGTGATCTGTAGATGTTCAGCTGTGCTTTACCGTGATACATTTTAACGTTTCATGTCTTATGTCTGCATAATGTATGTTCATTATCCATTTATGTTGTGAAAAGTTGACTTGCTTTTGACCCTGAATGCCAATCAATTTTAATTGTTCTCAAACCAAGCAGCCACCTATCAACTCCTGAACATTACAAAATTTTATTCTGCTGCAATTAGAAATTGCTGCACATTTTCTGGAAAGACAATCTCCTTTTAAACAGACATTGAAGTGATTGAGGAAGGTAATGGGTGGACTGTGATTTCACCATGATAAAAGCATTGCACCAATAGGAGCGAGGAGTTCAAGAGGCCAGGAAAAGCGAGGGACATACTTTCAGATGTCAAGACTCACTCTGAATTTCTCAGCATTTCTGGCACATTTTGTTATTCATTCAATCATTCATTCATTCATTCATTCACTCATTCATTCATTCACACAGTATCTTCAGTAAATGTAGTATTAATACTGATATATTGTCAACTGGTAGATTTAAAACAATTTGATTAACCAAATTTATGCATTTCTTACTCTCTGGCAAAGATTGAGTGGTAAATCTCAAAAATTATCCCTCAGTAAAGGATTAAGATAAAAAGGTTAAAATTTCAGGCTGGTGCACTTAGTAAACATTGTTGTCAAAGTGTTGATCTCACTGTTATTGCAGTACAAACAATTCCAACACTGTTTGTTGTCAGGCATATTCAGACTTACTTCACATCTATATCCACATTAGATATGACCAAACAATGAAAGAATAGTTAAATAAGTAGGATATTTTCTTCAGTGACTAGGGGATAAAACAAGCAGTGGGGGAAAGATATTTTTTACTGCTCTGAGATGTATACAGATGTGAAATTGTGAAGGATAAAAAAAACACTTCAGTTGATCACAGCACACAGTGTTAAGCTAATTGTTCTTTTTAACATTCTGAGAACTGTGTGTTATTATTGCACATGTAATTGATATTGAATAGCAGTAGAAACGATGCATGGTGATTAAGCAATAGTGAAGATTCAAGGAATGAGAAGAAGTTGGTTTTAGAAATAAAATGCATCAATTATGTGATCATATGAAATCAGAGGCATCAAATGTCAGTGATTGATTCTGAATGTCCCAGTTAGTGGAGCATGGCAAAATTCAATTGTTGCATATCTGATAGGAAATAGACAAATAATTCAATTATCCATTCTGATGCTATCTACCAAGACATTGTACTTATTGCACAATAGGGAAACAAGCATGGCAAGTGCATCCGTGATCTGGAGCTGGATAAGTTGAATCTGAATATGTTGTGGTCGATTTGCTTTCATAATGTTGGTGTTGTGTTTCAAAAACCATCTGTGTTCTCTGTTTGATACTGTAATATTTTCAGAAAATGGCCACTTTAATCTGGCAAGCCTTGGGTCTGTAGGTTTTGTGAATTTGAATTTGACATTAAGAAATATTTCAGAAATGCTAAATGACCATTAACCTGCATGGCTTATTAGTTCATATAATTCTTTCATGATGTCAACATATATGTAGGATGTTTTAATTGCATGTTCAAAATATTATGATGCGTTATACTGAAGATGAAAATCCCATAAATCTTATCTTTGTGTTGCTGGAGAGAGAGACATTTTTGTGTCACATTTATCAGGACAAATGCAAAAATTTAAAGCAATAACAACAACTGATTCAGATGATCACCTAAAATTTACTTTGATAAATGCAGAATGAACAATTTTGAAAATACTGAGTGTTCAGCAATATCAATTTTAACTATCTCATCAGAGAAGATGGAGGACACACAAGTTACAAGTTTATACTTGTGATATGGTATCTTGCCCACTGGTGTCATGATTCAGAAAATTGTATCCAGTGCTGTAGTGATTTTCCCACTTTAAACCAGTCTTAGATAACTCACTTCATCATTACTGCAGATGCAGAAAGAGTAGTGTAAGGCATTGTGCTATAATCCCCTTAGGCATCCTTAAACCAAACCAAACAAACTTACCAAAACTATCCCAAATAATAAAGTTACCAAAGCAATACACAGTGGCCCAATGGTTAGCACTGTTACTGAATAGTGCCAGGGGCCCGGCTTCAATTCCAGTCTTTGGTGACTGTGTGGAGCTTGCACATTCTCCTTGTGTCTGTATGGGCTTCCTCTGGGTGCTTTGGTTACCTCCCACAATCCAAAGATGTGCAGGTTAGGTGAATTGACCATGCTAAATTGCCCGTAGTGTTCAGGGATGTGTAGGTTAGGTGCATCATTCAGGGGAATGGGTCTGGGTGGGTAATCTTTGGAGGGTCAGTGTGGACTTTATGGGTCAAAGGGCCTGCTTCCACACTGCTGGGATTCTAAAAAATACACTTTGTTTTAGCCTTTACTAAACCAAAATCAGTAAGTCAGAACAGATTTAAATTAAAACATGAATTAACAGGCAAATGATATCTTAAATAAAAAGATAAATTGCATTTTATGTAGTTGATATAAAAAAAACTTACACAACCTCAGGGATTACCTTCAGAATGTAAAGTGTAATAGAATCTACACAATTCCACAATATGATGCTCTTTATTCACACTGTGTAGGTCAGTGTGTATGCAATAAAAGCTTTCATCTGAGTTTCACAGGTATCATTACTAACAAGGCACACTTTGATGAGCCCACTCTTTCTCAGATTTCGACACACAGTTGTGAAGGTGTAGCTCTCCAGAGTTAGTTTTTGATAAGCCAACTAATATCAACAAGATTCACATTTAGCTTCTTCTGGTCAAACTCCAAGGTATTTTTCATCTTTGAACTATTCATGTAGTCTTCCAATTTCTGAACAGTCAGAGCCCATTCACACAATACTTCTCAGAGCTCTTGCATCTGTGTGCTGGTTATCTTTTCTCTGAAATTCATTCCTGTGGTCTGCACTGCCCTCCTATTTTAACTTCCTCTTGTGATAGCTTCCATTTCAAGGGTCAACAAATAACATAACCCAGCCATTATTGACAGCTATATCAAGTAGTTTAACTCAGTATGCTATAAACATAATAAAGTCCTTATATTTGCCTACTATTAGTTTAAACTCCTGCCTTGGTTTAGAGAGAAAAAAGTATTAAAATTCACCAATTAAATGTATAGTTAATGGTTCTGGACTTTATCTTTTCTAATCTAGCCAAAAGTGATATTTTGCATACATAAATATGGATTGATAAAAGAACTTTTAAGCATTAAAAAAAGTATATTTACAAACATGCATTGGCATTATCATGCTTCTTATCTGTCTAAAGACATCCACTTTTTTTATATTTAAATCTTTTCACCAAATACACTTATTTATTCTAAGTGCATCTTCCAAGCTGCTAGTCCAGCAGATGGATAAGTTGGAAATATGTGGGAATAATGTAATCATGGAATGTACATTTAGTTAAATTAGTCAGTTGTAACACCCCATATATCTTGGAGCTTTATCTTGTCAGAGAAGCTAAATGGATTGTTGGCACATTTACACAGAACCATTTGGAAAATTAATTCAAAGATAAAATGCAAACCTAATGAGATTTGATAAACTTCATCAGTTTGCACATATGACATTCAAAATAATCAACACATTTTTCCCAACTTGTAAAATCCTCATGAGAAGAATATCTACATAGCCCATTATACTCATGATGATGAGCAAATAGAAGGCAGTAAATTTACTTTGATCAATTTTCTTAGAGCAAATGTTTTAAACTGATTAGAATGGGTCATTAGAAAGCATAAGCCAAATCCAACATTAACGATAATTGGGATTATTCACTTTTATGAAGTGTTATGAAGGTGCTTCATATATAATAGGGAGATGATGGCCTAGTGATACTATCACTTGGCCAAAGACCCAGGTGATGTTCTGGGGACCACTGCAGGTGGTGTAATTTGACTTCAATAAAAACCTGGAATCAAAGGTCTAATGATGGCTATGAATTGGTTTCTGAGGAAAAACCTACCTGGTTCATTAATGTCCTGTAGGGAAAGAAACTGCTATACTTACCTGGCCTGTCCTACCTGTGGCTCTAGACTCAAAGGAATGTGGTTGACTCTTAACAGTGCTCTGGGATTGGCAATAAATGTTGGCCTAGCCAGCAGTTTCCTCATCCTGTGAATGAATAAAACAGAATTAATTTTGTGGGCTTGAGGTTTGAGAGATTTTAGGAAAAATGTATCTGTTTCAAGAGTCCTATATGAACACCAGGATTAAGTGGGATAATAAATGAAAGTCATTGTGACACTGTACACTTTTATATAAACAAGGCTTCTTAGCAAAGGAGGGTTTGAGCTTCAGGGAGAGGGTGAATAGAATGGGGCTCTTTTCCTTGGAGGCTGAAGAGTTACCTTATACAGGTTTTTTAAATCATGAGGGGCATGGATAGGGTAAATAGACAAAGCCTTTTCCCTGGGATGGAGGATTCCAGAACTAGAGGGAATAGGTTGAAGGTGAGAGGGAAAAGATTTAAAAGGGATCTAAGGGGCAACTTTCTTATGCAAAAGGTGGTGCATGTATGGAATGAGCTGTCAGAGGAAGTGGTGGAGGCTGATGAAATTACAAGAAATCTGGTTGAGTATAAGAATAGGAAAGTTTAGAGGGTTATGGGCTAAATGCTAGCAAATGGGACCAGATTAATTTATGATATCTGGTCGACATGAACAAGTTGGACAATGGGTTTGTTTCTGTGCTGTACATCTCTATGACTCTAAATCACATGACTTCAGATAATTGCATGAACTTACTTGAAGGAAAAAAAGACTTGACTATTTAATGTTCAGGATTTTTCACTTGGCACCTTCCCACTGCAGGACATCTCAATGCTTTCCAACTTGTCCACCAAGGGCTCCAACACAGTCTCCTTAATCCCTGTAAACCACTCTTTCCAATGTTTCATTGTTATTCAATAAGTTTTAAGTTAGATTCAATAGTTGCATGACTGTCTACAACTGCTCCAGTCTCTATGCATCTCCTCTTTAAGCAATGCAAACAAGCTTTAAGTGATTAAATACAAAATACTGTGGATGCAGGATATCTGAAACAAACACCAAGAAACTCAGCAGGTTTGGAAACATCTGTGGGGATAGAAGCAAAGTTTGTGTTTCGGATCTAGGGTGACACATCATAGCAAGCTTAAAGTGATCCTCGGAGATGATGATTATGAGCCCCCTGCTGATTCAAGCAGTCAATAAACAGTGCAATTAACGTTGGCTGGATACAACAATCATTCAAATCAGCAGGCAGCTCAGAGTTAGCAAGCTGTTTTCATGACACTGAATGCATATGAGTTAATTGCGCATTACAATCCTTGTGTCCATTTTCTGGGCCATACTAATTTAGCCCCTGTACATCTTCAAAGCAAGCAAAAACCACAAGACTTAATTACATATAGATGCATCACGTACCTGTTACTGCACAGAATTTTAATAGCAAGTCATTCATCAATGTAATTTTCAAAATAGAATTTTCTCTCTGTTGTGCCACAACAACTTCTTTGCTATTTGAAAAATGTGGTGGGAAATTGCCAGATAGACAACCCACAGGGTGAGTAATGGGGAGTAATCTATTATTATTTTCTATTGGTTTCAGTAAGACGAACATTGTAACTGATTTCGTCAGTTTGCTGGCAGGAGAGTTAAGAAATCCTCTCACTTAACTTCCCTTACCTACATGGCAATAATTTGAACATTCTTGGAAGATGCGCATGCGGCTTATTACATTTTTAGGTTCAGCACAGGTGGAACAAGGAAAGAACTTTGAGACTAACACACTTCCTGCTCCTCCCATACTACTGCACCTCTGATACTGCGGTCACACAATAAATCTCTATTAAATAAAACTACAGACATCCTGAGACACCATAAAAGTGACAAAGCCTTGTGGTTTTTATGTGTGCCTTATTTATGACCTCTGGCCTTCTTTTGGCATTTGTCCCAAGGACATGCAGCATTCTTCTGGTCCAAAAGTCATGGAAAATATTCCATCCCAATATTTATCTACATCTTAGAAGATCCTAACCATTTCATATTTTTGAATTAAAATGTTTTATCTTCCAATTTACCTTTATTTATGTTCTAAGTTCCAGAGCATACATACTTCAGCTGATGTATTTTAGTATGATTTTAGGATAAACAAGGAAGGAAGATGTGTTAGACATTTTGAACAACTTGAGGATAGACAAGTCCCCCGGCCCTGACGGGATATATCCTAGGATTATGTGGGAAGCAAGAGAGGAAATTGCAGTACCGTTGGCAATGATCTTTTCGTCTTCACTGTCAACGGGGGTGGTACCAGGGGACTGGAGAATAGCGAATGTTGTGTCCCTGTTCAAAAAAGGGAATAGGGATAACCCCGGGAATTACAGGCCAGTTAGTCTTACTTCTGTGGTAGGCAAAGTAATGGAAAGGGTACTGAGGGATAGGATTTATGAGTATCTGGAAAGACACTGCTTGATTAGGGACAGCCAGCACGGATTTGTGAAGGGTAGGTCTTGCCTTAGAAGTCTTATTGAATTCTTTGAGGAGGTGACCAAGCATGTGGATGAGGGTAGAGCAGTGGATGTAGTGTACATGGATTTTAGTAAGGCATTTGATAAGGTTCCCCATGGTAGGCTTCTGCGGAAAGTCAGGGGGCATGGGATAGAGGGAAATTTGGCCAATTGGATAGAAAACTGGCTAACCGGTCGAAGTCAGAGAGTGGTGGTAGATGGTAAATATTCAGCCTGGAGCCCAGTTACAAGTGGAGTTCTGCAGGGATCAGTTCTGGGTCCTCTGCTGTTTGTTATTTTTATTAATGACTTGGATGAGGGAGTCGAAGGGTGGGTCAGTAAATTTGCAGATGATACGAAGATTGGTGGAGTTGTGGACAGTGAGGAGGGCTGTTGTCGGCTGCAAAGGGACTTAGATATGATGCAGAGCTGGGCTGAGGAGTGGCAGATGGAGTTCAACCCTGCCAAGTGTGAGGTTGTCCATTTTGGAAGAACAAATAAGAATGCTGTATACAGGATTAACGGTAGGGTTCTCAGTCAGGTGGAGGAACAGAGGGATCTTGGGGTCTATGTACATAGATCTTTGAAAGTTGCCACTCAGGTGGATAGAGCTGGTAAGAAGGCCTATGGTGTATTAGCGTTTATTTGCAGAGGGATTGAATTCAAGAGTCGTGAAGTGATGTTGCAGCTGTACAGGACTTTGGTTAGGCCACATTTGGAGTACTGCGTGCAGTTCTGGTCGCCTCACTTTAGGAAAGATGTGGAAGCTTTGGAGAGGGTGCAGAGAAGATTTACCAGGATGTTGCGTGGAATGGAGAATAGGTCGTACGAGGATAGGTTGAGAGTTCTCGGCCTTTTCTCGTTGGAACGGCGAAGGATGAGGGGTGACTTGATAGAGGTTTATAAGATGATCAGAGGAATAGATAGAGTAGACAGTCAGAAACTTTTTCCCCGGGTACAACAGAGTGTTACAAGGGGCCATAAATTTAAGGTGAAGGGTGGAAGGTATAGGGGGAGATGTCAGGGGTGGGTTCTTTACCAGAGAGTCGTGGGGGCATGGAATGCGCTGCCCGTGGGAGTGGTAGAGTCAGAATCATTGGCGACCTTTAAGCGGCAATTGGATAGGTACATGGATGGGTGCTTAATCTAGGATAGATGTTCGGCACAACATCGTGGGCCGAAGGGCCTGTTCTGTGCTGTATTGTTCTATGTTCTATGTTCTATCTGTACAGCTGGTTAGAATTGTATAACAATTAATTTCCTCTTTGGATATTCATTTCAAAATGTATCTTTGTTGAGTCAATAACACTGGTTTTTTTGATACTTAATTTAACATTACAATCCCATGGCGTACATTAGAAACACACTGACAGAATTAGCCAATCAACCAACCAGAAAATAATATAAGTTGAAGATGATCTTCTAGTTATGCATTAAAATGAAGGAAACACTTCGCATTTTTTTTTAATTTAGTGACACATTTTTATTTGGCTTGCTAGAACTGATAGTCTTTTCTCATTCCTTACAAATAGACAATTTAGCATAAAAGTCTATGATAGGAAAGATAATGGAATCATTCATGGAAGAAATAATGGAAAGACAAAAATCAAATTAACACATATAAGAGAGTATTTAAAAAAACCTGCTATGCCCAGAAACATCACAAAAGTTAAAGATTTTACACAAACATGCAATATTCCCCAATTTACCTGTCTTTTAGAATCAGGCTGACAGAAAGCACAGACCAGGGTTCTGTACTTAATAAGAATGGTGATTCAACCATATGGATTCTTGTTCTAGACAAACAATTATGAACTGACGATATGTAACTCTACAAGTTAAAACTCTAACCCATTGAAGAAACTTCCCCTCTACCCACATATTGACAGAAAAAACAAAATCATTGTTCTAAACATTGGAGGAGAAGACTGGCAAGGCAGTTCAATTGTTCCTGTTCAGAGGGTCCCTGGAGATGATACTTTAGGATTGTTAGTGTTAGCTGCCCCTTGGTTTTCCTCATTCAGATACTTTCATGTCTTTGCAAAAGAAACAGGGTAACTGTTTCACACTTATGAGTTTCTTTGATGCCAATTAAAACATTCAGTTCACAGCAACTGGAAAGAGAAAATAAACTAGCTATCTTTCGGCTTGAGATGCTTTTTATTGAAAAGCAAAGACAGATCCTTCTCATTTGAATGTCCAACCATTTCTGCCAAAACATTCAGACACCAAGCCATTCAGTCACGTGGAAACCAATCACATCATTGTGGGCAGGCAGAAGGTCATTGTCATTGTGACACAACTTTCACAATTACTATATTGTGAGAAGACTAATAATTCTGTTGAATTCCAGTCCTAACTTTCCACGGTGAGTTTAATGTTTACAGTCTACAAATTGAACGTCGTAAAAACAACAGAGAGTCCAAAAATGTGGACACCCACAATTTGTTGGCAAAGGTGCACTAATGATGGAATATCTCTAGATAGATCTGTCAGAATGGATACAATCTTGTGGAGGTGACACAGAGAATGGCATCAGCTGGAGACCCTCACATGGCCTCTTGTCAGGACGACCTGTTGCATTTTGTGCTACTCCGACTCTTAACAGTCCAGTGGCAGACCTTCTCCTGGGCTCCTGGACCCCTCAGGATAGATGTCATAGAGTCATAGATATGTACTGCACGGAAACAAATCCTTCTGTCCAACTCATCCATGCCGACCAGATATTCTAATCTAATCTAATCTAGTCTCATGTGTCAGCACTTGGCCCATATCCCTTTATTCCTATTCATATACCCATCCTTTGGCCTTATAAATGCTGCAACTTTACCAGCCTCCACCACTTCCTCTGGCAGCTCATTTCATACACACACCACCCTCTGCATGAAAACATTGCTCCTTAGATCCTTTTTATATATTTCCCCTCTCACCCTGAATCTATGCTCTCTTGTTCTGGACTCCCCCATCCCAGGGAAAAGACCTTGTCTGTTTATCTTATCCATGCCCCTCATGATTTTATAAACCTCTTTAAGGTCAGCCTTCGACGCTCCGGAGAAAACAACCCCAGCCCATTCAGCTTCTTCCTATTGCTCAAATCCTCCGACCCTGTCAACATCCTTGTAAATCTTTTCTGAACCTTTTCAAATTGCACGCAATAATCCAAAAGTGGCCTAACTAATGTCCTGTACAGCCGCAACATGACCAACCAACTCCTATACTCAATGCTCTTACCAATAAAGAAAAATGGACCAAATGCCTTTTTCATTAACCTATCTACCTGTGACTCTACTGTCAAGGAACTATAAACCTGCACTACAAAGTCTCTTTGTTCAGCAACACTCGCTCGGACCTTAACTATTAAGTGTATAAGTCCTGTGCACTGAGATCACAGATACCTCTTACAGTAGCACCATTAGCTCAAGGTGCTGGCTGCTGCACATACCAATCCCACGTAAAGTGTCGAATCATGGAGAGACTGAGGCATGAGATGTATGATGGCAGGAAGTTGGGGATTGGTATCAGGGGAAAGGGAATCTTTCAGTAAACCCCTTCCCCTGCCCTCTGTGTCTCTTCTTGAAGCTGGGCTCTTTGATCAAGCAGTGACTGACTTTGAATTGAGGGCCCTCTCCAGAAGCCTGGAAGCTGGGCTTGCATGATATTCTCCGTGCCAACACACCATTAGGCTAATAGAAGTAATGTGGGATGAAGTTCTTATTTGGTTGTTTATTGCCCACTAACAGTCTCAGTTGTCAAAAGGACAGCAAGGTCAGTCATAGCTCTTTCCACTATGGATTTAATTATGAGAGAGGTGGAAACGTGACAATTCCAGATCACCACTCTCAGGTCTGATTAAATGTCCCCAACATCAAAATTGACACAGGCAAGATGTTAACTTCCAACCAATATTTCTTAAGAAATTGTGCATTCAGGAAGGGATAGATCTTATAACTGCTGCTATTAGCACTACTACTCTACTAAGAGACAATAGCACTGAAATATGATAGCAGTATACTTAAATTTGCATTTGTGTTCAGCTCCAGAGCTAAATAATACGTGATTCCATTGACCAAATTAATGCCGGTGTCTATAGTAACTGATTGCAAGATATTTTGCTCAATATTCTTTGTATCATACAGCATACTGCTCATCATACATTGACATTTATCCAATTATTTTTCTTCAATAAAATCCAATGCTGGGTATATTTTACTGTTGTAATGAATTCAGTATGAAGCATATTTGTTTCTAGCTTTGGTTTATATTGCAATACAACTAAGGTAATTTGTGTGTTCTTTGTTCTGATATGTAACTATGTTGTGCTTATAGTCTTGTGAATATGCTTTTTGAATACATAATAAATGTATTCATCAAATGAATATTGTCTGGTAATAACGCCGCTCTCAGGTTTAAATTCCTCCTCAGCACTGAAGTACAACCTGTATTTGTACTAACAGTAACCTCATCTCCTATTTGAGAACTTTTTTTAAAGATACATTTTAGATTCCTTACAGCATGGAAGCAGGCCATTCAGTCTATCAAGTCTATACTGAGCCTTCAGAGAGCATCTGACCCAACCCCACACCCCTATCTTATCACCCTGCATTTCCCTTGGCCAATCCACCTAGCCTGCACATCTTCCAACTGTGAGACATGGGGAGAGTAAACAAACCCCATGCAGACAGTTGCCTGAGGGTTGAATTGAACCCAGGTTGCTGGCACTGAAGCAGCAGTTCTAACCACTGAGCTACATGCCATAACCTTCATGTCAGATTTCTTCAGCATGTTTTAATGCTGTAGTTTCATAGAGTCATAGAGATGTAAAGCATGGAAACAGACCCTTCGGTCCAACCAGTCCATGCCGACCAGATATGCCAACCCAATCTAGTCCCACCTGCCAGCACATGGCCCTTTTCCTCCAAATCCTTCCTATTCATATACCCATCCAAATGCCTCTTAAATGTTGTAATTGTACCAGCCTCCACCACTTCCTCTGGCAGCTCATTCCGTATACGTACCACCCTCTGTGTGAAAACGTTGCTCCGTAGGTCTCTTTTATATCTTTCCCCTCTCACCCTAAACCTATGCCCTCAAGTTCTGGACTCCCCGACGCCTGGGAAAAGACTTTGTCTATTTACCCTATCCATACCTCTCATAATTTTGTAAACCTCTATAAGGTCACCCCTCAGCCTCTGACACTCCAGGGAAAATAGCCCCAGCCTATCCAGCCTCTTTTTATAGCTCAAACCCTCAAATCCTGGCAACATCCTTGTAAATCTTTTCTGAACCCTTTCAAGTTTCACAACATCTTTCTGATAGGAAGGAGATCAGAATTGCATGCAATATTCCAACAGTGGCCTAACCAATGTCCCACACAGCCGAAACATGACCTCCCAACTCCTGTACTCAATATTCTGACCAATAAAGGAAAACCTACCAAACGCCTTCTTCACGATCCTATCTACCTGTGAGTCCACTTTCAAGGAGCTATGAACCTGCACTCCAAGATCACTTTGTTCAGCAACACTCCCTAGAACCTTACCATTAAGTGTATAAGTCCTGCTAAGATTTTCTTTCCCAAAATGCAGCACCTCGCATTTAACTGAATTAAACTCTATCTGCCACTTCTCAGCTCATTGGCCCATCTGGTCAGGATCCTGTTGTAATCTGAGATAACCCTCTTCGCTGTCCACTACACCTCTGCAAACTGCAAACTTACTAACTGTACCTCTTATGCTCGCATCCAAATCATTTATGTAAATGACAAATAGTAGAGGACCCAGCACTGATCCTTGTGGCACTCCACTGGTCACAGGCCTCCAGTCTGAAAAACAACCCACCTTTGAGCCAGTTCTGTATCCAAATGGCTAGTTCTGTTTTAAGAAATTGCTGTCAATCAATAATTTCAATATAGTTAATATTCTTAATTTTCTTGCATTAAACTTTTGATGCATGCATGGATTAAAGATTAGTAAAATGTCATGAAATTGCTGCTAAAAAAATCCAAACTTTTTTTAAAATTACCAAATCATGTCTATTTTGACATTTGTTTATTGCTGGTCCAACTTCTGATCAATTTTGGGTGGTGCAAATGCTTGATGCTGTGGTTTATATTTCTTTGTTTTATGGATCCTGAAGGTGTCTGTTGCTGTGGAACAGTTATGTCACAGTTATATTGTTATGATTGTAATAGTTGTTGCATTTAGGGGTCAACATATTTTTTTTAGGTCTCTTTTTAAGATTTTCCTGAGGGGTACATTTTAATTTTGAAAGGATTTTCTATTTCAGTTTGCAGAGCTACATTTTCATTTTCATGAAAGGGCACTGCCTTTGATTTATGCTTTCATATAAGATATGCAGAAGCAGAAATCGAAGAATGTATCAATATTCTAAATAATTATCAATTAAAATTGAAATTAAAACCAGCCAAAAAATATTAATTTGTTATATTGCAGAGTAGTAAATTGGTGCAGAATAATAAAATAATTTTTCCAAATAACGAAGACTGCTTAAGAACACAACAAGCCATCACTCTTATAATACTTTCCACAGACTGGTGAGGTTACACCAATTCATTTCTATCACACGTGCTAAAGATTGGAATATTTTAATCATGACATGCCCACACTTCTTACAGTATCTCAGATCCCAATCGTAGATTTCAGATTACCAACTGAAATAGTGTTGATAACAATTGTAACCACTATTTGTTTTCCCAATATAGTAGCTCCTGATCTTGTGCATCCTTATGCTAGAGATTCATATTCATTTGCAAGGAATTAATTTCCTCAGGGCTACTTTCCTTGAAGTCTCCAACTCCCCACCCCACCACCATTTGTCAGTCCATGCACTTTCCCCTTGCAACTTAGTTATCCACCTCCCCCAAATCACAGCAAAAAACTTGCTAGCCATGACCTTGCCAAACATTTTCATGGAAGAAGTGAGGACTGCAGATGCTGGAGATCAGAGTTGAAAAGTGTGATATTGGAAAAGCACAGCAGGTCAGGCAGGATCTGAGGCGCAGGAGAGTCCTTGTTTTGGGCAGAAATTCTTCATTCCTGATGAAGAACATATGCCTGGAACATCAACTCTCCTGCTCCTCGGATGCTGCCTGATCTGCTGTGCTTTTCCAGGGCCACACTTTTGAAACATATTCATGGACCCAATCCCAACAAAGTTCCTAGCTCCATTAAAAGGTTTCCTGGCCCTGACTCCATGATTCACTCACTCAGTTTCTTTCTTGTATACTTATCGATTTTTCTTGGGCTTTACTCTGATTAGTTGCTCTCTGATTGATTTTGCTCGTTGTTTTGGGGCTTTTTTTGTGTGTGTGAATTTACCACATGCATTTTAGATGTTAGTTATCTCCAAATCTTGGTGGATAGCGTTTTAAAGATCCTGGCATAAGCTAGGCTACAGGGTTTCAAGGGTATAATCATTGCAATGGAGGGCAAAACTTATGGAAAGTAATGGTGTTCTGGAGTGTCAGTGCTCAGAAGCCTGATGTGAGCTTTATGTGCTGTTTTGGATTACTCAGTTGTATTAAGGTCAAGATTCACAAGTTAGGTTCTGGACTATGGAAGGCAGTAGTGCAGTTGAATACAAGTATTGTATGAATCATGTAATCTGTAGATGGCAGAACCATTGTCTGTATCTATGATTCCAGATTTCTTGAATCAGCAACAGGAATTTTCAGAGACGAGCTCTGTTCTTTAACATTGCTCATTGCTCTTGTCTCTGATTTCAATTTCTATCAATGAGAACTTGGTCAAACTTACCACAAATGATAGCTTGCTTACAGAAGATAGGGGGAACATATTGAGACTGGAACATATTTCAAATTTTCCTCAAAGAATCAAGTTGAATGAGAAGATTTAAAATCCTGCTTCCATGAGAAAGCTATCACCTGATTTATGATTCTTGAATTTTAGCTGAAGCGTTCACATCCAAGGATAATAAACTTACATGATTCATGAAAGTTACATAGCAAGGGAAATAAAGAGAAAAGTTCACTTGGCCCCTTCACCCATTTAATTGGAGTATGGTTGATCACCCATCTAACCACACTTTCCCAAACAATATCCTACCATCATTATTATGTGAGTGAGTTTTGAAAAGATTTGTAGCTCAGGTTGAGGTTCTGTTTGTAAGTTTTCTCACTGAGCTGGAAAGTTCATTTTCCAGTGTTTCGTCACCGCACTAAGTAACGTCATCGGAGACTCATTGATGATGTTCCCAAGTATAATGATGAAACATCTGAAAGTGAACTTTCCAGCTCAGCGAGCAAACTTATATACATTGTTATTATATTTATATTGCTCTCTCTGGAACAGACACAACGTTTTATCCCTTACTGTCCCCTGAAGTGGAGAATTCCAAAACTTTACCACCTTCTGAGTGAAGAAGTTCTCCCCCATCTCAACCATGAGTGCTTTGCTCCTTATTCTGTTACTGTGCCCTCTAGTTCTATATCCCCCAGCAGAGTTACATCTTTGCTATATCTCCCCCATTGAGCCGTGTAAATGTTTTGCAGGTTTCTGTGAGTTCATTTCTCGTTTTTTTTTAAACTCAAAAGAATACAATATAATTGAAATAAAATAAGTAAAAATATTCAAGGTTTTTGCTTCCATCACTTTTTCAGTAAGAATATCTCAAAGACTCTCAATACTTTAAGAGAAAAATTTTGCTTAATCTCTACTTTAGGTGTGCAATCACTGAGTTTTAAACAGTGATCCCCCAATATAGATTGAAGAAAAAAGCATCCTCTCCATATTTACCTGTCAAGACCCTTCAAGATTTTATATGCTCAAGTTAATTCATCTCCTAGACATCTAAGCAATAATTTTTATGGACCAGTTTCTCAATTTTTCACAAAGATTTGTATCTCTTTCCCTTCCTCAATGTCTCCATCCATAACTTGAAAAATGCAAGACATCAAAAAGTTTAAATGAGCTGAGCTCTGCGACTTCATGGGATCTTATTGGATTGGGATGCTGTTGATCTATTCTGGAGTCACTGGACTATTAGGAATGGATTTCTGCTGAACATGTTTATTCACTCTCTGAACTCATAATTCACACGATAACTCTTCAGGCAACAAAATGTTTATGGTTTAACTCTATCCACCCAAAGAAAACCTGGTTTCACTTTCAGCGTTGCCTGTTTTCCCAAAGCCTACTACTATGGCTTCCTTGAGAAAATAAGAGTCCCCTCACTTTAACATTGAAGACCATATTTTGCCCATCTTCTATTACTCACTAATGCTCCCTCATTAACCTTCACCAATCCATGACTCCTGCCTCCTCCTTTACCCTAAAGCCCCTCCATATCTGCTGATCTCACCCTTATGTACATCAACTTCTCAATCTCCCACCAGTCCTTCTTGACCCTGGTATCTTTTAATCTGAAGATAATCTACAACCTCATTCATTCCTCTATGTCAACAACACATTGAGACTGTACAATACATGCAAACACTGCAACTCCCATCACTACATTCAACCCCACATCCATCCCATTGACTGCGAACCTCAGATCCGAGAAGTAAGTTTTTGATAAGGCTGAATGCCTAACTCCCCCATCAAACCCTGCCCAGATTCAGCTCTAACAACCCACCTCAGGACAGATACATGCTGCCATGTCCATTCTTCCATTCTTGGATGGAGAGTGCTCCACTCCTCCCTAGTTAGTGGCACTCCTTTCCCTGTTAAGTACCCCTCCTTCCTCTGATCAGTAACATTCCCTTCCCTGGTTGTTCTGCTCCCCTCCTGGTCAATGGTCCTGCTTTTGCCAGGACAGCTCTCTTTCTCTCTCTGGTCAGTGCTCCTCCTTTCCCCACTGACTTGCCATCTACTGTGCCACATTAGCTCCACTCTGCCACACAGAGAAAGCCGGTTTCCTGCCCTGAGTTGCTCTCATTCCACTTGGAGAACCTAATCTGCAACACAACCATTCAACTTGATTTAAAATCATATTGCTTTTAAATGAGAAAGACAAAGAACTTACTCCACAGTTGAGAAAGAAATCAACAGGAGCATGCCTTTTCTTTTTACTTCTTAACATCTGAAGGTGCATATTTCACAATTGTAGTGGTAGAACTTCATTTGGATGGAGCAGATAGATTCGAGTAAGTTGATTTTTGATGCAAGTTCATTCAAAAGGCTCCCAACACTCCAATCCTGGAAGTCAACTCATCTTTTAAGTTCCAAGGACTTAATTGCAAAGCTAATTCCATCATCAGGCATCTGAATTTCGTTCTCTGACCCAATAAAGGTCTCCCATCATTTGTCTCATCTTCTCTGGGATCAGAAGATTTCACCCAATGTGAACAAATAAATTCCAAACAAGCCATACATTTTTTAAAAAATCCTTAAACAAAGATCAGGGCAGATCAGATTCAGAAGAAATGTATTTTCTCACTGAACAGCTGGGATGTGGAACTCACTATCAGAAGGAGTTGTGAGACCAACAATAAAGAAGCATAGAAGTACTTAAGGGAAGTTAGGTAAACACATGTGAGAGGTAGGGACGAGAGGATACATGGATGATAGGGAAGGTGTCGTGAGTATAAAAACTGTCAAGGATGCATTGGACCAAATTACCTAATTCTATGTTACAAAGGTCATTTAATAATATTATATGTATTGATGTATGTATGTAAAGTCACTAGATAAGAGAAGTCAACAAATACTTTGATTGCACCCTACCTAATCTCACTCCATAATATCCAGTTGTGTGATTTCAATCAAAAAATAATTAATACCTTCATATAATGCTCTG
The DNA here is from genome assembly GCF_020745735.1 of Hemiscyllium ocellatum. Classification (NCBI taxonomy): domain Eukaryota; kingdom Metazoa; phylum Chordata; class Chondrichthyes; order Orectolobiformes; family Hemiscylliidae; genus Hemiscyllium; species Hemiscyllium ocellatum. Next base: position 32,813,181 of record NC_083426.1, on the reverse strand, counting down.
TAAGAATTTTGCCAGCACTTAAGACACATTCTCACTGGAGTCATACCATATGTCTACATGGAAATACTCTTGTTTATGTTTAAAGACTGTGTTTAAACACAGGAATTCTATCGCTCCTTTCAGAGATTTCTGCTCATGGAATGCCAATGAGTCTGTAGATCAAACTAAAATATTGGATCCAAAAACACACAAGTTAAAATATCTAAATAGTTAAAAAACAGTACAAAAAGTTCTTTCCATATTCGGAGTACACTGGAACCTCGGTTATCCGAATATCAATTATCGGAATTTCGGAACAGAACAAGATCTCAAGGTCCCATAAAAACATTCCATCAAAGAAGTAGGTGAATTTGGATTACGCATGCTGAAGAACATGTGAAAATGCTGGCAAAAACAAAGTAACACAAACACCTCAAGCAACAGCAACTGGATTTTTTTTAACGTAGCAGTTAGTTACATGATCCTTTGCGAAAGTAAGTACTTTATTCCCATCACTTTACCAGGCCACTCATGAAAAAAATTGCAGAGAAAGCAACATGTGTGAGGCAGTGTTTCTGACTTTCTGTCGTGACACTGAGTTCGGTGAAAACTGCAAATGCTCTTGTGATTGTAGAAGTTACTCAGGACCTTGCTAGGATTTCATATATTTATGTGATGGTAAGTCCTTCTTAATTTAACCTGCAATTTGCAAAGATTAATTTGTTTAAATAGCAGACTCACCAAAATTATAGGTTTAAACAAACTCCCTGATTGAGCACAGTGTTGGATTAGTATGGTTTCCCTTATTTAAGGTCAAATCGATTATCCGAATAATCAATTATCCGAACAAAATACTGCCCGCCTGACTCGTTCAGATAATTGAAGTTCCTCTGTATATAGTGTAGATGATACATGTTCAGTGCTGCAACACAAGGAATGGGGTGCAAATGAAAAGAAGATGCATTGCATGTGTAGCCTCTTAACTAATTACAGGATGTCTCAAAGTTCTTTCCAATCAATCAAATACTTTTGAACTTGTCATCCTCACCTAATCTGGCCGACATGTGACTCCAGATGAACAGCATATGGTTGACTCTCAGCTGGCCTCTGAAATGGCCTAGCAAGCCACTCAATTGTAACAATCACCACAAAGTCTCAACAACAAATGAAACTGGAATAGCACCTAGCATTGATCTAGGTACTGAAAAAGACAATGGCAGAAACAACCTTGTCAACCCTGCAAAATCCTCCTTACTAACATTTGGCGGTTAGTGTCAAATTTAGGAGTGCTGCCTCACAGACCAATCAAGCAATAGCCTGAAATAATCATTCTTGCAGAATCATATCTTGCAGACAATGTCCCAGACATCACCATCACCAACGCTGGAAATGTCCTGTACCATTGGCAGGATAGACCCAGCAGAGACAGCGGTAGACAGTCAGAGGGAGTTGCCCTGGGAGTCATTCAAATTGACTCCAGACCCCATGAAGTCTCGTGGAATCTGTTAAACATGGGAAAGAAAATCTCTGCTAGTTACCATGTACCATCCTCCTTCATAAGGTCAGAAGTGGAGATATTCATTGATGAGTGCACAATGTTCAGCATCATTTCTGATTCCTCAGACACTGAAGCAGCCATGTTCAAATGCAACAAGATCGAGACAATATACGGACTTGGGTTGACAATTGACACTCGTGCCACACAAATGCCAGGCTATGACCATCATCAATAAGAGTCAATCTAACCATTTCCCCATGACATTCAACTTTATTATCATCACGGAATCCCCTACATTCAACATCCTGGGAGTTATCATTGATCAACTGGTCTCACCACATAAACACAGTAGCTAGAAGACCAGGTCAGAGGTTAGAAATTCTATGGCAAGTAACGCACCTTCCTAAAGCCTGCCCACCATCTATAAGGCACAAGACAGGAGTGTGATGGAATATTCCCAATTGCCTGTGTGAGTGCAGCCCTAACAATGCTAGTTAGCTGCATAATTCGGAGAAAAGGATTTATATTTCCTTTTTGACAAAAAATCCTTTATTTTTCTCATCTACCTTAATCTCCTCCCCTGCACTCACAGCAGATTTACTTCTGGTTTCCTGGTTGTAGTTAGATACCTTTTGATCTATGGCATTTTTCCTTTTGAATTCCTCTTTTGGACTCATTCTTGTGAAGATAAATAAGTCTCTTGGGCTTCTGAAATAACTGCACAGAGACTGGCATCCCATCACCAAGTAACCTTTATTTGCATGTATACAGTACATGGGGTGAGACCAACCAGTTCAAAGGCATTCCCTAGACTGAGGAGACTCTCTGAATCTCCTGTTTATATATTTTTTTTTAACTGATCCAGCTCCCTCAGAGCCAGCTCTCAGAGTAAACAAGATGATACGTCTGTTTTTTTTTTGTTTTTTTTTCTCACACTACCGCCTAACTGCGGTAGTGCTTATTTTTCCCCCAGCACCCATGGTGTGTGTATGCAGGTGTGAGACACATTGAGAGACACAAAGTGCACGAATCTTTATTCAATTTCCACCACCAGGAAGATAGGAAAACATCCGAGTGGCCAGTGACAAGCAGTGCCCTTCACATCAAAGGGCAATGCTGTGTGATCAAACAATGAAGGGGAGGGCAAGGACTAAATCAAAATAGAGTTGGAGGGGGAAATGATGCACTCCACTCCCTGCGGCACCCACCTCTCCCTGAACAACTCCAGGGTGTTGGTGGAGACCGCGTGCTCCTTCTCCAAGGACACCCAGGCTCTAACATAATCTCCTGTTTATTTTTTCTTTTTTTTTCTTTATTTCCTGTTTATTTTTATATAGAGAGTGCCAACACTCCTGTTTATTTATTAACCCCCACACTACCGCCTAACTGCGGTAGTGCTTATTTTTCCCCCAGCACCCATGGTGTGTGTGTGCAGGTGTGAGACACAGTGAGAGACACAAAGTGCACGAATCTTTATTCAATTTCCACCACCAGGAAGATAGGAAAACACCCGAGTGGCCAGTGACAAGCAGTGCCCTTCACCTCAAAGGGCAACGCTGTGTGATCAAACAGTGAAGGGGAGGGCAGGGATTAAATCAAAATAGAGTTGGAGGGGGAAATGATGCACTCCACTCCCTGCGATGCTCACCTCTCCCTGAACAACTCCAGGGTGTTGGTGGAGACCACGTGCTCCTTCTCCAAGGATACCCGGGATCTAACGTAATCTCCTGTTTATTTTTTTTAAAATTTTTTTTATTAACCCCCACACTACCGCCTAACTGCGGTAGTACTTATTGTTTTTTCCCCAGCACCCATAGTGTGTGTGTGCAGGTGTGAGACACAGTGAGACACAGTAAGACACAAAGTGCACAAATCTTTATTTAATTTCCACCACCAGGAAAATAGGAAAACACCCGAGTGGCCAGTGACAAGCAGTGCCCTTCACATTAAAGGGCAATGCTGTGTGATCAAAACAGTGAAGGGGAGGGCAAGGACTAAATCAAAATAGAGTTCGAGGGGGAAATGATGCACTCCACTCCCTGCGATGCTCACCTCTCCCTGAACAACTCCAGGGTGTTGGTGGAGACCACGTGCTCCTTCTCCAAGGATACCCGGGCTCTAACATAATCTCCTGTTTATTTTTTTTTCTTTTTTTTTGCCAGTGACAGACTCTACTGTTTTGTCCTTTTTTTTTCTTTTTTTTTTCTTTTTTAACCCCCCACACTACCGCCTAACTGCGGTAGTGCTTTTTTTTTCCCCAGCACCCATAGTGTGTGTGTGCAGGTGTGAGACACAGTGACAGACACAAAATGTACAAATCTTTATTCAATATCCACCACCAGGAAAAATAGGAAAACACCCGAGTGGCCAGTGACAAGCAGTGCCCTTCACATCAAAGGGCAACGCTGTGTGAACAAACAGTGAAGGGGAGGGCAGGGACTAAATCAAAATAGAGTTGGAGGGGGAAATGATGCACTCCACACCCTGCGGCGCCCACCTCTCCCTGAACAACTCCAGGGTGTTGGTGGAGACCACGTGCTCCTTCTCCAAGGACACCCAGGCTCTAACGTAATCTCCTGTTTATATTTGTCACTTCAGGCTCCCTGATTGGCCCAAGTTAACAACCCCAATGAAAGATCTCAGTCAATGAGATCTATTTGTCCCTGGTTCCAATATCTACAGCCCCCCCCCCCCCATGCAACTTCTATCAAAATGAACAAGGAAAGTCATACCTTATCCCAAATGAATCATGTAGGCCTTTGCTTTCACCTCTGCCATGAGCATTTTCCTTTCTGATCTAAGGAAGGGTCTGGGGAATTCCTTGCCTTCTCTTCTATATCCTAGCTACTTACATTCCTTTAACTCCCCCACCCTATATGCTTCTCAAGTTTATAGGGGTAACAGAAGAAAGGTGCAGTTTTGTCGGTCAGTTCATAATCTTCAGCCATTTGTCTGTCTAGAAGTTGCAATACTATAGACTTCAAAGTGGGCTCTAATTAGAAAGGGTAATAATTTTTTCAATTCTTCTTTGTGCATGATTTCTTTGAAAGTTTCATGCATGGTATTTATTCCTGGTGGCCATTTCCCCTGGTTAGAAGTACCTTTCAAACTCAATATAGATTTGCTCAAGATATCATGCAAATTTTGAAGCTTCTGCCTGTATGTTTCAGAATCTAATTGTTTACATCTAGAGTTGTCTTTTTTAAAGCATCAAATTCTCAGAAATTCCCTCTGAGTGATAATGCATAAATTTCATTTGCTCTGTTAGCTTTGCATGGACAATGTTATGCAGTTAGACCACTTCATTCGTTTCATTATTTTCGCAAATCAAATCTAGAATGCCTCCACGTTATTTTCTGAGATGGCTGGGGTCTTTAAAAATGTCAACATTTCTTTACGGGCATTAGGTTATGACTCGGACATTCTTTATCACAGCCTTCTTCAGTATCTGAACTCTTTTTTACACTGCATCATTTTAAGCTTCTGACTTCTTTCCCAGTTTTTGACCTTTCGCTATCCTTCCTATGTTACTGAATCTCCAGGTCAAGCCTTTAAATTCTCTTTCTCCTTTATCTTCAACTCAGATATGTTACATTTTTAAAAGCTGGTTTTAGCTGTTTCCACTTATTTCAGTGGCAGCGTCCAAGTTACTGTACATTATTCTTTATGACTTGCCTTTACTCCATATCCAGTCTTCTGTTGTCCACATCCAAATAACCAGTGATGAGCCCCAAAACCTTTGTTGCAATTTAACTGGGAAGTGTGTACCAACAAGTCTGCCCCACTGTTTCACAAGTCACTCCAAAATGTATGGCAGTCCCAATTTTAGACATCATGATGACCATTTTGATTGACTAATTGATATTCAGGACCATAGTAATTCACACAAGGTTTTGTCATGTTCAAAATTCTCTATTTATTTGAATACGTTTGATGTGAACCAACGGCAGATGGAAGAATGAATTACTAATCTACTATTATGTGTACTTAAACTGTATCACTTTAAACACCCCAAATACACATTCATTGGCAATTCAGACAGACAAAAGACAGATGGTTTGAAACAAACATTATGAATGGGAAAAAAAATAGACAGGGAAGAAAATTCTGATGATGAAAAATCCAGATTGAAAGAGTGGATTACCCTCACAGATATATTTTTGATTTTTAGCATTAATGACACACTTTTGTCTTTAAAGTGATGATCATTGTGCACCTTAATGGTAAATCCAGTGGATTTTTGTTTTTGTTTGAATTCTTTCTTTCAAGCTTTCTTTTGTTGCTTGTATTTTTATTTTTTTAGAAATATAAAATCACCACAGCACAGAAACAGATGTTTCAGCCCAACAGACCCACACCACATCGAATCTCCGAAGAGCATCCCAGCCAGACCCCCCTCCCCCGCACCTTCCCACCCCCCCCCCACACACACACACACACACGCACACACAATGCCTATAAACCTGCATTGTCCATGGCTAATGCATCAAAAGTAAATATCCCTGAACACTGGATAATTTAACCTTGTCAATCCACCCAACGTGCACATCCTTGGACTGCGGGAGAAAACCAGTGCACCCGATGGAAACCCACACAGACACGGGGATAATGTGCAAACTCCACACCGTTGCTGAGTCTAGAATCGAACCCGGGTCCCAGGCACAATGAGATGGCTTGAGTGGTGAAAGAGGTTTTCATTTTGCAGACTCTGGATGTCTCTGGCTGCCCTGAACTTTCAGATTTGTAGAAAATGCAGCTTAGCCAATCCAGTGGCAGTCTTTCCTTCACTCAATGTATCTTGGTTTCACTTTGTCTCAAAGTATTCCTTTCACTGCATCACTTACCTTGCACAGTTAATAAGTGCACTGCTTTATTTATAAGCAAGTAGCAAAACTGTCCTAGTATTACCAATTTTGAGAAGATTTGTAGCTCAGGTTGATGTTAACATGTAAGTTAGCTCGCTGACCTGGAAGGTATGTTTTCAGACATTTCGTCACCATGACTAGATAACATCAACAGTGAGAATCTCTGGTGAAGCACTGGTGGTATTTGCCCACCTCTCTATTTATGTCTTGGTTTCTTAAGGTCGGTGATGTCATTTTGGTTCATCTTTTCAAGGGAAGGTAGATGGGATCTAAGTCAATGTGTTTATTGGTGGAGTTCTGGTTAGAATGCCATGCCTCTAAGAATTCCTGCATATATCTTTGTTTCGCCTGTCCTAAGATGTGCGTGTTGTCCCACTCAAGTTGATGTCCTTCTTTGTCTGTACGCATAGAAACTAGTGATAGTGGGTCATGTCTTTTGGTGGCTGGTTGGTGTTCATGTATCCTGATGGCAAGTTTCCTGCTTGTTTGTCCAATGTAGTGCTTTTTACAATTATTGCAAAGTATCCTGTAAACCACTTTAGTTTTGCTGGTGGTATCTGTTGGATCCTTTGTGTTCATTAGCCATTGTTTAAGTGTGTTGGCTACCATGATGCCAAAGTGTCTGAGTAGTCTGGAAGTCATTTCTGATATGTCTTTGATGTAAGGTAATGTGGCTATAGTTTTTGGTTATGTTGTGTCTGCTTGTTTGAGTTTGTTTCTGAGGAATCGACAGATTGTGTTTATTGGGTAGCTGTTTCTCTTGAAAATGTTGTATAGGCATTTTTCTTCTGCTTTTGGGTGCTGCAGTGTGATTTGGTTCATTGAAATGATGTCTTGCTGCAGCTCTGTTTGTGGGTGCTGAAGTATTTGGTCCATGTTTGTTGTTTTTCTGTAGACGCTGGTTTGAAGCTCTCCGTTATCTGTTCGTTCAACTGTCACATCTAGGAATAGGAGTCTGTTGTTGTTCTCCTCTTCTGTGAATTTTGTGAATTTGTGAATGTGGTGTCGTGTGATTTTTAATATTGTCCACCCCAGTCCAACACTGGCACCTCCACATCATAGTTTTATAGAAGTATACCTTTCTTTCTGCATATCGTACAAAAAAAATGTGCTCCCCAATAATCACCCAGCACCAATCCGTGAGCAATTAGTGATAGACAATAAATGCTGGCTTAGCAATTGAAGCCCACATCTCATGAATTGATTTAAAAAGAGGTTCCCATTGGGTGTCAAGTCTGGAAACTTCTGTGCTGCCATACCATTTTGATAATGAATCAATTAAACATGAGGTTTTATGTTTGAGGCATCAGAGAAGTTGAAACCAATGAATATCAACAAGCATAGAAGTAATAGTTTAGTGCTAAATGGTTGACATACAGGATACAGATGGAAGAGTTTTGGATGAGCTCAAATTTATAGGGTGAAGAAAGGAAATTTGGCCAAAAGAATATTGAAATGGATGAAGCCGGAGGTGGCAAAGATCTGGATGAGAATTTCAGCAGTTGAGTGGGAGAATTTTTAAAAATTCATCCACAGAGTGAGAACATCACTGGTTAGACTAGCACTTATTGCCCATATTGCCCTGAGGGCGTTTAGGAGTCAACGATATTGCTGTGGATCTGGAGTCACATGTAGGCCCCACCAGGTAAGCATGGCAGCTTCCTTCCATAAAGGACATTACTGAATCAGATGGGTTTTTCTGACGAGTAACCCATGGCCATCATTAGACTCATAATTCCAGATATTTATTGAATTAAAATTCCACTATTTATTGTGATGTGATTCAAATCCAGGCCTATAAACATTCCCTGGGTCTCTAGATTAACAGTTCAATGATAATACCACTAGGCCATTGTCACAAATTAGCAGCAAGCTATTTCAGTTACGAATAGAGAGAATTGATGTCAAAGGTGGAAAGTGGACAAACTTTGTCTTAGAGAGGATATGAGTTTGGAAATCCAGCCTGTGACAAATAGGAATGCCTAGATTGGTGACGAGAGAGTGGGGTTGTATCAATGGTAAGTGAGCACAGATTCTTGTAATGGTGGCGGTGATGTATGATGGTATCAAAAGGAATTTAAGATTAAAGCTTAAAGAGGAAATGTTCCTATGGCCAGATATATTTAATGGCTTTGGATGAACTTCCATACAACAAATTGGCAATGCTGGCATGTGTTTAGGAGCTAAAACCTATTTTACTTTTCAGTAACTAAAAGGGGGTTAGTAAGGACACAAGTTTAATATGGAATTTGTACTAATTTCAGAGACAGGGACAGCAAGGTTTGACAACAGGTATCAATGTGCTTCGAGCAAGCTGACAGAAAATTAGCCAGTGCTCCGCTGCTGATGTTTGGGAAAGCCAACATGCGTAGTTATTGACTGAAGATGTAATTAAGAATCAACTATGCCGCCTGCTGATAGCAGCCTGCTAATATTCAATCTACTCTCGCAATAAAACTGGCCTCTGGCAGAAAAGGTAATGCCTGTGGTATTGCAACTCAACACAGGTCAGCAAATTCAGCATAAGACAGGGTAGAGACTGGAACCAATTAAAATAAAACAAATGATAAATGGCTGCAAATGGAGATTTTTTTTCAAACATTCAACCTTTCTTGCACTTGTTATATAAAGTTTGTGGAACCCGTTAACATTTAGGAAAGAAAGTCAAACTTCAAGTAAATAGCTGAATGAATCACAGGATACAATAATAAGCGTTAGGATTTTTACTGTAACATAAATTAAAATCAACATTGACTAAACACTCTTTTTACAGGTAATTAATACACTAAAATGCAGAAAAAAAATCCCTTGTTTAACATTTAAATGACCAGTTCTCCCTCATGTTTATAATTTGCCTTGTCCATTAATTGAAGGCATCAAAAGACCATTAGAAATAGAAACAAGAATACGCAATCCAAGCCCTTTTGAGCCTGCTTTGCCATTCAACAGGATCACAGCAGATCAGATGTTCCTCACATCCACTTTTCCCACAACCCTCAATTCTCCTATTGATCAAGAATCAATCTATCTCAGCAAAGACTCTGCCTCCACAGATCTGAGAGAAGAAATGCTCCTTTATCTCAGTCTTAAATTGGCGCCGCTTAATTCTAAGACAACGCCCCCTGGTCTTAGACTTTCCCATGAGGAGAAACATCCTCTTAGCATTTACCCTGTCAAGCTCCTTAAGAATCCTATGTGTTTCAATGAGATCACCTCTCATTCTTCTAAATTTCAGTGTGTAAAGTCCCAACCTGGTTAGTCTCTGCTCATAAAGCAATATCTCCACAATAGGGATCATCCTACTGACCATTCTCTGAGCTGCGTCCAATGAAGTCATATTTTTCCTTAAATAAGGGGATCAAAATTGCTTGGAGCACTCCAGATATAGTCTCCCCAGCACCTTGTGCAGTTGCACCAGAATTTCCCTGCTCTTATATTTCAACCCCTTTGAAATAAGGGCCAACATTCCATTTGCCTTCCTGATTACTTGCTGCACCTGTGAGCTAGCTTTTAGTGTTTCATGTACAAATACCCCCTTTGTGTTGCAGCTTTTTATTTCCATTAAACTAATATTCTGTTCCGTTTATCTTTCTTCCAAAACGAGCAACTTAACATTTTCCCACATTATACTGCATTTTCCAACTTTTTATCCATTTTAACCCATCAATATTTCTCTGTGATCTGTTTGTATCCCTCTCGCAACCTGCTTTTCCACCTATTTTTGTGTCATCTGCAAACTTGGCTCCAATGCATTCACTTCCTTCCTCCAAATTATTAATTTGTATTGTAAGCAGTGTGGTTTCGAAACTGATCCCTGTGGAACTTCACTGGTCATGTATCACCAACATGAAAAAGAACCCCTTATTTCCACTTGCTGTTTCTTGCTCATAAGCCAATTCTGTAGTCATACCAATATACTACCTCCAATACCATAGGCTCTTATGACATCACCTTTTGAGAGGTACCTTGCTGAATTCCTTCTGAAAGTCCAAATACAACAAATTAACTGGTTCCTCTCTATCCACTCTGGTTGAGACTTCCTCGAAAAACTGAAAATAAGGCAACTTCCTTTTCATGGAGCCATGATGACTCTGTTTAATTAGATTATGATTTTCCAAATGTTCTGCTATTACTTCCTTAATAATTGGTTCCAATGCTTATCCAATGATAGTTGTTGGTCTATTTGGCCTATAGTCACCAGCTTTTCTTTTTGAATTGGATTTTTACATTAAAGGTTTCCTCTGGTACTTCTCCAAAGTGCAATTATTTTTGGAAAATTGCAGCCAATGCACACATTATTTCTGTAACTACCACTTTTAGGATCCTGATGCAAGCCAGCAGAACCAGGGGATTTATTTGACTTTGATCTCAATTGTTTTGTCCTGATAGTACTTCTCTGGTAATGGTGATTTTACTCCTTTTTCTTTTCCAAGCTTGATAATTTCTAATCTTTGAACTTTCTTTTATGGTAAGAGCTGCCCTGGAGTCCCTGCCCTCTAGCTGAAGCTTCATTTAACACTAATGACACTAGTCTAAACACAATCTCCCATTCTCATATTTTGGGTGGTCAGTATGCACTTCTATCCCTTTGTCTCTCAGATTTTTGCAGACTGACCCTATCAATGAGATTCACTGATATTTTGGCAAGTGAATCACCTCATCCAACAATAGCTTATGAAGGGCTTGGTTTGATTAATTTAATTTGATTTGATTTGATTGGCATGTGTACCTATGTTCAGTGAAAAGCTTTATTTATGAGCAGTATAGGCATATCAAAGTTAGCAAGGATGGACAGATCATAATGTAAAGAAAAAACTTGGGCAGAGGCATACAGGTTACATCACACAGGGTGTGTGCTACAATCAACATTAACAACATCAGCAATATTTGAAGTTAGAGAACCCATTCCTCAGTATAATAACAGCAGGGAAGAAGCTGTTCTTGAACCTGTTGGTGTGTGTGTGTGTTCAAGCTTCTGGATCTTCTGCTTGTTGGAAGAAGTTGTAGAAGAGCATGACTGGGGTGCTGTGGGACTTTGATGATGTTGGCAGCCTTTCCTTGGGAATGAGCAGTGTAAATAGAATCCACAGATGGAAGGTTGGCTTCCCTGATGGCCTGTGCTGTGTATACAACCTTCTGCAGTAACTTACAGTCTTCTTACTCTCAAAGCTTATTTCCATGGCAATGGGAATCAATCACATCAAATTCTACTTACCTTGGCAGGTCCACTTGGCCTGACAGCTCCTTTCTATCCTAACTTAAAGGACACAGTTCCAAAATGTAACTGCCTTATAAAACCTTGCCCTTACACACAATCTGCATGTGTTATGTATTCATGCCTTATAAATACAGAATCATATTTTTACACTGCATGTTATCTAACCAGCCTATGCATGAATAATGCACACAGGGAACTGGAAATTTATTTAAAGTAAAACTCATTATGGAAAAGCTGAATAAGTTGAAAAGTCTTACTGTGACATATATTATCACTCGAAGTCCTCATTTGAATAGTTATAAAATAATCAATCTTATTGGGTAATTTAATGTGTCTGCATTATATCCACATAAATATTTCCTGAGATTATTTTTTGTTTTCTGTTTAATGTGTTCTAAACCTTAGTTTCAAGCTATGATTGATTTTTAAATTTATGAACCAGGTCTAAAATTGATCACTTGAATGAATGCTACGTCTTCAGCCAGCAGTTTTCTTACATTGAATCAGCATGATATCTGCATTGAAGCTGCAGTGACTAGATAACAAACTGCAAATTTAGTATATTAATTAAACTTTGCACTGCAGAAGCTGTGTAGTAAATCTGCTTTATACTTCACTGTGACTGGTGTTATTGATCACTTATCAAATAATATTGTTTCTCTGCATGATTAGCTTGCATTATTCCACTTCACCTACAGCAAAATAATAACTGAATCATATTTAGTATTGACTTCATAAACAGGCACTGAAGAGTTTTCCCTGGAATATCCGAAGATTCTCCATGACTTTGTCTTTCATCCATAATTCATTGTGGTGATTTTACACACAAAGATAAAATATCTGGAATCCGTATGACTACATTAACAACAGCTGCAAAATGTAGAAGTTGCTGAATTTAAACAGCTATAACACAGAATTTTTTGACAGTAGCTTCCTGGAAGAGCTTCAGGAAGGCTATTTAAACAAGAGACATAGAGACTTCAAACTTTGGTTGAAAATACATTTATTTCTGTCAATAGTTGAAACATAAACGTTCCCATGTTTTGTCATTCCAATTCCAATTCCTCTGATAATGAAATAAGTTGACATTATATGCATCAGCTGCAACATGCATTAAGGTTACAGGTATCATAATGCCAAACAACTGCCAAACAATGACCATCCCCAACAAGAGGAAGAATAGCCTACTACTAGCCTACTTTTCTTGATGTTCTGCACCTTATCATTCCCTTTTATCCAGCACCTCTTCGCTCACCTCATCATTCTATACTCTCCCACTTCCACAAACATCATTGTGTGGACACAGTTGACCAAAACAAAACTGATCCAAGACACATAAATGATTTAGCTACTAACAAAGACCACAGGCTGGACATTCCTTTGTGAGTACCTTACCTTTTCATTCCCAACCACTCTTTGATGGACTACTCTCTACCTTCATGGCATGTACAGCTCTCAGAGCACTCCTGGTGTCCCATGTTTCTGGAACAAAGCAGTATATTTGATTTCCACCCCATTCACTGAGTTAAAAAATCCATTCTCAGGATGCATTGCAGCAACTCACCAAGAATTCTTTATCAGAAACTTCCAGAGCCATGTCCTTCACCTATCCCCATTTCACCACCTTTCCTCCACCACCCCCTTTATCTGCAGCTCCCCGCAGACCCACACCTAGTCCTGAAGAAGGGTTACACCCGAAACGTCGACTTCTCCACCTGCTGATGCTGCCTGGCTTGCTCTGTTCTTCCAGCCTTCTGCTTGTCTACAAAATGAAACAACAGTAGACAATGTGCCAAGGCAGAACATCACAAATAAATGATACTCAAAAACTAAATATCAAATAAATTTCAAGTAAAACAACTTAACACCTCTGCTAAAAAAATAAGTTTGACAGAAATGCATTAACATAGTTTGAGTTGAATGCCATTGTTTAATTACAAGACCAAGTTAGAAGAGATTTTATAGTTCACTAAAAAGCTGTAACATAGGATCTGTAGTCATAAGTTTGGTGGTTGTCAAGTTAATTAAAATGCTTGCATGTTAGATTAGTACAGAGATTTGTACAAAGCGACTAAGACACCAACTTGTTATGCTAATAATTCAGAAAGTTTGGAATTTAAAATTTATAAAATTACAGCTTTTCTGTAAGTCATTTGCAAAACTGACAGTGGATACATTCAGTTAAGCAAGTATTCTAGTCAATTGAAAACTGAACAATTGGTAATTTACAGAGTAAATGGAAGTGGTTCCTCTGAATATCCTTCCAAAAATAATGATCCATGATTACTGCTGGAACACTGGAATTGTATATTTGATTCATGGAAGTCCTGTTAAAGTCAAAGTGTGCAGTTCATGTAAAAAATTAGGAAGCGATCATCATCATCTGGAAAGGAATAATTTGATTAGGGATAGTCAACACGGTTTTGTGAAAGGTAGGTTGTGCCTTACTAACCTTATACAATCCCAGGATCCTCAGCCATTCCTCATATGTTAGACCAACCATTCCAGGGATCATCGTGTGAATCTCCGCTGGACATGCTTCAGTGCCAGTATGTCCTTTCTGAGATGTGGGGACCAAAATTGGACACAGTACTCCAAATGGGGCCTAACCAGAGCTTTATAAAGTCTCATTAGCACAACAGTGCTTTTATATTCCAACCCTCTTGAGATAAATGACAACATTGCATTCACTTTCTTAATCACGGACTCAACCTGCATGTTTACCTTTAGAGAATCCTCGACTAGCACTCCCAGATCCCTTTGTACTTTGGCTTTACGAATTTTCCCACCGTTTAGAAAGTAGTCCATGCTTGTATTCTTTTTTCCAAAGTGCAAGACCTCGCATTTGCTGATGTTGAATTCCATCAGTCATTTCCTGGACCACTCTCCCAAACTGTCTAGATCCTTCTGCAGCCTCCCCACTTCCTCAGTACTACCTGCCTGTCCACCTAACTTCGTATCATCGGCAAACTTCACTAGAATGCCCCCAGTCCCTTCAACCAGATCATTAATATATGATGTGAACAGCTGCAGCCCCAACACTGAACCCCGCGGGACACCGCTTGTCACCGGCTGCCATTCTGAAAAAGAACCTTTCATCCCAACTCTCTGCCTTCTGTCAGACAGCCAATCCTCAATCCATACCAGTAGCTCACCTTGAACACCATGGGCCCTCACCTTGCTCAGCAGCCTCCCGTGTGGCACCTTATCAAAGGCCTTTTGAAAGTCTAGATAGACCACATCCACTGGGTTTCCCTGGTCCAACCTACTTGTCACCTCTTCAAAGAATTCCAACAGGTTTGTCAGGCACGACCTCCCCTTACTAAATCCATGTTGACTTGTTCTAATCAGACTCTGTTCTTCCAAGAATTTAGAAACCTCATCCTTAATGATGGATTCTAGAATTTTACCAACAACCAAGGTTAGGCTAATTGGCCTATAATTTTCCATCTTTTGTCTTGATCCTTTCTTGAACAAGGGGTTACAACAGCGATTTTCCAATCATCCAGGACTTTCCCTGACTCCAGTGACTCTTGAAAGATCTCAACCAATGCCTTCACTATTTCCTCAGCCACCTCTCTCAGAACTCTAGGATGTATCCCATCGGGGCCAGGAGATTTATCAATTTGAGACCTTATAGATTTTCTAGCACTTTCTCTTTTGTGACATCAACCATACTCAACTCAGCCCCCTGACTCCCTTTAATTGTTGGGATATTACTCATGTCTTCCACTGTGAAAACTGACGCAAAGTACTTGTTAAGTTTCCCTGCTATTTCCTTATCTCCCATCACTAGGCTTCCAGCATCAGTTTGAAGTGGCCCATCGTCTACTTTTGCCTGTCATTTGTTTCTTACGTATTGAAAGAAACTTGTACTATCTACTAGGTTAGCCTACCTTCATATTTGATCCTCTCCTTCTTTATTTCTCTCTTTGTTATCCTCTGTTTGTTTTTGTAGTCTTCCCAATCTTCTGATTTCCCAGTGCTCTTGACCACTTTATAGGATCTCTTTTTCTTTAATACATTTCCTGACTTCCTTTGTCAGCCATGGCTGTCTAATCCCTCCCTGAATAATCTTTCTTTTCTTGGGGATGAACCTCTGTACAGTGTCCTCAATTATACTCACAAACTCCTGCTATTTTTGCTCCACTGTCTTCCCCGCTAGGCTCTGTTTCCAGTCTATTTTCGTCAGTTCCTCTCTCATGCCCTCATAATTACCTTTATTTAACTGTAACACCATTACATCCGATTTTGCCTTCTCTCTTTCAAACTGCAGACTGAACTCTACCATATTATGATCACTGCTTCCTAAGGGTTCCCTTATTTTAAGATCTTTTCGTAAAGTCTGGTTCATTACAAAGCACTAGGTCCAGAATAGCCTGCTCCCTTGTGGGCTCCATGACAAGCTGTTCCAAAAAGCCATCCTGTAAGCATTCCATGAATTCCCTTTCTTTGGATCCACTGGCAACATTATTTACCCAGTCCACCTGCATATTGAAGTCTCCCATGATCACCGTGACCTTGCCTTTCTGACATGCCTTCTCTATTTCCTGGTGCATGTTGCATCCCTGGTCCTGACCACTGTTAGGAGGTCTGTACACAACTCCAATTATGTTTTTTTTGCCTTTGTGGTTCCTCAATTCCACCCACACAGACTCCACATCATCCGACGCTATGCCATTCAGTGCCATAGATTTAATTTTGTTCTTAACTAACAAGGCAAACCCCCCCCCCCCCCCCCCCCCCCCACCCCCACCCACCTCCCTGTCTTTTTGATAAGTTGAAAATCATTGGAGGTTTAACTGCCAGTCCTGACCCCCCTGTAACCACGTCTCTGTGATGCCTACCACATCATAATCATTCACTATGATCTATGTGCCATTAGTTCATCTGCTTTATTATGAATGCTGCGAGCATTCAGCTAAAGTGCCTTAATGCTAACTTTATCATTTGAGATATTGGAAGTCATAAGATGTCCTAAGTTATCCTTCCTTTTTGCTGCATTCCCAGTCTGCCTCGAGTTTAGATCCGCCTGCACATATGCTATCCTGTTGCTTATCTTTCCATTTAACTCCATACTCCCTGTCACTTTCACTTTCTCTTCCACCCAACTCAGAAGTTTAAAGTCCTACTGACCACCCTACTTATCCTCTTCGCTAGAACATTGGTACCTGATCGGTTCAGGTGGAGACCGTCCCAATGGTACAGATCCCCCTATTCCAAAACTGATGCCAATGCCCCATGATGGAATCCCTCTTTCCCACACCAGTCCCTTAGCCACGTGTTTACTTCCCTAATTTTCTTATCCCTATGCCAATTGGCACGTGGCTCAGGCAGTAATCCGGAGATTATGACCCTTGAGGACCTGTACTTCAATTTCCTTCCTAGTGCTTCGTAATCCCCAAACAGGTCCTCCACCCTAGTCTTGCCTATGTTGTTAATACCAACGTGGACCACAACAATTGGATCCTCCCCCTCCCGCTCCAATATCCTTTCAAACTGGTCAGAGATATCTTGCACCCTGGCACCGGGCAGGCAACACACCATGCGAGACTCCCGATCCGGTTTGCAAAGGATATTATCTGTCCCCCTAATTATAGAATTCCCTATAACCACTACTTGTCTATTTGCTCCCCCCCCCCTCTTGAATGGCCTTCTGCACCATGGTGCCGTGGTCAGCTGGCTCATCCTGTCCAGAGACCTTTTCCTCATCCGTACAGGGAGCAAGAATCTCATACCTGTTGGACAAGGTCAAGGGCTGAGGCTCCTGCACTCCTGAACTCAGGTTCCCCTACCTGCCTCACTTACAGTCACACTCTGATGTGCCTGATCACTAGCTGAATGTGAATTACTTAATCTCCCAGGTGTGACTGCCTCCTGAAACAAAGCGTCCAGGTAAATCTCCCCCCTCCCGGACGTGCCGCAGGGTTTGAAGCTCAGATTCCAGATCATCAACTCTGATCCGGAGTTCTTCCAGCAACCAATACTTGCTGCAGATGTGGTCACTGCCATTCACAATGGGATCAGCCAGCTCCCACATCATACAGCTACAGCACATCACCTGCCCAGCCATCTCTGCTTAGTTAATTACTTTGTTACTTTGTACAGGTTTGAGTTAAAATACTTTCTGATACCTCTCTGCTATAGTCGTTTCCTAAAAAAGAATTAATATATATACAAAAAAAGAGTAAATTTTTAACCAGTCACTGGTAAAGAAATAGAAAATCCTTACCTTAAAAAAAACAGAGTACTTAAGGAGGTTAGAGGAGGAGGGTGGGTGGGAGATACTACAGTTGCAGAATCTCGGGTTTAGCCGCCTTCCTGATTTATATACTCACTGCTTTCCTTCCCGGTTGCCCCTCTAGTCATCGTCACTTCCCCTGCTGCTCCCGCTCTTTCTGTGTAGAGAGAGAGAAAAAAACACCACTGCCCGCTACCAGTAAGTAATTTTAAAACAAACTGTCTTACCTTAGCTGTAGTCTTCCGGGTTCATTTATACTCAGCCGCTGCTCCCACTCAAAAACGTGTGAAGTAGTTCACTTTGGAAGAAGTCACGGGAATGCAATATACTGGGCTAATGGTAAATTTTTGATACTATAGATAAATAGAGAGATCTCAGTGTCCAGGTGCATAAATCTCTGAAAGTTGCTGCCAAGGTTGATAGGGTTGTTAAGAAGGCATATAATGTATTTGTATTTGTTGGATTGGGGGTTGAGTTTCGGAGCCACGAGGTCATGCTTCAGCTGTACAAGACACTGGTGAGGCCACACCTGGAGCATTGCTTGCAGTTCTGGTCACTGCATTATCAGAAGGATGTGGAAGCTTTGGAAAGGGTTCAGACTAGATTTACTAGGATGCTGGCTGATATGGAAGGAAGGTCTTAAAAGGAAAGGCTGAGGGAACTGAGGCTGTTTTCATTGGAGGGAGGAAGGTTGAGAGGTGACTTAATTGAGACGTATAAGATAATCAGAAGATTGGATAGGGTGGACAATGAGAGCCTTTTTCTCAGACAGTGAAGGCTAACATGAGGAGACATAGCTTTAAACTGAGTGGAGATAGATTTAGGACACATATTAGGGGTAGTTTCATTATTTAGTAAGTAGTCGGGACATGGAATGGCCTGCCTGCAACAGTAGTAGACTCAACAATGTTTGAATTTCCTATTCCTTGGATGCTGCCTGACCTGCTGTGCTTTAACCAGCAACACATTTTCAACTGTGAGCTCCAGCATCTGCAGACCTCATTTTTTACCTCAACAATGTTAAGGACATTTAAATTGGCATCGGGCATATATATAGATAATAATAGAATGGTGTAGTTTAGATGGGCATCAGATTAATTTCGCAGGTTAGTACAACATTGAGGGCTGGAGGGCCTGTCCTGCACTGTAATGTTCTATGTACTATGTTCTATGTTCTATATTTTAATGTTTTTGTGAATGTTGTACAGATCTGAAACTGATGGTATTCAGTTTACACATAGGATATTTCATTCAGTGTATTGTTGATAATTTATTTCAGTGTGATTAACATTCAACTCAGGTCATATTTCAAAGGGGTGAAGTAAGATTGGACAATGATATTGATGGGAGTCAGTATAAGAATTGAAAAGGGGAAATCACTGTTTTAAGGAAAAAGCAAGGTTTGTAGAAGGACTGCTGCAGTTTTAAATGCACATTATCTGACACTCATTATAAATGCAGTAATGAAAGCCACGTTTGCAGATAAGCTAGAGCCAAGAGGTTTGTGCGAGCAGAGATTTGGCAGGCATCAACTACTTGATTGTTCTGTTGACTGGTGACTGGCTCTTGATGAAAATGTATGCCTGCCAACAAAATGCGATTGTTTCCCAAGTATTTTAACAGCTTGGGGATGTGAATGTCTTAGCTGAAACCATCGTACCTCTAGAAGAGAAACAACAGTTTATGTTCTAATAGAAACCGTCATATGTCTGAAGATGGTCAGTTTCTTCCTCTCCACAACAGTTGCTGAAAGTTATGGGTCTTAACTAGTAAGGTAGAGACTTTAGATGTGTTAATCTCCTACAAGTGAAAATACTGGGAGAAGGTGAATCATGGAACAATGTGTACTGATAACCTATCTCAGCAAACCCAGTCAACAGGATCATTGAACAACCTCCCTAGTCTTCCATTTGATCCACAAAACCATGTGTTTGTATCTTTCTGTGTGTATATGTATATGAAAGTTGAAAGGGAGTTTATAAGGCGGTTAGTTTTAACTAGTAGAGTTTTATGTCTGTGGTTCATAATTGTTTATCTCTAATCAGGTTCTACTTACTTCTAATAATAAATTATTTTAGTTAAGTACAGAAAGCTGATTCATGTTTTCTGGCAATCTGGGTCTAAAAGACAGGTAAATGGGCAATTCTACACACTTTTCAGAATATTTGACTTTTGTGATGACTCCAAGAATAGTGGGATTAGAGTTTCAGTGATACCATCCCACTAAGGTATAACAGTTTGAACTCAGCACTGTGTTTCAGAAGCATTGCTGGTTTCCTTCAAATGTGAGTCACGCTTGCCCCACTTTCCCATACAGCCAAAAATAAGATTTGTTGGAAATGGGGAAGCAACTTCCAAATCTGGATCTCTCCTGTCATTTTGAAAACTCAATGGTGTCTCTACAATTTGGCTAAGCTAGGCTTTAGAATGTATGTGAATTTTATTGTGCTGCATATGTAAGTGAAGACTAGTTATTCTTTCTTTACTACTTGCTTTGATGCTTTCAGATCATCATACAACCAGATATAGGTGTTAAAATCTTTGTAGCTGGGAAGAATTGATGCACAGTCCAGCAAGTACCACTGACTGTGCTAAACGATTAAAATTTCATGAGGGTTCTAATCAGTATTCACACATGTGAAAAACATCAGGGAGTCAGTGGTTCTACATGGTTGTTGAAAATCATTCTAAATGTGCAGTTAAACCTGTAGCTGCGTGAGACTGGATATTGTTGGCCATGATATTAAGTTAGCATACTGTTGCTGTATCCCAGGCTTGTTTCAGACTGACTGGTATTGAAGCACATCAACAAAGGCACAGCACTCTGCTACTTAAGATCTTGTCCTTAATGTATAGTATAAGTAGCATTATTCTACCTTTTCTGAACATGAAGATAATTCAACAGGACGTATTAAAAGTTCTCAGCAGCCTCTAAAAATAGAACTTCATGGTCAATTGGGGATACGCTTCCCTGCGAATTCAAAATAGTGTGAGAATGCTTGGAAAGGAAAAGTATTTGGGGGTAGATCTTTTGCTGTAAAAGCAGCTTTCGAAGAATTGTGGCCATAGTAACTTTTCCTTTTTTGACATCATGTGGCTTGGTTTAAATATATATATATAACTCAACTTTCCAGCTTGAGTTACTGTGCCATTTTTCACCTCAGTACAAATCTTGAACAGCTTTGAGTTTATCTAAGAATAGCTAACAGCAATAGACAATTCTAAGAATTTTTGCTGCATATCAAAGAATGGCGAGGCTTTTGAACTTTTTTTATTTCTGGTAAGTTTTTTATGGTTGCAAAAAGTTTATTGTTGAGGCTTTTTTCATCAAAATCTTTTAGTAAATATATATAATTAGAACTATGAACAGAATAAAACTGCAGATTCATTAGTTTCCTGGTGTGATTGTAAAGGCAAAGGGTTCATAAATTAGTCAGACAACCAGTTGAGGAGCTGCTGGTAGCTGTCAGTTTGTCAAACATGTTCTCTTATGAAGGAAATAAACAACTCTTTAAAAGCTTTTGTTCAAATATAACTGTTCCACCTGAGAAGACAAGACAGTTAAGTCTCACGGTATAGACAATCCTGAAACTGTTACCTTTAACAAGCAAAGGTATTTTTTGTTAGCAGAAAGCATTCTAGAAATACAGTGTTTTGAAAATTTAAATTAAAATTAACTTTAAAATTAGATCAAGTATTTCCACACACATCACTGGACTTTTGAGATATTTTGTCAATCATCTTTTCAAGTCTCAACCAATTGCTAATCATTGTAGTTAAAATTTCAGCCTAAGTCATATTAAAACTTCAGCTTATACATGGGTCACAGAAAACTGTGGATTTATTGTCTAAGATATGCATCCCTGTGTCAATGTAATAATGACCATAGTTAGTGCAATTTTACAGTATTCTTGCTGCTCTCTAAAGGTCGGGTTTCAACATACAATATAATGATTTATTGAAAACAGATGGAAAAGTAATATTGCTGTGAAAGTAACTTAGAGGAGTTATTCCATTGTTGGAGATGCTGTCTTTGGATGATACTTGGTAAACTTGATCGATAATCTTTTTAACATTGTAATACTCCATAATTGTCTGAATAGTCAGTATTTAGTAATAATTCCATTTAGCCTTTTTGGGTTTGATATTACTGTAATTTTGATGCCAAATTCCAAGTTGTTAAAGTCGATTGTGGACAGCTCTACTCCCTGGGGGAGCATCACCTTGCACCTTCTGCTGGACTTTACCTCCAATTTTGGCTTTCTGTCCAAGAAGCCAACTGATAAATCATTCTGTGACTTGGCTCCTCACTGCACACTTTCTGACCTTATTCATTAGACTATTATGGGAATTCTCACTGAAAGCTTTTTTAAAAAATAGGTGAGTCTGTAGTTGGGAAGGCAAATGCAATGTTGGCATTTATTTTGAGGAGACTTGGATATAAAAGCAGGGATGTACTTCTGGGGTGAAAGGCTCTGGTCAGGCCACATTTGGAGTATTTCATGTAGTTCTGGGCCCCATACCTCAAGAAGAATGTATTGGGTCTGAGCGTATTCAGAAGAGGTTCACAAGAATGCTCCCAGGAATGAAAAACTTAACATATGAGGAACACTGAAGACTCTGGATCTACACTTGATGAAGTTTACAAGGATGACGGGGAATCTAATAGAAACTTACAGAATACTGAATGGTCTGAACAGAGTCGATATTAGGAAGATGTTTCCATTGGAAGGAAAGACTAGGACCCGAGGACATAAAGTTAGCGTAAAGGAAAGACCTTTTAGAATGGAGGTAAGGAGAAACTTCTTCTCCAGAGAGTGGTGAATCTATGGAATTCACTGCCATAGAAGGCTTGGAAGCTAGGTCATTGAGTATATTTAAGCTGAAGATAGATATGTTCTTGATTGTCAAGGGGATTAAGAGTTATGGGGAGAAAGCAGAAGAAAGGAGTAGAGAAATTTATCAGCTATTATTGAGTGATGGAGCAGACTCGATAGCCTGAATGTCTTAATTTCTGCTCCTATGCCTTATGGTCCACTGGTCTTATGGTCTTCTAAATGAACCCATCTGGAATACCATTCTCTACTCCCTCTTTTATTGGTTAAAAAATTCAATAAATTTGGTGAAGCAAGATTTACTCAGGATTCTATTACTTTTTCCTCACACCTATCATCCTCTTCCTTACCATTTTGTCCAAATGTTGTATGCAATATTGCAGTTGTTTGAGTGACAATGTAGAAATGGTTAAATTCAGTGTTTGATACCCTGTTGTAATCTTGCCATTAAGCTATCCTCTCAGGTCGAGAATTTTAGTGGCTTGGGTAGCTAACTTCAATAATTAACAAGTTTAATTAACTGAGGTTGATTTTCCCGGAACATTGACATTTCCCCTACAGTGTGAGTAGATGGTTAACAGCATGTTCTGGATCCCATGGTGGAACAATTTGGGCACAACAA
Organism: Hemiscyllium ocellatum; assembly: GCF_020745735.1. NCBI lineage: Eukaryota > Metazoa > Chordata > Chondrichthyes > Orectolobiformes > Hemiscylliidae > Hemiscyllium > Hemiscyllium ocellatum. The sequence goes on along the minus strand of NC_083426.1, from coordinate 32,789,923 downwards.
CTGAATGCACCATATACCAAGGAGAGGTCTCAGTTGGCAAAAGTCACATGTATGGTCAAATTCTCACACTGGAATTGCCTCTCCACTAGCTCTGCCTTCCTGGCCCCAGCAGAAAAGTGATTTTTCCTTCATCCTCTGAGACATTGCATCACAGTGGAAATGCTCTATTGTTCTGCTTGTAATCTCAGCTGCAGCCATCTCTCTGTGCAGTGTGTAAAGCCAACCTGCCGCCTTAATTGGATGAAGAGTCTGCCACCAGAAAGACATCCCACTGCATGCTCACCCAGACTCTGCATGCACATTTAACTATGGCCGGGATTTATCATTTGCAGATAAAATTCTAGCCACTAATTTGGTTTCTTACTCCACAGAAACTACCATACCTGCTGATTGTCTCCTGTATTTTCTGTTTCATTTCAATATCTTGGTCTTTGACTTATGATAGCATCCAAATTCGATTTATAGAATTGGTTTGAAATACCTATGCGGGAAACATAACATTATGTCCTTTCCAACACAATAAATGTTTTTTTCTTGTCACTTTGAACTAAAAAAAATGCATCTCTGAGTCATATCTTTATATATTCATTTGTCATGAAATTATTTACTGTTTATCTAGGTTGACATCAAGATTAAACACAGAATATAACTGAAAGAAGAAACACACCCAAATCTGATTGAAACTGTAAGTAGTTTATTTCTTTCTACAGTATAACCCACACTATTGAATCATTATATTGACAGGCCAAATAAACAAGATCTCTGGAAACATTTAAAGGACGCTGCCTGAGTGTTACTTCTGCCTGCCAATCTACAGTCAGTGAATGGCTGCAAGAAATACCTCGACTCCTGAGTGCTTTCAGGGAGAAGAAAGTGAGGACTGCAGATGCTGGAGATCAGAGTCGGGAGTGTGGTGCTGGCAAAGCACAGCAGGTCAGGCAGGATCCAAGGAGCAGGAGTATTGATGTTTCAGCTTGAACGGCTTATGCCCAAAATGTCGATACTCCTTCTCCTCAGATGCTGCCTGACCTGCTGTGCTTTTCCAGCAACACACTCTTGGTTCTTGAGTGCTTTCAGACAATATGCTCACAGCTCTACTATGATTATTTAGTGGTAGATATCAGTATTCCACATAACTGCAAGAAACACTGAGCAAAATATCCATGATATTCATTAAATAGTTCCAAAACTAAATAGTGAAGTTGATCAGGTGACAATCCTTTCACTTTATACTAAATTTATTTGCAGGATGCAATATTAGTGTTCTAGCCGTCATTCTTCAAACACTTTTCATCAAACCAAATTAATTATTTAACAAATTTAAAAGACTAATAAAAAAACAAAGCTTTCAATGAATTTCTATTATAAATTAAAATGTTGTTTTGGAGGCTAATGCCAATTCCCATTCTGCTCTGATGAAGGGTGCAAAATGTCAACTCTGTTTTTCTCACCACAATTGCTGCCAGACCTTTCTCCAGCACTTTCATTCTGTCCTTTAATCTCTTTTAATTAAATCAAATAAATTAATAAACAAATTACCCAATTGACAGCTCCTTAAAAGGGGCAATTAATCAAAAGTCAAAAATTAAATGGAAACTTAACAAATTTAACAAATTATCAGGTTCAGGTGATGTTCAGCATTTGCAGAAAGTCTCCAGTGTACATGTAGGCACCACAAGCTCTTGCTTTAAGGATGCCAGATGTTGTATAGGATGGGCTAAAGGGCTGAAATTGATGACGCTATTTGACACTGCAGACACTGAATGAGTCCTGCGAATATTCTTGTACATGCTGAAGGTGGCACAATCAATGTGTTTTTCTGTACTCAATTTTCTGTGTTGTTTGTTACACTGCATAAGAGAGAGAGAGTTTTGTTCCAAGTTGTTGGACTTTGCCTCGAACTGCGATCATGAACCATGCCAGGAATGAGCTAAGCTTCCAGACCAGCCGCTGATCGAGGGGTCCCCGACGGTCAGAAGGGCATCCAGCCCGTTGTTATTTTCCCCTCTTTTTCATTCTTTTTATTTATTTAGCAAACGTTCTTATTTAAGCAAATTGCTGTTGCTAAGTCTTCTCTTAACTACATTTAACTGAATCCAAAAGAACCGCTTGGATACACTCTGTAATCCCAAACAGATGGAGACAAAAAGGTGTACCTGTTGGATTTATATGTCCTCAAGATGTTTAATCAATCAATGTCCTTCACCTGTGTATCCTGATGTCTTAATAATATAATTAACATTCTACTGACAATCTTTAGAGTATGCAATATTTCAATAAAATAAAAGAATTATATTATTTCAAGACAATAATTTGATCCTCTTCTTTCTCCCAGGCTTTTGTTTTTCTTTCATTCTGAATGCACTGGATCTGTCCATTGTGCAGTACAATGGATTCAGTAACAATCTAAATCTTTGCATCAGATGTTTTTTATGTGTCAATCTATTCAGCAACATGTTTACGTCTTCCTGCTGTCATGAGATATCCACAAGCACACTTCCCAGCATTGCAATCAGGGACAGGAAGCATTTTCTCTTGCCTTTTGCTCATTCAGAGATGACAAGGCCTATAATAGGGACCCATTACTCAGGATATTTTATGTATTCTTCAGTGATGAAAAACAATGTAAATTTTAAAATTCTGGACAGAATCACAACTCACATTCACGTCCCAAAACATTACTTAAATCAATGGGTGGAATAAAGTGATACATCAGGAAAGAAATGAAGAAGAATGAAAGTGAAGTTAAAAATCACACACCAGGTTATAGTCCAACAGGTTTAATTGGAAGCACACTAGCTTTCGGAGCGACGCTCCTTCATCAGGTGATTGTGGAGGGCTAGATTGTAACACAGAATTTATAGCAAAAATTTGCAGTGTGATGTAACTGAAATTATACATTGAAAAAATTGATTGTCTGTTGCAGACTTGCAGAGTTACATTGGACTTTGCTGAAAAACTGCATACATTCATGTAGAACTCTGAGCTCAAAAACTGCATGAATTTATGTAAAACTTTGTTATCTCACTTTTTAGATTAGAATCAATCTAAACATCAGGTCATAGATAGAGAACACAGGGGGCTAACACCTTCAACATATTGTCTAGCTATCACCATTGTTAACAGCTAACCCGAGAATGCAACTTTTAAAAAAGGGTTTTGTGATTTACACATGAAAGAAGTGAAACTATCACTGTGTTCTAACAGATGAAAGGCTTAACAATCAATTTTTCAATGTATAATTTCAGTTACATCACACTGCAAATTTTTGCTATAAATTCTGTGTTACAATCGAGCCCTCCACAATCACCTGATGAAGGAGCATCACTCCGAAAGCCAGTGTGCTTCCAATTAAACCTGTTGGACTATAACTTGGTGTTGTGTGATTTTTAACTTTATATACCCCAGTCCAACACCGGCATCTCCAAATGATGAAAATGAAGACTGTATTACTAAAAAAAAAGGCAAATAATTAATTGTACTTTATGGGGTTTATCTGTTCTTGAAGAAATTTGTAAAAGATACAGTGGTATTTGTGATTGTGATGATAATCATTTTCTCTTCTGTTTTGGCAGTCCCTCAGGGTTGATAATCGCTTGTTTCTACTCCAGGAGATGGTTCTGTCATGGCTGAATAGTCCAATCCTAGAGCTACAGGAGAGGCAAGAGGTGTTTGAGAGGGCAGGGCTGGGTGGGACCCTCTGGATTCTGTGTGATCTTTCTGCTGCTTATCCTTGGCCTCTGGAAATGGTTTGTGCTTTCATGGATTCTTCTTCACCAGTTTGTGTGTTCTAGGGTGAGCAATTTCCATGTGTCAGTGAGGATGTTGCACATGCTTAGAGAGGCTTTCAGGATGTCCTTGTATCGGTCCTCTCTGCCCTCTGAGCGATCACTTACCACAATAGACCTCACAGGAGTGTATTTGCTGAGGAGTCTGTTTTAAGCACGTGGAAAATGTGGCCTGCCCATTGCAACAGATTATGCATGACCAAAGAACTTGATAAAAGGACTATTAGCCTGAGAGAGGAAGCACATGCAAATACACTTATCTTGCCAGTAGATTTTCAGGATTTTACAAAGGCAACACTGGTGGTAGACCTCCAGGGATTTGAAGTGTCTGTTGTACATGGTCCACATTTATGAATCTTACAGGAAGGTAGAGAGCATGGCCGCTTTGTAGACCATGAGCTTGGTGCTGTGTTTGTGGTCTCAGATTTCAAGAATGTCTGAAAGCTGCACTGAAAAATTAGAGTCAATGTTGGACTTTGTTGTCAATGTCTGCTCGCACTGAGAGGAGGCTGCCAGAGGCTCGCCATGGATTTTGATGGTTGGTGGAGGCAGTGCTATGTGGTAGGAGTGGGCTGGTAGAGAAACTTTGTTTTTCAGATGTTTAGATGGAGGTCATTCTCTTCTATGTCTCAGTGAAGGCATCAACAGGTGAGTGTTTGCACACACAGGCATCATCTCTGTACTTCAGCTCAATTTGGGAGATCTTGGCCTGGAGATGAAGGTTGAACAGTTTCCTGCTTGTGTTGTTGGTTAGTTCCACTCCAGCCAGGAGCTTTATGGGATGGGATAGATTGTCATAGCAAGGAAGATGGAGAAAAGTGAAATTGGAACTAGGGGACATGGAAACAAAATAAGGGGGAGCAGACTTAGGACTGAATTGAGAAGGAACTCCTTCACTCAGAGGGTTGTGAATCTGTGAAGTTCCTGCCCAGTGAAGCAGTTGAGGCTACCTCATGGTACGGCACGGTGACTCGGTGGTTAGCACTGCTGCCTCACAGCACCAGGGTCCTAGGTTCAAGTGTGGGTTTCCTCCGGTTTCTTCCCACAGTCCAAAGATGTGCAGGTCAGGTGAATTGGCCATGCTAAATTGCCCTAAGTGTTAGGTGCATTAGTCAGAGGGAAATGGGTCTGGGTGGATTACTGTTCGGAGGGTCAGTGTGAACTGATTGGGTCGAAGGGCCTGTTTCCTCACTGTAGGGAATATAAATGTATTTAAAGCAAAGACAGATGGATTTTTGAACAGTAGGGAATTTTGGATTTTGGTGAGTGTGCAAATAAGTGGACCTGAGTTCATGAAAAGATTAGCCATGATCTTATTGAATGGTGGAGCAGGCTCGATAGGCCAGATGGCCTATTCTTGCTCCTAGCTCATATATCCTTATACCAAGAGCATTGGTATGATCATATAGCCCTACTTGATCCAGTTTGCACTCATATTGCATCTGTGGTGGATCCATTGGTAAGGATCGCCATTTGCATGTCATTATGAAGCAGGAGAATTGTGACAAATTTGAAGAGGATTTTCTGCAAACCTTCATGGTTGACAGAGTTAAAGGCTTTTGTGAGATTGAAGAAGACTATGCACAGAGGTTAGTGCTGTTCCCTGCACTGTTCTTGGATTTCTCAAGGATTCTTCAACAACTGAGAGGAGGAGTTGACGAAGATTGTCGCAGTGATAATTGGGAAATCCCTCTGTAATTTCCATAGTCGGACATGTCTCATTTCTTGAAGATAGACACATTTACGAGATCCTGGCATGCTCTCTTCCTTCCAGATAAGGGTGATGTGGTCATAGATTTGTGTAAAGAGTGTCTCTCTGCCATAGTTTAGTACAATGAATAATTGAATGATGATCCAATATTGAGAATCATGGATATGAATTCACCTCGTTAAAAATCATAAAATAAGATTGAGCTTGTCCATCTTTACGATTTCAGAGTTATGTATTATGTTTTCCTTGAAGCACCATTGTGATAAATTGTCTCTTCTCATGTAAATAGAATTCTTCTGCACCTTGTAAAAACTTTTCACTGCCAGATTCCCTTTTATTGATGTAAGACTATCAAACATCTGCATTAAGTAGACACACCACATTTATTTTGTGCATAGATTTCCATGGAAGCATGAAGAAGCCAAACGTGTGTCATTAAACAGCAATTTCTCTTCAGAAATTTATCCTCCAATGCAAATGATTAAAGCTTGAAGGGACACTTCAGCTTATCGACACAACTGGGTTTTTTTGGTCCTCTGCTCATATTTGAAATTTTGCATTGTTACCAGCTGCCAACAACTACATCCCAAAACCAACACTTTACTGTACAGTTGCCAAGATCAAATAGCTCATTCGTGAATCTCTAGATACTTAAAATTAGACATGCATTTTTTTTGGAATACAATATGAACGGAGGGTCTTTATACTTTGCTTATGTGTTACAGATGAATGCATTCAAGTGTAAAACCTTATCAATGAATAACTTATAATGTAGCTTGCATAACAAATGGGCAAGAGATTTGTTTTTACTTATCATTGCTTGAATCATGATAATGTATGTTTAGATACTGCTTTATTGTAAAACATCCCAAGGCAATTTTAACATTGTGTACATATAATAGTACCACAAATTATGGCACACAATCTGACTCAATAAAAAGTCATATCCTTGGCTTAGTGAGAAAAATGTCTGATGAATTGTGAATAAGAATCTAAATGGCAACTTGTCACTCACCATGCAACAGTGAGGTAAATTATATATCTTACGTACCATTGGTTATTAATAATCTGAATCACTTCTAAAAGAAAGTTGTCCTCTGGTTACATGTGAAGCCACATTTATTGCTGACCCTTAAGTCTGGAGAAAGTGCTGGATCATTTTTAAACTGTTACATTGCTGGAGTGGTGTTGGTCCTGGACATTCCAGGTCTTTGCACATTAACAATCAAAGAACATTGATGCATTTGCATTTTCATGACTCATTTGGGAAAATCACACTGATAACTGAGCTCCATTATTCTACAAACCTTCACAAATGTGTAAGTTCCAAAATAAACCACCAATTTGATGCAAGTAATTCACACAAGATTTATTAACATTAATAGGAAAATAACTTTGTTTATTGTAAACAAACGTGTTCCATAAGAAATGGGGAAAAAATGGATTACTGATTGTCTACTATCTATCTTAAGCCATCCCCATTGCAATTCCAAATGCACATATATTCATTCACAAATGAAGCAGCAGACAGTTTGACGCAATATTATGGGTGGAACATATGAACATTTATCTGGCAGACAATTCCTTCTCTAATTTATTTGCTAATTCTATAAACTTGACTTTTGTTAATTCTTGCAATATCTAGATAGGGAGACCAAAGTCCAAATCACAAAGTTGGAGAGTTATTTATTTTAATTTTAGCAATAATGAGACAATGTTGTCCATAGAGTGGTGAACATTATTTCGATCATCAATCAGGTGGACCTAGGTCTTTTCCTGTATTAGAATTCTTTCTCTAAAGACTCTCATTTTTTTTCCCTTTTTCATTCACAGAAAGAGAGATGGAGAGGACTGAGGAAGGGTCTCTCAACTCAAAACGTTAACTCTGATTTCTGTCCACAGAAGCTGCCCGACCTGCTGAGTTTTTCTAGCAATTTCTGTTTGTCTTTCTGATTTCCAACATCTACGGTTCTTTCAGTTTTTATTTTGTACCCTATTTTAGTAGCCATAGTATGTAAATTGTTCATCCAGATATATTTATCATTAATGAATATGGACTTAGCATTTGAGCACTCCTAGAAGTGACTGGGCCTAAGTTTGTTTCTTAGAGATATTTATTGCCTGCCACATATTTTCTATAAAATTGGCATTTTTTATTTTTTCATGGGATGTGCGTCACTGATGAGGTCAACATTTGTTGCTCATCTCCAGTTGCCAGTGAACTTAACAGCTCACTGGAACATTTCAGAAAGCATTGAAGAGTCAACCACACTTCTGTGGGTTGGATTGTCATGTAGATCAGAGAAGACAAGGATAACAGATTTCATTCTTTAAAGGACATAGTGAAGCAGATGGGTTTTCATGACATTTGATAAGGTTTTCATGGTCACCAGTAATGAGATAAATTTCAATTCAAGGTTCATCCATCAATGGAGTATGTTTTTCAATATCAGCTACTGAGATATTTGAAGCCAGAACATTAGTCTGCATCTTTGGGTTATGAGCCCACTGACCTTATTACTCCTCCCCATACAGGTCCGAATGTTGTACAGGTCCGTCTCCAGACTCTAGGGGCTGCTTCAATAATGAAGCAGTTCTGATGGAGGCAAAATTGCAGAATCTATCTATTTGTAACCAGAGGATCTTTAGCAATAGGTTCTTCTCCCAACATTGCTGCTTATGAAGTTGCCTCAGAATTTGGTCCTCTCCTATCCGTATTAAAATGTTGTACTTGCTATTAGGAGGTGTGGGATCAAGTTCTACATCTATATAGATGATGCTGAGCTCTGTCTTTCTACTATCATTGTCAATCTTCCACAGCCTTTTTACTCTTCACTCTTTCTCAGAAATTTGGTCCCTTTGCCACTGTTTGTATTCTCTTCCCTGGTCACTGTCACTGTTTACATCAGATCAGTCACAATATCACCACGTTATTTATTCCACAGCTGAGCTTCTGATCTGATGCTCTACTTATTATAACCAGCAGTTACTTCATCCAAAACTTGGTTACTCACATCCTACTGCATGCCCATCAAATCTGCACTCAGTGACTTACATTGATTCCTCATGTCCCAATCTTTCAATCTAAAACTTTTCATCCACTCTTCATGTCTTACCTCTGATTCAGTAGTCTAGGCCCTGTTTCTCTTTTTAAATCTGCTGATGAAACCTCTGTTCCTCCCCTTCCATCTTTAAGATTGTCCTTCAGACAAATTTACTTAACCAATGTCATCCATCCTAATTTCTCCTTCTTTTCATCAACATTGATTTTTGTCTGATTACAGTTCTGTAATGTGCAATGGGTTGTTTCTCTATGCTAAAGGCACAATATAAAGGCAGACCATTGTTTTGTGATCACCAACAAATCAACTCATTCTTAAACCTGTAATGAAAGAACAGTCATTGATAAGAGAGCTAATACTGGTCAAAGGGACTGATAGCTGGGGCTGTGATATTTCTTGACCTCCAAAATTTACGCCTGAAATGTTGATTCTCCAGCTCCTTGAATGCTGCCTGACCTGCTGTGCATTTCTAGCATCACACTCTCAACTCTGATCTCCAGCATCTGCAATCTTCTCTTCCTCCAAAAATCATAGCACTTTCCCCTTGGTCAGGTGTGGCTCCAGTCAAAGGAAGATTTCCATCTGATCCTTAATACCTTAGCTGCTTGTTGGCAGACTTTGATTGTTTTTCCATTCCCATTTGTCTTTTCTTGTTGCATACAATAGGGTTCGAAGTAGGTTAAATATGTACATTGAGTGTAAGAGTAAAAGGAAAATTGAAGCAATGGGTAACTGTCAAATGAGAAAGGGGAAAGGGAATGTTTTCAATGAGTTTGATTGGTGTTCTTAGTCCATGCTGCATCCTGAATCAAGATTTCAAAAATCAGATTTTATGGTTATTGCCAAGTATGGGACATGATGTGCAAATTAACTGCTGTATTTAATGATATAACAATTATGGTAACATTTCAAAAGGAGTCTCCTGTTTGTGATATGTTTTGAGATGGTCAGAGGACATAAAGTGTTATTAAATAAATGCAAGTTCCTCCTTCATCATCATTGTCCACCATCATTTAAGTAGCTCAATGTCCTCTGATAAGATACTGTTTACTGGGCTTCAATAAATTCTGTCATGTCTTTTTTAAGCAGTCATAAATAGATTGGCAACTAGATTAAACTGTTGCGGAAAGGAATTACATGTACACAAGTTAAAGAATGAATTACTGAAAATAATTGTGCAACCGATTAAAAAAGAAACACAGCAATATGTTGTGAAGAGCAAGAACTATTTGCATATTACATACACTTGTCAATTTGTTCCTTCATTAAGATAAGCCTTCATAATGTTCTTCAGTCTTCTTGTTAGATTCTTGATTCTACATATACTGGTTGAACTGGTACTGGGCCTTATAATCTTTGAGTTGAGTTTGTGGTTCACTTGAATCAGCATAGAACGAGATAGACAGAGAGGAAATTTGAACAGGGAATACTGTGCATCCTCTGAGCTCCACAGTGGATCCCAAATTTCCCCTTTAGCTCCTGCCACTCTGATCTGCTCTCTTAAAGAGAAAATGCATACTCAACTACCTACATAGCATTCCTCCCCTTTATCAACATATACACATCCAACAACTAAACTATCACACACTATTGGAGCTGACAAATAAACATCATCAAGAATATATACAGAAAAGAAAATGCGAAAAAAGACCCTTCTGTAGTATCCTTGACAGGATCAATCTCTCAGGGAAGGGGGGGTTGGGTGAAGGGATGGATGGCAATTCCTAGATGAAAAGGAGCAGAGACTACAGAAGGAGAAACCTCTGTGTAAAGGGAGGAAGGAATTATAGAAAAGGCAATCCCTAAGAATTTTCACCTATGCCTTTTCAAAGAGCATTTCTTGTACCTCCTGCTGAGTTGGGAACAATTCCTGAGACATCTCAGTTCAAAAAGAAAGTAATCACAGAACTGTGTCAATTCCCTCAAGAGGAAGGACATGACTGGTGATAGCTGAAAAGATATTAAAGTTATTATAGTCTTACCAGACTGTAGGGCTGCTCTTTCATGAGAGAAAGAAAACTGGTGGTGTTTTAAGCTAAGGTGAAATATTGAGGAGGAAAACCCATCATGGTGACCTCAGTCAGTTTGGGAATTGAACTCATACTGTTGGCATCATTCTGTATCACAAACCAGCCGTCCAGCCAACTGAGCTCAAAGATCATACTCACATTGGTTGTCTATAGGCGTGGATCATTCCTGATGCCAGTGGGTGACATATTGAACATCATGCAGTATGCTGGAAAGGCTGTCCACAAAATCCTGTTCTGACTCTACTACCTATAGGAAAAATCCCTCCAATTTCATGGCTCCACAGCTTTCTATTCACCATCCATCGTTGTGGGTTTTTTTGGCAAGATCCATCATTCAAGGTTGCCATTTTCATAGCATTTTTATCCAAAACATATCATGAATTTTATTAAAAATGAACTATTAATTCTTGTATATTTCTCTTGTGTTATTTTCCTGATGCCTTTGCCCAATAGATCTTGCACAGTGGTACATAATTGGCTGCTGTGTATTGCTGGATGTCTGTTGAATGGGGGTAAAGTGTGAATGAAATTGCCACTTACTCTAAAACAGTTCTGGACCAAGAGGTCATAACTTTAGACTGCACCAACTTGACTTGGGCAACAGCAGTCAGGACTGGCTGTAGGACTGTCAACAGCAAGCACTTTGGATGAGTGATGGTGTTAGAACAATGAATTACATCGCAGAAATAGAAATTGCTGGAGCAACTCAGCAGGTCTGACAGCATCTATGGAGCGAAAGAGCGCTGAACTGCCAGACCTGCTGAGTTTCTCCAGCAAGTTCTGTTTCTGTTTCAGATGTTCAGCATCCACAGTTCTTTGTTTTGTTTAATGAATTAAGTCAAGCTCAGAGACGGCAACAGGTGCATCCTCCATGGAACCCCATTATCAATCTCTCGGGATGATATCTGAGCAATCATAATAATTTGCTGGAGCACAAATTGCTGGAAAACCACACAAGTCTTTTGACCATTGAGATCTGAAGACATGATAGTGGTAATCTCATTATCTCCATCCAGGTTTCCACTGCAGTGCTGAGATATTAGGTGGTATCCGCATCTCTTGCAGTGTCATTTGAGCTAGCAAGGATCAAATGATGTGTCATGATGGGTCCCTTTACAAGTGATGAAATGGAATTGGGTGCAACTTCTGTTGTGGAAGTCATGACCTCTGAACTTTTATCCTGTGTAGCCTGCATGCTCTGTGACAGTGACAGGAAGCTGTTTGATAGATATGGCAATACTCCAAATATTTTGGTATCTGTGCTCCATCAAAATTCTCATCTTGAGTATTCTATAGGACCAATCATTGACAACATCGTTACCCGAGGAGCTGGTGCAGATAGCGTCCTTTCCCGTTCAACTTGCTTCAGCCCACTTGTTTCAATAACTCAGAACATGCAACTCTGACTCTATTGTAACTTTTTGAAGTTTACATAAGACTAAGTTGTTGTTGCAAATGTGTGAATATATGATGATATTTCATCACCAGAGTAGTATGATTACTCTCACTTTCTTCCTGGAATGTTTTGGCCAGGCAGGTAGTAGTTGTTGGGTGCCTGGAAACAGAAAGGCCAAAGAGGAAGAAAGAGGAAGGGCTGGAAAAAAAAGAGGCCCTTATTAGATCATCTGCATATAGCAGGAGAAAGGTGTGAAATGTTGTACTATGATTGGTTGATGGAGCTGCCACTGTTCAATAGCTGAAGGTACATGAAGTAATGAGCAGTAGGTGCAATGCTGGCATTATTGATGAGTCCAAGAGAGTGAAGTGATGAATCAATTATAAAGCCTGTGTCTGAACTGCTGGGAGCTCTGCTGGGTGGATGGTGGTGTCATGGTACATTAATCAATGAAAGAAACATTGTGATGTTGATCTCAGCTGAAGATGCATTCACTGACCTTGACTACTTGCATGAGGTTATTGAATATTTTTCTGGTACATTTTCCACTGTCAAAATCTTCTCACTGACCTTCATAATCATCTGGGCCCTCTTTTTTGAGTGTACATATCCTTGATTAGGTTCTGACCAACGATGGAAACATAGCCTCTCTCCTCCTGTCAACCTTTAGTGCTGTGAAGCTGGGCTCCTCTAAAATGAAATACCACTTTCTTTTTGTATTTGCAGTACGGCAATCAACAGCAATTTATTTCCTATCAGTATCAGTCTTCCTTTGAAAGGTGCACCCTGCTGAAGACCAGGTGGAACACAGGAAATGTGAGTCTCAGCTGCATCCTACAATTAAGGAAATGTAGAGAACACATAAATCATGACCTCCACACAAATGCAGGTCATTTTCAGCTTATCATGCATAACGGGGTTTAAATGAGCAATCTTTACATTTAGTTACTTCCACTGCTACAGTTATCCAAGTAAGAAGAGTTACTCTTTCCAGATCCAAGGACTATAATAAGCTAATATGGTTTGTACAATTATCCCTATTGGCAAAGTTGTCGCAAGGCTGAAATTTATAATGGCTCGATACTATAATTGTCATGAAAATATTGCACTATATACGTCTCAAAATATGCTGTTGTATATTGTTTTTTTTTAATTAAGCCTACATCATACTTAACCTCTAGTGTATTTGGAGTTATTGCTCCAATATTGCTTCTTGAGTAAATAAGATCATACCTTTATATAGCTTTTTTTTAATACAAATAATATTCCATGCTACTTCACAAATAGACATGAGGGAGCATGATGTTATTTAATAATACATTTCTTATACTAAAACCCATGTGGCGTATCTTCAGTCCAGGAATACTTCTTTCTAACACTGAATGTAGGTTATATTCAAATTAGATTGCTATAGGCATCTACTACGCTGCTTTTGATGCAGATTATTTTGGTTTCTGTGCTAGATTTGTCCTTTAGGAGATTACTATTGCTTATTAGAAATATGAAAGTGTCAAATTGTATGCACAATGATGCCATCCACCACTGGTGAAGAGTCAAAAAGACTTTATTGCTAAAATTATTGCAGCACATCTTAAACATTGGCCTGAATTTTACATTGTTGATGTGTTTGGGATCAGCAGGGAGGTGGTGGTCATAGGTTATCGGAGTGGTGTTGTGGGATGAAGGGGTGAGGGCAAAAAAGAAGGATGAATAAAAATACACAAGCACATGAGAAACTATGTGTCTGCTGGGACATTTTAACCCAGTCACTGAATTATCAAGTTATGTTTAGGCCCCTGACCAATTAGCTTGTGCAAGTATGATGATAATCAACATAAGTTGATTTCAATACAAATAATTAAAGGCAAATGCCAAACGTGAAATGTCCTTTGATCCATTCACCCACTAGCTAAACCTTCTGTTCTGTCATGTCCTCATAGTCACTCTTAACAAGTACCGTCTGTTTATTTGCTCAATGCATGCCATTTCTCTGACTCGCAGGTCTCTTCTTTACTTCCTTGTAGAAGCAGCAAGGGCAGAACACAAAGGACAGATAGAGAACTACAGGTGGCCATCCAACCATTCCCACACTGACAGCTGCAGAGAAATATGCAGTGAATGATGATGGAATTTTAGTGTCCTTGTTATTGAAGAAAGGGAGATAGATGCCTCCTCAACAGCAAGTGACAGAATGAAAAATCACAGCCACATTGCTTACAATTTTCCCTCATGTTGAGTTGATGTCAATGGTGTGTGAAATAATAATGATCATTCTTAGCTTGATGGTTTAAATCTATGCCTTTAAGCTGCCACGGGAACTTCAAGCATTGTGTAGGAAGTGATGCATGAGGACCACAGTGTCTTCTCGAAAGAGGTCACTCCTTCAGAATGGTGAGTCATCACATGACTGAAGCAGACCAGAGAGGTTACGCTGAAATTGTACAAAACACTAGTCAGTTCACAACTGGAATGTTGCATGCAGTTCTGGTCACCTTGCTACAGAGAAGATATGTGTAGATTAAAGGAGGTACACAAATTTATGAGATAACACCTCGATTGAGAATGTTAGCTATGGGGAAAGATATTATGTATTATTTGCTTTCTTTGGAACAGAGATGGTTGGGGGAAGTCCTAACTGAAGTGTACAGTTCCATTCGTATTTTAAATGGAGTGATTAGGAAGGCTTGTTACAGTTGAGGGGGTTCATAACATAGAGATAAATTAACAGAATATTTCAGAGGGAACTTTGGGGACAGGTTTTCAATAAAGGTAATATGGAAATAATTACAAATCTACAGACAAACAGTTGGAAGTAAGATTGGGTTGGATAGACTCCTGTTGCCTGGCATCGACATAATAAGTGTATGATTCTGTAATTCTCAGACCATGGACCAACTCAAATATTTTTTCTTTGGTGAGGGATCAGACAAATAGGTTTTCACCTGGAGTCTCGCACATCACAAGTGAGCATGAAATGGTGAAGATTGGGACAACAATGGTGAGTAAACACCAAAGTGCCAAGGCCCATCAAGTAAACAAAAAAGAGTCATAGAGTCATAGAGATGTACAGCGTGGAAACAGACCCTTCAGTCCAACCAGTCCATGCCAACCAGATATCCCATCCAATCTAGTCCCACCTGCCAGCACCCGGTCCATATCCCTCCAAATCCTTCCTATTCATATACCCATCCAAATGCCTCTTAAATGTTGCAATTGTACCAGCCTCCATCACATCCTCTGGTAGCTCATTCCATACACGTACCAACCTCTATGTGAACATGTTGGCCCGCAGGTCTCTTTTATATCTTTCCCCTCTCACCCTAAACCTATGCCCTCTATTTCTGGACTCTCTGACCCCTGAGAAAAGACTTGCATATTTACCCAATACATGCCCCTCATAATTTTGTAAACCTCTATAAGGTCACCCCTCAGCCTCCGCGCTCCAGGGAAAACAGCTCCAGCCTGTTCAGTCTCTGCCTTTAGCTCAAATCCTCCAAACCTGGCAACATCCTTGTAAATCTTTTCTGAATACTTTCAAGACTCACAACATCTTTCTGATAGAAAGGAGACCAGAATTGCACGCAATATTCCAACAGTGGCCTAACCAATGTCCTGTACATCCACAACATGACCTCTCAGGGCTTTTGATGAAAAGGAGCAGTTGCAAAGAATGTTCAATATACTAACTGGCAATGCGACTACACAATGCATTGGGATTGGGTGACAGATTGAAGGGGTCTGTCTCAAGCATAAATGGAATGATTTCTCAGGCATTTGCAATGAAGCTATTCTGTCCACTTGCATGGATTATCAAATGCATCAATCAAATTGATGTGTGCTTATCCTTATCTGAAGCACGCACACTGTGAAGGTCACCACTTATCTATTTTTGTCCTTTCATTGTCCAACTAATCTGCAGCAGTGCCACAAGGAACGTGTGGGTGAACCATGAGAAGGATGATGGTATTGGAAAGGGTCTTGGAAATAGGAATTTGTCTCAAAATGTTTCCTGTTTTCACCTGTTTCCCCCCTTCTGTCAATATTTGGCAAGTTCTTATTCTGCCCCTCCACAGATACAGTCTTTGGTAGTGTCCTCACAGGCATCAAGTTCAAGACAATAAGGCCATGAGTGGCTTAACAGTCATAGTAGGAATCTGAACAGTATATCTAACCTCTGTTTCAGTCAGAGCATATAGCTCTGTTACATAAAGTCAGATTGTTACAGATCTGTTTTATTTTTAAAACACATAAATATTACTTATTTCAATTGTTTTGTCTATGTTTTTTGTTAGGTACTGCCTATAAATGATATCATTTCTTATGATGAGCAGAAAGACAAGAATTGACAGTAAGAATTGGGGGATGTGAAATGGATGCTTGATTGTGTATATTCAAGCTCAAAATGAGACAGCAATGAAAATGGCGAACTTTATCATCTAATTACAAGAGACCTGATGAGTAAACAATGTGATGTTCATTGAATTATATAGGTGGCATGAATATGACCTACACTATTATGGAAACTGTTGGGAATACATTAACCTCAGGTCTGTATCCTTCCAGCTCCTACTTACTTGGACAAAGTCTGCATGACATCATCTCAGTTGATGGTACTTACCACACTCCAACAAGTATTAATTCTTTCAGACTTATATTCAACAGGTTGTTTGCAGAACTACTTTGTGTTCAGAAAATGAGAAGCAGGAACATGTTCATGCATGTGAACATGAGCTGCTTGGACTGCTGGAATCCAAAGTAGACAAGCTGGAGGCTGGAAGAGCACAGGAAGCCAGGCAGCATCAGGAGGTGGAGAAGTCCACCATTTCGTGAATAACTGTTCTTCAAGAATTCCTGAAGAAGGGTTATACCCGAAACATTGACATTGATGCTGCCTGGCTTGCTATGCTTTTCCAGCCTCCTGCCGGTCTACTTTGGATTCCAGCATCTGCAGTTTTTTTTTGTCTCTGCTGGAATCCAGGCAGATTTTGCAATAATGAGAGTAGCTACACATGCTATTATAGTTACCAGGGCAGAATTATCCAAAAAGGCTTTGAGTTCTGCACCTTGTTCCTTGTGCAGGTTCAACGCTTGCTCAATCACAAATACGGATTGGTCAGATTCCATATAAGTGCCATTTGCCATTTCTTAAGTGGGTATTTCATACTTTTGAGTAGCCAATCAGTAAGTCTGCTTTGAAATGAACATCATAAAAAAGCAATACATCAGCTATCCGGGCATTTGACAGTTACATTATTACAAGCAATGGTTTGATGGAATGACAGTTCTTGTGATTGTTGAATATCCCCAAGTCATCTGGAAGTGTTCTATTTTTATGTGTGTTCTTTTACTTGAACCCTGCACCTGTGGGCTGTCAGCTAGAGCTGCACACACCTGAATGTTCACCCATTCTGGCCAGCATACCCACAAGCAAAATTCACGTCATTTTCTGTTCTGCTAAACGAGTCATGTGTAATATATTTGTGGATTGTCTTGAGAGATGCAATGAATCTCTCTGGAAACAGTCAGAGGAAAAGAAATTGAGGATAGTGATGACTTTGATTGCCATTGATAATGTCCAAGTCCACTTGGCACCAGTTCTTATTCCAAAAGACTACAACTTCAGGCAACAAGAGACAGGAAATAAATAACAAGGGCAACTGGAATAAATGCTGGCCAGCCAATGATGCTCACATCCCACATAATGACTTGAAAAATACTGTCTGACACGAACTGAACCTTCTGAGACACTGATAGCCAGATATGTTGAGGAGGCTTGGAAGGTTTAGGGAACATAAAGGTAATGTCACTGGAACAATGGTCCAGAGTCACAGTTAGGAAATTTGGTTTAAATGCCAACATGGCAGTTGGTAAAAA
Organism: Hemiscyllium ocellatum; assembly: GCF_020745735.1. Taxonomy (NCBI): domain Eukaryota; kingdom Metazoa; phylum Chordata; class Chondrichthyes; order Orectolobiformes; family Hemiscylliidae; genus Hemiscyllium; species Hemiscyllium ocellatum. The sequence goes on along the minus strand of NC_083426.1, from coordinate 32,772,062 downwards.
TTAAATTCAGTTAATAAATCAGGAATTAAAAGTTAATGGAGACAGCAAAACCGTGAATATAAAATATCACTAGTTAACCTGAACCTATCTTGATCTTTAATATCCTTTTGGGAAACAAAAGTTTCCTTGCTCCAAACATCTTCAGTTGCTTCATCAGTGACCATCATAAAGCTAGAATTTGGGAGTTAGCTGATTATTCCAAACTGATTAGAACCATTTGTCTCTCCTCAGATATTGAAGCAGTCCTTGTGCACATATAGAAAGGTCTGAACAATAGTTTGGTAATGAATTATTAATTCTTTTTAGTTGATATTATTGTAATGATGCCATTACACAATCCAGAAAAACCTGTAGGAATGTATAATATGATTTCAGCTCATGCTACTAATAGACAAGTCAGGTCCCAGACTGAAATCTGGCTTGGTTTATTTTACTTTTGTTTTATCGTTTTAGTGTAGTAGTCTTTCACTGAAACACTCACAACAATGCAGAATATTCTGGTTTAACAATGAAACCAAAGTTTATTACTCAAACGAAAAAAAGGTACAGTAGAATAAACAAAGCCATTTACATATAACATATGTTTAAAGATTTCAAAACACAATAAAAATACAATCTCTTCCCTCTCCAATTCTATTTTGATTTAGTCCCTGCCCTCCCCTTCACTGTTTGATCACACAGCATTGCCCTTTGACGTGAAGGGCACTGCTTGTCACTGGTCATTTGGGTGTGTTTTTTTCTTCCTGGTGGTGGAAATTTAATAAAGATTTGTGCACCTTGTGTCTTTCACTGTGTCTCACATCAGCTGGGGAAAAAAATAAGCACTACTGCAATTTGGCCATAGTGTGGGGAAAATGGGAAATAAAAATAAAAAATAAAAATACAATCTCATTATTTCCAATAGCATCCAATTATTGTACTTAAACACTAATATAGAATGCCATTCTCTATTCTATTTACAGTTTGACTTTCTACTAGCCTCTTCCTTGATTGATTTTACTGAGGTTTGGCTTTTTCAAGTTCACATAACCCTTCCAGGGTTTTAATATTAGTTTTGAAACTTTTAAATTAAATTTCTTTTACTGATTTAATTAATTTTAATATATCATGAACAACTTTTTCCATTTTTCAATGGTTTAGACATGCACCTTCAATGAAGTATTCTGAAAAGCTGTCTGAACTGAAGCTAAAACAAAATTTATTTTAAGCTATGGACAATTCCACTGAGCCAAAATAATTTTTGTAATGATCTACCAGAAATGCACTACATTGGTTACTTTTCCAAAAAAGTTGGGAAAAGAGAAGGAGATATGTTGAGTCATTGTGAGGAACATTATGAATAGAGTTTGCTTACCTTAACATAGAAACTGGAGTTACTTGAGAAGCTGACATGCAATTTGAATATAAGATTGTAGTTCTGAAACAGTTAATGTTTTTGTTACATAGAGCTCTACTCCTTCTGATGATGTCACACACAGTGTAGATGAAGACTTGATTTGGAGATGCCGGTGTTGGACTGGGGTGTACAAAGTTAAAAATCACACAACACCAGGTTATAGTCCAACAGGTTTAATTGGAAGCACACTAGCTTTTGGAGCGACGCTCCACAATCACCTGATGAAGGAGCGTCGCTCCGAAAGTTAGTGTGCTTCCAATTAAACTTGTTGGACTATAACCTGGTGTTGTGTGATTTTTAACTAGATGAAGACTGTAAGTTCTACAACAGCCTTTGGAGAGAACATATGTACTCTGTGCAGCTCCTGAGAATCCTTGTGGTAATGCCTGACATGCAAAGAAACTTCTAGGTATTGAAGTATAGTATCTCTTCTGTGAACACACTAAGGTAGTGTATCCTGTATCACTCATCGCTAGGTAGGTCAAAGACAGAACAGAGACAAGAAGAAGATTAGTGGCAGTGAACTAACTCAAACAGCCCTAATCTCGTACCATAGAGGTAGCAAGTGCCACAAGGTAAGAGGAGTCACCATCTGGGGAAATACCACAACAAATCTGTTCAAAATCTGACTTTTCAAAAAAGCTTTTGGATGTTTAGAAATACTCTGATGATGTAACCAGCAGTCAAGTCTCACATGCAACAACAGCACAACCAAATACTTTAATTCCACAAAGCTAATTGTTTAAGTGTTTGAATTGGAGCCAATCTTTAATCATGTTTTAGGTGAAGGACAGAACTGAAGTTAATTTTGCTACATATTTACATTAATATAGAATTACTCATTACAAACAAACACCTCCTCATCCTACAACAGCAATTTTAATTTTCTATTTATGTCAAGTGATTATCTGGTTAATCTATAACACTTGAATACAATTAAACATGATTAACACCAACACGCATATATGCAATTACTCAATCTGAATAGTCAGCTCCTCTGAAGTATATGTTAATTGAACACAGACACAAATATAACTGTTTATTCTCCATCCTTGAAGATCTGAATCTGGAGATAACACATTAAAAGCACAGTTAATACTTGCAATGCAGGAATCAGAATAATGCTTATGAAGAGGAATGGAAAGTTGAAAATCAAAACGTAGTGAATGGAAGCTCTTTCCAAAGAACAGTGGATGTTGAACATCTGAAACAAAACAACAGAAATTGGATAGGAGATATGTTGCAAACAAAAACAGAGTTCATGATTCAAGTCCAGAATTTCTCAGTTCTGAAGAATGGTGACTGGACTAGAAATATTCATAGATGTTGCCAAACCTGCTTATTTTCTCCAGCAGTTTGTTTTATTTTAAGAGTTTTTCTCCATTATTTTGTTCATAGTCAGATGTTTATAATACACACTTATTGAGGCAGTAAACTGCTCAATCAAAATTGTTAAGCTAAAACTCCACAAACAAGCCTTACTTGTTGTCTTCATAAACACCAGGAATTTGTTCAATAAATATCTCTGTCAAACTGCCTCCCACTTCATCAAAAGATTCTTTAAAATCTCCCTCTTTGGCCAATCTTTTGATCCTCTGAAAATACTCAGCAGGTCTTGAGCTTCTGTGGAGAGAGAAAAATAGTGATTGTTTCCAGCCAGTTGTGATCTTACATTGAAATTGGGAAAAGTTTGGAATGCATTAGGATTTAAGCAGCTGGAATGGGAGAGGGTGGTGGAGAAAATGAAGGAAAGCCTTGTGGAAGATGGGAAGGATTAGGTGATAAAACTGTTGGCAGTACAAGATCAAGAGGAATGGTAATAGCAAAGAAGTGAACACAAGATTTGTCAAAAGGAGGTGTGATTGGCAGAATAATAAACAGCTGCCATCTCAAACTTTGCAGGAATGAGACTAAAACATTCAAAGAAAATGAAACAAAATAGGAATAAAGATTACAGTCTCAAACTGTTGAACTCAGTGTTGAGATTGACTGTAAAGCTGAGAAGCTGGTTTCTGATGCTGACAATGTGGATTTGATTCCTGCATCAGCTGAGATTACCACGGAGGACTTCCCTTCACAATTCCTACTATCATCTGAAGTGCGGTGCTCCGCAGGTTAAACCACGACCAGCTGTCGCACTGTGGTGAGAGAACAGCCCTGCTATCACTTTTGGGAGAAAAGCAGATGAAGGGTTTATGCTTTAAATGTCGATTTGCCTACTCCTTGGAAGCTGCCTGACTGGCTGTGCTTAACCAGCACTGCGTCTTTTGACTGCTATCACTTTTGCTGGCATATATCAACTCTGTTTGTATTAACAGTACTTAGATCTGCACGCAGGAGCTCACAAGGAGTCGACCATATCCAGCACCATCTTGGGTCTTGTTTACTGCATTAAATGTGCTACCTACATGTAAGCTGTTCAATGAAAATTAGATTCCACAGTATTAGTGGTTCCAAATCCAATTCTGTATGTATCGTGTTTGAAATCTCAACATTATCATCAAAAGTTAAGCTGCTGAATCTTAAAGTACGAGCAACACATTATTAATCATTCTGATTTCTCCCTGCAGTGTCTGGCAATGCTTCCTCTGCTCAGCTTGGATTTTGAAGTATTGATTAGAATGTCTATCCTGCTGCTGGTGTTAGCTGATCTGTAACATGTTATTACTGAGTATTTTTACTATATAACTTGGTGGTGGAGATGGGAGGCAGTGTTTGGAAATTGAAGTGGGGAGGGGACATACAATGCTGTGTCCAAAGTGTTTCTCCCTCTGCTGGTGGGGAAGTGATGAGCACCCACCTGCTCTTAGGTCACTGAATGACCATTTAATACACCAGTGGCAGCAGTAGAAGAAGACATTTCTCAATTCTGGATGTAGGGTAGCTCGCTGAGCTGGAAGTTTCGTTTTCAGACGTTTTGTCACCATATTAGGTAACATCTTCAGTTAGCCTCTGGATAAAGCACTGGTGGTGTAGCCTGCTTTCTACTTATGTGTTTGGGTGTCCTTGGGGCAGTGACGTCATTTCCCGTGGTGACATAATTTCCACTGGTGATGCCATTTCTTGTTCTTTTCCTTGGGGATGATAAATGGGATCCAAGTCAATATGTTTGTTGATAGATTTCATTGGAATGCCATGCTTCTAAGAATTCTCATGCGTGTCTCTATTTGGCTTGTCCTAGGATGGATGTGTTGTGCCAGTCGAAGTGGTGTCCTTCCTCATCCGTATGTAAGGATAGTAGTGAGAGTGCGTCATGTCCTTTTGGGGCTAGTTGATGTTCATGCATCCTGGTGGCTAGTTTTCTGCCTGTTTGTCTAATGTAGTGTTCGTTACAGTTCTTGCAAGGTATTTTGTAAATGACATTAGTTTTGCTGGTTGTCTGTATTGGGTCTTCCAAGTTCATTAGCTGCTGTTTTAGTGTGGGGCGTCTGTGGGCTACCATGATGCTAAGGGTTCTGAGTAGTCTGGCAGTCATTTCTGAGATGTCTTTGATGTAGGGGAGAGTGGCTAGGGTTTCTGGACATGTTTGTCTGATTGTTTGGGTTAGTTGCTGAGAAATTAGCGAACTGTAGAGATGATTTTCCTCTGCTCTTCATAGTTCCTCTGCAGCAGTATGTGGTGGCTTGTTGGAATAATGTTCTGATGCAGCTTCATTTGTGGATGTTGGGATAATTGATTCTGTTGTTCAATATTTGGTTCGTATGTGCTGTTTTCCTGTAGATCCTGGTTTGAAGTTCTCCATTGGCCATTTGTTCTACTGCGACAACTAGGAATGGCAGTCTGTTGTTGTTGTTGTTGTTTTCCTCTTCTTTCGTGAATTTTATGTTAGTAAAGATATTATTGATGGTCTTGAAGGTTTCCTCTAACTTGTTTCATTTAGTGATGACAAAGATATCATCCACGTAGCAGACCCAAAGTTTGGGTTGGACAGTTGGCAGAGCTGCTTGTTTGAGTCTCTGCATTACTGCTTTTGCTAAGAACCCTGATATCAGAGATCCCATGGGTGTTCCATTTGTTTTTGAAGGTAAAGTGGGTGGTGAAGGTATAATGTTAGCCCACAAACCCCCCAACACACTAAAACAGCAGCTAATAAACTTGGAAGACCCTATACAGACAACAAGCAAAACTAATGTCATTTACAAAATACCTTGTAAGAACTGAAACAAACACAATATTGGACAATCTAGCCATCAGGATACATGAACATCAATTAGCCACAAAAAGACATGGCCCATTCTCGCTAGTATCCTTACATACGGATGAGGAAGGACATCACTTGGACTGGAACAACACATCTATCCTAGGACAAGCCAAATGGAGACATGCATGAGAATTCCTAGAAGCATGACATTTCAACCGGAACTCTAACAACAAACACATTGATTTGGATCCCATTTACCACCCTCTGATAAAAAGAACAGGAATTGACATCACCATAGGAAATGATGTCACCAAACCACGGAAATGGGCTACACCACCAGTGCTTTATCCGGAGGCTCACTTAAGATGCTACCTAGTATGGTGATGAAATGTCTGAAAATGAACCTTCCAGCTCAGTGAGCAAACCTACATCCAGAACCTCAACCTGATCTACAAATCTTCTTAAAACACACTAACTGTTCAGTGTGTGGAGATGCATTTCTCCCAAAAAAAAAGAAGGCTGTGTAGTATTAGCTGGTGAACTCCCTACAGAGTCAGTGTTATGAGACTGAAGGGCATATTTTCCTAATTGGGATCCTTTTTGGCCGACAGAAGTCTACTCCAGCAACATACACCTGCTATATTGACTCCAGTGATCCCAGACCCTTTGCTCCAGGATTGTTGGGCCAGAGTTGTCTGCAGTCCCAGTATTGACTCTAGAAATATTGTTTGAAGCCTTTAAGAGCTTTTGATGTATGAAGATTGAAATCAAAGCTAGCTCAAGCTATTAACATTCATTTCCTGTAAGAAATATACATGGCAAAGTAGAGCAGTTTTTTTTAAGCATTTCCTTTAATTGGGTCTTGGTCCCAATGGTATCTGGACATCATGATGACATATTACTAATATACATTCTCAGTAGCTAGTGTCAGAGTATTTGTACACTTAACCCTTTCCTCCACAGTGGCCATCAATCACTCTATTGGCTGAAGCTGCCAGCCTTCTGGTTGGCCGCAACTCTAGGAGGTGGGATATGCTGCATTCAAGGACTAGTAGCTATGATGTTCAGCAACCAATTTCCAGTGCCATATAAAATAGAGTTGTGGATTTCAGGTCAGTGAAAGTGGACTCATTCTCTCCATTCTGATCATTGTTGATTGGATCACTGATTGTGAGGTCAAATGCTGAACTGTGTACGTAAGACTTGCTGAAAAACAGCAAATTTCACAGCTTTGCAGCTCTTTACAACAAGATGCAGGGATATTTCCAAATGTAACTGGAATAAGATTGTAGCTTTAGAGAGGCAAGACAATGATATAGCTGCTGGGTACTGCACAAACATGAGCAGTGCACCTTTAGGTTTTGCTGCAGGAGACTATATACTTCACACTACTCAGATGGGAATCATTCACCCAAGTCAATGTTGTTCTGTCAAGTTAACATGGTCTTGTATTCTTGAGCCCTATGTATGTTGATAGCTTGATGTTTCTAAAAACCTCTTTTGCTTTGTTACCTATTCTGTTCTGTCTCTAGTTCTATGTAAATTGAGTATTGTATACTCAAAGCACATGATGATGTTCGCAGCAAGAAAATGTAGGGTATACGATTTTCCTAATAAACAGTTAAGCTTGCTATAAGTGTGTTTTGCATTGATTCAGCACTATGTGATGTGATTACTGATCTGAGTCATCAGGTATATACCCGCTGGTTCTGTTGTACTTGTGGTTTTTCATTATGTTAGCTGTAAAAATAATTTTAACATTTCTTAAGGGCAATGAAGCATCATATTATATAGCTAAGGCCTAAGCTGCAAATTACACAAAGTCTTCCTTATTTTAGACAATAGAGTAAAATGCATAGCTGTGATTAAATTTATAGCATTCTTATTTCTGAGGCAAAATATTATAGTTTAAATTCTCACTCCAGAAACAAGCCCAAAATCGAGATTGGTCTTAAAGGATTGTTTCAGTATTCCAGGTGCCATACATTGATTGAAATATTAAAACCAAGCCTGTAACGACCCCTGGGCCATCTATGCGTCCTCAGAAGATTGTCCTCTTACTTTTCCTTGAACTATTTTCAGTACAGTCCCGGAGTCCACAATTGGATTGGAGGAAGCCTGCCCAACACTAGACCAATTTGGTGGATACCTGGGCCTAGACGACCCAGACATGGCATGGGTTTGCTGCCCAGTGCACCATCCTCAGCTTGAACTCTCACAGGGAGAATGGCAGGGGGGGCCTGGGACAGTGGAGTGAATGAGTGGAGCAGCTGATGTGAGAATATAACCCATATCAAATAGTCTTTTGGTTGGAATCCTAAAGTTGGAGTTGTTCTAAGTGGTGAACTCCAGCTTGCTAAAAGACTACAATTAGTTATAATTTTAGAGTAGTTGAATGCACTGCATTCAAACACAGCTTCGTTAAACAGAAATGTCAGAATTTGATGAGTTTTAAGATCTAAGGTTATCTTTTTGGAAGCCAGTTACAATCTGGGAAATATAAATCATTAAGACAAAAATGGGCATACAGAATGAAGAGGCCTGGGAAGGTTGTTGGTAAAATAGAAAATTAGAATTGCTGTTCAGATGCATTCTCTAAAATTGATTGGGATACATCACCAATTCATATATTCTGAAGAAGGTATAGAAAATAGCAAGAAGCCAGGTACTTCTCAAACTCAAGAAATGCACAGCTCTGAGGAGCAAACCGCTGCAATAGATATTTGCCTGATGATTGACAGATCAATTCTGATGATGAAGATGATGCCAAAAGTGGATTACTATTTATCAGAAAGGGCAAGTCAATGGAGAAACAAGAGTATGATAAGTACAGCAGGAAAGGCCATTGGAAGATAAAAGTTGGATGAGTGGCAGAAGGCCAAACCCCTAGATTGGGAGGATGATGTACAAAACTGAAAGTTAGCAAGATGTAGTGCAAGTTGAACAGTGGATTTGGGAGCAGACATATCCCTAAAGAGGGATCACAAAAGTTGAAAGAAATCCTATTAGTGCAGGGGCATGTCAAATAGGAACAGTCCAGAAAGAGTTAAAAAGCTAGATAGAGGGGATAGTTTAACATGGCTAAGAAATATAGTACAGACCAAGAGTGCAGCCAGGAGCAAAAGTCTATATGATTATTTGTGGCTGGTAGACCTACTCAATCTAGAAGACCAGTTAATAAATGATATCATCAATAAAGGCAAGCTGGAGAGAATGCAAAGATCTGGCGTATACATAGAGATGTCAGGTAGGGGACAACCAGCCTTACCATGCAGGAAATAATGTCATGTGATGGGCCTAACGCATGAGGCTTTAAAGAAAAACAAAGAGAGTGGGGTGTAAGGGAGGCAAGTAGGAAGCAAGGATAGGGGAGTGAGGCTGAGGGAGGGGAGAAGGTTCACTGCAATGTATCATTGACAGGAAATTGCATTTTCATTTAATTCTTTTCCTTTAAAATATTTTTGAGCTTTTTAAAAAGTGTCTCATTCAGATAGGGCAGTTTTCTGCTATTTGGTACAGAGAAGAATCACACAAAGAGAATTTATTTTCATTGGTGGTGAATGGCAATGTCTCATTCTGTGCCTAAATATAAACAGAATCAAGGATAACCAACTTCTTGATTTTTTGATAACTTGTTACTTTCTTTCAAGATATGTCAAGAATATTTTACTGATCTGTTAAACAACTCGTAACCTCAATATGAGACAGAAAAGCACAATGCTGTTTCATTGATTTTACCTGAATGACAGCACAGTGAAACACTGAGCCACCTATAGGGCTAATACTTACACATTAATCTTGTACTCCAATTTGACAGTTTCTGCTCCAAAACTGTGCCTTGAATTTTACTTTGCTTTGGTCAGGGTTCTATTGGATCTTTTTGCTGGAAGCCCTCTTCCCAAATCTTACTAAACTCACTACATTAATCCAACGAGCAGCGAAATCGACATTTTGGGCAAAAGCCCTTCATCAGGAAGATCAGGCTTTTGCCCGAAACGTCGATTTCGCTGTTTGTTGGATGCTGCCTGAACTGCTGTGCTCTTCCAGCACCACTGATCCAGAATCTGGTTTCCAGCATCTGCAGTCACTGTTTTTACCTCACCACATTAAGCACCTACCCTTCCCATATTAGATCTGTAATGTCCACCCTATCTTATCATGTGGTTCTCCTGGAACAACTTGTTACTAGCAACAGATCTGGCAACCACTGGCATCCCTTGTGGCCATGCCATCTTTAAAAGGCCAATGTGTACTGGCATTCCAGAACTGTCCGGCTTGTCAAAGATTCTCCACAGATTCTCCAGCAGAGACCTGGAAACCCTGGCAAAGGAGAGGAGGCCTCTTTTCCCCGAGGACTGGCAGCAAAGGCTGGGGTATCAGGCACAGCCAGCCACGTCAAAGAATCATGGAATCCCTACAATGTGGAAACAGGCCATTCAGCCCATGAGTCCACATCAACCCTCTAAAGAGCGTCCTACCCAGACCCATATCCTACCCCTACACCATCCCCAAAACCCCTCAATACCCATCCTTAATCCACCTACCCTGCACAACCCGAGACACTATGAGCAACTTAGCAAGTCTAATCTACCTAACTAGAGGTCACCACCCACTCTGTGGTCCGTAAGTTAGATATGAACGGCCAGCAATGCAAAATAAAGGTCAATGACCTTCTCCCCTTTGCTAGGATAAATGCCACTTTGTGTGTCACCTCACAATGGCTGTCTCTGCCAATACACCGACCTCGCCACTAAAGCTCACATTCTGCCACTCTCCCATTTCCCTTACTTGCTCTTGTTGTTCTTCCCTTACCACTAACCGTGCATGCCTTCATGAGTCTCCACATTACCTCAGAACACCTCACCACCTATCCACCACAAGCACCAGCAACAACAGTCACACCCACTTTTCTCACCTATTTCACCCACACCCCACCCCCATTACAGGAGAAGACAGCCCATAACAGGGTAATGTAAGGCTGTACAGGTGAAGGGAAGGTAGACATTTGAATCCTCACCCCCTATATGGAGGGAATCCTTACACTCAAAGAAGAAGAATGGGGCCACTGTAGTGGAATGTAGAGACATCCTCCATCTGTCAAATGAGTAAGTACCATACTTTATTCCACTGGCTCTCATCTCATCCCAGTTTAGCCTAGTTAGTGATGCTCCCCTTCCGTGAGCATATTCCATACTTGGAGCTGATCAGCACGGAAGCAGACCCTTCAGTCCAACTTGTCTGTGCCAACCAGATATCCTAAATTAATCCTGTTCCATTTGCCAGCATTTGGCCTTATCCCTCAAAACCCTTCCTATTCATTTATCCATCCAGATGCCTTATAAATCTTGTCAGTGTCATTCAGTGCACATCACTTCTTAACCACTGACCATGACTCTGTCTCTCTTGTTTTGTTAATACTGCTAGCCTTTCCATGATGCATGCACCGAAGTGCCTGGCTCCTGCAAAAGTTTTATCCCCGATCTGAGATCACGAGTGCTGAAGCCTCAGAGGCACCTCAGCTGGGTTGCTTCTTACACCCCCCACCAGACACGGACACCTATTCCTCAGTCCACCCTTGTTTTGTTTGTATATCATGTTAAATCTATATTCTCTCATTCTTTCTTCCTTTTACAAGTGGAAACAACTTCATCCTACCTCCAGATTAATCATTATTTCAGAAACCTCAGTCAGATCTCCTTTTGGTCTTCTCTTCTCCATGAAGAACAATCCGAACATCTTCAATTTATACTATACACTGAGGTCCATCTATTCCTGCATCTCCTTTAGAATTGTACCTCCTACTTTACTTAGTCTTGCAATGTTCTTTTGATCAAAATATGTCGATTCACACTTCCTACATTTGAAACCACATCTGCAATATCTCCGCCCACTCCATCAAATGTCTATTGGAGTTCCACACAGCTTACAATTTTTCCCAGCTTAGTGTCATTCGAAAACTCAGAAATTGGCTGCCATACACCAAGGTCAGGATCGTTAAAATGTATCAGAAAAATCAAGGGTCCCATTACTGACCCCTGAAATTCAACTACAAATCTTCCTCCAGCCTGAAAAACTAGCAATTGACCAGTACTCAGTTTTATATCACTCAGCCAGTTTTGGGTCCACATTACCACTGACCCTTTTATATAATGACCAATAACTTTCCTCAGTGTGCTGTGTGACACTGTACCAATTGCCTTCTAGAAACCCATGTATGCCACATATTAAGCATTACCCTCGCGAATCATTTCTCACTACCTATTCAAAAAACTTCAGGTTAGTTGAACTTGACATTCCCTTTAGAAATCTATGCTGACTCTTCCTAATCACCCATCTGCTTCCTTGAAACTACTGGTTCTATTCTGAATAGTTGTTTCCAAACAGTTTCCCCACACTGAAGTTAAACAAACTGGACTGTAATTGTTGGGGTTATCCTTTCAATCGTTTTTGAACAAGGCTTGATGTTTTGCAATTTTCCAGCCATCCAACACCTCCTGCAAAGCTCAAAGATTGATATAGTACAGCCAGTTCCTCTTCAACTTCTACCCTCACTTTGTTCAAAATCATTGTGTGTATCTCACTTGATTACAGTGCTTTCTTAAAGTTTAAGTGCCAAAAATTAACCAAGATTTCTTCTTTTTAATTTTGATTCCTTCCAGTGACAATGACAGAGATGCAAATTATTTTTTAACATCTTAGCCATGCCTTTGCTTCCATCTATAAATCCTCTTTATGGTCTCTGATTGGCCCCACTCTTCCTTTAACCACTCATATTGATTTATGTGTCTATAGAAGATTTTGTAATTTCCTTGCATGTTAGCTTCTAGTCTTTTCTGATAACTCCTCTTTGCTTTTTTTCTTCCCCCTATACTTTCAGTATTCCTTTTGATGATAATCCATTGCGTATGTTTGGCTCATTCATATACAAGCACTTGACTTACAGCATACTTCAGCATATTAAAGCTGTAGCAGCAGCTATTATTGCAATGCTGCTGTATGAACACTGTACATTAAGGGATATACACCCAACTCATGAACAGGACCAGACTGCATCTACTGCCTATTCACTTGCTCTCTCAATCTTCATTCATCTGAGTCTATATGGGTGTTCACAGCATCCTTGCCTTGCAATGCCTTACCTTACTTTACATTTTTTTTGCACCTTCCCTCAGCCAGAGATAGGAAGCTCGTACTGCTGCTATTGCTGTGCTATGCAAACATCACAGTCAAGTCAAGGGAGATAGCCTTCAGCTATGGGAACCCGACACAGTAAGTCAAGAGTAGCCTCTGATATCAGTCCAGGAGCATGGACATGGTTATTCAGTCACTTAGGGCAGATAGAGTTAGGAATGTTCTCCAAATAAGGGGTGAAGTGTCAAATGGCAGGTAGCTAACCATCCTCTTTTAATTCTTCCTGCCCTAATGTGTACAATGTTATAAATCACACAACACCAGGTTATAGTCCAACAGGTTTAATTGGAAGCACAAGCTTTTGGAGCGCTGTTCCTTCATCAGGTGGTTGGACCAGCTGATAAAGGAGCAGCGCTCTGAACGCTAGTGCTTCCAATTAAACCTGTTGGACAGTAACCTGGTGTTGTGTGATTTTTAACTGTTTGTACACCCCAGTCCAACACCGGCATCTCCAAATCATGCCTTAATGTGAATTGTTTCCTTCCTGGAATGAGAGGTAGCTTTTATCGGAGATGGAAGTTGATGGCACAGTTGTTACTTTTAGTGCACGTGCTGTCTGAGTGAGTGAGTAGGTATCTCAGAGGTTATGCAGGATCCATGATGTCAGGAGTTGGAGTGGGTGTCAGCACATGAAGGAAGATGTTGAGGCAATAGTGAGAGTGGGTGAGCATGAATCTTGCTGGGAGATGGGTACCTCAGAAATAGTGAGGTATTGGAGGGAATGTGCTGAGGAGGGTAGTAGACTCTCTCCCCACATTTCTGTTCAATTCTCCAGACAGCTGCACATACTGATTCAAGTGGCAATGTTGGTTCAGGCTGGCACAAGCTGTTGTATTAGCCTCCTCCACTGGTCCTAGGGAGATGAGAACATTCCACCTGTGCAGTGTCCACCCAGCAGGACTAGAGATTCCTGCCCACCAAAGTGGGCTGCCAAATTTCCCTTGACTGTCATGAACTCTGCCGATCAGTCCAGACTGACAGTGCTTAGTCCTGGTGCATGATAAGCTTTAAGCGATATTACAGTTGCCAGGGATGCCAGTTAATTTCAGGATATCTCAGCAGTGGTGAGTTCTGCTGGGAAGGTCATATGGTAAGATGGGGTTAGAATTGTTTGAGACAGGCACCATAAAGATGGGGAAAGTTCAGAAACTCTGTAGCCAGAGACAAAGAAACTTGAGCAAGGGAAGAACAGAGGTGACATATTTACAAAGAGCTGTTTGAGTAATACAATTCAAAGTTAATGAAGTGAGTTTGATACTAATCAAAGAGAAAACTTGGGATTCACTATTCAAGGAGCAAAGAATTTCACATTTGTCAGTTCGAAAAAAAGTACTTTGTGATTTCTCTACTAAAATGGCTTAGCTTCATTCCCAAAATTTTATACCTTTTGTTTCTGCTCTTTCCTGCAGAATGAACTGTTTCCCTGCATCTAAGCGTTTTAATAATAATTTTATAATAATCAACTCATTTCAACATTTGTGGAACCGTTGAACTTGAAGCAGTGAAGCAAGTTTAGAATTGGTTTCAGAGATCTAAATAGCATAATTGTTTTTAAGAATGTCTGAAAAAGAAATTGCAGAATTGTGAATAATCAATTACAATTATGTTGGATAAATCAGAAAAGCTGGGCTATGTGTGTATCCCAGTAAATTCAGAAACTCTGTAGCCAGAGACAAAGAAACTTGAGCAAGGGAAGAACAGAGGAAACATATTTACAAAGAGCTGTTTGAGTAATGCAATTCAAAGTTCAAGACCAAACATTAGTGCAGGGATTTTGATTTGAGCATTTCTATTATTCTACTTCCATTTTGTCAGAACCAACCAGATATTTGAACAGAATTCATTAAAGGAGCTCTTGGCCAATGTGTGACATTTGTGATGAACCTAGCTAAGGAGGTCACACAGATAAATGCTGTTTGAATCATGTCAGTCTTCAGGAAACTCAAACAACAGAAATATAGTTGCTGGTGAACTCAAGGATGTGAGGATTGTTACGAAGGTGCCCAGAATAGTTCCAGTGCTGGGGAATTTTAGTTATGGGGTAAGTTTGCAGATGCTGGAGTAGTTATTGTTGGAGTATTGGAGATTAATAGGAGGTTTACAATGCTATGGTATTTGGGCACAATAGACAAGAACAAACTATTATGATTAGATAATGGTAAAAGGATTAGTGTACACAGATTTTTAGGATACAGACAGGGGAAACAGAAGAAATGTAGCTTTTTAATGCAGTAAGTGTAATGAATTGAATCACGTTAATCAAGAAGGTGGTGAAAGTAGAGATGATTAATCATTCAAAAGAATGGACCTTAGATGGAAATAGACTTGCAGGATCATGAGGGTAAAATGGAGAATGGATGGTGGAATCGATAGATAATGTCAGGCTGACATTATCGATCGATTCCACCATCCTGTGCTATAAATGACACAATGAACAGATTCCCTTGTGCTGTAACCATGCCATGATTCCAAGCTGGGAATGAGTTTTTTTTTCCTGAACTTTGGTGGTTAGGTAATCCAGAATAAAACATTTTTGTGAAGAAAGTGTGACTTGATATTACTTACCAGTATTTTAGGGACTCACTGCTTGATTTAAATGCTTCTAGGCTGGCTTTTCTTCAAAACTACTTGGTTTTTCTTAGAAACCATGTTACTGAAGGAACTCAAAAATGCTTTAGTTATTTCATTTTGATGAAGTTTGCACAGCAGGGACTGGATACACTGCATAATAAAAGGCCAGAGATGTGTTTAATAAAAATAGAAGAAACTGAGCAAGAGTATTCTTGGTTGGGTAAGGGGAATCAGTGTTCTGTATAATCTCTTAAATCATTAGGAACAATTATCTTCCAGGACTCCACATGAAATGATACCAAAACAACCTGTTATCCAATGAAGTTGCCTTATAATAGAGCTGTTTTAGTTAAGAATTTGGGAAACTGGTATTCATAAAGCTCTAGAGGTTTGGCTTGCTAAGTCCATCTTCCTTTACCTGTCAAAAGGAATGTAAAATCACATTAAAAATGTGAATTGGTGCTTGGGACAAGTATAATCGAGTAATGTTGACCCTGCAGGAAGTTAGAACTCAGTTGTCACACTTGTAAGGTTTTGGGTGAACAAAGAGAAGGGTTGTGTTGTAATAATTACATTTTCTTTTTGGAAGTGTCTCTACTACACTTCTTGCAAGATTTGAAATCTACTCCCACAATTCATGCCTCCGGCATTATACTCCTTGTGCCCTTCTGCCTGAAGGGGAGTGCAAGTGCCAAACGTTGAATGAGAAATCTGAGTTAAATCAGACTGGGTTGATTATACTGGGGAGGGGGGCTGGGGAATAAGTGGCTGTCCAGTGTCACAACTTCACACACATGTTCCAATGCACGCGTATGATATGCACTTTGTGGCCAGGAGTTTGACACAGAAATAGTGA
Source organism: Hemiscyllium ocellatum (assembly GCF_020745735.1). Taxonomy (NCBI): domain Eukaryota; kingdom Metazoa; phylum Chordata; class Chondrichthyes; order Orectolobiformes; family Hemiscylliidae; genus Hemiscyllium; species Hemiscyllium ocellatum. The sequence goes on along the minus strand of NC_083426.1, from coordinate 32,755,907 downwards.
ATAGTGTCCTTCAATGAGCTCTTTTTAATAGTCAAGAGTAGATGTCTCTCTTGGTGATACCTGATGACTATAATATCTACTGTGCGGACTGGATGGTATCTTTGACTTTCCTGTACATTGCAGCTGGCTTCAATCAACAGCATAAAGGAATGTGAAATATTGCTCATCCAAACTTCCAGAAGTGATGAAAGGCAATGAGGGGACATGGAGGAAAAGAAAAGATATTACTTTCTTGGAGAAGTATGGTTCAGCAAGTCAAAAATCAATGTTGATTCAAGTACAAAACAACACAAACTAATATTGTTCTACCATGTGGGGCAGGAATAGGGGCTTCATATCAGATATGCTAGTTACAACCATTCTCAAATTCTAATAAGATTGGCAGCATTTTCTTACAATCAAAGTAGTGTTTAATCTGTTATCCCTGCATTTTCAAACTTTACATCATGTTTTCAGTTGACTGCATGGAACGTCATGTCAAATGGGAATGCCTTGAGTTTGTTAACTCTGAATGTTGGCAAACTTGATTGAAATAATAAGCCTTGACTTGACCAGATCTGTCCTCAGGTGAAAGTGAGGACTGAGATGCTGGAGATTACTGTCGCGAGTGTGGTGCTGGAAAAGCACAGCAAGTCAGGCAGCATCCAAGGGGCAGGAGAATCTTGCTGATGAAGGGCTTTTGCCTGAAACATCTATTGTTCTGCTCCTCAGGTGCTGCCTGACCTGTTGTGTTTATCCAGATCTGTCCTCAGCAAAGCAACAAAGGAAGGCTTCAGTGAGTTGCTTTTCCACAGTTTCAAGTATGAAATCTGAGCTAGAATTATAGGAAGAGGGGATGAATGAGACATGCAGAATGAGGCTATCTCAAAAGGGGAGACTTTTTCATTAAGTCCATCTCACTTAATTGTCCAGGCCATCCCAGTCAGATGTCTCACTGCTTAAAGAAACAATTATTCAGGGATGAGGTTTAACAAATTTTAGTTCTAGTCGCCTTCAAAATCTGCACATCCAAATTTAAAGAAAAGAGAACACTCTGAATACTGGATTCTATATTAGAGATTTTACTGCAAATGTAAATTAATTTTATAGCACTTGCTTCTCGCTGTTCCCACGGGCGGCTTTGTTGTTCCTCATCCAACCTTGATCCTGCATCCGGATGTTTCTTTGATGCCAGTCGCCCTTGGCTCAAGTTGAACTGAATTTGGCTACAACTTCTAAATCCTCTTTAAGTCTCTCTGTACGCCAGTGGTTATTAAACTGTTTCTCTGCACTACATCAAAGGAGCTTAATATCAAGAAGGTCACATTAACTTTATAGATAGTTGTGACAGCGTGTACTGCAGTCAAGATGGTTCTTTGGCCCTGGACCACAGGGGATCGTCTTCTAGGGATACACAGGGTTGTCTCATAAGTCACCAATTTCTTCTTGATTTGTTTCTCGCTGCGACAATACAACAGGGAATACTTGCTACTCATAAGCAGGTGACTTTAGTGATAGCATAACCAGCAATATCTACCAACTTCCTAATTGTTTAACAGTAAAACTAAATGGTAAATGGAGCAATGTTGGGAGAAATAAGGGTACAGTGAAATAACACTTTAAAAAGTACAGTAATGTAAGAAAATTAATAAATGAATATTGGAATACATCCAGATCAATCCTGGTACAGGAGGGGTCTTATGTCTGCCTCCGATTTTCAATTTATAGTAACTTAAATTGATTTTTTATCTATTTATTAATTTTTTTGATCTTAAGAAAAGAACACAACTCAGCACCTGTGTGTCCAATTAGATATCAATTAAACTAGCTGGATCAAATAATACCACTTGGTACACCAGTAATGTCAGTATGGGTTGTATTTCAATTGAGCAGCAGGCAGTATCTTTGTTCTAGAATTGCAATCTGTGACTTCAGCCTGTGTGAATGACAGGAGGTGGAATAGAAATCAAATATGAAACAAGTAAGCTGGAAAGGCCAATTATGTCAGTGATAGAAGACACTAGTCGTATGCTGTCGGTCACAGTGTGAGCAGCGTGCACATGCACAAAAGTACCAATGTTTGGCTAGTGTCATCCAATCATAATTCATTTAGTCTGGCTACACAGATTACTTGCCTATAATTTTGTTGCCATAACCTTTTTATGAAGTGACTGGTACATAAGAACATGGAAACATAGGACTCAAGAGTAGGTCTCCAGTAGTATCTACCTAATATCCCCCCCCAACCCCCATCCTCTTCTCTCTCAGACATTTGGGGACTGACACTTCATGTGCCAACTCAAAGACCATTTTGAAGACTGCTGCTTTTTGCATTTGAGATAGATATTCTTTTGTTTAATCCATCAAGGATATTGCATGGGCATGGCTAGCCTCTATGGAGCATGACATCTCCTTCTGTTCTAGTCATATAATAGTGCTGATCCTCATTCAGGTGTTGCCTGAGCCAACTCTGACACTAGACAAAGCAAGTTTCAAACAGCTTTCATTCTTTGCAACACTGACTCATTTGATTTTAAAACCTGACATAAGGAGAGGAGACCTGGGATAATGAAAGAAAGAGAGAAACCAAACTTATACATTTTTAGATATTCTGAGGCTGGAATTTTCCAACCATCACTTCATAATCTTCAAGAATGTGATGCATTTTCTGTGGTTTTAATTTTTCAAAACAATGACACAATGAAAGTCAACATCCAAATGCTTACATATTCAGAAACAAAATCTACCTGTTTATTTCTTGTGATTGAATTAAGCTCGATTTTCAATATTTGTCTTGCCAGCACAGGTCCCTAACACTTACCTGTGAACATCAAAATTTCCATCTCAGCATTCCCCCCCCCCAATATATTTTTTAGTCACATTTCATTTGATATTAGTGATATTTGAATGAAAAGAAAATCAAATAGTGTACCCTTTAAATTTTTTGGCAATGTATGGCCTCTGAAAATGGAAATAAGGGAGTGTGTAAAACTACAGAAAACTTGTATGATAGAAATTTCTGTGGGGTATCAGCTAAATATGTAATTTACTGATAGCTATTGCTTCTTTCATCCTGTGCAAATGAATCTAAAATGTCAGGGCATAGTAAGCTATAGTCCAAAGGCAGGTAAGTGATAGTGATGTAGTTTGATGTTTGTTGATTAACGTAGACATGATGGGCCAAAAGGCCTGTTTCTATGACACTATGACCTAATGAATGGACAGTTGCACAATTGATTAGTCATGAACAACTCAACTCAAGCTGAACTTTCTTTACATGTTTTTCATTTAGTTCATGATTTATATGGTTTAATTTGGCTTCTTTTTTTAATATGGCTTTATTTTTCTGAGATGCTGTAATTAAATCCAAATCAGTTTGTGGATTTCTTTCAGTTGAGCCAATAGATATGCACCAGACATACTCACTCATTCTTAAGTAGTATAATCTAAGTTAATTAGCATGATGTCAGAGATGTATTTGCTTCATTAGTTGTGAGGTATTTGAATTTTCAGTGAACTGTACTCGCCTTTTTGATATCCATAAATGAAGAATATTTAGGGACTAATTTGTTTCAAATTAAAGATATAAAAATGCAACTGAAGACTTCCTGCTGTGTAATTGTTTAGTATTTAACTTCCCTTGGAGTCAGAGCCAACGTTTGATGGATGTCGGCTTCACGTCCAAAGTAGCCTAAGGTAGAAGCCTTTATAGTGACATAATGGCTTTAAAACTAAGACCCGACTGGAGCACATTAATGAAATTGATTTGAAGCAGATGGTACTTGTCAGTATTCTTCCTTTGCAGGATTTGGGGAGATTAAGAGAGACTGTCAAGCTTCTTGTATCGACATGTCAAATTTGCCAATTTTGTAACATTTGAGATGCTTGCTATTTGCAAGCCACAAAGTAGTGTTACAGCAGCTAAAACAACTAGAAGCAGAGAGCATGATTGAGCAAACAAACTCATTCTGGATATTGAACCCAGTCCATTGTGCAGTGAAAAAATGGTGAACTGAAGCTATGCAGTGACATTATGGGTGTTAACAAATCTATCATTCCAGACAAGTATCCATCTCCACTGATGCAAGAATGATCAACACTGATTCATGACTTCAGTCTTCAGGAAGATCAATATGTGACAGAGCTATCCTCAGATCCCTGTAGCAGAGAGAGAAAAAAATGAGAGTTCCATATTCAATTACAGATTGGTTCTCTCACTGCTGATTGGTTCATTGTGAGCAGATCAACAGCAGAGTCAGATGGAAAGCATTTAGTGATTGAAGGAGCAAGATGAGTGACAGCAGCCAGAGGAAACTGGGTCAGGAATGGAGAGCAATGATAAAGAGCAATGGCCAGAAGCCTCAGAAGTGAGAACAGGGAGCATGAACTTGGGGCTGAAGGGATGTAGGCTTGCAAAGTGGGAATTGAAGAGGGAGAGAAGCTGCAAGGGGAAGGGGGAAGAATTTCAAAAGGAGGGGCGAGGGGCTGCAAAGAGGAAATAAGGCTTTCAAAGTCTGGAATATTTTTCAACATGGGGACATTCACTTACCTGGAAACAAGAAAATAATGCATTGAAGTCCTTGCAAATTGATGTGAAATCTCCAAATTAAATTTGCGTGAATTCAGGAACTATTATATAGGTAAAATGTACTCAATGTGATTGTAATGAGATCTGAGTCTATTGTTTAATGTAATTTTGAACAGCAGCAATATTTCTCAAAGATTTGTAGATATGTGTTAACACACATCTCAGTGTCTCACATGCTATAAATTACCTGAGGGTCGATGATGCGTCAGAACCAACGTGCAACAGTTTAGCTGTGAATTCACCAGTCTGTGGAAAACATCTTGTCGATAGGAAAGTGTTAGTTTGTGTTTGAAAAACAGCTTTTACTAAAATATGCCTTTTTTTTCTTTTTGTCAATGTAAAATGAGGCTAGCTGCTGGTAGCATTAAATATAACTCTTGTTGCACAACATTGAAACTGATATATCATCTCTGCATGACCCTGAGGCATATGAAACATACAGCAACATCCGGTCATGATTTGGAAGTGCCGGTGTTGGACTGGTGTGTACAAAGTTTAAAAATCACACAATACCAGGTAATAGTCCAACAGGTTTATTTGGAAGCACTAGCTTTGGAGCGTTGCTCCTTCATCAGCACTTAAAAAGCGAGTGCTTCCAAATAAACCTGTTGGACTTTTACCTGGTGTTGTGTGATTTTTAACTTTGAGCACCATCCAGAGAAGGAGTATGGTCTTTAACTCTTCCCTCCCTTGCCAAGTAAATACCCCATGATTGTTGCCAGAATAGTGGACATTCACAAGCATGATGTGCACGACCACACCAAAAAGTGCACATTCTCAAGCGATATCCTTTACGTTTTCAATATAACCACACATTTAGATGCAGAGGCCATAGCAAACACATTTATACTTCACCAGCTTCTGTCAAAGACAATTGTGATAAAACTTGTATAACACTGTTGGTATTTGGGATAGGATTTTAAAATTGGGGTAGATGTATTTTGGTCATTTCGAGAAGGTAGTTTTTCTTAAATAGTTAGAAAAAAATTTAGAAGAATGAACTAAATATATCATTTCCAAGCAGTTATATATTGCAGGAAAGTATTGGCAGAACATCTTTGATTTTTAATGGATAGAATGTTTATAGTGTTGAGTTTACAATAGACCAGATACCATTTGCTTAGATTTTATCTTCAGCTCAGAAGAGAGAACAGTTTCCTTGTGGCTGATGAATCAACTTGTCTACTCTCTCCCCAACCCACCCTCCTCTAGCTTATCTCTCCATGCTTCCAGCTCACTGCCTTTATTCCTGATGAAGGGCTTTTGCCCGAAACGTCGATTTCGCTGCTCGCTGGATGCTGCCTGAACTGCTGTGCTCTTCCAGCACCACTGATCCAGAATCTGGTTTCCAGCATCTGCAGTCGTTGTTTTTACCTTGTCTTTTCAGTCACCTGGCAGATACGTTTCAATCTGTGCAGCATCCAGAGTCTGAGAGTGCATACAAGTGTTTAAGCTACCTGAACTGAAGTGACTTTTATGTTACCAGACTTGAAAAAGTTAATCCTAACTGATTTCAGACAGAAATCCTAAAACTGTCTCAGCACTCCAAAGAAAGGTATAGACATGTCACTTATGTAAGACCTTAAAGAATTGAGATAGGAATGATATTTTATGGATTGAAAATCTATTAAAGGATAGTGTCTGGCAATTAGTTGAAACATGTTTGCTGTTTGAGTTAATATATTTCTGGCGGAATATTGGTCAGAAGGGAGAAGTGGCTGGAAATATGGTCAGAAAACACAAAATGTAAGTGGAAAGCGGAGGAGCAAATCTTATAATCAACCAGGAGCAAATTACAGAGAACTGTTAAAAAGTCAGAATTAAATTTATTTCTGAATGCACACTGTATTCCCAAAAGATAGATGTTTTGATGGCACTAGTCAAGTAAAATGTATGATTTAATTACTGTTATGGATTTGACAGTGGAGAGTGGGAAATGAATATTAATGGATGCTCAACATTTAGGAGAGGTAGGTTAAAAGGAAAATAATGTGGTGCCATGTTGATACTAAGTACAGAACAAATACATTAGTGAGAGATGATTTCCAGTTGGAAGAACAGGTTGTAGAATCTGTTTGAGTGAAGCTGGGAAAGAGCAAGTAGCAACAAGCCTTAGTAGGAGTGGTTAGTAGATCAATAAATGGGAATAGTAATGGCTGTATAAATCAGGAAATTAAAGGATAATGTTGCAAGAAGAATATAATAATCATGAGTGACTTTAATCTAAATTTAGACTCGGTAAATTTAACAACTATCAATGGTATTGAGAAGGTATTCCTGGGATGTGTTTCAGACATAATTGATGAATCAATGAGGGTACAGACAATCTTACATCCGGTATCTTACATCCAAAGCAAAAACATGAATTCATGATGTTGTTGTCAACAAACCTTTAGTGAATAGTGACCATAGTATAATTGAATTTGCTATTAAGTTTGGAAAAGATATAGTTCAAGCAGAATTTGGGATCTTAAATCTGAGCAAGTGCAATTATGAAGGCGTAAGGAGGAATTTGGCTGTAGTGTTTTGGAATAAACATTAAATAGGTTGATGTTAGAGGGCAATAACCAGTATTTAAAGCAATTAAAGAATTAATGTAATGTTTTCAAAAACCAAGTTATGCATTCTTTTACAGCAAAAATACCCAACTGGAACAAGTCATGACTAACAAGGTATTTTAAAGATAATATTAAATCAAAGTTCAAAACTTATATTGGGCAGCATGGTGGCTCAATGGTTAACACTGCTGCCTCACAGTACAAGGGACCCGGGTTTGATTCATGCCTTTGGTGACTGTCTGTGTGGAGTTTGCACATTCTCCCTGTGTCTGCGTGGGTTTCCTCCAGGTGCTTCGGTTTCTTCCCACAGTCCAAAAGCTGTGCAGGTCAGGTGAGTGGTCATGCTAAATTGCCCATAGTGTAAGGTGTATTAGTCAGGGGTAAATATAGGGTAGAGGAATGGGTCTGGGTGGGTTGATCTTCAGAGGGTCATTGTGGACTTGTTGGGGCAAAGGGCCTGTTTCTATGCTATAGGGAATCCAATCTTAAAAAAAAAATTGGCCTTATTGAATGGGGAGGATTGTAGAATTTAACAAACGAGGCTCAAACAATTGACAAAGAAAGAGAAAATGAAATATGAATGTAAAATTGCAAGAAACATGAAAACAGATTGTGGAAATGTCTATAGGTATGCAAAAAAGAAACAATTAACAAAAATGTGGTGAGCCCATTACAGGCAGAGACAGGTCAGTATATATTTGGAAAGAGAGAAATAGCAGAGAAGTGAAATAAATACTTGTCAGTCATCACAGCAGATGATGCAAAAAATCTTTCATGTAATTAAGATCCAGTGAGAGTATGGAACTAAAAGAAACTAATATGAGTAAAAAAAGTAGGTTTGGAGTAATTAATGGGACTTAAAGTTGACAAATTCTCTGGACCCAATGATCTAAATGCAAAAGAGTGTTGAGAGAGGTGGTCAGAGATAATGGATGGACCAGTGTTCGATGTTCCCTTTATGCTACATGATTGTGCACACACAGCCACTCTGGCAATCAGTGCATGGTAATTACTGTTGCCATGGCAATTACAGCATTGACTTTTAGTTCCAGAAGCCTCTGTCATACAAGGGTCTCAGAAGCCCTCCTAACTAGTCAGAGAATTACAGGGAACACATGATGGTAATCTTCTTTCAAAGTTCTATTAATTCTGCAATGGTGTTTGCAGTTGGAAGATTGCAAACAGAGCTTCACTATTTAAGAAAGGCTGGAGAGACAAAACAGAAAACTACTGAGCTTTTAGCCTGATACCAGCAATCAGGAGATTACTAAAAGCCATTATAAAGGATATGATTATTCAGTATTTAGAAAATAAGTGTCTGATTTGATGGAGTCAGATGGATCTATGATGGGGAAATTTTGTCTGACAAACATGATACAGTTTCTTGTGGGTATTGCTAAAAGAGTTGAAGGGTGCTATGATGAATCAGAACCCTAAAGTATTTATACAATGCTTTGCTTTGAATTGCAAAATGTGTTGCTTTTTAAAAGGAAGACTGCTATCAAAAGTTTGAGGATTTAAATTCAATGACCGTCAGGAAAAGTCTTGGGTGAAACCAACAGTACTTTGCAGAGAAAATGGCAGAGAAACTTCAAACAGGGAAAGATTTAGCAGGAAAAGAAAATGTGGGTTCTGACTATTTTTCCCTTCTCAGCAGAAAATAGGCACTTGCAAACATGTCTGTTCTATTCTCCAGGAATACACAAGAATAGAGACTAAAAATCCAGTTTCAACTATTTTGAAATGCACTAATGGGCCTGAATGCTTTTGTTCATAATACCTTGAGTTTGACCATCAGTGTGCTGTGAACATAATATTCAACTATCAACTATTTATGCCTGTTCTTCAGGTAAAGAGCTTCTAACTCAGTGCCGTGAACCAGTTCGGAAGGAATCGAGATAACAAAGGACTCTCTCTGAACCTTAATATTCCTTCACATCATGGCAGCTTTAATACTGCAATTCAGTGACAGTCAAAAGGCATTAGAACTGTAGAATCTCAACCAAGTTGCAAAACTAAAGATAGTGAGGCTGGCAGTTCACCTATCAATATCAACCCAACCTATTGAATCCACAGCAATGGCAATAACATTCAATGATCCATTCTTCATGAATAATTGGGAGACTAATCCATAAATGCATGTTTTAACTTACCTGTTTGAGATCACCTCTTATTTCTGATGTATGGATGTGTTGTGCTAGTATTTCTTGTTGCATGTAGTATTTAATAAAATCATTCACCTTGTTAATTCAAGAAGGCCTGATTAAATTGGCTACTTTTTAAAACAGATGCTCATCTGAGTCTGAAAGAAAGCTACCCAGACTGGAAGGGCTTATTTTAAATCAGTCTTGTTGGGACCAAATGAGTACCAAAAGGGAAACCTGTTCATCCTTTCTCACCCAGAAGTTTTGCACTTTGAGGTATCCCCCCCCGGAACCAGAGCAAATGGAGGAACATTGGTTCCCTGTTATGTCCCAATCTCAGCCAAAGAATATGTTGTAATTGGATTTTCAGAAGGATTTGCATAAATTATGACACAGGAGGTTGGTAACAAAATTAAACAACATGGCATTGTGCAATGTAGTAGCATAGATTGAGGATTAATTATCAGGCAGAAACAGAGTAGGAATAATTGGTTATTGTCAAGTTGGAAGACTGTGATTAATGGGATTCCACAAGGAGCAATATTTGGGTACCAGCTATTCATTATCTATAGCAATGATATAGATATGGTATCCAACCAGTTTTTCAAAATCCATCTGTTCAGAGAAGTTATCTCATACTTCTGGAGCAGGGGAGAGTTGTACATGAGGTTCCTACTCTATGGATAGGGATACTACCACTACACTACAAAAGGGCTGCAATTATAACCCTTCCAAGTTTGCAAATGATACAAAATTTGGTGGGAATGATTTGAGAGGAAGATGCAAACAGTTCTCTCATTGACTTTTTGGATGCATAGCAATTCATTTATCTATCATTATAGATTGTTATTATGTTTAGTGGTCAGAGAAAAAAGAACCATACAGTCAACAATCACTGCTCTGACCAGTTTATCTCTGAAATGTGTCCAAAATATCCTCGTGGCGAGTCCTACTCGGAAGATGAGGCATTTCTTGACCTTTGAATTTTCTCAGTAAATCATGTAGCAGAAAATTTACTGTGCTGGCAACACACATCCTTCATTTTGAATATTGTCTGAATGACCACATCAGGAATACTGTGACATCATCTGCACAGAGTTATATTTTCCACAGGGAAGAGCTCACCACACCAAGGAACAGAATTTGTTTCCAGTATTGCAGAGTTTATTCGTAACATTACTGCAAAGACAGGGAATATGGAGTGCTGTACATTTTTTTTCAATCATCGACAATCCAATTGAATTTAATTTTATATAGAATACTGTGTTATCATTTCAGTTATTTCATGAATATTTTACCTTGCAGTCATGATTAGATGATAATTTCCATCAATAGTTTGATTTGCCTATCAAGCCAATCTGTCAAGTGAACATGCAATGCCAACCATTGCAAACATCTGATCCGGTAGATTTCTGCCACCATCCTCTTGTTATGATTTGGGTTTAGGAAGTCTGCCCTTTGGTAGGGGAGAATCCCTAGGTCATCCAATGAGAAGAGGCTTGTGCCCTAAACAATATGTAGTTTATTGTATGATGAAATTCAGATACAAGTTACAGTAGTAACATTAGACTGCTATTAAAACCATAAGGAGATCTAAGATTGATTAAATTAAATTAGATTCCCTACAGTACGGAAACATAGGTCCGTTCCCTTTTGAGGTCCTAAGATTTTATGCCGTTCCTCATTAACTCTTAAGATTTCATTATATTAGACAGCATTCCATGCAGTCTTTAGCATTAACCATTTCAGAACCATTGTTTGCTACAACATCTCTACCCAAGCTTTTCTTCCATAATTACAGAAATGAAAATATAAACATTAGTTATTATTTACTACTACTCCATATCCCCGAGATCTCCACTTTCACAAATTCAGGTGGTCTGGAATTTGCATAGTTTTTCTAGAATGTTTCATTTTTGGACTTGGAAGATTACATTTTCAACTTGACACAATCAGGATCAATTGTTAGCTGTAGGTCATTGACACTATGATATTCTTCAGTAGGTTGGTCTCAATTATTGCTCTATGATGGGATGGAATTCTGCATTTCCTTCTTACAACTCCCCCAGTTGTGTGGACAACATGTAATGGTTATTGGTCTGCTGCCTCTGAAATGCTTGTGCCTTTCCCGTTAAGGTTACATACCCAGGTTCTACATCGAAAGAAAACTGTTGGGTCAAAGTCAAATTTAGTTACCTGAAAATAGCCCCTCATGATGCCAACAAATTATGGCAGAGTCTGCTTTAAACTGAACATAATCTAAATGTAATAAGATAGATATTACATGCATCAAATTCTAGAGGCACTATTTCGGCAATATACAGATTTAATTAACTTCCAAAGTTTACCCACTGTGCCTTTTTTGGAGTATGGAGAAATATTTGCCACTTGATCAGATCTCCCTGCAGAAGTGCAGCTTTAATATTAGTTGATCTACATTTTCCTGGCAATTATGGTTAACAAAGCCAAGCAAAAACAAAATTGCTTTTCTTGCTGTCCATGAAACTACTCATCTGTTTGTCTCTGCAAAACATTTTCTCCAAAAACTCTTATTTTGAAAAGCCTTGATTTAGCCTGAAACCTTCTGAAGCGTAACCAACCCAGCCCAATTTCCCTCTGACTCATACACCTAACACTATGGGCAATTTAGCCTGACAAATTCATATGATCAAATCAAATTCGTTGAATGAGTTGGAGGTGTAGTGGACAGCGAAGAAGGTTATTTTCGAACACAACTGGATCTTGATCAGATGGGCCAATGGGCCGAGGAGTGGCAGATGGAGATTAATTTAGATAAATGTGAGGTGCTGTATTTTGGTAAGGCAAATCAGGACAGGACTAGTGCACTTAATGGCAAGGTCCTGGGGAGTGTTGCTGAACAAAGAGACCTTGGAGTGCAGATTCATGGTTCCTTGAAAGTGGAGTCACAGGTAGATAGGATAGCGAAGAAGACGTTTGGTATGCTTTCCTTTATTGGTCTGAGTACAGGAGTTGGGAGGTGATGTTGTAGCTGTACAGGACATTAATAGGGTAACTATTGGAATACTGCATTCAATTCTTGTCTCCCTGCCATAGAAGGATGTTGTGAAACTTGAAAGGGTTCAGAAAAGATTTACAAGGATGTTGCCAGGGTTGGAGAATCTGAGCTATAAGGAGAGGTTGAATAGGTTCTATTTTCCCTGGAGCATTGGAGGCTGAGGGGTGACCTTATAGAGGTTTTTAAAATCATGAGGGGCATGGATAAGGTAAATAGATAGGGTATTTTTCCTGAGGACATAGTTTTAAGGTGAGTGGGGAAAGATATAAAAGGGACCTAAATGGCAACATTTTCATGCAGAGGGTGGTGCGTGTATGGAATGAGCTGCCAGAGGAAGTGGTGGAGGCTGGTACAGTTATAACATTTAAAAGGCATTTGCATGGGTATATAAATAGGAGAGGTTTGGAGGGATATGGGCCAAATGTTGACAAATGGGACTAGATTTATTTAGGATATCTGATCATCCTGGATGATTTGAACTGAGGGTCTGTTTCTGTGCTGTATATCTCTGTGACTGTATGATATGCATTAAACAATGATCCATTATCTGACGTGACCACATCAGTGATCCCATGCATTCTGAATATTTCAAGCAGAACAAACTTAACTGCATCTCTGGTGGTGCTGTAGAAGTTTTCTCCTTCTTCTCACAAACTGTTCCCATGCAACAGCATCTCAACATACCAGACATTGAAATGAACATTGCACAATGAACAGGATAAAACTGTTTAGTGGACAATTTATCAGAAATACAGTATTTATTCTTTAGGCGATATGCAAAATAATTAAGATAAAAGATAAAATATTTTACTTTGGCATAATTTACAAAAACTTTGATAGCCACTAGGAGCTGAAGTTTAGTAGGCTTAATTATATATGTACATAGAAACATCTTCTGCAGCACATACATTTCTTAAAAGTACTTGTGAATTCAATCAACCTGCTGCCTTGTGAGGTTTCAATGTTTGGATATTACCATTTCCTATGTACCTTCTATCTTTAATGCCCTGAAAAAATAGTAGACAAGGTGAATCAAATTGATTTTCCCACTGTGATAATCTATATATATTAACATTTCAATAAGACATTCAAGACAACTTTGGACTGAGTTGGTTTCTGAACAAAGACATTTATTGCTTCCCTACTACACTCTCCTCCTGCCTGGTATGTTGAGATGCTGTTGCATGGGAACAGTTTGTGAGTAGAAGGAGAAAACTTCTACAACACCACCAGAGATGCAGTTAAGTTTGTTCTGCATGAAATATTCAGAATGCATGGGATCACTGATGTGGTCACATCAGATAATGGATCATAGTTTACTCCACATCATACAGTCACAGAAATATACAGCACAGAAACAGATCCTCAGTTCAAATCATCCAGGATGATCAGATATCCTAAGTAAATCTAGTCCCATTTGTAGATTTCGATTTTGAACTTTCGTAAGTGAGTACATTCTCTATTGTAAAAAAGATACAAAGGCAAAATATTATTATCTTGCACCTGCATGATTAACATTATATTTGTTAATTTGACTTTGATCACTTAACACAAAAAATATAAAACTTAATTTGGTAATACTCTCAGCCAGATTTAAGACCATTAAATATTTAAAGTATCTTGGAACTTCTTTCTGGGGCAAGTCTTTAAATTGCCAATTTTCAGAATTTAACAAAACTCTAATCTCTGATCCTTTTGGACGTGTTACATAATCCACATTAGAAGAATCATTATGCTGTTCTGATATTTTAAAATAATTCGACTTATTAATACCTATAAGTAGAGGCTGGAGTGCATCATTGATCTACTTTACAACTGAAACCAATTTTTGGTCATTTGAGACAGAAGTGCAGATTGGGTAATTCATTAGAAGAATTGAATGATTTAAGTTCAATTAATTGATGCTGTCAACAATGCTTCAATTTACCGCACACTGGCATCACGTCATTGTTGAAATGCATTTTTCTTCCTTTATCATATGATATTTAATTCATTTGTGAGATGTGGGTACTGCTAGAAAGGTTAGCATTTATTGCCAATCTCTAATGCCCTTCAGAATAATAATCGTTCTCCTTGAGCCATTCCTAAATATTATAAAACTTAATGTCCTGGGTCTCTTTTCTGGGCTCAGATTTTTACTGGGAGGAGCAAGTGAGGACTGCAGATGCTGGAGATCAGAGCTGAAAATGTGTTGCTGGAAAAGTGCAGCAGATCAGGCAGCATCCAAGGAACAGGAAATTCGACGTTTCGGGCATAAGTCCTTCATCAGGAATGAGGAAAGTGTGTCCAGCAGGCCAAGATAAAAGGTAGGGAGGAGGGACTTGGGGGAGGGGCGATGGAGATGTGATAGGTGGAAGGAGGTCAAGGTGAGGGTGATAGGCCGGAGTGAAGTGGGGGCGGAGAGGTCAGGAAGAAGATTGCAGGTTAGGAGGACGGTGCTGAGTTCGAGGGATTTGACTGAGACAAGGTGGGGGGAGGGAAAATGAGGAAACTGGAGAAATCTGAGTTCATCCCTTGTGGTTGGAGGGTTCCCAGGCAGAAGATGAGGCGCTCTTCCTCCAACCGTCGTGTTGTTATGGTCTGGCGATGGAGGAGTCCAAGGACCTGCACGTCCTTGGTGGAGTGGAAGGGGAGTTAAAGTGTTGAGCCACGGGGTGGTTGGGTTGGTTGGTCCGGGTGTCCCAGAGTGGTTCTCTGAAATGTTCCACAAGTAGGCGGCCTGTCTCCCCAATATAGAGGGAGACAGGCCACTGGTCAATATAGAGGGAGACAGGCTGCAGGTCAAGAAGGCAGTGCTGAGTCCGAGGGTTGGAACTTCTTCCTTTCACTGACTGAACTAGTCCTCACTCTGAACAACTTGTCTTTCCAATCCTCCCACTTCCTCCAAACCAAAGCATGGGCCCCAGCTATACCTGCCTCTTCGTACATCTTCCGCAGCTACACTGGTACCACCCCTCACCTTTTCCTCCGCTACATCGATGAATTATCAGCGCTATCTCGTGCTCCACGAGGAAGTTGAACAGTTCTTCCAGTTTACTAACACCTTCCACCCAGACCTCAAATTTACCTGGACCGCCTCAGACTCCTCTCTCCCCTTCCTAGACCTCTCCATTTCTATCTCGGGCGACCAACTCGACACGAACATTAACTATGAACCGACCAACTCCCACAGCTACCTAGGTTACACCTCCTCCCACCGTGCCCCCTGTAGAAACACCATCCCATATTCCCAATTCCTTCGCCTCTGCTGCATCTGCTCCCAGGAGAACCAATTCCAATACCGAATAACCCAGATGGCCTCCTTCTTCAAAGACCGCAATTTCCCTTCAGACGTGATTAATGATGCTCCCCACTGCATCTCCTCCACTTCCCGCTCTTCCACCCTTGAACCCTGCCCCTCCAATCGCCACCAGGATAGAACTAACTGGTCCTCATCTACCACCCCACAAACTTCCAGATACATCATATCATCCTTCATAATTTCCGCCACCTCCAAACAGATTCCACCACCAAGGATATATTTCCCTCCCCTCCCCTATCAGCATTCTGGAAAGACCACTGCCTCTGTGACTCCCTTGTCAGGTCCACACCCCCCACCAACCAAACCTTCACTCCCAGCACCTTCCCCTGCAACCACAAGAAATGCAACACTTGCACCCACACCTTCCCCCTCACTTCCCTCCAAGACTCCAAGGGGTCCTTCCATATCCATCACAAATTCACCTGCACGTCCACACACATCATTTACTGCATCCGCTGCACCCGATGTGGCCTCCTCTACATTGGGGAGACAGGCCGCCTACTTGCGGAACATTTCAGAGAACACCTCTGGGACACCTGCATCAACCAACCCAACCGCCCCATGGCTGAACACTTTAACTCCCCCTCCCATCCGCCAAGGACATGCAGGCCCTTGGCCTCCTCCATCGCCAGACCATGGCAACAACACACCTGGAGGAAGAGCGCCTCATCTTCCGCCTAAGAACCCTCCAACCACAAGAGATGAATGCAGATTTCTCCAGCTTCCTCATTTCCCCTCCCCCCCCCACCTTATCTCAGTCCCAACTGTCGGACTCAGCATCGCCTTCTTGACTTGCAATCTTCTTCCCGATCTCTCCGCCCACACCCACTCTCCGGCCTATCACCCTCACCTTAACCTCCTTCCACCTATCGCATTCCCAACACCCCTCCCCCAACTCCCACCTCCCTACCTTTTATCTTAGCCTGCTTCACACACCTTCCTCATTCCTGAAGATGGGCTTATGCCCGAAATGTCGATTCTCCTGCTCCTTGGATGCTGCCTGATCTGCTGCGCTTTTCCAGCAACACATTTTTCAGCTCTGATCTCCAGCATCTGCAGTCCTCACTTTCTCCCTGTGTAAAATTGTGTCTTGTCTGGGTTAATAACTCGTTGACACATATAGTACTGGGCAATACTGGGAGCTTTAAAGATGGATTAGTAGTGTGATGTAGGAATGGTTATTAGAGGGTCAAGTAAATACATTGTAATTGGAGTACCATTTTCGAGACTCCTCAGTACATCTGTCGATAATATGGGAAATATATTCCCTATGCCAATGGTTTGTATATAGATTAGATTCCCTACAGTATGGAAACAGGCCATTTGGCCCAACAAGTCTGCACTGACCCTCCAAAGAGTAACCAACCCCGACCTACTCCCCAACATTTACCCCTGACTAATGCACCTAACATTATGGACAATTTAGCAGAGCCAATTCACCTGACCTGCACATCTTTGGATTGTGGGAGGAAACCCACACAGACACAGGGAGAACGTACCAACTCTACACAGACAGTCGCTTCAGGTGGAAATCAAACCTTAGTCCCTGGTGCTGTGAGGCAGCAGTGCTAACCACTGAGCCACCGGTGCCTCCCAATATGTGCTGAACTTTGCCTGGCCATGCCCTGCAAGTCCTCCTGGTCTACAGAAACTCACTCCTTCATTGCCAGTGTGAGGATTATGGTATTTAAAGTGAACAAAAGTCAGCTGGAATCTTTGAGTTTTGTGAGAGTGACCAGAAAAGGAGAAGAAGAGCGAAGTACCAACTTGGGTGTTACAAATTTAAAAACACAAACTAGAGAAGAAAGAGAAAATCAATGACGGTGGAGGGAAAAGCAGAGAGAGAAATACAAATTGGGAGAAGGAGGTCAAAATCAAAAGAAACATCAAATGAACAGAGAGGAAGAAGGAATGTTATAAACTGAAGTGAGGGAGAGATCGGGAACTTAGACAGTTTTATTGCTTCCCTTGGGGGACTGAGCCTCGTCCCCTTGAAACTGACTTCAGTGGGGACATGGGAGACTATGAATTGAAATATATTTCTGCTTTTGTCATTTATCAATGAAGTTGCAATGAATTGCAAAAAGATAATGCACGTAAAGCTCCTGTTAAAATTTAGAAGTTAGAATAATTTCTCTCTTGAATTGATGGTCATTGTATAATGTTTTATGTTACATATTGTAAAAATGTCATGCAATCTTTTACTTCAATCTTTCAATTTCACTTCTTATAAAGTATAAGTTAGCCACCTGTTTAGAAAATACAACAGAAATCAACTAGCACAGAAACAGGCTATTTGGCTAAATTAGTTTTTGTAAGGGTTTATGTCTTTCTTGAGTCCCTCACATATTTTATTCATCACATTCCAAAGCTAACATTCCATCACCATAATCCTTTCTTCCTCTCTCATATGCTTATCTAGTTTCTTCTTAGAATATCGCTGCAAATGTGTTGCTGGTCAAAGCACAGCAGGTTAGGCAGCATCTCAGGAATAGAGAATTCGACGTTTCGAGCATAAGCCCTTCGGCTTATGCTCGAAACGTCGAATTCTCTATTCCTGAGATGCTGCCTAACCTGCTGTGCTTTGACCAGCAACACATTTGCAGCTGTGATCTCCAGCATCTGCAGACCTCATTTTTTACTCTTCTTAGAATATCTATAATATTCACTTCAACTACTCCCACTGGTAGTGGGTTCCACTTTTCCATCATTTTTTGGATAAAGACATTGGTTATTCTTTATTGATTACTATCTTTATGTTTGTGACCTCTAGTTAAAGTCAGAGAAAACACTTTCTTTCTCTATCTAGCCTATCAAAAGCTTTCATAAAATTAAAGACATCTATTAGATTATACACAGCCTGTTTTGTTTTAAATAGATCGAGAGCTAGCCTCTCAATCCTTTCCTAAAATGTATACTCACACATTTCTGGTATCATCCTTCTTAAATTTTCTCTACATCTTCTGCCTACCTCTTCAATCTTGTTCATAATCTTGTGGCCAGATCTACACATATTAGTCTTAAGGGTGGTCTAACCAAAGTTTGACAGAGGATTACCAGATCTTTAATATATTTTTCAATTCAATCTCTCTAGAAATAAAGATTGGTTGGTTTGTTTCAGTCTTGCCAACATCTGAAACAACTTTTAATACTGGTATATTTGTACTCATTATCTCATTTTTCTTCCACGCTATTGTGATTTTCATCTGCCGAATAATAAGTTGCTTCCTTATTCTTAGCAGAAGGTGCTGACTCATATATATCTATGTTGAGTTTCATTTGCCAATTATTTTCCCATTCTCTAAGTTTTTTTGTAAATGACTTCCTGGAATTGGTTGGGCTTCTCCTCAGTGTTGACAATTCCTGAAATTTGTTGGCACCATTAACTTTTGAAATGCTGAGCCGAATGTTATATTTTTATGGTCAAGTGTGAGTTGTGTCCAGTTTGTTTTTTGGAGTGTTTCTCACCACAAGACCTAATGATGGTTTTTTTTTCCCTGTATCTGACCAAACTTGTTTCATGCGTTACCTTTCTACCTAGCCCCTATGGTATCCCTCACATCCAATTCTAGTCTCATTTTATTAAGTGCCTTGAAACATTTCAAAACTCAACAGATATCTGACAAAAAAAAACAGGCATCCTTTATGCCAGCACCACCTTTAAAAAGCCCACTCTGCACCCAGACAGTGGTTGGCAATCTGGTCTGCCCTTCAGCAGCAAAATAATGGCACAGATCCAGCATAGCTGACACTCCCTTACATATACAACTGCATTCTTTCCTTCTAGTTGCTGCTTTGCCATCGCATCATACAGTTTACTTGTCCTTGGTTACATTCCAAACAGCCACCCTCTCCAAGTCACTGCTAATTTGTTCCCAGTGCTCACTGCAGACCCACAGCTCACCTCCTGACTCCCCCAAGCATGTCCACCACCTACAAGACACAAGTTAGATTAGATTACTTACAGTGTGGAAACAGGCTTTTCGGCCCAACAAGTCCACACCGATCCACCGAAGCGCACCCACCCAGACCCATTCCCCTACATTTACCCCTGCACCTAACACTATAGACAATTTAGCATGGCCAATTCACCTAAACTGCACATTTTTGGACTATGGGAGGAAACCGGAGCACCCGGAGGAAACCCATGCAAACATAGGGAGAATGTGCAAACTCCACACAGTCAGTCGCCTGAGGCAGGAATTGAACCCGTGTCTCTGGCACTGTGAGACAGCAGTGCTAACCACTGTGCCACAGTGCCCCCCCCCAGGCGTGTGATGGATGCAACTTGCTTGGATGGATGCAACTCCAACAACACTCAAGAAGCTGACACTGTCGATGAAAAGCAGCATCCTTGATTGGCACCACATCCAAAAAGCATCACTCCTTCCACCTCCTATGTTCAGTAGCAGCACTCTGTACTATCTATAAGATGCGCTGCAGAAATCTACCAAAGACCCTTGGACAACAACTTCCAAATCTACAACCACTTCTGTCTAGAAAAACTAGGGTACACATAGATGGGAGCAATACCACCTGCATGTTCCCCTCCAAACCACTCACCATCCTGATCTGGAAATAAATTGCTGTTCCTTCTCTGTTCATAAGTCAAAATTCTTGAATTCCTTCTCTAAGGGCGTTGTGAGTCAACCCATAGCAAGTGGACTGCAGCAATTCACAAAGGTAGCTCACCCCCACTTTCTCAAGGGCAACTATGGATGGGCAATACATGCTGGCCAGCTAGGGATGTTCACGTCCCAAAGTGAATTTAAAAAAAAACACAGGTCAACTACGAGATTCCGCCCTTTGTTTTTGATTCCAAATTCCAAATTGTTAACTTAAAATGTGAACAGCAATTACCTCAGCATTGATTTTCATTGAACACCACTTCCCACATTTTGCCACACTGATAAATACTGTTTACTCCCACAGTCTGCTTTCTGCCTTGAAGCTATCTATCGATGCTGTGACATGACAGTGATGAGAACCGTCAAAGTTGTTTACTTGAGTTAGAGGCCGGGTTTTTGTCTGATGGAGGAGATGCCTTTGCTGTGAATGCCAACACTTTGTAATGTTATTTGGAGGAAATCTTGTTAATGGTTGGAACAAGGTTAGCCAGGTGGACCTCATCGAATGAGTTTCCTGATTGGCGTTGTTAAGCTGAGCGAATCACAGAGATTTGATCAGGACATTCAGAAGGTCTCCTCATCTAGGGTCTAGCTTTATGCTGGCTGATCTGAGTCCATGTACTGTGTACATGTAAATAAAGGGTGACTTGGTGATGAGAAACCAGCCTCTGTGGAGTTATTTCATGCACTACTTTCCTCTGACTTTTATTCGGGTTGTGAATGCTTAGTGTGAAAAATGCACACCTGCTACTACTGTTGGCCAGTTCCTTAGTTTGTATGAGGAATTAAATCAGGTTTTCTCCTGCATATTACTTTCATCTGGTGGTGTGGTATTTGAAAGCCCATTCAAAGATCATCAAGTTTGAGAGTTCACCATAAAAGCTGAAAAGTCCTTTTAAAGAGCTTTGTAGATTCTGAAAGGTAAGTACAAATGTTTTTACTTCTTCAAATGTCACTATTCAATGCAGTATTGTAATGTTGGTGTGTTTCTAATGCAGTGATTCATCATGGGATCTGTTCAGCAGAGATAACTTGATGCTTATGTTGACCAGCATTGTGTAATTATAGAGATGTATTGCAATGTTCTTCATATGGAGAAAGTACCATTATATGCTTTGTTCCAAATAAACTTTGTGGAATTTGAAACATTAATTCTGTTTCTCTTTCCACAGATGTTACCAGAATTGGATTTATTCAGCACTTTCTATTCTCCATTCCTTCATTTTTTTTAGATTAGATTAGATTCCCTACAGTGTGGAAACAGGTCCTTCAGCCCAACTAGTCCACACCGACCCTCTGAAGAGTAACCCACCCAGACCCATTTTCACTTTGACTAATGCACCTAACACTATGGGCAATTTAGCATGGCCAATTCACCTGACCTGCACATCTTTGGACTGTGGGAGGAAACCCATGCAGAGACAGGGAGAACGTGCAAACTCCACACAGTCATGCAAAGCTGGAATTGAATCTGGGACCCTGGTGTTGTGAGCCAGCAGTGCTAACCACTGAGCTACCATGCCGCCCCATTGCTAGAGAAGATCTTGGAGTACACTCCTTAAGTGCATTGTGGGTTTACCTACACGCATAAAGTGCAGCAGTTCAAAAAGGCAGCTCACCATCATCTTCTCAAGAGCAGTTTTTGGAACTGGCAATAACTACACAGTAATGCCCACAACCACAAGTGAATAAATTTTTAAAACTTTGTCCGTGTTTATCAAACTAGTCTCTTCTGTCCTCCTAAATCCCACCCACTCATGGATCTACAACTGCAGCCTGCAGAATAGGCACCTGCTTCATCCTTTTTTATTCATTCATGGAATTTTGGATGTCTTTAGGCTAGCATTTATTGTCCATCACTAATTATTCCTAAGAATGTGGTGTTGAGCTGCCTCCTTGAACCATTGCAATCCTGAGAGATAGAGATGCACAAAGTGCTTTTAGGAAAGGGGTTCTATGGCCTGATATCCAGAGACTGTTAGTTGTCTAAAACCAGTGAATCACGATCAGCTTCAAATGAGACTTGCCTCCAAGATTATGACAGTTTATTCATGATTGGAACAGATTGCCAGCTGCTAAGAAGTCAAATTCTACTCTTCATTTCTATCATGTAATTGATATTACTTTAACTGCCTATAAGTTATTGTCAGTTGGAATGTGCCTTGGTGTAATGCCCCAGGAATTAAATCAGTGCATGGTAAATGCATGTAAATGACTTTGCAAATTTACACAGTGGGTTTTATAAACTAATTATATGGAATGGGGACAAATTTACTTCTTTGATAAAACATACTACTTTCTAACATGACCAGAATTCAAAGGCTTGGCTGCTGCAAACACAGGTGCAGCTTTGCAATATTATCCTGCTTTTTTCTGTTCAGTTCTTGAGTTGCATAGTCCCTCATACAGCAGTTAGCTTGAGCAGTAGTGCTCGTCTTTTGTGAAGAAGACCATTTTAACTTACTTTCATTTTAATCCCTTTGTTTTGCGTTTTGATTTGTACCTATCAGCTCTAATAATTGGACAATTATTTTCTCATCAGGTGGGTTAGGGAAACCTTTTTCTGCATTATTCATCCAATTGGCTTGAAGAACCCTATATTTAGTTGCAAATTATTTCAGCTAAGGCATGGGTTTTTGAGGTAATTACAAACTAAAATATTATGTTCAAGTGCAGCTGCATGGAGATTGAGCGATAAATTCTTTCAGCATAGGACCAGCCTGCTGGTTATCAATCGGTTTGCTTTTGTGGGGATTGTAATTTGAACAGGCTACAAAGTTAATGCCAAGCCAAAAAAGATGCTGTATATTCTTTGAAATGCAAATTACCTGCTTATTCATTGTTTCTTCCTGGCTTCAGCTGAACAATTAATCGGCTTCAAGAATAATTACATTCCATTTCAGTGATGATTTTTAATTTTTTAAAAATTTACATTTTCACTGAATCCTTATTCATATCCTATATTTACCTGTCATTTAAAAAAAATCTTAGGTAGAAAGTACAAATAATGATTAATAGAAATCCAATTGCTTAATTGCTGTCTCCTAATAAAACCAAGTAATTGTGTTTTGTTAAATTGACTTCATACTGTACTTACAAACAATGAGTTTTTAGAGATAAGCTTGTGTGTGTATATATATATATGGCGAGTTCAGTTGAGGCAATATGCAAGCTCGGAAAAGTCAATATATTCATTTTCAACAGCACTATTAAGGCAGATACTTTCATTCATCACATACCAGGTCACTGCTGCAAGGCAATGTTACACATTGTCATCATTGCAATTGATAACTATTTATATCGTGTAAGTCACAGCAATGCTATAATGAGTAGAAAGCTACAATAACTTTCTTCACATCAAGCAGGAGAATTTGATAGCAGGGAGTAGGAAGTGCTTAGAGATGAAGTGTGTGTTTGTGTGTCAAGTCAATCAACCACCCACTATGAGAGATATTCAGTTGTAGGGTGCAATAGCAAAGTGCTGATTCGGTTTTATGCTGTTCAGAAACTATTTTTTATTTTATGTATTTTCATCAGTAGTGTTGCCACTTATTTGAAATGGCAAATAGAATGCCTATAAAGACAATCAATTGAGGAAATAATTAAGCAAAATTCACAATTATTAGAAATAGACACAAGACCGGTCAGCATCAGTGTGAAAGAAAATAGAAATTAGCATTCAAACACTCTTAAGGGGGCGAATATTAAAACTTTTTGGATGAAGAGTGGCAAAACAAGAGAAACAATTATCAAAAAACATAGGATTTAAAAAGAGGATTGAATTTGTGGGCATGGGTTCTGTAGATTGTGCTTTCAAGTAATGTTACGTACTGCACCTTGAGATACTGGTCTTTCGAATGTCTGGGGTGTGGGCATCTATTCCTTTGACTGTTATTTTCTTATTTTAAAGTAAGATTCTTCCAGTACTGATGTACTGTAACATTCCTCTATTTACATCTGTACATTGCAGATTTTTAAATACAGCTTTCTGGTGGAGTAAATTGAGTGTGTCTAATTATATGTTTCTTCCAGTCTGAGGTCTTCTCTCCTTTCAAAGTCAGAGTCATATCATCAGTTGCAGCATCATCGTTTGTGTATCTCTTTATACTCCAAGAACCCTCTAACCTCATCCAAGTTTGTCTCTGCTCAGACCTCATCATTCCACTAATTTATTTTTTCATACTGATGTCATCTATGTAATTATTAACATCAGTTGTTTAATATTGGACATGCTTTAGTGTGTAAAGTTGACCTTTCACTGGGGATTTGGGTTCAAAGGTTTGGATATTTCTTTCCAATATTTGTAATGAGAATATTTCAAATAACTTTAGTGTAGCATGTCATGTTCTGCTTACATTTTTTAAAGATGTTTTATGTTCTTTAATTCAAAATGGCACCCTCCTATTAATGTATTCAGTGACTTACCTTTATGGCAAAGAAAAGGAAAAAAAAAGATAAAACACAGTCTAACAAACCAGGTCTCTTACTTGGATCAGAGTTGTCCAATTTTACCATTTGCTGAGATGATAACAACATCTGAGTGACATTATAGTCTATTGTGAGACATCAGGCTTTACTTAAGAGTATGTACAAATTAATATTGGCAAAATGGAATTTAATGTGAAAGTGACTGCAACTGAACTGCTAGTAAACACATACACTAGTTAGCTCCTCCCAGGGGCAATTTTGTATCCTCATGGGCAGAACTTATCTCATAGTGTCAGTTAATCCATGTAGATATTAACCGACTTAAACAACATCTGCTCCCCGACCCGCCCCCGCCCCCCACCCCGAGATTTTCTCCAGCTATTAAATTTTTTACACACTTGTCAAAGAGTCTTCAGTTTCTTCAAATCATGTCGGAGAGTTTAGTTGCCTTCCTGCAAGACACAATATTTCGATGCTCTAACTGGGTAGAGTTGCATAGTCTTTTTGATCATATCATCATTATATCAGGTTCAATGTGAACAGTAAATCTGACTCAGCTGTTTTGATATTGCTTCTTCTAACCTAAGCCTGGGTGGTTGTGATGTCAAGAATGTTTGATGATCAAATTTTAATTTTTTCTGTAGCAGGAAGACAATTGAATAATTCTTTCAAACCTCAGAAATCAGAAATATTTTTGGATCTCTCGTCATGAAGAGTTGATGTACATCAATTTTATTTAATTTGAATGATGCATGTTTTCCTTTTGACTAACCTTTGTGACTACTTGAACATTTCATTCTGACTATGATAGTGTTTTGTTTCTTTGTTTTCATCTCCAGTGTAAAGCTTGTTTGTGGGTTGTGTTTTGACTCTTTTGATGTCCTTTTTCTCCCTGCATTTTTGAGTTTTTCTGTTCTGTTGCTCTGAATTAAAGTCTTATAAGGCTTTTCACACCATTTGGAACCTTGTATTTTCCTAACATTTTATGCTAAGTCTTCTGAGACTCCTTGTTTTTGGAATATTTTCTTTTCAGCTTCAGCCCCTGGAATCTGTTGCAATTTCAGATTCTGCCTCTGAAGGCTTTTTTACTTCGGTGGTATTCTGTTTCATTTGGTGTGTGAAACTAACACTAGTAACTGTGCATTGAGGTAGCAGCCTTAGGATCTCTATCCTGTGGAGGTTTACATATACAGTGCAACCTCGATTATCAGAACAATATGGGCGAGGAGCATTTTGTTCAGGTAATCAATGTTTGGGTAAGTGAGGTGGTACTGTATACTATCCTTGAGGCGATTGGCTTGTTAGTTTTAAGTAAGCTTCTTGCACTCCACTCTTGATGTTTTCTTACACGCTTTCATATACAACAAACACCGCTGCTTACTAGAACACAATCTTTCTAGATGATATCATACAAATCTCTCATTTTTTCTGCCAGTCTAATGTCATCTTTCCTACTGATGTCACAGCAGTATCTCTAACTTCATTATCATTTGTGTATCTCATTATATTACAGAGAGCATCAGCATTCATTATCATTAACCCTCTGAAATTGACTGCAATATCACAAAGTACTTCATGTGTCCATCAGCTGTGAAATCCCAAACTTACAGTCTGTCATGGAGGGTTCTGAGACAGGCTGTGCTGCACCCACCATGCACTGCTCTTCCAGTTTCATTTAGATTAAGCATTAGTAAGATCTTGCACTCTTGAGTGAACAAGAGTAATTGATGGAAACTCATGTGGAGCACAGACAAATTGTGCCTGTGCTGTAAATGTAGTAACTCAATGAATATTGTTGTTCAGGTTCAGAATAACATAGCATTGCTATGAAGGTACATTGTTATTTTGCCATTTTCACTATATTTTTAAAACACAGCAAACTGTATTTACTGTTACAAATAAGTAATGATTGCATTCATTTGCTTGCTTTTTCTTAAATTTGTTTTTTTTTCATCCTTTCTGGATGCTTAGTAAGTAATCTGATGACTTTCTGAAGTTCCTTATGGACAGTAAAGTTTCCTATAGCTCCAATCAACAAGCTGATGGTCATTTAATTGTGTAGATAATACAAACACTTCACTTGTGAGACTCCTGTCCTTTACATCTAATTGAACAGACACATCTTCCACAGATGCAGAAATATGATAAAGAAATCACAAATTGGAAATTATATTGGCACATTGAAGTTAATGAACAAAGCAATTTTAATGCTAAAATGTGCTGACTTGCTAACCCATCAAATTCTCTTCTTCAATCAATTCCTCTTTATAATTTGCATGATTTCAAGTCTGTTAGTTGGTTTGCTGCTTTTGTTCTGGGAGTATAATTATCAATGCAAACCAAATATAAATGAGCTTGTATTCTTTATGCCAGATAATGTTCACACCAGAGAATTAACAATGTAGGGCGATACTTATCCTGTGTAAAGGCAGCTACCCTTTCAAACAAGATTAGCTTATATTTCATTCTCTGATTAAATTCTGTACAGAGAATGTAAATTACTTACAGTTCAGTTAGAAAATATTCAAGACAGCCTGAAAAATATGTTAGCTGCCAGTATCCACCATAATTCTATGTTTAGTTTCCTTGACATAAACGAGAGTTACATCTGTATAGGAAATTACAAGAAATGTGCACTCGGGCCAAAGTGACCAGAATTGAATCTTCAAAACATTTTCACTTGCCACCTGCCTTTCATGTTTTAAGATCCTGTTTAACGCTTATCTAGTAATGCTCCTATATCAATAATGGTTTATTTTACAGGTAAATAAATACACGTTGAATGTACTAAATAAGCATGTTTCAATCCACAGTATCAAATGAAGAAATATATACATGAGAAAATACTCCTGAATATACTTTGTGAAAGATATTTAGCTATTAACTTTAATATAACTTGAAACATTGTTTTCATATTTCATTATTGTGTCACTTAATATGTTATTTGTATTCCTTTGTTGTTTTACAGTACCCTCAGACATTTGACTTTGTTTTAACCGGTGTGTGGATAAGCCTCTAATGACTCTTGAGCTTAAGATTGTAGATATGGATAGTTTTTCAACTTGAAAAGAATTTATTCCCAACTAGTGCTTTCAGGAAGATAACCAGTGAATGAGGTTTTAGATTACTTAGTGTGGAAACAGATCCTTCGGCCCAACAAGTTCACACCGACCCTTCAAAGAGCGACCCACCCAGACCCATTCCCCTACATTTATCCCTTCACCTAATGCTACCGGCAATTTAGCATGGCCAATTCGCCTAACCTGCACATTTTTTGGACTGTGGGAGGAAACTGGTGCACCCAGAGGAAACCCACACAGACATGGGGAGAATGTGCAAACTACTCACTGACAGTTGCCTGAGGCGGCAATTGAATCCTGGTCTCTGGCGCTGTGAGGCAGCAGTGCTAACCACTGCGCCACCATGCTGCCCAATTTTTTACAAACTTTTCTTGTAATTCTGCAATTTAATGATTGTTAGCTTTGAGATTTCTATGTTTTATAAGTGGAGGTTGAATAAAAATATCAAGTGTAAATATCTGTGCAATATGTATAAGTATTTCAATGGAGTGGATTCTTTTATTCAGCAGCAAGTTAATGATGCTGGAGCTCTAACAAAGCAACAATAAAAAGATATATTGGACACAAAGTCAAGGGGAACCAGAAGTTGTGATGTAAGGCCTGTGGAATGTTATATATGTTTAATATAAATACAAATATATATATATATATGTGTATGTGTGTGTGTGTGTGTGTGTGTGTGTATATATATATATATATACACACACACATACACATACACATACACATACACATACACACATCATAATAATTTATTTTAAAGTTTGAATTTTGAACTCATAATATGTGGATCTTGGTTTATGTGTATGAAATAATTTAATAATTAATATGTCTGTATTTCTTTGTCATGATTTTAAACCAGGATAATTCAGACAGGTGGTGATTAGGGCCCTAATGCAAATTTGTTTGTGTCGTGAAAATTTTATGATCAGAGAGACCAAACATTGAAAGGTATTAGCTTTTACTTAGTTCTCAGAAGACTTTGCAAGTGTAGGATCTAAGAATAGTATCTCCTGGAGAAAGCAGTTTGTTCAGAAGGTTAGGAAACAGATTACCTTAGTGTAACTGTTTTAGTGTGAAAATTCAAGACCATCCACATTCCAGAACTGGATGCCATATTTTACCTTCATTTCTTTTGTGTGATAAGTTTCTGATTTATTGTTAAAAGCAAATCTGCAGGATTACATGCTTATCTTTCAGTGAAAGACAATGCCTTAAATAGAAGATATAGACTGTAGGAAAATAGATGGTGACATCTTGCAAAATGTCCAGATTACAGAGGAGGAAATGCTGGATGTCTTGAAACAGGAAAAGATGGATAAATCCCCTGGACCTGATCAGGTGTACCAAGAACTGTGTGGGAAGCTAGAGAAGTGATTGCTGGGCCTGTTGCTGATATATTTGTATTGTCGGTAGTCATAGGTGAGGTGCTGGAAGACTGGAGGTTGGCAAACGTGGTGCCACTGTTTAAGAAGGATGGTAAGGACAAGCCAGGGAACTATAGACCAGTGAGTCTGACGTGGGTGGTGGGCAAGTTGTTGGAAGGAATCCTGAGGGACAGGATGTACATGTATTTGGAAAGGCAAGGACTGATTCGGGATAGTCAACATGGCTTTGTGTGTGGAAAATCTTGTCTCACAAACTTGATTGAGTTTTTTGAAGTAACAAAAAGGATTGATGAAGGCAGAGTGGTAGATGTGATCTATATGGACTTCTGTAATGCGTTCCCCATGGGAGACTGATTAGCAAGGTTAGATCTCATGGAATACAGGGAGAACTAGCCATTTGGATACAGAACTGGCTCAAAGGTAGAAGACAGAGGGTGGTGGTGGAGGGTTGTTTTTCAGACTGGAGGCCTGTGACCAGTCGAGTGCCACAAGGATCAGTGCTGGGTCCTCTACTTTTTGTCATTTACATAAATGATTTGGATGCGAGCATAAGACGTATAGTTAGTAAGTTTGCAGATGACATCAAAATTGGAGGTGTAGTGGACAGTGAAGAGAGTTACCTCAGATTACAACAGGATCTAGATCAGATGGGCCAATGGGCTGAGAAGTGGCAGATGGAGTTTAATTCAGATAAATGCGAGGAGCTGCATTTTGGGAAAGCAAATCTTAGCAGGACTTATGCACTTAATGGTAAGGTCCTAGGGAGTGTTGCTGAACAAAGAGACCTTGGAGTGCAGGTTCATAGCTCCTTGAAAGTGGAGTCGCAGGTAGATAGGATAGTGAAGAAGGCATTTAGTATGCTTTCCTTTATTGGTCAGAGTATTGAATACAGGGGTTGGGAGGTCATTTTGCGGCTGTACAGGATATTGGTTAGGCCACTGTTGGAATATTGCGTGCAATTCTGGTCTCCTTCCTATCGGAACGATGTTGTAAAACGTGAAAGTGTTCAGAAAAGATTTACAAGGATGTTGCCAGGGTTGAAGGATTTGAGCTATAGGGAAAGGCTCAACAGGTCGGGGCTGTTTTCCCTGGAGCGTCAGAGGCTGAGGGGTGACCTTATAGAGGTTTACAAAATTATGAGGGGCATGGATAGGATAAATAGACAAAGTCTTTTCCCTGAGGTCGGGGAGTCCAGAACCAGAGGGCAAAGGTTGAGAGGGCAAAGATATAAAAGAGACCTGCGGGGCAACTTTTTCAGCAGAGGGTGGTACGTGTATGGAATGAGCTACCAGAGGAAGTGGCGAAGGCTGGTACAATTGCAACATTTTAAGAGGCATTTGGATGGGTATAAGAGTAGGAAGGGTTTGGAGGGATACAGGCCTGGTGCTGGCAGGTGGGACTAGATTGGGTTGGGATATCTGGTCAGCATGGATGGGTTGGACCGAAGGGTCTGTTTCCATGCTGTACATCTCTATGACTCTATGACTATCTATGAAGCCAGATTTTAATCTGCGATCTGACACGTCCAGTAATATCACACAAAGTGTGTGGCAACAGTGACGGCGCCAGCCAAGATAAACAATACATCAAACTGAAGAGCTCGCATAGACACCAAACCAGGACATTTAAAGCATTAATTATCCTTCTCTTATAGTTTACATTTTCTGACAGTAAAATAAATGATTATGAATGAACTGAGGGAGAAGTTAAACATTATAAACGACATTTTAAAACTATGTGAATTTCTTTGTCACAATGGAGACATTTGACATTCACAAACATGCAATTAGTCTTCCAGAGCCAGTGAGAGAGTTCATCAGTAATGACTAAGTTATAACTTTTTGAAGATTTTTACAGGGAACAACAATTACATATGGAAGATTTTATCAATTTATGATTATTTTAGAGCAGAGGTCTTTTGAAGATATTTCAATAATGCAGCTGCTGGAGAAGCATAGAGCCAATGGTGGTAATTTCTAGAATTTTGTGTTATTCTGCATGTGTGCAGACCCTCAGAATTATTATCAATTTCAGTGAAGTAATTACAGTGATGTTGATCATTTCACGATCGTTATTACTGCAAAATCTGGACCAATAACTTCCTGTAGCAAAAACTATATTCAAAAGCAGATTTTTAAAAACATAACTTGATTTTGTTTGCTTTTGATGAGCCCCTCGAAAAATTGTCTCTGCACTGCATCCAGGCAAAACATATCCTAATCACAAATTTAAGTAACAATTTCTAGAAATGCAAAAATCGTTTTGAATTGTAAAATCGTAAAATCCTTACCAAGATAAATTTTAACATTCTCCACCTCTGAAAATGATGGGTGGAATTTAAAACCTGTTATGAGAAGGATGTTCCAGTTCCTGTTTTTCAACGTTTTCTATATGTGAAGGGGCATATGAATGCATTTGTTCTTTAATTCATTCAAATGGTATGGTCTTGGCTGGTGTGATGAATTATTGCTTTTCCCCAATTGTCCTTGAGAGGGTAGTGGGGAGTTACCTTCCTCAGTACGACTGAATGTCTTGCTAGATCAGTTCAGAGGGCAATTAGGGATCAATCATACTTCTATGAATGAGGAATCATATATAAACCAGATTAATAAGGGGAGGAAATTTCCTACCCTTAAGAGTATTTGTGAATTGTATGAGTTTTTACAACAATCCAATACTTTCGTGGTCACCATTACTGATAATGGATTTAAATTCCTGATTTATTCCAGTGACTTTAAATCTCTTTGACTAACATGTTGGAAGTGATATTCCTGTCTTTTAAAACATTAATCCAAGCCTTGTACTACTCGTCCAGCAATTACTCTGCTGTGCTTGTCTGGTTAAAATTTTCAATGGATCAAAATAATGTTTTCGTTGATGTCACTCTTTCCTTAGCTTTATGATAATTAAAATTTCCTAATGAAAAGCAAACCTTATCTCATGAGATTTCTTCTGCCTTTCCACTGAGATAGTTTTAATCATGTAATCTGTCAGAGTGTCTGTTTTAATCTACTGTGTGACATATTGAGAATAATTCATTTAGTCTTATGTCTCTGTTTATATTTATGTACTACATCTCATTCTGCTTATAGCTCATTTTTAGTTCCCATGATTAAAATCCAGGTTAATCAGAAATTGCAAACAAAGCATGTAGTTCACCTTTAAAGGAATTGAATGAAAAGCAGAAAGATATGGTCGTCTCATATACAGACCCTTAGTTAGATCACATTTAGAACATGGTGCATATAACTGCTTTCCACATTATAAAATGTATAGCGCTATGGGAGATGATAAAAAGAAACTTTCAAGGTCCAGAATTGAAAGATTACAACTTATCAGGAAAGGCTGAACAGTCAGGTTTTCCGTTTCAGAAAAGAGACGTCCAATGGGTTACTTAATGAATGTATTCACAATTGTGAGGGAGCCCATAATAAATATAAATGAGTCCAAAGGGGGATTCAAGAGAACCTTCATTACCCAGAGAGCGGTTGGAATGCAGAATTTGCTGCTACATAGATTAATTCAAGCAACATAAATACTAAGGGCACGATAAATAGGGAGAAAGGACCAAAGAAATATATTGATATGGCTACATAAAAAGGGATGGGTGGAGGCTCATGTGAAACAAATGTTGACATAGTTCAGTTGCGCTGATGGACTTGTTTCTACACTGTAAATTGGAGTAAAGTTGGATAAGATATGAAAACAGATACTGGGAATATGGAGCATAATCAGCTCCATACTTGTTTGTTGCATTTCTAACAGTAAATTCACATTGCTTCGTACGTGAGATTGCTGCATTTTGCCAGCACTGGCTACACTGCAGGAGGCTTGGTAACGGAAGTAATAAATATTACTTAAAGGCAGCTTGCAACTCTTCAAAGGGAAGTGGATTGTGGCTGCAATAATTGGTACAATTTATTTGCAAACTGCACTGATACTTTTGGTAAAGGCTGAGTGTGTGAGACCGTGAAGTATAAAAGGTTCAGATATTCCACCAAAAATCTTGATGGAAGTTTTTTTTTCTCATTTCTTTTTTTATTCCTTTACCCTGCATTCAGATGGGCTGCTGTCCAAACATTCAGATCTCACCTCAATACTTGCTTTTTGTTTCTCTCCTTCAACAACTGCTACTGTGTACCATATAGATTTGGTAATCTATTCTCACTTAATATTCTCTGTGCTCCATTCTCCCATAAACTTTAAAATAAAGCAAAGAGCTGTGGATGCTGGAAATCTGAAATAAACAGAACAAAATTACTCTGGAAACTCAGCAGGTCTGGCAGTATCTGTGAACTCAGGATCACTGGACTCAAAACGTTAACTCTACTTATTCTACTTACTCTCCATAGATGCTGCCAGAATGGTTGAGTGTCTTCAGCACATTCTGATTTTGTTTATTTCCCATCAACTTTATATTTTGTTATCCCTCCCTACATCCACTTACACTTATTCAAAACTTATTATGTTTTTATTTCTAATGAAACACCATTGATTTGAAACATTAACTCTGTTTTTCTCCAGTTTCATTTACTGGAAGATTTAAAGGCCTCAAATACTTATAAATCCTGAATTAATTTAGTCAAAGAATACTTTTACAATACATATATTCAAAACTGTTTTTGAATTTTAAATTGAAAAGAAAATAATTGAAGCCAGAAATTTTGACATTTTCTTAATGGAACAATGCATTACAGCATAACAATTTCTGTAAGGATCCATCTTGTTGCAACAGTAATTAAGCTTTAAGTACAATTTTGAAGCATTTCTTTCAACTTGATATTCTATGACAAGCTTTATAGCAATTGAATTAAAACTATAATTCAAACTTAAAGAAGAAGAGCGGAAGATATAACAGGATTTAAATAATGTTGTAAAGCTTTCAGAATTTAAAATGATTAATTTAAGTTAAACAAAGGAATTGATTAAGTTATTATACCTGCAGACAAGTTCAAGGTTACAGATGCATCAAATAGAGAACTAAATTGCCCAACTTGGAAAAAAACAAAAGAGCATAAGATCCTAAGATATTGCAGCAAAATTAGGCTTTTGAGCCCATTGTGTCTGATCTGCCATTCAATCATAGCTGATACGTTTCTCAATCCCATTCTTGTGCCTTCTCTCTGCAACCTTTTTATCCCTTACTCATCAAGAACCTATCTGTCTTGAATATACTCAATGACTTTGACCTCCACAGCCACCTTCACCCAAAGGTCGGTCAATCTGATTGCCACAATCTTGTGTGACAATGAGCTCTTCTGCCATTTCTTTGTTCCTCGTTACTACTTCTCTCGCCTCATTTTCCAGTAGTTCAATGTCAATTCTTGCTGCTCTCTTGTATGTTTTAAAATAGAATGCTTGCATTTTTTTTTATTTTACTAGCTAGGCATTAGATAGAGAATTCATAAAATTGCGAATTGTTTCAACCTGACACTTTAAATCACAAGCAGAACAAGTTAACATTGTATTTTATTCTATGTGACCATTATCAGACAGTATTTTTAATAGGCAAAGTTACTGTCACTCTTTGGTTTTTAAAGTAAAGTATTTGTTGAATCAACTATACCGTGCAAAGAGCAAGACTTACTGAAAGAATGCAGTTTAATCTGTTGACAACTTCATAAACTACCTTTATATATTGCCTGAATCTCATGACTTTGAAACATTACACCCAGAACTAATTAAGGACAGAATCGTCTTCAAGATTTCTGATTTGTCTATTTCAGATTAGATTGGGTTATTTACATGTGGAAACAGGCCCTTCAGACCAACAATTCCACACCCACCCTCCAAAGAGCAACCCACCCAGTTTTTTCAGTGACTCCTTGCCATTGGGCCAGAGGAGGAAAATGTAGTCAATGTACCCGGTGTATAGAGTCGATTGGAGGTCCTGCATAGAGAAGAAGTCTTGTTCGAACATGTGCATGAAAATGTTGGCATATTGGGGTGCAAACTTGGCCCCCATGGCTGTTCCATGTGTCTGGATGAAGAACTGGTTGTCAAAGGTGAAAACGTTGTAGTTGAGGATAAGCAGATGAGTTGTAGGATGGTGCTTGGAGATTGGCAGTTGTTGGTGCAGAGTACTGAGGCTGTTGCAGTGATGCTGTCATTGTGGGGGATGTTGGTGTAGATTGCTGAAACATCCATTGTGACGAGGAATGTTCCTGGTTTGACTGGTCCGTGGATGCTAAGTTTCTGTAAGAAATCTGTAGTGTCGTGACTGAAGCTGGAGGTCCCCTGTACAATGGGTTTCAAGATGCCGTTGAAATAGCCAGAGAGGTTCTCTCAGAGGGGTACATTGTCTGGTACAATGGGACATCCTGTCTTTGTGTGGTTAAGTGTATGGCTTTGTGTACCTTTGTGGCAGTAGAAGCTGCCTATGTGAGAAGTACTTGAGATGAGGGTGCATAGGGAACTCTGAAGGACTGGACCCAAAGTCCTGATTAATGTGTTTAGTTCACAGGTGTGCTGTTTGGTTGGAACAGCCGGTAGTTGTCTGGAGTGTTCCTGGTTGTTCAGTTATGAGTACACTTTCTTGCAGTAAGCTGTTCTATTCTGAATGACAATGGCTCCTCCTTTATCTTCTGGTTTAATGATAATGTTGTAATTGGTTTTGAGAGCCTGGATGGCATTGCGTTGTGATCGGGTGATGTTCTGCTCAACCTTGTGGGTGCAGCTGATGAATCAGGCATTTATATATTTCCTGATAGTTTGAGCATACATGTCAAGCCCAGGGCAGTGGCTCTCTGGTGGGGTCCAAGCTGACTCCTTCTTTGGTTGCTCCTCTACGGATCCCTGTGATGACTGTTTCGGTTGCTCGGTGGGCTTATTGGGATCACTGCTGGCATCTTGAAGGAATTCCCAGAGTCTCATTTGTCTGATGAATTCCTCTGTGTTTGATGAATTCCTTCATCTCTGCTGCAAGTACCAAGAGGTCCATTTTGATGGGGCAGAAATTGAGAGAAACAATCATTAAGCAGCTGTTTCTCAATGCCCATAACTATGCATTTTCAGTTTCACTGAAGAAGTTTTTCCCATTGTTCACAGTGACCTCAATAATTTACTGACAAGTCATAGAACATCAAAACAATCCAGAATCGAAGATGAAAACAATTATTTGAATTGAAAATTGACCAACATTTGTTCAAGAGTTACTCATTCAACTTCAATACCACCCAATCAAATTGGGCAATAAATGGGATGTCCTAAGAATCAAGAAATGCCAAAGCAAAATCCAAATGTGTTCTCATCATCTTATTCTGTAAAACAGTAACAGAAAACAATATGGATTTCAGTTGTAGTCTGAAAATAGAAATATAGCAATGCTAATGATCAGAAGCAAAATAGTAGAAAAATGTAATGGTCAATCAAATTGCAGTATTCTCAATGAGTTCGCTATTGACAAACAGATATAACCACCATGAATAGAATAAATGGCCAATGAAAATTGGATTCCCATCAAAACTGCAGAAACCAAAGAAAAGAATTCTAGGCTAGAATAGCAAAAGAGCAAAAACAGGGCCTTGATTTTTTTAAAAAAAAAATTTACAACAGTTAAGCATCCTCATAAGGATGAGGTATCAATTGAACTAAACTAAAATATTTGTTTTAAGCAGAACACTAAATTTTAAGTAAAACCATCAAACCAAATATTTTTTATTAGGTTTATTTGTGAAATGGATGCGGCATTTTAATCTTCTGTAAACTTATTGAAATATGCTTTAATAGTGATAGATTGTTTGACCAGATTAAAAATTGGCTTGACAATAGAAACTAGTGGGCAATGATAAATGGACAAAATACTGTAGACAAGAAATGGCTGTTAACTTCTACATTCCTTACTGTTCAATTATTCATGACTAATATCAGGGAGGTAGCTTGCTTCGATCATCCATATTACAAATTTGCTGACAGCATGAAGTTGTGTGGCCAGGCCATAAGTATTAGATTGTCTGCATTCTAAAGAGAACCTGGATAAACTCATTGAATCATCCATGGAATAACAGATTGATTTTAAAAATGGGTTCATTTAAGTTCATGCATATTACCACTAGATCGTTGTTCACATAGTATAGCTATTCATTAGTGCAAGTGAGACAGAAAAATAAAATGAGTTTGACTTCAATATTTAAGATTTGAGGTGCGTGTCAGAAGATACTTAGTTAAATGTAAATAAAATATTACTGAAGAAAAATATAACCCCAGTCCCACTCAGGGAGAAATTTAAACAGGATAGTTTCTTTCTAAGAAATTTTGTTTAGAACAATCATGTTGTTTTAAGGAATTATGACTAATTTAGCAGCAGGTTATTGGGAACACCACTACCTGCAAGTTCCCCT
This sequence comes from Hemiscyllium ocellatum, assembly GCF_020745735.1. Classification (NCBI taxonomy): domain Eukaryota; kingdom Metazoa; phylum Chordata; class Chondrichthyes; order Orectolobiformes; family Hemiscylliidae; genus Hemiscyllium; species Hemiscyllium ocellatum. The sequence continues at coordinate 32,718,437 of NC_083426.1, read as the reverse complement.
ACAGGCTGCTCACCATATTAACTTGGTAATATATTATCCTTCCTTCAATATAACTAGATCAAAATCCTGGAACTTGCTACTTAACAGCATTGTGGGTTTACCTGCGTGGAACAGATTGCATCAGTTTAAGAAGGCAGCTTACCAAGTCCTTTGCAAAGGCACCCAGGGATGGACAATTATGCTGGCCCAGCTTAATTCCATGAGTGAATAGAATTTTAGTTTAGAATCTGGAATTTTTCAACACTGCTAAAGACTGAGTAGCAGATAGGGAAGCCTAAAATTTGGTGCCATGACAGTAATTTATTTCCTTCAGCCTTCCCATCCCTGCTTGCCAGGGACATTTAAGAGCAGTAGGTATCAGGCTCATTCATGGGCTAATTGAGGGCTTTAAGCCAGTTCAGGGATTCCTACTACCACTGCTGGGTCTTTATCCACAGCACAGGAGGTGGAAGTTAGCATCCAGAATGTTGGATGGAGCCTGTCAGACTGGTTATTGGTTGAGGGAAAAATATGCCTTTTCAGGCACCATCAATTTGCCCATCCCATCCCAGCAAAACTTCATTACAACTTTGGCCATCAAGAGGGCTCAAACTTACACCTGCCTCTCACATCCTGCATAAAATCAACTCCTCCATTAAAGATCGACATTCAACATATAAACAGCATGCCATTACTGGACAGACTACTCTGGAGAAATCATGGAGCCCAATGGAAAATAAGAGGTCTGCAAGAACAGACAACTGAAATAACACAAACATGTCTTCAAAGTAAATGACTGTATTTCTGGAAATATACATTGAAGTTATTGACACTCAGTAAGTTTTCTCCATTAATTTCCATGGATGTATTCTCAGAATTCAATGTTCAAACAATATTGTTTACATTTAGACAGAATGCATTAAAGTTGATTATTTTTTCAAATCAAAGAAGATGTGGGATTTCTGCTTGCTTGTGGCATTTTGGAAGAAAAACACCTGAGATTAGCATAACCACTGCAAAGATTGTAGAATTCTAAGCACAATTTACATTTCGCAAGAGTTGAGTTCCCATGATCTTTTGTAATAGTTTTATAAACATTGCCGGAAAAACAGGCCATGTCCCCAGTGTAAATTAATCACCACTAAGTGTTTCTGTTAATTTATTTTTCAACTTTCAGGGAAGGTTTCAAAATTAAGCCAATCCTTTTGATACATAAAATGAAAGCTTGTTTAATAATCTTTTACAATATAATTGTTATTTTAATTTACTGGAAAAATAACCAATGCATTTTAATAACTAGATCATAGCTTTTTATACATTTTAAAATTGAAGTTTTGTCATGTAAAATTGGTTTACTCAGATGTGGATCATGTTTTATATTCAATTATTTAAATTGTTTTATTTTAAGAAATGACAGATTTCTGAACGCAGTCCAAAGACCACTCCCACCATGGCTATATTCTCTTAAAAGTTTGAAAACGGTTAGGTTGGTTGGTGTGGGTGTCCCAGAGGTGTTCTCTGAAACGTTCCGCAAGTAGGCGGCCTGTCTCCCCAATGTAGAGGAGGCCACATCCAACCCAACCGCCCCATGGCTGAACACTTTAACTCCCCCTCCCACTCCGCCAAGGACATGCAGGTCCTTGGCCTCCTCCATCGCCAGACCATGGCAACACGATGCCTGGAGGAAGAGCACCTCATCTTCCGCCTAGGAACCCGCCAACCACAAGGGATGAATGCAGATTTCTCCAGTTTCTCATTTCCCCTCCCCCCACCTTATCTCAGTCCCAACCCTCAGATTCAGCACCGCCTTCTTGACCTGCAATCTTCTTCCCGACCTCTCCGCCCCCACCCCACTCCGGCCTATCACCCTCACCTTAACCTCCTTCCACCTATCGCATTTCCAACGCCCCTCCCCCAAGTCCCACCTCCCTACCTTTTATTTTAGCCTGCTTGACACACCTTCCTTATTCCTGAAGAAGGGCTTATGCCCAAAATGTCGATTTTCCTGCTCCTTGGATGCTGCCTGACTTGCTGTGCTTTTCCAGCAACACATTTTTCACCTCTGATCTGCAGCATCTGCAGTCCTCACTTTCTCCATTCTGTTCTAGTACCCTGATGTACTTGTGTGAGGTATGATTTGGCTGGTTAGCAAGCAATACAACACTTTTCACTATATCTCAGTCCATGTGACAGTAATAAATCAAATCAAATTCTTTTAATCAGACTTCACCAGGTTACCAGCAAGACTTTGAGCCTTTCCTTGTTGAGCCTGGCAACAACTTGTCTCAGAACAGTGGATTCTGGGTTAGAATGGTGCTGGAAAAGCACAGCGGGTCAGGCAGCATCCGAGGAGCAGGAAAATCGACATTTCAGGCAAAAGCCCTTCATCAGGAATACAGGCAGAGAGCCTGAAGGGTGGAGAGATAAATGAGAGGAGGATGGGGGTGGGGAGAAAGTAGCATAGAGTACAATAGGTGGGTTGGGGTGGGGATGAAGGTGATAGGTCAGGGAGGAGGGTGGAGTGGATAGGTGGAAAAGAAGATAGGCAGGTAGGACAAGTCATGGGGACTGTGCTGAGCTGGAAGTTTGGGACTGGGGTGAGGTGGGGGAAGGGGAAATGAGGAAACTGTTGAAGTCCACATTGATTAGATTAGATTAGATTAGATTGGATTAGATTACTTACAGTGTGGAAACAGGCCCTTCGACCCAACAAGTCCACACTGACCCGCCGAAGCGCAACCCACCTATGCCCCTACATTTACCCCTTACCTAACAGTATGGGCAATTTAGCATGGCAAATTCACCTTAACCACACATCTTTGGACTGTAAGAGGAAACTCCACACAGTCAGTCGCCTGAGGCGGGAATTGAACCCAGGTCTCTAGCGCTGTGAGGCAGTAGTGCTAACCACTGTGTCACCGTGCCACCCACTAATGCCCTGGAGTTGAAGTGTTCCGAGGCAGAAAATGAGGCGCTCTTCCTCCAGGCATCGAGTGGTGAGGGATCGGCGGTGAAGGAGGCCCAGGACCTGCATGTCCTTGGCAGAGTGGGAGGACGAGTTGAAATGTTGGGCCACAGGGTGGTGTGGTTGATTGGTGCGGGTGTCCTGGAGATGTTCCCTAAAGCGCTCTGCTAGGAGGCGTCCAGTCCCCCCAATGTAGAGGAGACTGCATCGGGAGCAACGGATACAATAAATGATATTAGTGGATGTGCAGGTAAAACTTTGATGTATGTTGAAGGTTCCTTTAGGGCCTTGGATAGAGGTGAGGGAGGAGGTGTGGGCGCAGGTTTTACAGTTCCTGCGGTGGCAGTGGAAGGTGCCAGGATGGGAGGGTGGGTTGTAGGGGTCGTGGACCTGACCAGGTAGTCACAGAGGGAACGGTCTTTGCGGAAGGCGGAAAGGGGTGGTGAGGGAAATATATCCCTGGTGGTGGGGTCCGTTTGGAGGTGGCTGAAATATCGGCAGATGATTTGGTTTATACAAAGGTTTGGTAGGGTGGAAGGTGAGCACCAGGAGCGTTCTGCTTTGAAGAAGTTTTCCTCCTCTCTGTACAAGAATCTCAGGGAGTCCCTCTCCCACTGCAAGTCCCAGGTCATTTCCTCTGCCCTGAAGCTCTTCAACCATGTCCTGAAATAGACTTGCTACTACAGTCACATTTGCTTCCTCAGTGCCTGCCTCCATAACCAACTCATCCCACACGGACTCTGGACCACCTTTAAACCAGCAGAGTTCGAACCCGAACAGGACAAGCAGTACGGACTACAGAGTCAAAAACACCAGCAACGATTCTCCTTCAGGATCCTCCGCTCCACGCTTGCAGCAATGCGCCGGCACCTAACCTCTCTACAGTCAGCCCTGCCTCAGCTGAGGGCCACACTCTCTCTCAAAACTGCAAAGGACCCCTTCTGTACTATATCCTCAGCAGAATTCATACTCTCAACAAACAGTATCTCAAACATCAAAAACTATAAGTACAACAAACTTTTATCTACCCACCTCCATAACCAGCACTCCACAAACATTCCAGTAGATTCCCCCAGCCTCTGGAACTGCTCGGATGCTATTAGCCATGTGGCTGGTGCAGCCACCATGCCCACGCTGGTTGATGATGTCACTTCAGCCCCCATCATGGCCACTTTCACAGCCACTTCTGCCCCTCACAATTCCTCATGCACCACAGTGACATCATTTCCGCCCCTCACATCATCGCTGATGTCATACGCTCAATGATGTCCGCCCCCTCCACTGCCATGTTTGCCACCACTTCCCACCCCCACCAATGCCACTCACCTGCATTCTGCTGACACCCCCCCCCTCCACAGATCCCACTGTCACCATCCCCGCCCCCCTGAGGGAATGACTCCATCCCCATTCCCCCCACTACCACACCCATTCCAGTTACCAGTTCCACCCCCACTCCCAACTCCACAGCCACACTAGATCCCAGCTCCCAGCCCTGCCGAGTTTTCACCATCCCTCCAGACCTCCCCCTCACTGAGGACGAACAATCAGTCCTCAGCAAAGGACTCACCTTCATCCCCCTCTGCTCATGCATCAATGAATTTAATACATGCTGTGACATCGAACACTTCTTCCACCGCCTCCGAGCTTACTTTCACAATCAGGACTCCCGCCCACCTTCCCAGGACCCCTTCACCCACCTCCAACACACTCCATCCACCTGGACACCCCGTGCTGGCCTATTACCCACCCTCGACCTCTTCATTTCCAACTGCCGCAGGGACATTAACTACTTCAACCTGTCTACCCCCCTCCCCCTCTCCAACCTCTCACCCTCACAACGCGCAGTTCTCCAATCCGTCTGCTCCAATCCTGACCTCACCATCAAGCCAGCAGATAAAGGGGGCGCAGTAGTAGACTGGCACACTGACCTCTACACCGCTGAAGCCAGACACCAACTCGAGGACGCCTCTTCCTACTGCCCCCTCGACCATGACCCCACCCCCCATCACCAAACCATCATTTCCCAGACCATACAGAACCTCATCACCTCAGGAGATCTCCCACCGCTTTCCAACCTCATAGTCCGGGAACCCCGCACTGCCCGGTTCTACCTCCTTCCCAAGATCCACAAGCCTGACCACCCTGGCCGACCTATTGTCTCCGCATGCTCCTGCCCCACTGAACTCATTTCTATCTACCTCGACACTGTCCTATCCCCCCTTGTCCATGAACTCCCCACATACGTTCGAGACACCACCCACGCCCTCCACCTCCTCCAAGACTTCCGTTTCCCCAGCGCCTCATCTTCACCATGGATATCCAGTCCCTCTACACCTCCATCTACCATGACCAGGGCCTCCAAGCCCTCCGTTTCCTCCTTTCCAGACGTCCCCAACAGTACCCTTCCACCGACACTTTCATTCGTTTGGCCGAAATAGTCCTCACCCTTAACAATTTCTCCTTCGAATCCTCCCACTTCCTCCAGACCAAAGGGGTAGCCATGGGCACACGTATGGGCCCCAGCTATGCCTGTCTCTTTGTTGCTACATAGAACAGTCCATCTACAGTAATTACACCGGCACCACTCCCCACCTCTTCTTCCGCTACATTGATGACTGCATTGGTGCCACCTTGTGCTCCTGCGAGGAGGTTGAGCAATTCATCAACTTCACCAACACATTCCACCCTGACCTTAAATTTACTTGAACCATCTCTGACACCTCCCTCCCCTTCCTGGACCTCTCCATTTCCATTAATGATGACCGACTTGACACCAACATTTTTTACAAACCCAACCATTCCCACAGCTACCTGGATTACACCTCTTCCCACCCTACCTCCTGCAAAAATGCCATCCCGTATTCCCAATTCCTCGGCCTCCACTGTATCTGCTCCCAGGAGGACCAGTTCCACCACAGAACACACCAGATGGCCTCCTTCTTTAGAGACAGCAATTTCCCTTCCCACGTGGTTAAAGATGCCCTCCAACGCATCTCATCCACATCCCGTACCTCCGCCTACCCAGACCCCACCCCTCTAACCATAACAAGGACAGACGCCCCTGGTGCTCATCTTCCCCCTACCAACCTTCACAAAAACCAAATCATCCACCGACATTTCCACCACCTCCAAATGGACCCCACTACCAGGGATATATTTCCCTCCCCACCCCTTTCTGCCTTCTGCAAAGACTGTTCCCTCCGTGACTACTTGGTCAGGTCCACGACCCCCCCTACAACCCACCCTCCCATCCTGGCACCTTTCCCTGCTACCACAGGAATTGCAAAACCTGCGCCCATACCTCCTCCCTCACCTCCATCCAAGGCCCTAAAGGAGCCTTCCGCATCGATCAAAATTTTATCTGCACATCCACCGATATCATTTATTGTATCCGTTGCTCCTGATGTGGTCTCCTCTTCATTGGGGAGACTGGACGCTTCCTAGCAGAGCGCTTTAGGGAACATCTCCAGGACACCCGCACTAATAACCACACCACCCTGTGGCCCAACATTTCAACTCCCCCTCTCACTCTGCCAAGGACATAGAGGTCTTAGGCCTCCTTCATCGCCGCTTCCTCACCACCCGACACCTGGAGGAAGAATGCCTCATCTTCCGCCTCGGAACACTTCAACCCCAGGGCATCAATGTGGACTTCAACAGTTTCCTCATTTCCCCTTCCCCCACCTCACCCCAGTCCCAAACTTCCAGCTCAGCACTGTCCCCATGACTTGTCCCATCTGCCTATCTTCTTTTTCACCTATCCACTCCACCCTCCTCCCTAACCTATCATCTTCATCCCCTCCCCCACACACCGATTGTCATCTATGCTACTTTCTCCCCACCCCCACCCTCCTCTCATTTATCTCTCCACCCTTCAGGCATTCTGCCTGTATTCCTGATGAAGGGCTTTTGCCTGAAACATCGATTTTCCTGCTCCTCGGATGCTGCCTGACCTGCTGTGCTTTTCCAGCACCACTAATCCAGAATCTAGTTTCCCGCATCTGCAGTCAATGTTTTTACCTGTCTCAGAATAGTATCCACAATGGTGGCATGGTTGCTGCTTAAGCATTTTTGTTGAATTCTGTCAAAGTTGCTGGGACGGCATCTCAATATAAACATCCCATTAGTTTCACTTGTTTATAATGGCAGTCTGTAGCTCATTCACTGTTGCAAAGCCCCCTGTTGGCACCCCAGCTTTAAGAGCCAGTGATCCTTAATTGAATGGCAAGCCTACACTTTGCCTTCTGAAATCAAGTCAAAACCAATGTAATGTTAGTGTTCCCAATACAGAGCACATTCAGCCATCATACTTGACCTTGATGTTGTGGTCCTGAACCAAAATGCAAAATCTTGCACTTTAAATCTAATGTCTTTAGGCACAATCTTTTTTAAACCTCAGGCTCAAAATTTCACTCTTGATTAAGGGCAGACCAACCACCTATTTGAGTTGGAACACATTTTTTGATAAGTCTTGTTTTGGCATATCCAAGTTCCGGTGGATGGATTTCAGAGGTGGCTTAGGATATTGTTCCACTACTTTAGCCAAGTCTTGAAATATTGTTATGAGAACTTAACATGTTCATAATATTTTTTTTCTTGTGTTATTTTAACTGAGGCATTTGTCAGAAATTACTTAACTGAACTGAAATTTATTGAATTCTATGCAAAAGAAATTAGGATTTTATAAACTGATATTCAAAGAGCTGAACTTGAATGCAAAAGTTCATTTTGAAGGAAAGTTGTTGTAAATTGTGTTAGGAAAATAGTTATGGAAATCAAAGTTGTAACTAACTCCTTCAATAGGTCTATAAACCGTATACTTAGAATGCACACAGAGACCTACATTGTAAGTTAGTTTATTTATCCCATTGAGTCTAAAAAAAATGATCTTTATAAGACCATTATTAGATGTTATAGATATAGAAACAGTGATGGGAAATCCATAAAGACAAAAGGCAAATATAAGAGTCACTGCCTCAGAATAGGTATTGCTTGAGATTCTCTAGGTGACCTATTGCCTTTGCATCCATTGTCATCAATCAAGTGCATATTCTGAGAACAATCAATTAAGTTATTCATGAAGTTATATGCTACTTTTGATTGCTATTTCATCCACAGTGATGAATGCTGCACATTTTCTTTATATTCTCCATTAATTGCTAAGATTTCTCACAGGACTAGCTGGGCAGTTCAGCTGTAATTAATTGTTAGCTTATAAAAAAGGAAACAACAAAAACTCCAAGGAATTCAGATGATATTAGACCAGATGTCACCCTGTTATAGGAAGGATATTATTAAGCTAGAGATGATTTAAAAGAGATTTACCAGGATGCTGCTGGGTATAGAAGATTTGAGTTATAAGAAAAAGCTGGATAGCCTGGGATCTTTTCACTGAATGTTGAAGGTTGAAAAGTGACCTTATAAGAGTGATAAAATCATGAGGGGTATCGATAAGGTTAATCAGAGATGTCTTTACTCTAGAATAGAGAATTTTAATATTAGAGGGCATATTTTTAAGGTGAGAGGATAGAGATTTACCAAAGACACTGGGGCAATTTTTTCACACAGAGAGTGGTTCATGGGTAGAATGAATTTCGTGAGTAAGTGGTGGATGAAGACATAGTTACAATGTTTAAAAGACCACGTAGATAAGTACATGAATAGGAAAGACATGGAGGGACATGAGCAAGGAGCAGGCAGGTGGAAATAGTTAGTTTGGGATAATGTCTGCCATGGACTGGTTGGATGGAAGGATCTGTTCCATGACTCTATAACAAGATAGCTTTCAATTTGCATCTTAAAAGATGAAAGTGAAGGTATATTGTTGCACAGTGGTCAATATCTCTGTCTATGGACCAGAAAGCCTGAGTTTAATTCCCGGATTCTTCAAAGATGTGTTGTGACATTGCTCAACAGATTGATTTAAAACTATCCAAAAGAGGAAAGGCAGATGGAGAAATCTAGGAAAATTTAGCTGAGCTTAGGGTTGAGACAGCTGGATGGGTAACCACAAATGATCCAGCGATTGAATTTGAGGATAGTTCAGGGACCAACATTTGACAAGAAGGAAGAACTTGGAGATTTGTGGGGTTGAAAGCAATTACAGAGATGGAAGTGGCCTTTTGAAGGCCAACATTGGTGTGGTGTGAGAGTCTTAGGAAACCTTTGTTTGCTCACCTAATGAGAGCAAATAATGCCACATTAATGTTAAAGATTGTTTTTGAAAAGTTGAAGAATAGTCCAACTCAACGCTAAAATTCAGAACTATTAAACAATTCAAAACAGAAATAGCAATTGGAAACTCTTTGGAATTCAATTAATTGCATCTAAAATCAGGTCTCCAAAGTAGCAAACAGCTTTTATTATTTTCCATAAACGTTGGAAATGAGCTGAAGTTTGCAACAAAACACCTTTCCATCCCTTCGCTGGAAAGTACCTCCCAATTGTTCAACTGTAAACAAGCAGAAGATCTAATCATTGATTTGGTGTGTAAAATGTCAGTACCACTGAATCCACACAGGGGACTGATGTCTGCAGAACTGATCATCAACTTGTTTGATTGGTGATGAACATTTGTCTTGAACTGAGATGTTGTAAGGCCCAAAATGCCAAGAGGGGGATGGTTAATACATCATTCCATAAATATCCTGACCAATGAATGGAATTCCAAGTGCAGTTCTCAATGACTTTGGAAAAGCCTCACTCATTCACTCAGTTTCAGAATGATGGCCTCAAGTACAGCTCACTTTATTTATACATTTGTATTCACTCATGGGATGTGGACATCTCTGATTGGGCGAGCATTTATTGCCTGTCCCTAGATGCACTTGAGAAGGTGATAGCAAGCTGCCTGTTTGAACCACTGCACATGGACAGTAATCAAGTAAATCTTGCACTCCAGAACCCACAGACCCATGTGCCTAATTCAAGGTCAAGAATCAGCATGTCAATCACATGATGATTCATAGCAGAAACCTATGACCCTATGTAGATGTGATCCTCACAACAGGGGGATAGCCAACAGCGATTATATGAATATTACAATTATTCCTGTTGTATACATAATTCAATATCAAATGAAAGATTACAAATGGAGCTGACTGTTAAAAATGTATTTCATTCATACTTATTCTGTCTGTTATTATGTTGTGTTGTTTTTGGCAGAATATTGATAAAGTGGGCAGTGCATGTGTATGCACAATTTCTAGGCAATTGCTACAAGGTAAGAGCAGAAGAACAATTGCATTCTGTCTGAATTTCTGCTAATCTCAGTCAACACCTGCAGTTTATTTTTTTCACATTGTTATATTCTGCCAATTTAGCAAGCAATTGATGGGCGTAAACAATACAATCTACTGTTGGTCAAATGGTGTACTGTGATGATGAGTTCACTCGGAGCAACATTTAGTACTCCTCAGCAAGAATTTAGTAGTGCTTATTATTTGAAACACTGAATGGAACAATATTCCATAACACAATGTTACATCAGACTGACTTAATAATGTGCTACCCTTTGCCACATTTTTGTTCAGTACAAGTGTTCATAAAAATCATTGGAATATAAGCACACAAGACAGCTTTTTAACTAATGAAGTCTACGCCATAACTGCCAACAAGTGAGTCATAGAGCCATAGAGATGTACAGCATAGAAACAGACCCCTCGGTCCAACCCGTCCATGCCGACCAGATATCCCAACCCAATCTAGTCCCACCTGCCAGCACCCAGCCCATATCCTTCCAAACCCTTCCTATTCATATATCCATCTAAATGCCTCTTAAATGTTGCAATTGTACCAGCCTCCACCACATCCTCTGGCAGCTCATTCCATGCACGTACCACCCTCTGCATGAAAATGTTGCCTCTTAGGTCTCTTTTATATCTTTCCCCTCTCACCTTAAACCTATGCACTCTAGTTCTGGACTCCCCAACCCCAGGGAAAAGACTTTTCCTATTTATCCTATCCATGCCCCTCATAATCCGGTTATAATTCTCTGCACTTTCTTCATATTCCTGTTCCACCATCCCCTTCCAGCACTTACTCATTGAAAAGCGAATATTGAATCTGCACCCACTCCCTCTCAGGTAATACATTCAGAATTCTATCATTGCGATGCATAAAAACAATTTTCCTCAAGGCACATCCGGTTCTGTTTTGTTAATTACTTATTGTCATCTCTTCACCTATTTGGAAACAATTTTTTCTTTATTCATTGTGTTAAAGAAAAATTCAATCTTGTATATTTCTCTGCTCCAAGGAAAGCAACCAAAGCTTCTTTAGTCTAATCATAGAGTTTAATCTTACAGTCTTGGAATAAATTTATGGTAATTTTACCATAAGACACAGGAGTGGAAGTAAGGCCATTCGGCCCATCGAGTCCACTCCGCCATTCAATCATGGCTGATGGGCATTTCAACTCCACTTACCCGCATTCTCCCCGTAGTCCTTAATTCCTTGTGACATCTCTGCCTTGAAGACATTTAGCATCCCGGCCTCCACTGCACTCTGCGGCAATGAATTCCACAGGCCCACCACTCTCTGGCTGAAGAAATATCTCCGCATTTCTGTTCTGAATTTACCCCCTCTAATTCTCAGGGTATGTCCATGGGTCCTAGTCTCTTCGCAATTTCCTAGCGTCCACCCTTTTCAAGTCATGTATTATCCTGTAAGTTTCTATTAGATCTCGCCTTAATCTTCTAAACTCCTATGAATACAATCCCAGGGTCCTCAGCCATTCCTCGTATGTTAGAGCTACCATTCCAGGGATCATCCGTGTGAATCTCCGCTGGACACGCTCCAGTGCCAGTATATCCTTCCTGAGGTGTAAGGACCAAAACTGGACACAGTACTCCAAATGGGGCCTAACCAGAGCTTTATAAAGTCTCAGTAGCACAACGGTGCTTTTATATTCCAACCCTCTTGACATAAATGACAACATTGCATTCGCTTTCTTAATCACGGACTCAACCTGCATGTTTACCTTTAGAGAATCCTCGACTAGCACTCCCAGATCCCTTTGTACTTTGGCTTTATGAATTTTCTCACCGTTTAGAAAGTAGTCCATGCTTTTATTCTTTTTTCCAAAGTGCAAGACCTCTCATTTCCTCACGTTGAATTCCATCAGCCATTTCCTGGACCACTCTCCCAAACTGTCTAGATCCTTCTGCAACCTCCCCACTTCCTCAGTACTACCTGCCTGTCCACCTAACTTCGTATCATCGGCAAACTTTGCTAGAATGCCCCCAGTCCCTTCATCCAGATCATTAATATATAATGTGAACAGCTGCAGCCCCAACACTGAACCCTGCGGGACACCGCTCGTCACCGGCTGCCATTCCAAAAAAGAACCTTTTATCACAACTCTCTGACTTCTGCCAGACAGCCAATCCTCAATCCATACTAGTAGCTCACCTCGAACATCATGGGCCCTCACCTTGCTCAGCAGCCTCCCGTGTGTCACCTTATCAAAGGCCTTTTGAAAGTCTAGATAGACCACATCCACTGGGTTTCCCTAGTCTAACCTATTTGTCACCTCTTCAAAGAATTCCAATAGGTTTGTCAGGCATGACCTCCCCTTACTAAATCCATGTTGACTTGTTCTAACCCGACTCTGCTCTTCCAAGAATTTAGAAACCTCATCCTTAATGATGGATTCTAGAATTTTACCAACAACTGAGGTTAGGCTAATTGGCCTATAATTTTCCATCTTTTGTCTAGATCCTTTCTTGAACAAGGGGGGTTACAACAGCGATCTTCCAATCATCCGGGACTTTCCCTGACTCCAGTGACTTTTGAAAGATCTCAACCAATGCCTCCGCTATTTCCTCAGCCACCTCCCTCAGAACTCTCGGATATATCCCATCGAGGCCAGGAGATATATCAATTTTAAGACCTTTTAGCTTTTGTATTGGCAACCATACTCAACTCAGCCCCCTGACTCCCTTTAATTGTTGGGATATTCCTCATGTCCTCCACTGTGAAGACTGACGCAAAGTACTTGTTAAGTTCTCCTGCTGTTTCCTTATCTCCCATCACTAGGCTTCCAGCATCAGTTTGAAGTGGCCCAATGTCTACTTTTGCCTGCCGTTGTTTCTTATGTATTGAAAGAACCTTTTACTATCATTTCTAATATTACTGGCTAGCCTACCTTCATATTTGATCCTCTCCTTCCTTATTTCTCTCTTTGTTATCCTCTGTTTGTTTTTGTAGTCTTCCCAATCTTCTGATTTCCCACTGTTCTTGGCCACTCTATAAGATCTCTCTTTTTCTTTAATAGATTCCCTGACTTTTACCTAAAATGTTGAATTAATTCTTAGCATTAAATCTTTGAATCACTAAAAGAAGGATCTAATTAAGTAGAGAATGTCACATGAAATATTTTCCTCAAATCTTGTAAATATATGCATAAAGTGGGGCATTTAACTTAATATATCGAGAGTCATCGAGCCATAGAGATGTACAGCATGGAAACAGACCCTTCGGTCAAACTTGTCCATGCCGGCCAGATATCCCAACCTAATCTAGTCCTGTTTGCTAGCACTTGGCCCATATCCCTCTAAACCCTTCCTACTCATATTCCTATCCAAATGCATCTTAAATGTTGCAATTGTACCAGCTTCCACCACATCCTCTGGCAGCTCATTGTATGCACGCACCACCCTCTGTGTGAAAATGTTACCCTTTAGTTCCCTTTTATATCTTTCCTCTCTCACCCTGAACCTATGTCCTCTAGTTCTGGACCCACCCACCCCAGGGAAAAGACTTTGTCTATTTATCCTATCCATGCCCCTCATGATTTTATAAACCTCTGAGGTCACCTCTCAGCCTTCAATGCTCCAGGGAAAACAGCCCCAGCCTATTCAGCCTCTCCCTATAGCTCAAATCCTCCAACCCTGGCAACATACTTGTAAATCTTTTCTGAACCCTTTCAAATTTCACATCATCCTTCTGATAGGAAGGAGAGCAGAATTGCATGTAATATTCCAAAAATGGCCTAACCAACATCCTGTACAGTTGCAACATGATCTTCCAACTCCTATCATCAATGCTCTGACCAACAAAGAAGAACATACAAAAAGCCTTTCTCACTAGCCTATCTACCTGCGACTCCACTTTCAAGGAGCTATGAACTTGCACTCCAAGATCTCTTTTTATTCAGCAACAGCCCCAAGGACCTTACCATTAAGTGAATAAGTCCTGCTAAGATCTGTTTTCCCAAAATGCAACACCTCACATTTATCTAAATTAAACTCCATCTGCCACTCCTCAGCCCTTTGGCCCATCTGATCAAGATCCCGTTTGTAATCTGAGGTAACCTTCACTGTCCACTACACCACCAATTTTGGTGTCATTTGCAAAGTATACCTCCTATGTTCATATCCAAATCGTTTATATAAATGATAAAAAGAAGTGGACCCAGCATCGATCCTTGTGGCACTCCACTGGTCACAAGCCTCCAATCTGATAAACAACCCTCCAACACCATCCTCTGTCTTCTACCTTTGTACCAGCTCTGTATCCAAATGGTTAGTTCTCCCTGTATTCCATGAGATCTAACCTTGCTCACCAGCCTCCCATGGGGAACCTTGTTGAATGCCTTACTGAAGTCCATACAGATCATGTCCACCGCTCTGCCCTCATCAAACCTCGTTGTTACTTTTTCAAAAAAACTCAATGAAGTTTGTGAGACAGAATTTCCCATGCACAAAACCATGTTGACTATTCCTAATCAGTCCTTGCCTTTTCAAATACATGTAAGTCCTGTCCCTCAGGATTCCCTCCAACAACTTGCCCACCACCGACATCAGGCTTGGCATTACCACCTTTTTAAAATAATGGTACCACGTTAGCCAATCTACAGTCTTCTGGCATCTCACCTGTGACTATTGATGAAACAAATATCTCAGCAAGGGGCCCACCAATCACTTCCCTAGCTTCCCACAGAGCTCTAGGATACTGCTGATCAGGTTGTGGGATTTATCCACCTTTTTGCATTTCAAGGCATCCAGCACTTCCTCCTCTGTAATATGGACATTTTTCAAAATGTCACCATCTATTTCCCTACATTCTTTTTCTTCCATGTCTTTCTCCACAGTAAACACTAATGCAAAATACTTGTTTAGTAGCTCCCCCATCTCCTGCAGCCTCACACAAAGGCTGCCTTTCTGAACTTTGAGGGGCCCTATTCTTTCCCTAGTTACCCTTTTGTCCTTAATGTATTTGTAAAAACCCTTTGCATTCTCCTTAACCATATTTGCTAAAGCTATCTCATGTCCCTTTTTTGCTCTCCTGATATCCCTTTTAAGAATATTCCTATTGCCTTTGTACTCTTCTAAGGATTCATTCGATCTACCCTGTCTATACATGACATATGCTTTCTTCCTTTTCTTAACCAAACCCTCAATTTCTTGAGTCATCCAGCATTCTCTACACCCACCAGCCTTCCCTTTCACCTTATCAGGAATATACTGTCTCTGGACTCTCATTATCTCATTTCTGAAGGCTTCTCATTTTCCAGCCATCCCTTTGCCTGCGAATATCTGCCCTCAATCAACTTTTGAAAGTTCTTGCCTAATGCTGTCAAAATTAGCCTTCCTCCATTTTAGAAATTAAAGTGTTAGATCTGGTCTACCCTTTTCCATCACTATTTTAAAACTAATAGAATAATGGTCGCTGGCCCCAAAGTGCTCCCTCCCTGACATCTCAGTCATCCTCCCTGCTTTATTTCCCAAGTAAGTACATCTGCATCCCCTCTGAGACATTCTTGATCCTGGCACCAGGGAGGCAACACACCATTCTGATTTTTCACTGTTGGCTGCAGAAATATCTGTCTGTGCCCCTGACTAGAGAGCACCCTAACAATCGATCGCTTGGAACCTGATGTACCTCTCATTATCTTAGAGCCAGTCTTGAAAAAATAAACTTGACTGTTCATGCTTCATTCCTCTGAGAGTCCATCATCCCTTATATTTTCCAAAACAGCATATTTGTTTGAAGTGGGGATAGCCACAGAAGCCTCTTGTACTACCTGCCTACCTCTCCTACCTTTCTTGGAATTAACCCATCTATTTGACTATATCTGTGAATTTTCTCCCTTCATATAACTGCCATCCATCACACTCCCTAGCTCTTGTAAATTCCTTATTGCCTCTGGCTGTTGCTCCAACTGATCCATTCGATCAGACAGGATTCACAACCAACAACATTTATTGCAGATATAATCCTCAGTAATCCTTAAATTCTTACGAAACTCCCACATCCGACAATAAGAGCATATCACTCTACTAAAGGCCACTTTTGCTCCTTCCAATCTACAGATCCATGTAAAACAAAGTACCTTATTTAATATTGTTCCATAATCCCAAAGGAACAGATTAGGTTCTTTTCCTGTTTAATACCATGTCAGGTACATGATATTAATAATCAATACAATTTGATGTAATTAAATCCTTGATTATTTAACTTCAGTTTCATGGTTACTCATGTACAACCATGTATTTCAATATGGAATGGCCTGGAAATATCCAGCATATACAAATATTCAAACATTTTGAAGGAATATTGTAATGCAATTCCAAATAAACATTGAAAGTAAACAGCGCATGTCATCTTTAAATTCTGAAAATAACAAAGTATTAAACAAACAATGGAATCTCAAGTCAGAAAAACCATTTGGCCTACCCTTTAAAATATGTATATATTTTCTGGAAATGTACTTTCCTGCTTTCTTAAGAGGCTAGGATGGTGCAGTCCTGAGTCAAAGCAGCGGCTTGATTCATACGCAAGGAGGCACCTCTACAACATAGAAAGAAACCCTGGATGGTCATTTCCTTCTGCTTCTTGAAGGTACCACAGCTGTGATTATGTCAATTCAAACATAAAATTTGATTATGACTGCAACTTGGATTGCAGATTCTTCAGCTGGAATTGAATACTCTGATGAAGATGATTCCATCGGGCTGTATCCCAATTGAGTAACTCAACAGGAAATCTGGTATAAGATAAAAATGCTGGACCTATTCAACATGAAAAGCAAAACATTTCCATACAATTGTTTCCAATAACAATGGATCGTCTCCCCATTGTCCTGACAGACCATAACCATGAGCATCCCATTTCCCAAACTTCTGGTCTCACCTCTTTTCCTATTCTTCCAGAACCAGACTTGGTTCTCTTTGTTCTCATGTTCCACTCTACTAATCCCTGCATTCATCTGTCATCATTTATGGCTACCAAACACATGTGTTCCTCTAATTCAGTGAAGTGCCATGGTGACTCAGTGGTTAGCACTTCTGCCTCACAGCACCAGGGACCCACGTTCGATTCCACACTCAGGCGACTGTCAGTGTGAAGTTTGCCCATTCTCCCCATGTCTGTGGCTTGTCCAGATGCTCCGGTTTCCTTCCACAGTCCAAAGTTTTGCAAGTTAGATGGATTAGCTGTGCTAAGTTGGCCAGAGTATCTAGGAATATGCAGGCTAGGTGGACTAGCCATGGGAAATGCAGGGTTACAGGGATTAGGTAGGATGTTGTTTGGAGATCTGGTGTGGATTAGAGGGGCTGAATGGCCCGATTCTGTACTGCAGGGGTGCTTGCAGCATTCTAGCCTACCCCTCAATCCTCCCTAGACCCTCCTGTACATGTAGCCATTTTCCCAAGCAAAGGCAAGAGTTGCAATTCCTGCCTGTTTTCCTGCTTCTGTAATATAAAGGAATGGTTCTGAAAGAGTTAATATTTGAGCTCTGCTCAGTACATGGTCGTATTCCTTCCGGATAGAAAATCTGTTAGAGTCTGACCAGACCTTCTCATGAAAACAAAATCTACCTCTCATTAAGAATAGTTACTATGCAAACGAGTTAATGTAACCTGTACATAGCTACTGCAATACATCTTATCATGACAGATGAGAGTCAGTTCTGCTGCGATTTATTTGTGATTCTTCTTTTATCACAGACTATGAAACAGCCTCTTGGACTGGCATAGGAAGCAGCATCAATGGCAGCACTCTACTGGAACTAAAAGCCACGTAATAGTTGGTACCTAGGCATCACATCATAGCATGATGAGCAGAGCTGTGGCTTTCATTTAGCAGTGCCATACACAGGTTGCTAGCACTAGGTATCACACGAGAATACCATTGCTTCTTGCCATCCTGAGCCTTAATATTCCGCAATAAAACAATTGAATTGTACTTTATAGATTCTTTACAATGTGGAAACAGGCCATTTGGCCCAACAAGTCCACACCGACCCTCCAAAGAGTATCCCACCCAGACTCATTCCCTTATTATTCTATATTTCCCATGATTAATGCATATGGTCTACACATCACTAAATACCATGGGGAATTTAGCACGGCTAATTCGCCTAATCTGCACATCTTTAGATCATGGGAGGAAATTAGAGCACCTGGAGGAAACACACGCAGACACAGGGAGAATGTGCAAACTCCACACAGACAGTTGCTTGAGGCTGAAATTGAACCTGGGTCCCTGGTGTTGTGAGGCAGCAGTGCTAATGACTAAGCCATCGTGCTGCGGTGTCCATGTTATATTTTCAATTCAGCATACTGTTTGTGTTATTCATGATATCTTCTAAATTGTTGAGCTCAATTACAGATTGGGTGATTTTTTTTGTGATTGCCTCTATTGAGCCAGCAAGCAAAACCTCAAGTTACAGTCACTCAGTTAATTTTCTGCCCATTCCTACAGTGTCCTTTCTGTGTTTTGTCTCCCAGACTAGTGCATTGAAGCTAAAAGTAACCTCTATCCTTATCTTTTGAGTAGGCACTTTAAAGCCTTCACTGAGCATTGAGCTCAACACTTTTAGAATCAATTCAGGCACTTTTTTTGGACAGCAAGAGTTGATGCTAATTTTGTTTTCCTTATTGGCACCTCCTCTAGATCGACCTTTTATTTATTTATGTGTCCCATTGCTACCTCTTTTAGCTGTGAGATATCATCTCCCTTAATGTTTGGTCTGTCCTCTTTTCGACTTTCTCACAGATATTTACCCTTATTCTGCCCCACTGCCATCCCACTGTCCATTCCCTCTGTATTTGGTTGAACCTGATTACTCCTCTAACATGTTTCTATTCCGATGAAAAATCATTGATCTGAAATATTGGACAGCATCATATCGGGGTCTAAGCGACATGAGCTATGGCAAGATTTGTGGCAGACTCAGATGAAATGTCTGGTATGGCCTACCTTGATATCAGGACCATTTTCTTCCACCTTTTCTGGTTTTGCTGAACGGCATGTTGAGTTCCTTGTCAGGCAATGGCAAGTTACCAATGAAGTAGGATTGTACCCCATTGAACATTTTATGAAAGCCACAAGTTGCCTCATTGACATTTAACTTGCTACCTTACCAAACACACCAAATAAGCAAGATGTTGAGAAATCCTGATGTGGAAACCAAAGTGGGTACCTAGCAACTTCAGCTCACTGCTGGTTGCAAGGAGCTTCCATGTTGATCAGTCCCAAATAACATCTCACGGAATAATCCATGCTGCACACATCTTACAGGCAGCTGACACTTGCTAATGCCTTATGGCTATCATGACATCTCTCTAATACACTTGCAGATTGCTGAGGAAGCATAGAACTGCATGGCAGAGTGGATTGACAATAATCTGGAAAGGTGCAACTCGGACACTCTGTGCTCAGGGACAGGGACCCTGCTAACAGATTGCTTTAGCAGTGGCTCAACGATGCTCACTTGCTCTCCTTAGCTCACTTGATGCCCACCTGCATGCTCACAATGTTCATGCCTTGCCAAGCTTTGCCTACTGATCTACACCAATTAGTGCATTGACACTTCAGTCAGAGCCCAAGACTGTCTTACTGCCATACTGACATGCTCTTTCGCATCGACATGCAAACAGGTATTTTGTCAATGGGTGGATTTTATGAGATACAACTTACCAAGAGGTCAGTTTAATCCACATTCCACGTGCCAGGTGTCACTACCAAAAGGGGTGGGTATTTAAAATTGGGGATGAAAGCAGAGGATGGTGATGGAGGGAGAAACTGAAAGGTGTATATGGTGACTAGGAAGAACAACATCAAAGGGCATGGATGGATTACAGGAGATAGGGGTTATTTCCAGTGACCAGTACCTTGGCCTTCTCAGGGGGAGTGTAGAGAAGTAGGTCAGATATCATTAAAACTTAGGTCTGTTTCCATGCTGTATGACACTGTGACTCTATGTAGTATCAGCATTCAGGGAGCAAGGAGGACACTTGGAGGCAATGTTCAATCTGCTGGGTCTCCACTCAGGACCAATAGGTGGTAATAGGTTGTCAAGGTGCTGTGAAGGTAAAGCAAACATGGGGAATCTTGGGGAGTGGGGGTGACTCTGGGGAGAGGGGATGCTACCTGGTGAGGCATAGTGTTGACAATGTCCATCATGAGTTGTGCTGCTTGCCATCACTGTAAAATACAATTGGAAAATGGCTCCCAGTGTGGGCATGGTCAGTGCCATTTTGATGGGCTAAAGTCCAGGTTCTATATCTGCTGGACATTGGAGCAATGAAGGGGAAAACACATGAAGCAAATGCTTGCAAACTTCAGCTACTTTTCATTTTGAAACATTTTTTCACACTTATGCAAAACAAGAGTGTGACGTATCCAAATGTTGATCAAAGTCCGATTGCACCATGCCATTGGTGTTAGTCAAACTAACATTACTATTTCATTAATGCAGAAGCTGGTTACAATAATTTATACTGGCCAAAAGTACCCTATCAGATTTAGCCAAAAACATACAAGATTTAGTTCCGTAAGTCTGTTTTTATATCTCCAAGGATACTACTAGACATATTTTTAGCATTTTCCATTTTTCTTCCAAGTTCCAATAAAACACCTATTTTGCTTCTCTCTACTGATGTAAAACACTGGCATCTTACTGAAGCTCAAGCAATTATTGAAGGTGTGGAGCCTGCTCTCTTTCAGCATGGTCTCTCTCTCTTGAATTAAATCAATGTAAACAAGGCACTGAGCTGGGAAACTTCACAGTACTCATACCAAAGTCAGGTGTATGCTTGACAAACATTAACTACTTAGAATCCATCTTGTTGTTAGTAACTTGCAAGAAGTAAGATGTAAAGTCAAGACCAACTTTGTTCTGTGTACTACAGGGAACAAAGACTGTTGTATATGCAGGCAAATTAAATCTTCCCCACTGCTCAACAGGTATCTTCAGCCTAACAGAGTGTGCATCCCACCATTTTGCTGCCACCTTGCTATTTCAGTGTAGGGACCTACAAGGCCAGTTTAGTTTAGTGTACGAGAGGGAAAACACTTAGTGGTTTAATGAGAAGAGGCTTTTGTATTGAAAAATAAGTAATGTATTGCATGTTAGTAACTAGTCACAGATTACATTGGTCTGAAAGACATTGTTAAAGAGATAATGAGGAGGAACAAATGTAAGCTCTTGTTCTTCTGAAATTCCAAATGCTTTATCCATCAGTCCATTTGATTTCATTATAGTGGGTGGTGCACAAGACACTCTTCAATATTCACCCTTTCAGATCTTTCATTTCAGATAACAGGTACTATCATCTGAACACACCCTGTTTGCTGAAGTTACTTATCGATCCTAATGCCACTCGGCATCACTCCTCCCCAATTATCCTATGCTGTTATAAGTTACATGTAAAAATATCCATACACATTGTTGTTGCACACACCCTACTTCCATCCTTCCCTGAGGTATTATTTTCTGCTTGATACTCTCTGACAGAATGTCACATGATCTTCACATGTGTGAAGAAACCCACTGTATGCAGGCATCTCTCTTCACAGATGCTGCCAGCCCCACTGAGTTCTTCCAATATGTTCTGTTTTTGTTTCTATACTTGAGAATTCTCATTAGTAACACTGGGGACCTAGGTGAAAAATGTTGCATAGTTTGGTGACATTTAATGTTTACTTGATTCATTATTTGGCTGGTTTGCAGCCATGCTGAAACTACAGGATAATACTATGTGATTACACTCTCAGCAGGGTCCTTGAAGAGTCAGTGCTACAGGCTTTTAGCTCTATTGCTGTCTTTTTCTCCTGCGATCAGAGAAATCCCTTAAATTCTGTATATACCGCAATGCTAGATGTTGTGTCCTTGATTGTGTAAGTGGTCGCACATACCAATATTTAACTGCACCCCTTCCAGATATGTCTATTATTTATCCTGAGTAGAAATTATGGCTGTATTTGTGAATATTTAAGGTATATGGAGCACAAGTGAATAAACACAGAATATGACTACATAATATAGACCAGTTTACTCAAAGTCTTCCAGGAATGATTGGCACAGCACGATTGATCAAGAGAAGATCATATAGAAATTAGAGCGACATCGACAACACAGTGGCTCAGTGGTTAGTACTGCTGACTCACAAAACCAGGGACCTGGTTTGATTCCATGCTTGGGGAATGTCTATGCCGAGTTTGCACATTCTCCACATGTCTGAGTGGGTTTCCACTGGGTGATCCAGTTTCCTCTCACAGTCCAAAGATGTGCAGGTTGGGTGAATTGGCCATGCATAAAGGCCGGATTGCAGGGAAAGGGTAGGGTGGTGGGTTTGGGTGGAATGTTCTTCGGAGGCTAGGTGTGGACTAGATTGGCCGAATGGCCTGCTTCCATGGGATTGTACGTTTTAGGCTAGATTAATCATCTACTCAATATTCAGAGCGCTGTATCTCCAGGGGGTTTTTATGGATCTCCCAGCAGCATTCTGATCTTGCTGCAACTTGGTGGATTAAACAAAAGAGAATTCATACTATATCAAGGAAACACCTATAAATGTTCACACAGATTTCACAGTCACTGGGTCCACAGACACTGGATATGTTCCAGCACCTCTCTAGAATAGTAATTATTCATATCAATCCAATAAGTATTGTCTTTTTGCAGGTTGCACAGAGTGAACAAATGCTGAATTGGAAAGGAAAGCTTCAGCACTGTACAAATATTCTTTCTGGTGAAATATTACAATGAAATAATAGTTCAATTTACACATTTATATGCTTTTCTAGCCTCTTAACATTGATAATTTTGTGAATGTTTTCTGATTGTCCTCCAATGTAAGTACTATATAGAGATTCGAAGACAAGGTAATATTTAAAAATTACTTAATGCTTTATTCTTTGTGAGAATACCCTTCCCTTCCTCAAAAATGTATGGATCTTCATTTCTAATGGACTTTCTCCCCAGCCATTAACAAAATATTGTTGACCTCTCAGAATAGTACAACAAAGTTAACCTCATAGGAGGATGGCACACACTCATTTGGCGTAGGATTTTTCAGATGGTGGTGTTTCCTGTTCCATAACCAAGAAAGTAGCAGGGAATCAATGCCCACTGATATGGGACGCTGCAGCTATTGAACACCTCATGGAGTGTTAATTGGTTGGCAACTGCCTAGTCCCAACATCACCACTAGGTGGGGTAGCCAGTGACAGGACTAAACCCAGAATCATCTTTGAGATGGGAAGTGAGGTTTTGGGTGGGGGTAGGGAATGTGTTTACCTCATTTAGAAAGTGCCAAATAGGCTAACAATGGAAACATTACACCCTTCCCTTTCCCTGACTTGCGAGGATCTCCCATTGTTCCTAATCTCATTCTCCTAGCCTCAAAGTTTCAATCAGGTGGAAAGCAACCCTTACGGTGTCTAACACCGTAAGACCATTAGAAACAGGCTGAGGACTGGCCGCTCAGTGCCTCAAGCCTGCTCTGCCATTCAATAGGGCTATGACATTCATCATGTCCACATTCCTGTCCTTCCCCATAACCCATAATTCACTTCCTGATCAAGAATCTATTTATTTCAATTCTAAATATACACTTGGTCACTACAAAGACTTAACTGTAGTGAGACCAGTCAGGCTGACCCATCGACACCACTTAAAATTTCTGACTGGTCATGAAGAAGGCCACCCAATTATTTTTATAAGCCCTCCACCTGGAGGCCATGAAATCCTATCCTTTGTGACCTTTTCCTTCTGTTCCATCCTTTGCCATTTTCCAGGCAATATAACTGGAAGTGATCATCCAGGACATGAAGGACCACAGATGGGAAGTAGCCATGCAATAATTGATTGCTTCATGCTTTCAGATAACTCCTGTTGGCAAAGAAAATTAACCCTGGAATCTTTTGTGCTTTTGTTCCCACATGAAAATCATTTTGGAAGCAGTGAATGTTTATCACATTGTAAATTATTGTGGACACATTGGAGTTTTTCTGAGAATATCACTCATTTTAATTTTGCAGAAGATTAACTGATTCATTGCTCATTGAATTAGAACATTACAAATCATTCAGCATGGCTTAATGTTTTCAATGGATATGATATGAAAATAATGAGTAAAATGTTAGTTCATGTCAGATCACAGATTCTGTATTGATTTCATCTGCAATGACTGAAACAGAGCTTATGGGAGAGCAGGGTATTGTTAGCTAAGGAACTGTTCTGAAAGTGTTAATGTTTGTAATATGCTGAACACTGACTACTCTGAGAATGCCAAACATGCTCTGCATAGAGAATCAGTTGTACTCTAGTATTATTTTCTGATTGAGATACACGTCCTCTATACCTCTTGTTAGTAATAGTTAATATGCCAATGAATAAATTTAGCTGGTATGTGGTTATTTCTATGTCATAAATGTTATCTTGTTATTCCATGTCTGTTGAGACTTGTTCATGTACTATCCTTGATGACAGGCTGCCAACATCCCCTTCGGACAAGCAGAGGAAGGAAGATCTTTGCAGTACTCTATCCCAGCCACAACCATCCAGTGGCTATTGCCCAGGCATCAGATTATATCATAGCGCCACCGTTGGGCATCATATTACAAAATAGATACCCAGAGCTGCAATATTTAGATTTCTGCACTTAACTATAAAGGTGGCATTGGCAGGAGTTGTTGTCAGTTTTACACAGAACTGAGTAGCAGTGGTACATTAACAACAGTTTCACCATCTTTACAAAAGTTAATTATGATCTGACACTTTTACAAGATTTGAAAGGCAAGGAGCATCATTTTTAAAATGATTATGTGGATGCAGAGATAGAATTGTGGACTTATAAATATGAAAGAACCATCTGTTTTATTACAGCCTGAATTTGTTCCAATCGTCAGGCATAATTAGAAGGAGTACCGCCTCCTGATTACTGTAATTATGCTTCTAAGAAGGTGACTGTGGTAAACAATAAATTTGCTTCACGGTGAAAAGGTTAGATCCACTGAAAATCTTCAAACTTGCCATCATTGGATGCTCATTTGTCAACTCATCCTGGTCCCACTTGATGCCATCTGCTACGTGAATTATTTCATTGTCCATCATTGGCCTTGTTACTTTTCTCCAGAGTAACTGTCAGGGTTATCAATAAGTCAGTTCTTTATGCAACAGTTGCTTTATGAGGCAATAGGGAATATTACTGTAGCATAATATTATTGTATCATTGACAGACAGCTGACATCTGTTTTCTGAACTATGTAAGAATAAAAGCAGGTACTATTTAAATTTAAACAATGGCATTTTAATTACAAAATGCTCAATGAAGAGAGCTAGCTCCATTTTCTGAGCATGGGTAAGCTGCCTTTGCAAAGGTTTATGATAACCATAAGCAAATGATACAGAAAAAAAGTATCAAAATAACCTCTATAAAATAGCATAAAAGGCTTTTATGAGGACCCTACACAAGCCTAAAGCCTCTCTAAAGCAATGGGAACATGCATCAGTTTAAAAAAAATATTTTTTATAACATCATGAGGCAATTTAGCTATTTGGCTCAATGAGTTTGTGCTGCTCTCAAATGGTGAATATGACTTGCATGGTTGAGATCTGCATTGCTGTACTCATGTCCCAGTGGAAATATAAAGTGCAACCATTGTTCTATGTTATGAATAATGATGAATATGATAGTGAACATCTGCTGTTGGACTCTCCTACATAAACCTGACCACTTTCCAATGTTGCATACCCAATTGATGCCACAGTCTGGTACTTCAGCTCCCGCACCATCTGTATGAATGCAGGCCCACTAAAGGATGTGCTTCAAAACTGTCTTTTAGTATCAATGCATATTTGCCCCCTTGTACGTGTTGGAATGTTATTCACTTTCAGTCACGGTCATTGGGCATTATGGCTCAGGTGCAAATGTGGATTACTTAGTTCTCCTAGCTTTATACATACAGCAAATGGTACCTTTAGAGAGCATAACCACATTTAGCTGAAACAAAAACAGAAATTTGCTGTAAAAGCTCAGCAGATCTGACAGCATCTGTGGAGAAAAAGCGGAGTTAATGTTTCGGATCCAGTGACACTTTCTCATAACTGATGGGAGCTAGGAAAAGTAGGATTCTATGCAGATGGTAGGTTGGGGTCAGAGGATAAGGAGTAAATGATAGGTGCAGATAGAACCCAGAGAGAGAGAAGAACAGTTGGACAGACAAATTAATGGATAACAATCAGCCTGGGAGAATGAATAGCTACTAATGGGGATTATTAGCAGGTAATGATGGGTTGTGTGCAATAGCAGACCATGTGATGGGCTGGTGTGTTGGGTTGGGGTAGGGACAGAGGAGAAGGTGCCTTAGTGCAGGTAGAGTGCTGCTTCACTTGCAAGGTGTGTTTGGACCACAGAGGAAATAAATGGGCAGGTTTTATACCTTCTGTACTTCACTCAATCTAGTCTACAGCATTCACTATTCAGTGTGTTTTCCTCTATATTGGGTAATGAAGCATAGACTTGGTGACCTCTTCACATATCACCTACATTCTGTCCGCAAAAAAAAACTGAGCTTCCAATTGCCTGTCACTTCAACATATCACGCTATTCCCTGGCCAGCATTTCTGTCTCAGGCTTGCTGCATTGCTTTACATAACTGAGTGCAAACTGAAAGAACGACACCTCATTTTCCATTTGGGAAGTCCACAGCTTTCTGGACTCAATATTGAGTTCAACAGTGTTAGAGCTTAAGGCAGTTCTGACATGTCCTTACCCCAATTCTCCAACACCGGGCATTGTTATCACATGGTCTGCTATTACACACAACCCATTGTTAGATGCTAATAGTTGCCATTACTAGCTATTCATTACCCAGGCTGATTGCTATTCACTCCTTTTTTCTATCCAACTGTTCTTTTCTCTCTTTGAGTTCTAACTCCACTAATCATTTACCCCTTAACCGCTCCCCCTACCCTACCTTCTACATTAAAAAACAAGTTTTTCCTTGCTGCTATCAGTCCTGTGGAAGGGTCACTGGGGCCAAAACATTAACTCTGAATTCGCTCCACAACTGCAGTTGGACTCACTGGGATGTTCCAGCAATTTCTGTTTTTGTTTCTGATATCCAGCATCCATACTTCTTTCAGTTTTCATTCACATCTAGCTGAACATTCAACTGGAAATCATTTGCTGGAAAATATCAAAGGCACCTAAGTTAAAATTTAAATAAGAACTGACGTTTCATATATCTTCATACAAGAATAGGCTATTAAATTTCTCATTGGTAGATTAAACAGAAAAAGTCGATGTTTTGTCCAATATATAATGGAGCCTTGAGATCCATCGCTGGGAAATCTTTAACAATTGAAAGCACTTTTTCTACTGCCACAGCAAACTCTTAGAAAGACCTTGGTTGCAAGTATCCAGGAGAGTCCAGACTATCCATTAATTGGTTACCTACAGGACAGTCCAATGAGTATAACTACTGATGGCAGAAGATCCCACTTTCTTTTTGTCAAGATGTGCTCTGTTGATTTTGTCTATTGTTTTTTCTGTCTCTTGCAGGCACATAAATACAAATCTTAATACAATTTCCTTTCTATATAATTTCTTACAGCCTTTCTTGTCCTTTCTATGTAAACAAGGCATTAGGTTTCCTCTATCATCAATTTTCTAATCCTATTCTCACAGATAAAATTGACAAAAATGCTTACTTTTGGAGATTTTGATATTTAAAATTTTGCATTAAAACTATTTTTCTGTTCTGACATTATTATTATTATTGTAGCAATCATGAATTATCTTTGTGTTTAGCTGTTAATCCGATATTCTTAAGGATTTAACTTTACTGTTAGCTTATTGAATGATCCCTCTCACCTTCCACTTGTTCAGAACCAGCTAGCTGTCAAGTACTTTTGCCATCAACCCTTCACTTAGACTCCTAACCTCACTCTCTGTCCTCTCCTGGATTCCTCTACCAGTCCTCCAAGTCTTTGACACTGCTCTGCATTACCCATCCCTGAAAGATACTCCTTACCCCCAGGGCCTTCCATCCAACCTGCCCTGAACACGTTGTTCTCATAAGTCTCTTCTTCTGAGAAGGAAATCATTTAGCATCTTGTCATTAGCTGATGAGAGGGCTAGACCACCAACAATTATTGTATGTCATGGTAACAACCATGATGCGATGATACCGCTGTTAGACTGGGGTGGACAAAGTGAAATCTTCTGTATTGATTTATTCAGTGGACTGTTTTGCTCTCTGACCTCTCTGCAGCTATAAATTTGTCAATGAGCTCAAGTGGGTTGTACTGCTCATTCATGTTACCAGTATTTCCTTATTCTGGCAAACTGTACTAATTGTTTTCATTTCAAGATTTGTTTATGGTAAAGGGAATGAAAAACACTTCCACAATTGTTGTTCAGACACAAATGTCCTTCTTGTTGACAATATGAGTGATTCTCTTACGCCAATGCAAATAACCTCAGTGCATTTTTGTTTTGTTCTTTTTGGGTTCCTCCATGAATCTAGGAGACCTAACAAAATCGTCGCTGGTCATCCCTTTACCTGTTGATTGCCGATGGTTTAATTCTGAATCAGATGTTCAAATGAAATTTGTTGAACTTTTGCAAGGATGTTGAGGTCAAGATGTGCAAGCTGAAAAATGAGAAGTGTTAACTGTGACATATGTACACATTTTCAACTGTCCTACATTCTTTCTGTTAGCATATTAGCATTAATCTTGGGAGTATGCCACCTGAACCATCTTTGTTATTTGTAACTTCTGTTTCTGCAGCTATGCTATCTTATCTGACAGAACAATAAAACTCATCCATTTTTCAAGTTGAAAATTAATGAGCTGTATGTTGAAATAAATAATTTCTGTTTGATTTGATTGAATCATGAATTTCCACCAGGAATGTCACTGGTATCTTTTCCAATAAGGACTCTACCTTATCAGCATCTTTATATGAGTAAACACTTGGCTTTCTACTTCTCTGAAACTGTACCCTATTTGTACAAAGTTAAAAATCACACAACACCAGGTTATAGTCCAATAGGTTTAGTTGGACGCACTAGCTTTCGGAGCGTCGCTCCTTCATCAGATGGTTGTCCACCTATTTTGTACACACCTTCTGGAAGAAACTCTTAGTTCATTTAAGTATGAAGTACTTTATTTACCTTAAAGATTTAAAATCCTACTGCTTCTAAGGCTTCAAATTTTAATCGTTATACATAGAGTACATATAATCGCTACAATGTGGAAACAGGTCCTTCGGCCCAGCAAATCCACACCGACCCTCCGATGAGTAATCCACCCGGATCCATTCCCCTACTTTAATCTACATTTACCCTGACTAATGCACCTAACCTACACATCTCTGAACACTTTGGGCAATTTAGCATGGCCAGTTCACCTAACTGGCACATCTTTGGTCTGTGGAAGGAAACCGGAGCACCCAGAGGAAACCCATGCAGACACAGGGAGAATGTGCAAACTCCACACAGACAGTGACCCGATGTAGGAATTGAACCCGGGTCCCTGGTGCTGTGAGGCAACAGTGCTAACCACTGAGCCACCGTGCCGCCCGGTTTAAAAAATTCTTGTTTCAAAATCTCTTCTAAACATTTTAAAATGAGTATAGCAAACCTGTTTTATTTTCTTCTAAACAAAACTTTAAATTTTTTAATTGTGGCGATGCTGTAGTGTATTTCTTCTTTTACTCTTAAATCAAAATACTAGGCCAACTCTTATAGCGATCTGAGGCAACAGAAGAATGGTGAAATTTATGGCCAAACCTAATAAGTCCAACCAGACTGATCTTGATATTGGGAATATCTTGCTCCATATTTTATGTTTTTCACAAGCGATAAGACAATTTTCTTGCAAGGCAATTGACAGGGTTGTATCATGTCAAACGCTTTCCTAATGGCTCAACTTCCCTTATTAGTATTCAGCTTTCTATCTTACCAAATGTATTGAGAAAGCAGATATCAAAGAAAGCTCGACATGGAAGTCTGAGGGGGTACCTGCTGGCTCCAAAAGACTTCCATGTTGCTTCAGACCAAACATTCTCCAAGGACATGAGTGCCAGGCATCACCTACATTCATCCTTCCTCCGCAGACATATGGCATTTGGCATTTGCCAATGCTTCATAACTGTCATGGCCCAACTCCAATACATTTACCTGCTTGCTGAGGAAGCATAGATTTGCTATCACAGGGTGCAATAGCAACTTGAATTTGAAGATTGCAGTTTAGATGCTTGGCTCATAAGGATCGACAACCAACACACAATTAGAGCAGGCTGTATCTCAGCACGACTCAATTGCTCTTGTAGTCTCTACCTCCTTACTTGTATCATCCATGCCTTGCCTTGTCATGCCAATGCTGAAAATATGTTGCTGGTTAAAGCACAGCAGGTCAGGCAGCATCCAAGGAACAGCCCTTCCTGATGAAGAGCTCTGGCCTGAAACGTCAAATTTCCTGTTCCTTGGATGCTGCCTGGCCTGCTGTGCTTTAACCAGCAACACATTTTCAGCTCTGGTCTCCAGCATCTGCAGACTTCACTTTTTACTTGTCATGCCAATTACTGTAATCACACAACCAGACAGCTTGCCTTGATCAGTTTTCAATCAAGGAGGAGGGGGCAGATGGAGACAGTTATCAAGAGGACCAATTGCACCATCAAGGGAGATATGGTAAAGCATGGATGGGAACAGGATCACCTGAGAACTGGGTTTGTCCATGACTTCAAGTGAGGAGATGTGTATGATCTCACTTCACATGGTCACTTCATATGCCAGGATCTGCATTGGATAGGTAGGCAGGTCCAAGCTCATGTTGACAGGTTGGGTATGGAACTGGGGAGGTGTAATTCCTATGGGATTTACAGGAAGCACTACCAGGAAGTGAATTTGGATAAAAGCAAATTACTGCGGATGCTGGAATCTGAAACCAAAAGAGAAAATGCTGGAAAATCTCAGCAGGTCTGGCAGCATCTGTAAGGAGAGAAAAGAGCTGACGTTTCGAGTCTAACTGACCCTTTATCAAAGCTTTGTCAAAGGGTCAGTTAGACTCAAAATGTCAGCTCTTTTCTCTCCTTACAGATGCTGCCAGACCTGCTGAGATTTTCCAACATTTTCTCTTTTGGTAAGCGAATTTGGATGTTTGGCGGCCTACTAATGGATAGAAGCAAAGGCTTGGAAGGCACGAGCTGAGGAGAACTCACTGTCGCCTCCCATAGTGCTGAAAACCAAGTGTGCAATGGGGAAGAAAATAGCTACAACTTGGAGTGAATGCAGTAAGTGTCCTATGTGGGATAGAGTTGGAAGACCCTCAAAAGTTAGGGCATTTACAGAGAAGCTACATTACACCCAGAACTGTGCACTGTACAGACACTCTTCCTAATCCTTAGGCATCCTAATGCATTACCCCTCTTTGCTGAGCAAGTCCCTGCACTAGTCTTTACTACTCAATTCATTCACACCTACCTCTTTTTCTACAGAGGTCAATGAAAGAACAAGGATGTTACAGGATGTGGGTCAATGGTGTAAGCAGGAGCCATTGTCCTGTATATGTCTTGCTTACCTTGCTTCCAGAAACTTTAAAAATCCTCAACATAGACATCAGTCCATGTCACATTCTGTGTCGAGATAAAGTTATGCCTCATGCTGAAGAATTACATTAGGGAATACACAATGAAAGGTCAATGTGGTGCCATTTATAAAGTGTTACATTCCTGATGAAAGGTTCATGCCCGAAATGTCGACTTTCCTGCTCCTCGGATGTTGCCTAAACTGCTGTGCTTTTCCAGCGCCACACCTTTTGTCAATTATAAAAGTTGTGCCAAATAATGTAATGGGTTTTGTCACCTGCGCCATCAAATAACTTCATAATTTTTCTTCTTCTTTTTCTCCCTTCCACGACAATGAAATTTGCTCCCTGGATTAAAGCCGAGTGGAGGGAACCTGCTCAGCTATTGGCCCTAAAGGTTATTCAGGCGACCCAGGAGATCTTGTATCTGGATAGCCGGGGTGCTGGCATTGTGGAGATGGAGGACCCAGCCACCTCTAGAGGGTCTTGAATGAAAAACTCTGAGGGGGCTGTGTGTGGTTATCAACCAGCTGGGTACCTGCTGGCATCACTCTGTGTCCTTGTGAGGAAGAGCCAGCTGGAGTGCCCAATACATGGCCCTATCTCCCTGGGGCCATGACTTCACTTCCGAAAACCAGTGGGTGGGATGCTGGAGTGTAGCTGTATACGATTCTCCTGCAGACCTTCTGCGTGATGGACTGTCAACCTGTCTATGGAGGCACTCAGGCAGTCACATGACTCACTGCCTTGATGCAACTGCTGGACAATGCAGGCCATTGTGTCCCTCATATCTGTTGCTGTTCCAACTAGCGAATGCAGATGAAGTCCCTGATTACCAACACCACAGAGGCTCACTCATGCCTGGGTGTTGTGGCCCACAATTCATCGAGATGCTCTGGTCAGCTTTTAATATTCAGATTAAAGCTCAATCCACTGAGCTTTCTCAATGGTGGAGATGGAGTGTCAGTCACTGCTGAACATACAAATACACTCACACTTACATCAGAAAATGAAGTATTTCACCATATACCTGCATCCCGACAGGTTTTGTTCTGCGTTTGTTGGTTGCTGTGAAAGTCTTCAGACAATATGGAAATCTGCTAAACCTATATAGGTACATACATTAGAACTTATTTAGATAAAATAGCTGACCACTGACATTTTGCAATGAATAGATTTGTTTTCTTAATGAAGCTTACCCTCATTTCACAAGTTGCTCCCAAGGTTGAGATCAACATTTCAACCCAAATCTTTTCAAGCATTAATACGTGTGATAACTATCGACTTTCCTAAGATCTTTAAACA
Organism: Hemiscyllium ocellatum; assembly: GCF_020745735.1. Lineage (NCBI taxonomy): Eukaryota > Metazoa > Chordata > Chondrichthyes > Orectolobiformes > Hemiscylliidae > Hemiscyllium > Hemiscyllium ocellatum. The sequence continues at coordinate 32,685,354 of NC_083426.1, read as the reverse complement.
ATGCTTTATCCCAAGAATGTAAATACAGTCAGTAATCAGATATCTGGATGTGCTGTATTTCGGAACATTTGGTTGTAGTCTTATTTATAAACACTTATACAAATTGTTTAGTCATGTATCTACTTGTCTTTTTTTTTAGTGACAACGAAAAGGTGGGGCTTTATTGCATTAAAAGTTTAAGAGTGTCCTGCAGTTTACACTAAATAAAACATTTTACTGAATAAAGGATTGTTGCTAAGTTTACAATACTCGGGTTCAATTCCAGCCTCAGGCGACTGACTTGTGGAGTTTGCATGTTCTACCCATGTCTGCGTGGGTTTCCTCCGGTGCTCCGGTTTCCTCCCACAGTCCAAAGATGTGCAGGTCAGGTGAATTGGCCATATTAAGTTGCCTGTAGTGTTAGGTAAGGGGCAAATGTAGGGGTATGGGTGGGTTTCGCTTCGGCGGGTCGGTGTGGACTTGTTGGGCCGAAGGGCCTGTTTCCACACTGTAAGTAATCTAATCTATTCTAAAACTAGAAGGAAAATGGTATCAAAATAAACAACTGATGGTATAGAATTTAGATTTTGCATAAGACTAGCAAGCCTATAGCATCTAGACAGGGTGAAAGTGGGTACTGCTGATGCTGGATATTAGAGTCAAGATAGAGTGGTACTGGAAAAGCACAGCAGGTCAGGCAGCATCCAAAGAGCAGGAAAATTTATGTTTCCGGCAAAAGCCCTTCATCACAAAAAGCGGTTGAGGCCAAAACCATGAATGTTTTCATGAAGGTGATAGATATTGTTCATGGGTCTAAAGGAATCATAATTGTACAGAGCAAAAGTGGGAACAGGATACTAAGTAGGATGATCAGCCATGGTCTTACTAAATGATGGAGTAGGTTCCTGTTCCTATTGCCTTTGTTTCTACGCTTCTATTTTTAATATATCTATCTCACAGTTACATGTATTGCTTTTGTTTCATTTTATGCACACTAACAGGGATAGATTTTTATTATTACTGCTGGGTTTAAGTGGAATAGAAGAAGTCATATAGTTTTGAGGGAAATTCTGAATCCCAAACTATCTGACACCATCATCTAAACGACATTCTGGTACATGGCCAGAGTGCTCACATTCATCAAGCCCTAACCTTTTGGGTTTGTAAGATACATATTGTTCTCAAGTTGTTATTTTAGGACAGTATGCTTGAAAGAGGTACTTCACACACTCCAATTGAAGGAGGTACTTCACACACTCCAGGCTGTCCAATTGAAGTGGAGTGCATAGCTCAGTTTTCATTTATTTATTGTTGAGCCAGGTGGTTCCACTTTTGCAGGTTCCACAAAACCAACATGCATTATTGCCACATTGGATTTCTCACAACTCCTTGGTATCAAATCCTTCAATTCCATTGCCACTCTTCACAAAATGATTTCTCAGAGTTGTCAGGCTGTGCTGAGGCACTTGCATCCCATTGTCTGCTCACAGAGTCCAGAGTATTTGAGTTCTCCTATCAAAATGAACTGGGCCTGCCACCAGAATAAAACTGGGCAGGTTGTAATTCCATTGTCTGATCCAATATTGCATATTATATATCAGGTTGAAGGTAAACTTTTCAATCTGTTTATGCAGCAATGATTGTTTTTAACAAGGTGTCAACAAAAGCGATCCTCATTTTTCATTTTCCCAATAAGGTATAAGTTAATACACTTTCATCATCTTTATGAGATGAAGTTTCTTCCAATATATTTAGTTTGTGAGTTACATTCATTGAGTTAGTGAGTTGTACAATATTATTTGTTGATTCATGGGAAGCTAATTAATGATTTATTAATGTTTCTGCATTTATTCTGCATTCCTTGTTCATCATGCTTATTTAGACATTGATACAGAAAATTGATTTTGTAAATGTTTTCATGGGTTGATGCTTTTATGCACTGCTACTGTTGTCTGAAGGAATTTCTAGAATTGAAAATGAATGCCTTGTTTAACTCTGAATTAGTAAACAATACTTTTGATGCTAAAATAAGTGATTGTCAGGATGGCATTATCTGAACATCTGAAGTGTGCACAAATTTGAGAGCTTTCCCTGATTTAAGAGTGGAATAATTCAATTCACACACATTCTCTTTGCAGTACTCCTAAGGGCCTGAAGGAGGAATTGTATCAACTTTTTCTGATGATCTTCACAGTTATTTGGGTGAAACTCTAACAATGGCACATAAAAACCTATTAATTACATTTAGATAAAATTCCATCTCTCCACAGTTTAGCATTCATCCATTTCAAGAGAAAGGCTATAAGATGCATTAAAATTGCCGCAGAGAAAAGTCTTTCAAATGTGATTTGAAGATTCAATGTTAACTGCCTATATGGAAAACATCGAAATATGATTGATAATAATAATATGCTCATGTGAATCATTTGCTTTATCTTGTTATATTTTGCTTTTTATTGGGTTTTATGAACCTAAATTGGACTCAACAGTTAGAATCTCAGATCATGGATGACAACGTGAAATAACACTGCAAACCAATATTATAACTACCCCTACAGTGACTGAACTTCCAGCATATACTTTTAAGAACACATTATAACTGACACATACCTGTCAAAATGTAATGACATTTATCCCACAACTAGAGTTTGAGTTCACTACTGCATTCTATATCAAAGAATTGTACAGTAAACAAGGAGGCCATTAGGTCCATCGTGTCTATACCGGCTCCCAAAACAGCTAGTCCCATTCTCGAGTCCTATCTCCATAGCCCTCGATACTCATCACTTTCAAATTTGTATCCTGGTGTATTTTGAAACTTGCTATGGAATCCACCTCTATCACTCTCCCAGACAACATATTCCAAATCCTTACAACTCTCTCAGTAAAGAAGCTTCTCCTCATCTCACTTTTAGCTCCCTTGGCTGAAATCATGAAAGTGTGATCCCTAGTTACTGGCATACCAACAACTGGAACCAAAATATCCTTCTTTACCTTGTCAAAATTGTTCATAATTTTGTAAACCTCAATCAGGTCACTGTTAATCTTCTCTGTTCCATGAACAACAAATCCAATTTCTCTAATTTTTTTTATATCTCAAATTCTTCATTCCTGCTATCATTCTGCAGCGACTTGAGATCCCTCTGCTCCTGCACTTCCCTCAAAATTATATCATTGAGATATTCTATATTAGTTACTTTCTTAGCTCCAGTAAAAATACTCTCAGTTTTTCAAGTCTTTTCAGATATCTATAGGTTCCCATCAGTGGCACTGTCATGGAGAAACTATTATATATTTTCAGTAACTTTAAAATTTCTATGATCAAACACATAAAACACCAATAGTACAAAACGTACTCAGCAGGAGTAAATATTCCCAATCATTCTTTTGCTCCTCAAACACATTACTCATATATTCATAATAATTTATATTTGTTGTGTATTTTTGTCCTTTCCACTAACTTATATTTTGCTAAATTCCTTCACAAATCTCCTTAATGTTTGCTGGATTCCCTATATTTCAAACATAACTAGGGCACTTAGCCCTTTGAACCTGCTCTGTCATTCGATAAGACCATGGCTGCTCTGAACTTAACCTCAACTATACATTCCTACATACTCTATCCACATTTGCTTTAAAAATATTTAAAGAATTTGCATTCACTGACATTTCAGGAAGGTCATTCCAAAGAGTCACAATCCTTTGAGAGATGGGAAATGTTTTCTCATCTCTATCTTAATTGGGTAACCACTTATTTTTAAACTATGACCTCTAGTTCTAGATTTTCCCATAAGAGGCAACATCCTTTCTACATTCATCCACTCAAGTTCCCTCAAGACCTTGTATGTTTCAATTTTTCTATATTTAATTAATGACTTTTCAAAACTCCAGAGGATACAGGCCTAGTCTGTCTACTCTGTCCTCATCAGGCAATCCACTCAGTCCAGGTAATAGTAAACTGTTTCTGAACTGCTTCCAATGCATTAACATTCTTCCATGTGTATGGTGATTAGTTCTGTGCACAATACTTTAGATTTAAGTCTCCACAATGCCCTGTGTAATTGAAGCATAACCTCCCTACTTTTACATTCACTTCCCCACACAATAAAGCATAACATTCTATTAGCTTTCCTGATGACTTGCTGTACGTGCACACTAACATGTGATTAATCTCTTCGGACATCAAAATCTCTTTGCATCTCTGCTTGATTTGATTTGATGCATTTCTGCTCTGCAATCTTGCACCCTCATCTCTCACATTTTCCATCAAAGTGTATTCCTGCCTCCACAAACAAATCATCCATTTTTACAAAAATGAGAAATCGAGACAACAATGACCTGCCAAAGTGCAACAACATTTTAACTAGCTCTTCAAAAATCTATCAAATTCGTTGCACAATGCTTCTCTTTAACAAGTTCCCAATGTCTATCTTTGACTAATGCCGAGTTTTCTAAGTACTCAATAATTTTACATTGTTGTCTTCAAAATGGATGTCATTAACAAGCCTTTTCACGATGCATTTATTCCTGTCTTTAGGAAAACAGATTCTTTACAAAAGAACCAACATGACTTGTCACCTTAATTATTTGAAAGAAAATATGATTCTTTGACACTGGTTAGTTTTGAAAATAATTAACATTGCTGCTGCAGTTAAACAAATCCAGTTACAATTTCACTTTTTGGCAGTTATAAGTGACTCAGTCTTAAAAATTGATCCTTTAAATGATGGGAGCTACAACTATTTGTAAAAACACAAAAGCTATTAAATGAAAGGAAAGATATTACAAAATGAATCATTTGATACAACTGTCAAGTGTTTACAGAGATAAACAATATGTTGAAGATTAACTTTTCAGTGTAGAGTTTTATGTACACAGTTAACACTCCTGAAATGTTATTTTGTAAATATGTTTAAAAATCTACTTCACACACTGCATACACGTGATGTGAATTTACAAAATAAAATAGAGAAGATTACAAAACTTCAAACACATGCAGTCCAATATTATTCTCTGCAAAATTTGGTGGATGCCTATCTTTGTTTCAAGAGATAATTAATATCTTTAAAACGTCAAACTGTAAATAATCCATCAAAATGGCAGATAAGAATATATAGAAGTGAGTCACTCTTCACTTAGACATCACATAAAGTGTTGGCTGTGATTCTAAATCAGAAGGTTGTTGATTCAAGTGCAACTTTGGAGACTTGAGTACAAAAATCAGAAACTTTTTTTAAAAAATTCTTTCATAGGTGTGGACATTACACATTGGGTCAGCAATTATTGCCATCCCCAGTTGCCTTGATGGTGATTATGAGTTGCATTTTTTTCACTCAATGACTGTTTCTCTGTTAGATGTACTGTATTTCAGATGCAGTGTTAAGCCAAGTACCTTCCCATCATAGGTAAGCATTAAAGATCCCACCACATTATTCTGGAAATGGAAGAACAAATGTCTTTAGTCTTCCAGCCAGTAGTTCCCCATTATTTCAACATCACACACACCTTACATTATCTGCTGCTGAAATACTAAACTCCAACTTTTTTAACTTCTCGATTTCACTGTTCAACTGCATTGTGGCCAGTGTCCCACACACACCCTCCCAAAGACTTGAAATCCTCCCAAACAGCTGTCATTGTCTTTGGTGTGCCAAGTCCCAATCACCCTTTGTTTCAAAAGTTGCTGATGTACGTAGGCTTCTAGTTAAAAATAAAGCATACATTTTCACATGCTTACCCTTGTTTTTGAGCACCCCTTGTCCCCAGCCCTCACTCTTGTTTTATAAGATAAAGGTGCTGAGGGCTAGTGCTGAAGTCTGTATTAAGATCCATCGAATCGGATGAGGTCATAAGGACTTGAGTAGGGAAAGGCTATGCAATTCACTGCCACATTTTCCATGTTAACAGAGCACTTTAAATGTACTTCACCAGTGATAATGTATTGACAAATCCCACTGCCATGTGAAGAACACCATGCAAGTCTTTCTTTTTATTGCACAATTAGCAGCATTCTAACATTTGTTTTATGGTCATTTAGAAAGGTTTATTGTTGTATTTCTAGTTTATAACTGTTACTCTTACCCATCAACCAGATGGACAGATCTTTCCACTATTGAATTTCTAAAATAGAGTCCTATTTTTGGTAAAGGATACAACATGTGGAGAAGATAGATGACTGCTTAAAGAGTATAAAGTGCCTAATGTAAAGGCACAATATTAAAACTAATGGGACCAGAAGAGACTAAAATTAGAATGAATTAATCATTGCCGATTATAGCAATTAATAATTAATTGAGAATTACTCAATTAATTGCAGGTCAAATTATGTTTACCATGCAATACTTCAAAACTGAATTTGTAATATGTTTTAAACTAGAAAGTATAATTTTATTGCAAGCAAAATATAGAGTTTATGAGTTATATCCCAACTCCAAATACACCTAGGAGCACACAGACACATTGATATCCATTGCTTAACAACATGGAATAATTTCACTTCTGTGACTGTTTAAATTTGTGACACCCCCCCCCCCCCCCCAAGGAATAATGAACTTAATGCTAATATCTACTCTCTCATTTTCCAAATGTAATTTCAGCTTGGAGATGTAACTGAATCATAATGTGCTATCTATCTGGTTTTTGCAGCAGTTTACAGTTGCAGTTTCCTTCCATGATACAAAAAAAATTAGAATTAGAATCCCTTTAGTGTGAAAATAGGCCTTATAGCCCAACAAGTCCACACTGACCTACCGAAGAGTAACCCACCCAAACTCATTCCCCTACCCTATATTTACCCTGACTAATGCACCTGGCCTACATATCGCTGAACACAATGGGCAATGTAGCATGGCTAATTCACCTAACCTGCACATCTTTGGATTGTGGGAGGAAACTGAAGCACCCAGAGGAAACTCGCACAGATGTGGGGAGAATGTACAAATTTCACACAGTCACCGGACGCTGGAATCAAACTCGGGTCCCTGGCGCTGTGAGGCAGCAATGCCAATCACTGAGCCACCATGCCCTCCTATTACAAATTAAATTGCAAGTCATACTTCAATTACAGAGATACATACAAAAGGCTGGCAGGGTCTGTGATTATTTATTTGGACTCTATTCTGAATCAAATCAATAATTCAATAATGTATTACTAAGTTTACTAAACTGCTAAAAGACAACGAAAGGCTGTTTTAAATTATTGTTACAGATTGTATCCCTTTGGTTACATGTTAGAATCAGGAATTAAAGTGTTAAGTACAAGTTTAAGGTAGGTGGTGGAGTGTTGGTAATCTCAGTAAACCAATAATCCAGAGATCTAGACAAATGCTTTGGGGTCAAAAACAAATGTTGCTGGAAAAGCTCAGTTGGTCTGGCAGCCTGTATGGAGAGAAATCAGAGTTGGCGTTTCGGGTCCAGTGACTTTTCCTCAGAACTCAGAGTTAACTCAGAGAAACATTAACTCTGATTTCTCTCACAGATGCTGCCAGACCTACTGAGCTTTTCCAGCAATTCCTGTTTTTGTTTCTGATTTCCAACAGTTCTTTCAGTTTTTAATGCTTTGGGGACAAGGATTCAAATCCCACCAATGGAAAATCGTGAAATTTGAATTCAACAAAAGCTGGAATTACAAAGAAATCCTAGTTTAATGACAGCCATTGATGTAAAAGTCATTTGGTTTTTATTAATACCTTTGAGGGAAGGCAATATGTCACTGGCCTATATGAGATTCCAGACTTATTACAATGTGGTTGACCCTTAACTTCCCTCTGATCTAGTAAGTTCCAGTAATTCGGGATGCTGGCCTAGTCAGTGCTGCCCATATCCCATGAAGAAATTTTTAAAAAATGTTTCAGTTGGGAACACTCTCAACTGCATCCGCAAAGCATGTACTGAGTAATACAATCAGTTGGAAGTGATCAGATCCAATCTGAACTGGGATCTCTCCAGATGGAAGCAGACTGCAGAACTAAACCGAGTTCTTAGTTAAAAACAAAAAATGCTGGAAATCACAATGGGTCAGGTAACATCTGTGGAGAGAGAGCAAGCTAATGTTTTGAGTCTAGCTGACTCTTCATCAGAATTCTTAAACTTGATGGTATTATTATTCAACATTGCAGAACTCAAATCAACCTTTGTTGAAAGTACATGCCTGTTAGAAAATCAAGAGTATTTTCAACTGGGTTTGTTTCTCAGTTGAAAAACTGACCCAGAATACAGTATGAGTAGGATTAGAGAAATGGATGTATGGATCGAAAGATGGGTATGTGAGGCACTGACCCCAGTACAGGGGAAAGTCGGGGCTGTACTGTTAGAACAGTCTATAGATAAGGTAGGCAGAATGTTCTCATCACATAGCTAGGGATGTAGAGCAAATTTTAAAATAAACAGTGGAAGCAAATGGTCAAATTTGGTAAGTGTTTGGTAACACAAAGAGCAGAGACAAGAAAAGGAGCAAGATTGTAATATGGGAAATGATAAACAGACCTTAACAGGAAGAGGTAGAAAACATAAATCAAAGATGGAATTAATAAAGAAGGCTAGAAACTACGAAAAAATATGAGGTGATTGTGTGCTTCCAATTAAACCTGTTGGACTATAACCTGGTGTTGTGTGATTTTTAACTGTGTACACCCCAGTCCAACACTGGCATCTTCAAATCAGAAAAGGTTTGTTAGGCTAATATCAGGAATGGGTGAGTTGTGTTATGAAAAAAGGTTGGTTAGGCTAGGTTTGGATCCGTTGGAGTTTAAAAGAGTAATCAGTAACTTGATTGAAAAGTGTAAGATCCTAGACGATCATGACAGAGTACATGACAAGGACTGGTTCCTCTTGTGGGAGAATCAAGAACCAGTGGTCACTGTTTAAAAGTAAGGGATCACTCAATTAGGATGAAAATGAGAATTTTTCCCAGTATATTATGAGTCTTTTGAATTATTTTCCTCAAAAGACAGAAGCGTAGTTTTGACTATTTTTAAGGTGGAGGTAGCTATATGCTTGATGATTGAGGGATGAAAGCTTATCGGGGGTGATTGGGAATCTTATTAAAAGGCAGATTAAACTCAACTAGTGAAGTGGTCTCCTCCTATTTCTATTTCATATATGTTTTAATAAGTTCATAGATGTACACCCTCAAAAAACCTCAGATTTACCAAGAATAATATGGAATGTTTGGTATGGAGCTAAAACCTTTCTCATGAAGCCTTTCAGTTAACATTTAGATTGGACATATTTAACTTTTTTACATTGGAATCATTCCAAGCTTCAAGTGCAGACATTGGTATTACGTACAGTCCAGCAGCACAAAGATGTATAAAGAGTGGAACTGATAAGAGCATCATATTGTGTAAAATTGCCAATGCTCTTACAACCACAGTATGAAATAAGATTATTGACTTCTACATATTATTTGGCTTTCAAGTACATGGAGAGCATTTGCAGGAAACCACATTACTGGAAGAACATCTTTCAATGATGTTGCCTCCTAATGGTTTGCTGCTTAAATTACAATGACCTAAGAATGCAAGAACAGGAATAGGTCATTCACAGACTCGAGTATGTTCGACCAATTCATTTTGGCCATGGCTTATTTGTGACTTTACTTCATCAGCTTTCCCTGATTCTTCAACCTTAAATATATTAGCACAACTCCTCTCAACAATAATTTGGAGATGAAGGGCTTATGCCCGAAATGTCGAATTTCCTGTTCCTTGGATGCTGCCTAACCTGCTGTGCTTTAACCAGCAACACATTTTCAACAATAATTTGGAGATGCCAGTGTTGGACTTGGGTGCACAAAGTTAAAAATCACACAACACCAGGTTATAGTCTAATAGGTTTAATGTTTTTGTGTTCACGTCTCTGCGACATTTGTAATTCACTGTGATATCTGTAGGTGGCACCCTAATAGAATTTCCTTTGCCAAACAGACTTTTTAATGAATTTAAGTTTCACTATTTACCTATGGGATTTCTCTGTGGAACATTCATCCATTTATGATATATTTCAGCTAAAAGCAAATTTCACTCTTTGCATTCCCTGTTAAAAACCTTGCTGTGGGTTTGCCACAGAAACATGCTATGACCACTGGGTGCTAGTGTGGAACAAAGATTCCCCAGTTTTGAAGATAATGTTTTCGAATTATGTTTTTATTACGATTTGGTGCAGTACATATTAAAAACCTACTACAAAAAAAAGTTTAGAGAAAGATTTACAAAGAAGTTACCAGAAATGAGAGGTAATAACAGTCAGGAAAGATTGAACAAACAAAGGGATGGGAGGGACTGTCTTTAGCCTTCAAATGATTATTGTTTTTGATACACCTCACTTGGGTATCATCAGAAATCAAGCCTTGCTAATCCTGGAGTCATCACAAAAGTTAATCAAAATACGCCAAGTCTGCAGTGTACCTGTTAGAAGGACCCAGGTTAACAAAGTACTTGGACCAGGGATGAAGTAGTACTCTGGTGTCATGAATTTAAATTCCATTACAGCATCTTTATGTGATGAACAGATACCAAAGACAAGCACATATTATTTTTCTAAACTAGATTTGACAGAAGTTATCTACATAAATGGTTATCCAATCACAGTTAAATCATGCTGGTATCATGATTATCTAAGTTTATTTTCCATGGTTAGTGGGGAAGAACAAATTTCTACCTCATTGAAAGCTGTCTGCAGACAATGCTGCTTCTTTTTCACTTAAAAAAATGTGGCATGTCATACTGACATTCAAACATCAGACATATGAGGGGAAAGGATCAATAATCAACAATATTGCACACCAGATACTTGGCAATTGAAAGAACAGGAGATGGGGCAAGATTGCCTTATTAATAAGAAATTAAATTAAGTTGATAGCAAGAAGTGACCTAGAGTCAGAAGACAAAGAATTTGTATGGGTAAAGTCAAGGAACTGCAAAAAATGAAAGACTTTGGTAGGAGTTATGTCAAGGCATCCTAGTAGTAGTCAGGATTTGGAGTAGAAAGTAAATCAGGAGATAGAAAAGGCATGTAAGGAGAGCACTATTATAATAATCATAATGGATTTCAAAATGTAGATGGATTGGTGAATCAAGTTGTTAGTGGATCTTAAGGAAAGGAATTTGTGGAATGCCTATGAGATGGATTTTCAGAGCAGCTTGTGGCAGACCCCACTAGGGAACAAGCAATTCTGGATATGGTGATGTGTAATAAGACAGATTTGATTGGGGAGCTGAAGGTGATAGAATCCCCAGGAGCAGTGACCATAATATGATAGAGTTCGCCCTGCAGTTTGAAAAGCTGAAGCTTGAATCAGATGTAACAGTTTTAAAATTGAGTAAATGTAACTACAAAGACATGATGGAGGAGCTGGCCAGAGTTGATTGGAAGAGGAGCCTGACAGGGAAGACTGTGGAGCAGCAATAGAGGAGGTAATTTGGGAGGCACCGCAGAAAGGCAACTGCGGTTGACAAGGAAAGTCAGGGATAGCATAAAAGCAAAAGAAAAAGCATACCATGCGGTGAAGATTAGTGAGAATCCAGAGGACCAGGAAACCTGTAAAAACCAACAGAGGATAACTAAAAAAAGCGATAAGGGGGTTAAGAAGTTGAAATATGAAAGCAAGTTAGTTCATAATATAAAAGAAGATTGTAAGAGTTTTTTTTAAATATGTAAAAGGTAAGAGAGAGGGGCAAAAGTGGACATTGTACCACGAGAAAATGAGATTGGAGAAATAGTAATGAGGAACAACAAAATGGCAGAGAGATTGAATAGGTGTTTTTCATCAGTCTTCACAGTGGAAGATACCAGAAACATATCAGAACTCCAGGAGAGTCAGGAGACTGGGGTGAGTATAGTGGCTATCATTAAGGAAGATTTGTTGTGGAACTGAAAAGTCTGAAGCTGGATAAATCACCCAGACCAGATGGATTACATCCCAGAGTTCAGAAGGATGGAGCTAATGAGATTGTAAAGGCATTGATGGTGATCTTTCAGGAATCAATGAAGTCAAGGAGGGTCTCAGAATATTGGAAGATGGCTGATACAACATCCCTGTTTAAGAAAGGAGAGAAGCAGAAGATGGAAAATTATAGGCTGGTTAGCCTGACCTCAGTTATTGTCAAGGTTTTAAAGTCCATTTTAAGGATGAGTTTGCAAAGTACTTGGAAGTGCATACTAAAATAGGGCTAAGTCAGCACAGCTTCACCAAGGGGAAGATGTACCTGACAAATCTGTTAAAATTGTTTGAGGAGGTAATAAGCAAGTTAGACCAAAGAGAGCTAGTGGATCTGATCTATTTGGATTTCCAGACGACTTTGACAAGGTGCTGCATAGGAGGCTGCAAAATAAGATAAGAATCCATTGTGTTAGGGGCAAGGTACTGGCAAGGGATGGAGAATTGACTGACTGGCAAAAGGCAAAGAGTAAGAATAAAGGTATCTTTTTCAGGATGATGAGTGGAGTTTGACTGTTAGTGTTGGGACTACAACAATTCACATGATACACGGAGATCTGAATGAAGGAACTGAGGCCATTCTTCTGAGGAAAGGTCGTGGGACCTGAAATGTTAACTCTGATTCCTCTTCACAGATGCTGCCAGACCTGCTGAGCTTTTCCAGCAACCTCTGTTTTGTTTCTGAGGCCATTCTTGCTCAGTTTGCAGATCACACAAAGGTGGATGGAAGGATAAGAAGTGTTAAGGATGCCAGAAGGCTGCAGACGGACTTGGACCAGCAAAGAAATGGCAGAGGGAATACAAGGCGGAAAAGTGTGAGGCTATGCACTTTGGTAGGAAGAATAGACCATAAATTATTTTCTAAATCGGGAAAGATTTTGGAAATCTGAAACACAAAGGAACAGAGAAATACTAGTTCAGGATTCTCTTTAGATTAACATGCAAGTTCAACTGGCAGTTAGAAAGGCAAATACAATGACAACATTCATTTCAAGAGGACTAGAATGCCAAAACATAGACTTCTGCTGAGGTTGTACCAAGCTTTGGTCAGACTGCATTCAGAATATCATGAGCAGGCTGGACCCCATATCTAAAGGAAGATGTGTTGACCTTGGAGCGGACCCAAAAGAGGTTTACAGCAATGATCCCTGGAGATGCAGGGCTTGTCATATGAGAAGTGGTTGAGGACTCTGGGTCTGCATTCAATAGAATTTATAAAGATGAGGAATCTGATTCAAACTCACAGAATACTGACAGGCCTGGATAGTGTACATGAAGGAGGTGTTTGCAACAGCAGGAGAGACAATGACCTGAGGGCCTAGTCTCAGATTGAAGGGATGACCCTTTAGTACTGAGAAGAGAAGGAATGGCTTCAAACAGAGGGTGGCGAATATGTGGAACTCATCACTGCAAAAGGTTATAAAGACCAACTCATTGAGTATATTTAAGACAGAGATAGATAGGTTCTTGATTAGTAAGGGGATCAAGGGTTTTGGGAGAAGGCAGCAGAATGAAGTTGAGAAACATCAGCTACACTCGAATGGTGGAGCAGATTTGATAGGCTGAATGGCCTAATTCTGCTCCTCTATCTTATAGCTTTATGGTTTTATGGCAATATAGCCAATATTTTACAGGACTTGGTGGCATCATGTGTCGCATGTATGACACATGTGATAACACGCTGAAGTTACCCTGAGATGACATGTCTTGAAACGTTTACAAGCAACCGACATTATGCTGAATGACAAATGTGATTTTGTTCAAGTATTTCATTACATTCTCAATCACATTATCAGCAAAGCAAGATCCAAGCTGATCCTCTGAAAAACAAAATGATCACAGACTTCCTGACTCCAACATCAGTGTGCAATCTGTAACAGCTTCTGACTGTAGGGAGTTGGCTACCTCACCTCACCTCTGTGACAGAACCCTTGAGAAATCTCCAAAGGAAATCGTAAACTTGGTCTTGGGATCTACAGCAATAGGAGGCTTTTCAAAAAATTAAGGGTATGCTGACTGACCCCCATTGTTGTCTTAGGTCATTGTAATCTATCATATCCCACTTTTTATATTAGTAGTGTCTCAGTCATAGGCGAAGGGGAAGTTCTTTCTCAAGAACAGCTGGAAGGATATCAAAAATATATCAAAAACTCTGTTAGAGTGAAAGACAAGGCTGGTAAAATTAGGGAATAAGGAAAAATAAAGATATTATAGTTCTCGTCAATAATAAAAACAACCTCATATATTAGATATAGACAACTGGGATCAACTGAATCTCTTGAAGAGTATAAAGAGTGTGGGGGAATTCTTAAGAAGTAAACTCAAGAAGGAAAAGAGGGGATATGAGATAGCCTTGGCAGATTAGGTTAAAGGTAATCCAGAAAGATTCTACAAGTACATTAAGAGCAAGAGAGCAACTGTAGAGAGTAGGATCCCTCAAAGACAATGAGGCCATCTTTGTGTTGAACTTCAAGAGATGGAAAAAATATGAAATGAATATTTGTGTCAGTTTCTAATTGAGAAACAAATGGAGTTTAGAGAACTCAGGGAAATAAATATTGATATTTTAAAAACAGTTTGAAGTGCTGGAGGTCTTAGAGAACATAAATATGGATAAATTACCACGACCTGATCAACTGTCTCCCCGGACTTTATGGGAAGTTAGGGAGGAAATTGAAGGGCCCCTAGTTGTATCATCTATAAACATGATTGGAGTGCCATTGTTTAAGACAGGCTGTAAGGAAAAGCCTACAAACTATCGACCTGTGAGTCTCACTTTGGTGGTGGGTACTTTGTTGGAAGTATTTCTGAAAGTTAAAATTTACATGTGTCTGGAGAAGCAAGGACTGAGTAGGGATAGTCAGCATGGTTTTGTACATGGAAGAGCATATCTCATGAACTTGATTGAGTTTTTTAATGAAGTAACCAAACTGATTAATGAGGACAGAGCAGGAGACATTGTTTACTTGGATTTCAGTAAAGCCTTTGATAATGGTCTGCTTGGTAGACGAATTAGATCACGTGAAATTCTGGTGAGCTTGCCAATTGGATACAAAATTGGTTTTATGATAGGAAACAGAGGGTATGGGTGGAAGATTGTTTATGAACTGGAAGCCTGCGATCAGGGATATTCCACAGCAATCCATACTGGATCTACTTTTGTTTGTCTTTTATATAAATGATTTAGTTGAGAATATAGGAGGCATGTTTAGTAAGTTTACAGATGACACAAAATTAATGGTATAGTGGTTAGTAAAGAAAGTTATTTAAGATTATAAAGAGACCTTGATCAGTTGGGTCAATGGGCTGAGGAGTGGCAGATGGAGCATAATTTAGATAAATGTGAGATATTGCAATTTGGAAATACAAACAAGGACAAGACATATACAATTAATGGTAGGGCCCTGGGTGGTGTTGTAGAACAGAGAGATCTAGGGGTTCAGGTCTGTAATTCTTTGATATTTGCATCACAGATAGACTGTGGTTAAGCAGGTGTTTAGCACGTTTGTGTTCATTGCTCAGATCTTTGAGTATAGGTGATGGAATGTCATATTGAATTTGTACAAGATGTTGGTGAAGCCACTTCTGGAATATAATGTCCAGTTCTGGTCTCCCTGTGAAAGGAAGGATATTATAAAACAGGAGAGAATTCAGAAAAGGTTTACCAAGATGTTGCCAGGAATAGAGGGTTTGAGTCTATTCCAAAATGAGATTGGAACGGTGGGGAGGTTTTTCACTGGAGCATAGGAGATTGAGGGGTGACTTTATTGAAGTTCATAAAATTATGAGGGGCATGAAGAAGGTGAATGAAAAAGGTCATTGCCCTAGGGTGGGGGAGTTCAAAACAAGGGGGCATATTTTTAAGGTGAGAGGCAAAAGATTTAAAAAGGACATGAAGGACAACATTTTACACAGTGGGTAGTTCATGTGTGGAATGAACTGCCGGAGAAAGTGGTGGATGCAAGTACAGTTACAAGATTTAAAAGACATTTGGATAAGTTCATAAATAGGATAGGTTTGGGGGGATATTGGTCAATCACATGCAGCTGGGACTAGTTGAGTTTGGGAATATGGTCGGCATGGGCTGGTTGGAAGAGTCTGTTTCTATGCTATATGACTTTATGACTCTTTGATATATATATACAGTTTAAGATCATTATTGCATATGGAAACCTGATATTATGTAATTGAAGAAAAAAGACTTTAATAGTTACATGGCTTTGTAAAAATGTTTCTCCCTACATTCTGGATCTCAAAGTCATGACTGAATCTGATCATAAGTCTTTAGTCTCCTTGATGGATGGTAAAGAATGAGCAAAATTGCCTCTTCCTGACCAATGTTTTCACTTCAGACTTCTGCAACTCCCATACAAGAGTCAATAAGTCCATCAGATAATGGAAGATGCTTTTCCCAGAATCAGGATTGATGTAACCAGATGTGATGACAATATATTTGAGGCAAAAATACTTCCTCAGACTTAGGCAAGGGTATTATTCTGACCACTCTCAAGAAACAAACTTAACCTCGTCATGGAAGAACTAAAGAAGGATCCTGAGTGCATTATTGTGTACACATATTAAACCCAAGAATGGCCTAGTGCTCACACCATGCATGAGGACTTACTTTAAATGCAAGCAATGCTTCTCAGATGATTTGTCACCATACTAGATAACATTTTCAGTGAGCCTCCAGATGAAGGAAAGGTGGCATGGCCCGCTTTCTATTTATGTGTTTTTGTTTCCTTAGGTTGGTGATGTAATTTCCTATGGTGATGTCATTTCCTGTTCTTTTTCTCAGGGAGTGGCAAACCTACATCCAGAACCTCAACCTGAGCTACAAATCTTCTCAAAACTTGATAATGCTTCTCAGTTGCAGAGGATTGACTGTTTTGTGACAATTGACAGTTAATTTCTCATCAATTGTGAAACGACAGTCTTCAGTCGTTTCACCAAGGGCACTTCAGCAAATTAAGTGCAGTGTAAGAGTTTCCAAGGCTATTTGGAGATCTGAATATAGTTAGACAGCCTTATCATTAGTTGTAACACATCTGCCATGCACAATAATGAACAGTGGGAGACTGTCCTTTCTATTGAGTTTCATGGCAGACCTTGGACTGTTTGGACACAAACCTATTCAATTGTGAATGTCATTCTTATTTTATCATGGTTGATTACTATTCAAGTTGTAAGAGCTCTATGGGAGACCTATACTACTCATAGTATCTCAGTTGTTGTTTTCTGCAGTGGCCTTCATTTGCTAATGCGCTTGCAATGACATTGGACTTTCAACATTTCAAAGTTTACCTATACACCCTCAGTCTAATGGAAAAGCAGGATGAGCAGTTCAGACACTGGAAACTCTATGGAAGAAAAATCGATCTTTTCTGCTGCTTCGTTGATTCACTGGTCCACTCCACTCTCCTCAGGGCTGTCGCTGTCAGAATTGCTGATGGGCTACAGATTAAAAACACAGCTTTCTACATTTGCCAAAAAAACTTGATTAAAAGAGATAAAAGTAGGGTGATTCAGATTGCTTCTCAAAAAGAATGCCTATCCCAGAGCATGCAGATGCAGAGTCACAGAGAACTGGTACACTGAACCATTGCCTACATTGTGAAATGGAATGTTGATCTGGTTCAGATTCCTCTCGGTGAAGGGTACTGTCAGACAGCAACTGAATTGGCCAACTGTCTAAACTATTTAAACATAACTGAAGGTCCTATCTGTTCCAAATGTTGTCACCTCATCACATTGCACCAGCCTTTCCAGTTATCATCCTTACAAAAGGAGCCATATTCTCAACTGGGGAAAAGTCAGACACCACCCATGGTGTACTGAAAAACACCAATACGTCTGATGGATCCTGAGTTTCGTAGCACTCAATCAAGGTATTTGTCAGCCCACCAGATCAATTGAATCCCTGGTGTTAGAAAAGACAGCAGTGAGCAAGTGAAATCATGAACTTGACCACAAGTGTTTCTATAATTATCATAGGTATCCCTACAGTGCAGAAAGTATTGAGTCTGCATTGCCCCTCCAAGAAACATCCCACATTTATCATGGCTCATCCACCTAGCCTATACACCCCTGGACATTACAGAGCAATTTAGCATGACTTATCCACCTAACCTGCATCTTTGGACTGTGTGAGGAAACCAGAGCACCCAGAGGAAGCCCACATAGACACTGGGAGAATATGCAACCTCCACTGGCATAGTTACTCAGGCTGGAATCAAACCCAGGTCCCTGGTGCTTTAAGGCAGCAGCACTAACCACTATGCCATACCTGAACATAAATTTCCCTGTTCTATTTATTGAGGTAGATGAACGAAGGGAGGGACAGGAAAGATAAGGACAAAATGTACAATAAGCTTCATAGGATGAAGTAATCTAGGTAGCTAATTTGAGAATGTACATAAATCTAAATCAATAGTTATGTCTAGGGGAGAAAAGCTCAGGTAAAAGCAAATTACTATGGATGCTGGAATCTGAAACCAAAACAGAAAATGCTCTTTTCTCTCTTTACAGATGCTGCCAGACCTGCTGAGATTTTCCAAGCAAAGCTCAGGGATGGGTTGTTATGAAAGAGTTTCAGAATCCTGAAGCAACCTTGAGATGATATCGTGAAGGTGTACACAATTGAGCACATTTAGTGCAAGTGGAATTAGACCATTCAAGAAATAGTGAGAGACTTGAGAGCACATGGAAGTGAACACACAAAGAAAATAGTTTAACGCTGAATAATGTAGCCATGAACCATAGCAATATGATTAAGATACATAGCAGTACTTAGTATTAATGGACAATATATAGTGTTCCATTGAGGTCTAATCTTGAAGACCATCCTCGACTTTACTTTCCCCTCCACCAATCTGCCTTGAATCCATCTCTCACTGTGGCATCAAACTACAGAATAAAAGAAGCAATAGATTCTGGCCTTGCCAGTGACACCTATGACCTGGAAATTAATTTTTAAAATGTGAAAATGGGTTACCATGGAGAAGTTATGTAATTGGAGCTAGTCCTAGATTTGAAGCTATCAACCAAGTTGTAAAGCAGTCTGGTTAAACCACAGAACTGACCAGGAGTAAGGATAGCTCAGAGGCTAATGAATTGAGTTTATGATGGATATCAAAGACAATGACTTCAACTTTCCAAATATTTAGCAAGAAGAAACCTCCACTCATTTAGCACCACAAGTTGGAGAAGCAGTGTAATCAGTAAAAATGCATACTGACAAATTCAGAATAATTGTGTTTACTGTAGATTGGTAAAAATGAGGAACTTGCAACAACTGGAATGATTAAGTTGAATGTAACAGATGCATTTAAGGAAAAACAGGATAAGTGCATTTCAGGAAAAAAAAATGAATTGAAGCATGTGCTGATTAGGTGAGATAAAGGAAGTGATTAGGAGGAAGTTCCTGAGGAGCACACACACTGACATAAATTGGTTGGATTGAATGAGTAGCCTTTGTGCTGTGAATGCAACACAAAAAGCATATTTCAATAATTTCTGCTTTCTGGACTTCACCATTTCATTTGTCCTTTTTTACTGTACTACATTTAACAGCTACAACTCTAAATATTAAGTTATATTAGCCTGGTTCCATCTTTTGATTTTCTTTCAGTCTTCATGCGATAACCAACTAAGAACATCAACAAGAGATGGCACTGGTAAGAGTTCAGTGACAGATGATGTGAATGATAATCAAGAACAATTTCTAGATGACTGGATGGCTTGAAATAATGTAATCCAGGAATGCTATAATAAAGTCCATGAAAAACTCGCTAAAGTTCTAGCAATTTGAAACACATGCCTGACTGTATGTGATCTTCATTTACATGACCCAATACTCCCCAAATTCAGCCTGTGATCTGACTTAATCAAACATTTGTATGGTTTATGGAATATAGCATTAATTAGTGCAGATAGACAAAGAAACAATAAAAAAACTTTGCTGCACTATTTGTAATTTCCAACACAGTACTTTCCACTTTTTTCTTTAAGTGATCTATTCCCTACTCACCTGCGTGACTTGAGTGTCCTATTTTCAGAATTAAGAGTGAACTGACTGTTCCTGCTCAGTAAACTCTCCTGGACTCTCAATGGCAAATTCCTCATTCGACTTTGGTATCAGGGAGAACTAGATTCCAGCTACTGCTCTCCACGTCTACCAGGACCCCATGGGACTCTGGGTACTTCAGGAAATCTCTTTATTGATACCCAGCAGCACATGGGTATGTTTCTGCCTGGTATCATCCAAGGAGTTGGTGCCTGCTGTTTCACTGCATTCATCGAACCACAGAATATTGTTGTGAAGCATAAAATGGACTACCGAGTTCAATAGATTATTACACTCTCAAATTGATCTAAACTAGAAATTATAATTTCCGGATAGCCACAGAAGGTATGGGTTGCTGGATATCACCCCTTCTAATAGGACATTTCTCAATGTCTATGTCTCTTTCTACCAAGGCAGCTGATAGTGACTGGATGTCGTTCTAAAAGGTTTCACAATTATAACTGGTGGATTCCCTGACAATACTCACACAATGAACTGTTCATGTGTGCTCAATGCTTTACAAATTGAGGAACCAAACATTCCTCAGCCAAAGGTATATTTTGCCAGATCCTCTAATCCTCAATCACATTCTCCTCATGTTCCCATGTTCTATCATCTTGACAGCTAAAATGGGATTCTCCATCTGGGGTCAGATCTCAATGTCAGAATCAAATGCAAGACCTCCTGTATTGAATGGATAGATTTCTGGTGAAAACAGAGGGTAGCCTCCACAGGTCCCTGAATTACTTCAACTGAATATCTGCCACTGACATTGTCTTCTTGTAAATGACTTGGGTACAACAATGGGCTGGCAAACTGGCCTGACAGCCATCAAAGTTTTACCTGCACATCCACTAATATCATTTATTGTATCCGTTGCTCCCGATGCAGTCTCCTCTACATTGGGGAGATTGGGCGCCTCCTAGCAGAGTGCTTTAGGAAACATCTCCGGGACACCCGCACCAATCAACCACACTGCCCCATGGCCCAACATTTCAAATCCCCCTCCCACTCTGCCGAGGACATGGAGGTCCTCGGCCTCCTTCACCGCTGCTCCCTCACCACCAGACGCCTGGAGGAAGAAAGCCTCATCTTCCGCCTCGGAACACTTCAAAACCAGGGCATCAATGTAGACTTCAACAGTTTCCTCATTTCCCCTTCCCCCACCTCACCCTAGTTCCAAACTTCCAGCTCAGCACTGTCCCCATGACTTGTCCGGACTTGTCCTACCTGCCTACCTCCTTTTCCACCTATCCACTCCACCCTCTCCTCCCTGACCTATCACCTTCATCCCCTCCCACACTCACCCATTGTACTCGATGCTACTTTCTCCCCACCCCCACCCTCCTCTAGCTTATCTCTCCACACTTCAGGCTCACTGCCTTTATTCCTGATGCAGGGCTTTTGCCTGAAACGTCGATTTTGCTGCTCCTTGGATGCTACCTGAACTGCTGTGGTCTTCTAGCACACTAATCCAGAGCTTGGTTACTCTGCCTTACAATCTCTGCTTAAAAGAAAACAAGACAAATATACCTCTTAAAGCCATAATATATCCTTCTACCTTGATCTGTAACTTTTCTGTTAAACCCATTTTGTATTGTATCACCTTTGTATTTAAGTTCTCATGTATGCCTTGGTTAGCTTTGCTGGTGTCAGTCAGTGTGCCGTATGTGAGCAGACTGGGTCATCTGGATCTCCTACACCTGAACCAGAAGAACACCAACAAAAACAAAAGCCTTGCAGGAGCAGTAATGAAAGTGATTTTTCAAGAATTTTCATGATCTGGGCAGTCTGCATCTTTTATACTTTAAATGTTTTAAATTATTAAGTGAAACAATACCCTGGTTACGAAGGAACCAGCCTCCTGATGAAATAGGTTCTTGCAAGGAAGATACCCAGTAAAAAATGAGGTCTGCAGATGCTGGAGATCACAGCTGCAAATGTGTTGCTGGTCAAAGCACAGCAGGTTAGGCAGCATCTCAGGAATAGAGAATTCGACGTTTCGAGCATAAGCCCTTCATCAGGAATAAGAGAGAGAGCCAAGCAGGCTGAGATAAAAGGTAGGGAGGAGGGACTAGGGGGAGGGGCGATGGAGGTGGGATAGGTGGAAGGAGGTCAAGGTGAGGGTGATAGGCCGGAGTGGGGTGGGGGCGGAGAGGTCAGGAAGAGGATTGCAGGTTAGGAGGGTGGTGCTGAGTTGAGGGAACCGACTGAGACAAGGTGGGGGGAGGGGAAATGAGGAAGCTGGAGAAATCTGAATTCATACCTTGTGGTTGGAGGGTTCCCAGGCGGAAGATGAGGCGCTCCTCCTCCAGCCGTCGTGTAGTTGTGTTCTGCCGGTGGAGGAGTCCAAGGACCTGCATGTCCTCGGTGGAGTGGGAGGGGGAGTTACTCCACCGGCAGAACACAACTACACGACGGCTGGAGGAGGAGCGCCTCATCTTCCGCCTGGGAACCCTCCAACCACAAGGTATGAATTCAGATTTCTCCAGCTTCCTCATTTCCCCTCCCCCCCACCTTGTCTCAGTCGGTTCCCTCAACTCAGCACCGCCCTCCTAACCTGCAATCCTCTTCCTGACCTCTCCGCCCCCACCCCACTCCGGCCTATCACCCTCACCTTGACCTCCTTCCACCTATCCCACCTCCATCGCCCCTCCCCCTAGTCCCTCCTCCCTACCTTTTATCTCAGCCTGCTTGGCTCTCTCTCTTATTCCTGATGAAGGGCTTATGCTCGAAACGTCGAATTCTCTATTCCTGAGATGCTGCCTAACCTGCTGTGCTTTGACCAGCAACACATTTGCAGCAGGAAGATACCCATCCCAGCAATTACATTCTCCATATATTCCACTATTTTCAACAACAAGGTTTTGACTATGAATTAAATTCCAATGGGCAGGGATGTTAGTAACTATTCATGACATGTTAATGAATGGAAAATAAATCCTTTCTGATGTCAGGAAAGCCAACCTACATGAAAGCTTCTGAAAACTTGATATCAAAACTATAACTCACTGTCAAGAATCTAAATTTAAACATCTAGCTTGATTAAAATTACCCTCAGGTCTTTCTAAAACTTCAGGATGGCATGAAAAGTTCAGCTCAATTTTCCCATTAAGGCCAAATCGGAGTTTATAAACATTTTTAACAACTTTCTCAAAACTGCCTTATTACTTTTTAATGATTGATGTAAAAATATCTTCCCAGGTGTCCATCTTCCTGCACCGGATGTGGAACTATGTCCTTTTTTTTGTATTTCTTATCAATCTTCAGAGTTAAATTTTGACCCTAGGGTGTCCTCCCATTCTATTATTCTGCCCATGTCCTCTTGAAGTCTATCACTAACCTTCCCAGAGTTCTCAATACTTCTGCAAATTTTGAAACGGTGCACTGCATAACCAAATCTAAGTCATTAATATGTATAGTCAGTGGTTCCAGTGTTAACCTCAGGGAAGCTCATGCTACATCAAAGGCCAAATATTTACTTCTACCTTGTTTTCTGTCACTCAGTCAACTCCATAACAATGCTGCAACTCTCACTTTTACCTTATTTATGTCAAAATTGCTGGTAAATCAATTGAAAGCTACTTCACAAGTATTAATTTTCAAAGTTCGTAATGTATTATACATACAGGACGCAAAGAGATCACAGGCAATACAGAAAAAGTAAATCTCTAGGATCCACCATTTAGTGTGGCATCAGACAAAATCAAGAACAGATGCCAGTGTTGGACTGGAGTGTACAAAATTAAAAAGTTAAAAATCACATAACACCAGGTTATAGTCCAACAGTTTTGTTTGGAAGCACTAGCATTCCGAACCACCTGATGAAGGAGCAACACTCTGAAAGCTAGATATATTGAGCTATCTCATATGAATATGTTAGTTGCGTCGAGTGATGTCACTCGATATGATATGATGACAGAAAATATAAAACATCAGTTACATGTAGTAAAGATTGTTGAATCTGCAAACCTTCAATGCATAGGCTACAAAAAAAGTTTGAAATTTTTTTATGTTCCTCAAAAAATTTACCTCATCCATTTTCAGACAGTGAGGCACAGTAAGAAGTTTAAAATAAAACCTCAGATGTGAACAAAACAAATTCAATTTCCATAAGTTGTTTCCAGTCACTGCCAGTTGTGCATTTACTCTAATTCCCACCTTTTAAGATTGCAGAAAATCAGCTCCCATTTGAAGATAAAGTTCATTATTTTTTCTCATACTGCTTTAACTTGTTATGGTTATGCATCATGGCCCCCATAATCCCTTGGGTATATGAATGTAGAGGTGATTTGCATAGCACAATGGTACTTTCCTTATGATTGTGGAGTCTGTTTATATCTGTGCCTATGCTTAGGCTGCACCTGATTTTTTTTTTCATTACAGACATGGTGATGATTAAAACTGTAGTGACAGCCCCGTCTCTCCCAATGAATATATTAATTAGGAAGTGTTCCAGGGATAATTACACGCCATGTGGAATTTGCATCTCAATTTTCATAAGCAAATTGCAGACAGCATTAAGATTTATTTCAACCTATCCATAATTAGGACCAAATATTAAAGCAGGATTGCAGTGCTACAAACTGAGAGCTTTTTCCTCTGCAGAACTGAGCAAATGTGAAGGTGTCTGAGACAGGTCTTAATTGTATTGTGAATCTGTATTCTTGAGCTCTGCATTCAAAATGCCTCTTGCACAAGAATAAAGCATCAGTATTACATTTTAGGGATTTCTCAGCAAAAAAATTATACGACTGTATTTGGAGTTCCACTTAATAGATCACTTCAAAACCAACATTTATAATTTTAATGCTGTTTTGAATTGCATCAAAGTAATTTGTGTTACTAATGTATTGAAAAGATGATGTAGCAAAGAATTAGGGCAATGAAATGCAGTGATAATAAATATCTCTACTCATACTTTTACATAAATTTTCTTCACGTAAATTTTCAGAACAGAAGTGACTCAATGTTATTTAAGTGCAGCATTATTTTAAATATCATTCGATGAAATATGGAAAAGAGGTTCAGACACCATAATGAGTTTTCAGTGTTCAACCAATATTATTTTAGCTCAGTCATATACATGTGATACATGGTTGACTCATTCATCCACCTTTGCTCTTAATTCTTAAAGGAGAGATCCTGCTGGCACCAGGTCTGATTGAACTGCATAGAGCTGCATATGCAACTGTGCTCAAAGTCACTAAACAACATCACCGTGTGCAATCGGGGCAGAATGTTCAATATCTAATGAGGTCAGGAGAAGAGGCAGGCAGGTCAAGAGTTGAACACCACAGGCTCTGGATTAGTGATGCTGGAAGAGCACAGCAGTTCAGGCAGCATCCAAGGAGCAGCGAAATCGACGTTTCGGGCAAAAGCCCTTCATCAGGAATAAAGGCAGTGAACCTGAAGCGTGGAGAGATAAGCTAGGGGAGGGTGGGGGTGGGGAGAAAGTAGCATCGAGTACAATGGGTGAGTGGGGGAGGCGATGAAGGGTGATAGGTCAGGGAGGAGAGGGTGGAGTGGATAGGTGGAAAAGGAGATAGGCAGGTAGGACAAGTCCAGACAAGTCATGGGGACAGTACTGAGCTGGAAGTTTGGAACTAGGGTGAGGTGGGGGTAGGGGAAATGAGGAAACTGTTGAAGTCCACATTGATCCCCTGGTTTTGAAGTGTTCTGAGGCGGAAGATGAGGCGTTCTTCCTCCAGGCATCTGGTGGTGACGGAGTGGCGGTGAAGGAGGCCCAGGACCTCCATATCCTCGGCAGAGTGAGAGGGGGATTTGAAATGTTGGGCCACGGGGCAGTGTGGTTGATTGGTGCAGGTGTCCCGGAGATGTTCCCTAAAGCGCTCTGCTCGGAGGCGCCCAGTCTCCCCAATGTAGAGGAGGCCGCATTGGGAGCAACGGATACAATAAATGATATTAGTGGATGTGCAGGTAAAAATTGGTGGATGTGGAAGGCTCCTTTAGGGCCTTGGATAGAGGTGAGGGAAGAGGTGTGGGTGCAGGTATTACAGTTCCTGAGTTGGCAGGGGAAAGTGCCAGGATGGGAGGGTGGGTTGTAGGGGGGCATGGACCTGACCAGGTAGTTTTGAGGTTGTAGTACAGAGTGGGGATGTAGTACAGAGTTTTTACCTCTAGAGTAACCAAGCTGTCTAGTGAAAACTCATAAAGTAAATAGCTTGTGAGCCCTTGTATTTTTTAAAAAGTTGCCAGTAGAAGCAGCCTGAATGCTCCCACAGGACAAGGAATTTTAGTTTTAGCTTTCAGCAGTTGTTGCTGGGGTCTCAGCAGGGTTTGAAAGCAGCAGTACATCGCTCCTTGCTACACACTCTAGAGTTTTCTCTTGGTGTCTTCCTGCTGCTGGAGTTGCATGTGAGACACTTTGTTTTTCTGAACTTAGCTTTTGTCAAGGGTGTGTTTATGGGATGTCACTACATTGGAATGGTTACTTTTTAGAAGTAAAATAACCTATTATTCTGTTAATTTCTTGAGTAGAGCTATACATTATTCCAAATTCTTCTTTCTTTTGTTGAATTTTAATTGTAGTAAAATAAAGTGTGTTTTTCTTCAAATGTATTAGTTTGACTAATAGAATTGCATCTGGACACAAAGCCTTGCACTTATCTTTAAAATAGAATATAGGTTAAGGTCTAGGCAATCTCCTTAATATATTTTGAGGGGTATGGCCTGGTCAGGTAATAAACAAAAAGGACATATTTGTTTAGTGTGCTGGAAGAAATCCTGGGGTGGGCAACTTGGAGGCAGAGTTCAAAATGACATTATATGACACAGTGATATGATTTTGAACTGTACACTGATGATCTGTCTGCCACTGTCATGCTGTGATACTTACGTTAGCTTCTATGCCTTATTGATGAGACAGGAGTTACATTGTATGAAGAATGAAATGAACTTGTAATGCAGCATCTGGTATCCCAGGCAATTATAATTCTGAACTCAAGATAAGCAGTTTGGATGTACATTGCATTCTTCTCTCAGCATGTCATGCTATCAAGAACAGAGCTCAGTAAATTGGAGACTGAGAACCTTATATTATTTTGTCACATTCTGTGATATGCTGATGACATCTTGAGAATGTCCCTTAAAGGTATTATGAGGTTTTTAGGAACATGTAGATCTTACTGGAACTTTGTACAATAGCTGTACCTTTAACACGTGAATTTACATATAGGTACTGCAATGTCATTGTGCCATAGTACAGAATTACAATTAATTTTATCTCTTGAGATGGTCCTTTTTTTAGGTTTTACCAACGAGTGCGACTTGTTGAGGTAGGTATATAACTTTTAGAATACATGGTGATAACGCATTGGCAGAAGCCCCCACATCATTTTTCACTTTTACGATGTATCGACTTCCCTTTGAGGGACATATGACGTCAATGTTATAGTGTGGTGAGTGAAGTTAATAATAAGAAATCTTCCAAAAATTCCTTTTTGATTTGTTGGCTGTTCACTTCATTCATATGTATACATGCATCTGGAGGATTTTCCACGCTGACAGAGTTGGTTACCAAGGCTTTTCTTCGCAAGGCCTGGTTTGACTTTTGAACTGGAGTTACATTGAGTGTGTGCCTTTTGGTGGTATGTGAGTAACATTTGCAGATGTGAAAAAGCACCAGACAACTTCTGTGATGGTAGCAATTTTGTGGTGCACATCCATAACATTGAATTGATGTTAGCCTGCCACAATAGCTTCATGTTGGCATCCATCTCCAGCAAGGTATCAATGCTATGACCCTTTACCTTGCCTAGAAAACATTTATGGAAAACTTTGACAAGAGTAGCTCATTTGATTGGCTTGTCAGTGAGTTCTTCTTCTGAGACATCACACTCATACCCTTGGCTGCATCATGTGATGACAAAGTCATTGATAGACACTTGGGGTTTCTGACTGTGCAATATGAAGTGGAATCTATTAATATAGAAGATGATTCAGGCCTTGAGCTTGTCTTAATTACTCAACAAATCTTCTCTGGATCTTTTTTATCATCCTTTGAAAGACTGAATGTGTTTATTTGGTGAAGCCCCTCATTGCCAATGACAAGTAATATTTTAAAATATCTCCTCTTGGGATCATCTAGGACTTGATCTGTGATGTAAATCAGCAAATTTGGCTTAAATAACTCTAAGTTGGTGGGGAGGTCACTCAATGTCCAACCTACAGTCAACTGTTTGCCTTGTTGAAATTCTGCTGCTTTATGTTTTATTGAAGTAAAATGAAAGGCTTAGTTGTTGCTTTTTGTTACCTGTTTTTTTTTCTTTTCTGTCCTTTTATTTTTTTCCTTTTTTTGCTTATATTTTACTTTATTTTCATACATATAGTCTCTTTTAAGAAGCTTTGCTGAATGTGTCTTTAAGACACTTAAAAATCTGTAATGGTTGATTTCAGCCAGTAGAGGGAAATCACACTAAAAAGGAGTGATGACATCACAGCACCTCTTGCACCAATTCGAAGGAGACAAAATGGTGGAATCAATAGATTACTGCTTCAAGTGTCCATAGGGTAGAAAATCACTTCTTAAATTCTTAAAATGCTGTTTACTTGAATAGAAGGAATGTATAGTTAACTCAGAATTACAACATCTAGGGTTGAGCCTGTAAGTGGCAAGTAACATTTGTGCCATGCAAATGCCAAGCAATGACGACCTCCAACAACAAAAAACATAACCGTCACCCTTTGACATTCAGTGGCATTACTCTCACTATCAACTTTGACCAGAAACTGAACTGGATTTGTCATGTAAACACAGTGGCTACAAGAGGAGGCTAGACGCTGGTAATACTGCAGTGAGGATCTCACCTCCTGACTCCCAAAGCCTGTCAATTATCTAAAAGACACAATTCAGAAGTGTGATAGAATACTTCCCACTTTCCTGGATTGGGCAACTCCAACAATATTCAAGAAACGTGACATCATTCAGGACAAAACAGACCATTTGATGGGCATCACATCCATAAACATCCATTCTGTCTATCACTGACACATAGTAGCAGAAGTATGTACTATTTACAAGATGTACTACAGAAATTCATCAAAAGTCTTTAAACAGTATTTTCCAAACCCACAATCACTACTATCCAGAACAATATGATGTGAGGAATATTAGTTCATGAATTATCCTATTGAATGGCACAGCAGGCTGGAGAGGTAAAACAGCCTACTCCTGTTCCTATTTCCTCTGCTTTTATCTTTCAATGATAGCAGCAGAAGTATGGGTGCAACAACACCTGTACATTTCCCTCCCAGCCACTCACCATCCTGACTTCAATGTGGTTGAGTCAAAACCCATAAGACCATAAGAAATATTAATAGGAGTAGGCCATTTGGCCCCTCGATTCTGCTCTGCCAGTCAATAGGATCATAGCTGACCTGACACTCCTCGTCCATTTTCATGCCCTTGTCCTGCAACTCTTGATTCCAGTTCTATTACTAGTGTCAACCTCCTGTCTTAGGTTCTTGCACACCATTTCTATCCAATATCCTCTGGAATGCTTCAACTGAACCTGCCTGTACCATATTTCCAGGTAAGATATTCCATATCCTAACTGTTCACTGTGTGAAAATGTGTATTCTCACATCACCCTTCCTTTGTTTGCAAATGTATGCCCTTTCTTTCTGTTTCTCCTTTACATGTGATGCTATGTTCCTATCTACTCCATCCAGCCCATTTGAAAACCTTTATCAAATCTCCTCTCATTCTTCTCTCCACAGAGATTAGTCCCAACTTTTCAATTTATTCTCATAATTGAAGTTTCTTATTCCTGGAAATATTCTTTTGAATTACTTCTGCTTTCTCTCTAATTCATTCACATCTTTCCTATAATGCGGCACATACAACTGCATGCAGTAGTTCTCCTAAGATCTAACAAGTGTCTTATAAAAGTTTTACATCACCTCCTTGTTCTTGTACTCTGTGTAACCTACTAATAAAGCTAAGGATAATCTCTGCTTTATTATCTGCTCTCTCCAATGGTCTTGCCACATTCAATAATCTGTGCTCCTGTACCTCCCTCTACTCCTGCATTTCCTTTAGAAATAGTGACCCCTATTTTATGTTGTCTTTCAATGTTCTTCTGATCAACATTCAGTACCTCACACTTCTCTGCATTGAATTTCAGCTCACGCCTATCTACCCACTCCTCCAGCTTGTCAATGCCCTTTTTGAGTTCCACAGCATCCTCCTCATAGTGTACAATTCTTCTATGTTTAGTGTCATCTGCAAACTTTGAAATTGTGCCCTGCACACCAATATCCAGATCATGAATATGTATCAGAAGAAACAAGGATCACAATAACGATCCCTGGCCTACTCCACTACAAACCTTTCTCAAGCTCAAAAAATATCCATTGACATTACTGTCTGTTTCCTATCACTCAACCAATTGTGCATAAATGTCTCTACTTTCTCTTTAATACCATGACTTTCCTTACATGTCTGTATCAAACACCTTCTGGAAAGCCATGTATACCACATTGACAGTGTTGCCTTCATTAACTATCTAATCAAAACTCTCCAAAATGTTAGGTAAACACAAGTTTCGCTGTAAATCCATGCTGACTCATCCAAATCTATCCACTTTTTTTTTCTGTGACTACTAATTCTATCCTGAATAATTGTTTCTAGAAATTTCCTGACCACAGAAGTTTGGCTAAAATGAATGTTGACAATCAAACAAATTTGTTGTAAGAAGCCTTTAGCTACAGCCTTTGCTGTTAAACTCATACAACATTTTTTTACTGGTTCACTTTAATTTTTATGTTGGGAAGCTATTTGAAACTTCTTTTTTAAAGCCTTTGTAAAAAAATACTTAGAGGGCTTCTATCTTGAAAGTAGAGAGAAGATAGGTCTACCTCCTGGATATTAAAGTTGAGGATCTGTAGTCACATAAATATATTGTGGTTGGTTGTCTTACTGCTTTACAATCTTGGGTTGTCAAATCTTCAGTTGGGATTCTTTAATAAGTAGTTACTATTATTTACAATCATGCTGTCATAACAACCTGATCACTCACCAAGGTGTGATTTGAGACCATGATATGCAATGGCATGATAGGCTGATGATCTGTCACTGTTATGCATTCATACTTATGTTAGCTCCTGTAACGTAAGGATGATACATGGGTTATGTAATGCTGAGGAACTCCACTCACTTTTCCCAGGACCTGGTCACAACCTAGGTACATTACAATCACAAGCACTTGTTTGTCAGTGCTCAAGCTCAATAATTCTGATGTACTTTAGCACATTTCCATCAATGTGTCATTGAAGTACAGTTCTCAGTAAGATGGTGACTGTGCATTTTATTCCATGAAGTCACATAACATGATATATTGATGATATCTTGAGCATGACTCTTAGATTGTGTATTAACTGTGTGACATATCACAAAGCCACTGCTTAAGGTTTACTTAGAGAATGAAATTGTTACAGCTCTGAGAACAATGGGGATAATCTAAAGCTTGCTAATGCCAAGGATGGAGGTGTTATTGGTGAACAGTTTGGTTGGAAGCAGAAAAGGACAGTACTGAAAAACTGGAAAGTCTGGGGAAAGCCAGCAACAAGGAACAAGAAGGTTGAGAACTCAAAGAGGTTTAGTGACTCCACTCTAACTCTAAACTACTGAGGGTTGAAACAGGCCCAAGAAAGATCATTTGAATAATATCAGCAGGGAGTAACTATAAGAGATCAATGGAAAAGAACCAAGTTTCAAACCTCAAATAGGCTGTGTAAAGTGCAATGAGAGCAAGCTACAGAATGCAAGGTACAGACATTTTATGGGAGGCAAACATCAGATTACCATCACCTGACCACTAGAAATCAAGTTCATAATAATGCCTGACTCTGATACGTCATTTATTGAACTGGGCAAGTTCACCAAGAAAACAAAAATATCTACTTTTTTTTTCACTGCTGAGTATACAACTTATTGTGGCATCAGATTAAAACTTAGCACCTCAAGAACTCTAAGAGCCTTTTCAACTCTCATTTGTCGATCTTTCTGTACCAGGTACTTTCTCCTTTTTAAACTTGATTCTGGGATTTGTGTGCACATTTGATATCACCTTTATTTTAGGATAAGCAATAATAAATTACCACTTTCTTTAACTGAATAAAATATTGTAATTGGCTCCTTAATTTTTGACTAATGCAATGTTTTAATTGAATGTGATGGCTGTGTGTTAAAAATCTTTATTGCAGCCAACTGAGATTAAAAACAGGGAGTTGATTCACCTGTCCTCATTTGATTGTGATAGGCAGTGTGCTGAAGTGCATGAGGGCTACATTCAAATTTCTCAAATATCAGTGATCAAGAGGCATTGATTTACTGTCGGGACGTGGACGGTCTACAACATTCTGATTGTTTCGCCCAACTCTCGCAACTCATGTTATGTCATGCTTCACCAAAGTCATGTTTGTCCCAGAGGGTGGCAGAGCCTGAAAGCCAAAGTACTCCGGGTACAGCTCCACCTGTACTGCCTTCCATGATCAGCAACCTTCAAAATTGATTCTGTTTCTCTTACAGCCAATCAGAAGCCTTAACACAGAGAACAAGACTACGTTAATGGAATACAAAATGCGATGTTTATATCGAGCACTTGGTTCTACCTAACATTGACACCTGTGCACCCAAAGGACTTTCAAGGTTCTTTAATCCTTCTTTCCAAACACTTTACCCCAATGCGTGCAACTGAGCTTGAGGAAGCACGAAGACTGCTTTGGTGTCTTATCTCAGTTGGTTTTTCTGGGTTTTTTTATTTGATGGTACAAATGCTGATGTCCTCCAGCCTGCCTTCTCAAAAAGAGTCATGCCAGATTCAAAGCATTAACTCTGTTTCTCTCACCACAGATGCTACTAGACCTGTTGACTTTCTCCAGCATTCTCTGTGTTTTTAACAGAGTAGGAAACCTTGAACTGCAGTCAGTTAAAAACTAGCAATGGCATATCTTCAGCTGCAATTGATAATGATATTGTATCATATTTAGTCTCTTTCCTTGTAAACATAATAACTGCACAGAATCAGTTTACCAAGTGAATGTAATCAATAGAAAAGACCTTGCTGATCAATGATGTAGCCTTAAACATTACATTATTGCAGTATTGTCCTCCCACTGCTTATGGATAGAATTCAGGAATAAGAAAGGTGCAGTCATTATGAGACACCTTTCAATACACCTTTCAATAGCTCATGGCAGCTAGAGGTACATATACATAGGCATGTTGTGGAAAGATGTTAAAACAGCAAGATTGTTGTAATGTAAGTTTTTCACTTCCCTAATATTGACTAGATCAGGATTTGATGTGGCAGAATTTGTTAGATCTATCCGAGAGAGTTTCTTAAACAAATTTTCTGACAATCCAACTAGGGAAGGGACTGTACTGGGGAAGGAACTGTACTAGATCTTGTACTGGGGAATGAGCTTGGCCAGATGATTGAAGTTTCAGTGGGGGAGAATTTTGGGAATAGTGATCATAATTGTGTAAATTCTAAGATTGTTATGGATAAGGAGAAGACTGGTCCTTGACTGAAAGCGTTAAACTGGGGGGGTGGAGAGCTGCTTTGGGTTGGGGGGGGGGGCAATAATAATACCAATATTAGACAGGAATTGGAGAAATTAGATTGAGAGTGGCTATTTGAAGGAAATTCACATCTTAACACGTGGGAGTCTTTTAAAAGCCAGTTAGTCAGAGTTCAGGATCAATCTCTGAGGATGAAAGAGAAAGATGACATGATTCAGGACCCTGGATGTCAAGAAATATTGGAAATTCAGTCAAAAAGGGAAAGGAAGCATATGTATGGTTTAGGAAACTAAAATGAGACAAGGCCCTTCAGGAATATAAAGGAAGCTGGAAAGAACGTAAATATGGTATTAGGAGGCTGAAAAGGGCCATAACTTCTCCTTGGAAAGTAAGATTAAGGAGAATCCTAAGGCATTTTATACCTATATTAGGAGTAAGAGGATTGCAAGGCAAAGGGTAAGTCAACTCAAAGACATAGGAGGGAATTTATCTGTGGAGCCAGAAGAAGTGAGAGAGGTCTTTAATGAGTACTGTGCATCGGTATTCACCAAGGAAAAGGACATGGATGATGGTAAGATTATGGAGGGTACGTTGGATTTCTAGGACACAAAACTATTAAGAAGGATGAGGTGTTAGGTGTCCTGAAAATCATTAAGGGAAATAAGTGCCCAGGAACTAATGGGATCTTTCCCAGGATGTGTAGGGAATAAGTGAGGACATTGATGAGGCCTTGACAGAGATCTTTGTATCATTTTTAGCCACAGCATAGTTTCCAGAACACTGGAGAATAACTGATGTTGTTTCTTGTTTAAGAAGGGCACCAGTGATAATCCAGGAAATTGTAGGCTGGTGAACCTTACTTCAGTAACTGTAATTATTAGAGAATATACTTAGGATTTACTTGCATTTGGACAAGACTGGACCTATTAGAGATAGTCAGCATGGCTTTGTCTGGGGGAGGTCTTGTCTCACAAATTTGAGTGAATTTTTTTGAGCAAGTGAAGAAAATGATTGTTGAGGGTGGAGCAGTCGATATTGTCTACACGGACTTTACTAAAACATTTGAAAAGGCCCTTCATGGTAGGCCCTTCCAGAAAGTTAACAGGGTATTGGTAAGTTATCTAAAGTTATCTTGGTTTTGAAAAGCAGAGGTTAGTTGTGGAGAGGTGATTTTCTGACTGGAGATTTGTGACCAGTGGTGTTCTGCAAGTTTCAGTGCTGGGATCTCTGTCGTTGGTAATACAAATAAGCAACTCGGATGAAAATTTAGGTGTCTGGTATGTAAGTTTGCAGACGAACAAAAACTGATGGAATTGTGGATAGTGAGGAAGATTGCCAAAGGATATAGTAGGATTTAGTTGAAAAGCTGGGCAGAGAAACAGCAGATTGAGTGCAATCCAGATAATGTGGAGTGATGCATTTAGGAGTTCAAATGTAAGAAGCAAGTTTACTGTAAATGGCAGGAACCTTAGGAGGCATTGATATATAGAGGGATCTTGGGGTGTAAGTCCATAGCTCCCTGTGAGTGGCAATGTAAGTGGATAAGGTGGTTAAAAATAATGCATGGCATTCTTGCCTTCATCAATTGGAGCAGTGAGTATGAAAGTTGACAATTCATGGCTGTAGCTGTATAGAACTTTAGTTAGGCTTTATTTGGGGTATCATGTGTAGTTCTAAACATCACATAATAGAAAGGATGTGGGTGCCTTGGAGAGGTGCAGAAGACGTTTACCAGATGCTGTCTGGATTGGGGTGTATTAGCTATAAGGAAAAGCTGGAGGAATCGGGATTATTTTTGTAAGAACATTGGAGGCTTATGGATGACATTACAGAAGTAAATAAAATTATGAGAGGCATGGATGGGGTGGATAATCAAAGTCTTTTTCCCAGGACAAAAATGTTAAATACTGGGGACATAGATTTAAGGTGAGAGGGGGAAAGTTGAAAGGAAATGTCCGAAGCAAGTGTTTTATACAGAGGGTGGTAGGTGCCTGGAACGTACTGACAATTGGTGGTTGAAGCAGATATGTTAGCAAAATTAAGAAGCATTTAGATAGACCAGGCAGGAAATTGAGGGGTCCAGCCCATATACAGGTTGATAGGATTAGTTTAGAATGGTGTCATGGTCAGCGCAGGCATGGTGGGCTGAAAGGCCAGTCCCTGTGTTGTGCTGTTCTATGATCTATATTCTATTCTGATGGCAGAAATATGACAGCCACGTTAGCCAGGAAAGGAAGTTCTGAGGAAGGGCCACCGAACCCGAAACGTTAACTCTGATTTTTCTCCACAGATGCTGCCAGATCTACTGACCTTTTCCAGCAATTTCTTTTTTTGTAGCCAAGAAAGGATTCTTTCCCATCAGTCTGTAATTAATTTTATTAACATTTGTTGGATGAAAGATATTGTCTAAAAGGAAAGACCGCCTCTGGTTTTTAAAGTAGACATATGGAAATCTGAGAGTCGATCTGAGAACAGGATAGGATCACATTTGATTGTTTCTTCCAAAAGCTGGAACCACTGACAGCGCAGCTCTCCATCCGTCTTGCCTCGAGTCTCAACTTCTAAAGTGCACAAATCGATGGAATGGGATTTGAACTCCTGACTCAGAGATTCAACTGCAACAATTGAGTCATGGCTGATGACAGCAGGGGCAATATCATTGTGAAGTTCAAAGCTGCCCATGTATGAGAAAAAACAATTTGTTGAGATAGAGTGACTGCTGATGACATGAGAATTTATTTAAAACCTGCAACCAATTTTCTTTTGCAATACAGTTATTTTGCTGGTTAATATACACACTCTAAATGCATGGGGCTGCCGAGGTGTTCTCCCATATGTTTGGTTTTGAAAGGGCTTAACTAATAAGAGAGCAACAATATAATAGGTTATTTCTATTGTTAAAATATATCTGTATAGTAGGCAATAAGGAAAGCAAGTGCCCCACTTTAAAATGTTGCTGGTTTCAATGAAACAAAATCATATTGTTGCATAGCTTTTTCTTCTCATTCTGTGATAATGAAGCTCTGCATTTCAATTTGACTTCAGCAAGCAAAAACAAAGCAATACTAGGTGTTATTATTTGGTTTACAATAAATTTCTATTGAAGTTGGTTAGTCAAAATACCAAAAACATAAATCAAAATATCACAGATATTTAAAGGGTAGAAGGAGGCTATTCAGTCTGCTGGGTTTGTGCTAACTTGTTCTAACTGTAGGGGTTTTATCTGCTACCAGTCTGATCCTGGCAGTGCTGTCAATTTGCTGCCTAGTGAGTACTCAGTTGATCTTAATGCATTATCTGTCACTGCAAGGCAGGTAGTTGGTGTTAACTAGGCCCAGCCCCCAGCAAGAGGCAGAAATGTGTCAGGAAGCAGTCCTGACCACAAACTTTTTTTTTATTTCTTCATCCTTTCCTCTCTAAATCTGCCTCTATGTGAGCAATAAGATCCCACTTAGTATGTCAGAGGCCTCTGCCTCAGTAAGGAGGACCTTACTGAACTCTTACATCTGTTGTAAGCACAGGAACTTCAAAGTAGGGTGAGGACTGCATTGACCTGGACTGTGTAGATCAATGTGGCCATGTATCTTTATATACCTGACTCCTTCCAGTCAGGAGTAACATCTCGTTCACTAATTGAGATGGTGTAAGGGAAGGTGAAGTGTTCAGGCTCTGTGTTCCAAGTGAATTAAATATGTTACATCTTGCTTACCAAAAAAAGAGCAAACGCATGATTTTGAAAGATATGCAATCTTTTCAATGTTTCTAGCTGGCATTGGCAAAACCAACATTTTGTTAATTTAGATTCTCCAAACTATAATTACCTGAGGTTGTTTCCCAGTCTCTCAACTGTGTTTTAATTTATCTATAGTTAAATTCAATGTTGGATGGTACAGTGGCTCAGTGGGTAACACTGCTACCTCTCAGTGCCAGATACCTGGGTTCAATTCTAGCCTTGGGCAACTGTCTGTGTTGAATTTGCATATTCTCCCCTTGTCTGAGTGGGTTTCCTTCAAGTGCTCCGGTTTCCTCTCTCAATCCAAGGATGTGCAGGCCAGGTGAATTGGCTGTGCTAAATTGCTCATAGTGTTAGGTGCATTAGTCAGGGGTAAATATAGGGGAAGGGAATGGGTCTGGTTGGGTTACTCTTCAGAGGGTCGGTGTGGATTTGTTGGGCCGAAGGGCCTATTTCCATACTGTAGGTAATCTAATCATCTTCTAAAGCAAAATATTATTTTTCAAAAGCACACAAATAATGAAATCAGATATGGGTGTAAGTTAGCTCACTGAGTTTGAAGGTTTGTATTCAGATGTTTCATTACCATACTAGGTAATATCATCGATGTGAGTCTTCGGTGAAGCACTGGTGGTATGTCCCGCTTCTCTATTAAGAGGTCTTGGTTTCTTAAGGTGAGTGATGTCATTTCTGGACTTTTTTTTCCAAGGAAAGGTAGATAGGAACTAAGTTGACATGCTTATTGATGGAGTTCTGGTTAGAATGCCATACCTCTAAGAATTCTCGTGCGTGTCTTTGTTTCGCCTGTCCGAGGATGTGTATGTTGTTCCAGTCAAAGTGGTGTCCTTCTTTGTCTGTATGTATGAAAACGAGTGATAGTGGGGTCAGGTCATTTGGTGGCCAGTTGGTGTTCCTGTATCCTGGTGGCAAGCTTCCTGCTAGTTGGTCTGATGTAGTGTTTTTTACAGTTCTTACATGGGTATCTTGTGAATGATGTTAGTTTTGCTGGTGGTATCTAATGGATTCTTTAGGTTAATTAGTTGTTGTTTAAGTGTGTTGGTAGGTTTGAGGACGCTTATGATGCCAAGGAGTCTAAGTAGTCATGAAGACATTTCTGATATGTCTTTGATGTCAGTTAATGTGGTTATAGTTTTTGGCTACGTTGTGTATGCTTGTTTGAGTTTGTTTCTGAGGAATCTGTGGATTGTGTTCATTGGTACCATTTTTCTTGAAAATGTTGTATAGATATTCCTTTTCTGCCTTTTGTAGTTCTTGGGTGCTGCAGTGTGTTGTAGCTCCTTGAAATAATGTCTTGATGCAGCTTCACTTTGTGTTATATGATACTTGTCATCCCAAGTCTGAATCCTTCCAATCCCAGCTACAAGCAGATATAAGCTGCTTCAGTATCTGAGGAATTGAGAATGTTATGAAATGCCATGCCAAACATTAGCAAATTTCCCCACTTCTGACCTTACAACAGAAGGGGAATCATTTGCTGAAGCAACTGAAGATGTTGAGCCTAGGATGTTACCTTGAGGAACTGC
This sequence comes from Hemiscyllium ocellatum, assembly GCF_020745735.1. Lineage (NCBI taxonomy): Eukaryota > Metazoa > Chordata > Chondrichthyes > Orectolobiformes > Hemiscylliidae > Hemiscyllium > Hemiscyllium ocellatum. The sequence goes on along the minus strand of NC_083426.1, from coordinate 32,646,546 downwards.
TCCGACAATGTTTTGTACCTGAAATGCCTGACCTCCAAAAGCTATAAACAATGCTAAATACAACTCCAAATAATTTTTTTATTTCAAAAATATACTTTATTCATAAATTAATTTGATAATCTGTACAGTTGATCATGCCTACATATGTAAACATTTGCATACAGAGATCAGACTTTATCATTCATATATATAGATCTATACATTTATCAATCATACATCCATATATTTAGCTGAGGCGTCAGCAGAGTCCAAATGATCATGTGGGCCCCCTGTCCTTCTTAGGCAGGCAGATGTTACATGGTGGTCTTTCCCTACCGTGCCTTGGCGGCAGCTGCCCCAAGCTTCAGTCATCTCTCAACACATAGTCCTGGACCTTGGAATGTGCCAGTCTGCAACACTCAATCGGAGTCAACTCCTTCAGCTGGAAGATCAACAGGTTTCAGACCACCCAGAGAGCGTCCTTCACTGAGTTGATGATCCTCCAGGCACAGTTGATGTTCATCCCAGGGAACAGACCGTACAGCACAGAGTCCCGTGTCACGGCACTGCTCGGGACGAACCTCGACAAACACCACTTCATTCCCCTCCAGATTTCTGCATAGGCACATTCCAGAAGGAGGTGTGTGACAGTCACGTTCCCCCCCCCCCCCCGCAGCCGCTTCGAGGGCAGCGTGCAGTGCGGCTGAGAGTCCGGGCGTGTATAAAGGATCTCAAAGGCAGAGCCCTTCTCACCGCCAGCCAAGCCATGTCTTGGTGCTTGTTGGAAAGTTCTGGCGATGAGGCATTCTGCCAAATGACTTTGATAGTCTGCTCAGGGAACCACTCGATAGGATCTGCCCTCTCCTTTTCCTGAAGGGTCTCAAGGACACTACGTGCTGATCACTTCCTGATGGACTTGTGCGCAAAGGTGTTTTTCCTCATAAACTTCTCCATGAAGGACAGGTGATACAGAATGGTCCAACTACTCCAAATAATAGACAGCCTTCCCTGACTCCTTTTGGCTTTAATTTTGCCAAGGCTCCTTAGTGCGAGGGGCAGTGACCTCTACCAGACCTTTAGAAATCAGCTGTTTTGACATGTTCGACCAAGGCTGTACTGAAAGCTGGAGTCTTTGGCTCTCATGCAGCTCAAACTGACCATCGGTGAGCAGGTTATTGCTGACAAAATGTTGATTGGTAATTTTTAAATTATATCTTTGAAAACTTCTTCAGTTATCAAGGCTAATGGGGTGATAATTAGCCAATTATAAATTGTCCTTCCTTTTATGAACAGAGCATAACGCAGCAATTTTCCAGATAGTCAGGTAGATGCCAATGTTGCAGCTGAGACTCTAAAATGGAATGTAGCCAAAAGGCATCCGTTCTGTCAATGCAAAGCTGGTGTATGGGTGTACCTACATAGATCATGCAGATGCCTGGTGCTTTCATTATGCAACAATTAATTGTAATATGTGTTGGAATCATCACAGCAGACCAGTAAGTGCGTGCTGGGAGAAAGATATCTGCTGAGCACTTGACTACAGAGTCTAATCCGCACATACATAAGCAGCTTGCAACAAGAGCCATATTGTGGTACTTAATGAGACTGTGACCAGGATTGGAATGTTTGAATAATGCTTCCACTGCCTGGCCCACTCTGAAGGAGCCCGCCAGTGCTTGGTCGAGCACATACAAAGATTTGCCTTCTGTATACAGCACAATGTCACCTTGATAGGATACAGCCTTGAGCATCAGTTATGCAGCTTGCAGCTGAAAAGGATGATCAAAAGGATGAACTAGAAAGTGAAAAATTGTAACTGAGCTTTACATTCTTCCTGATAGTGAAATATTGTTAACATTTCTATTTACATTTCCTTTTTGACTGTTTTCTTTCTATTAATCCAATGTTTCTTTCCCTCTTTTAACTCCATCCATGACTACAGACCATCTTCCTTCCCTGTTATTCCAGTTTATTTCTCAATTGTTAAGTTTCATTGGTTAAGGAAATGCCATATTGGTCCTGTCCTGACAGACCAAAATCGAATCAGTAGCATGTGTTCCATTCCAGTAAGCTCTGACCTTTAAAGTGTTATCATTCTCAACTAGTAAATCAATATCAAAAGTGACAAGCCCATTACTTGAGACTCTACAAATCTCAAACCTACTGCCACTATCTACTTTTTTTTTTGTTTTGTTGCTATATGTATGCATTCAGCCATATAATGTTGCATTAATGATCCATATTCCCTCTGAGATTGATGAATCTGCTACAATCTGTATCTGCAGAAAGTGATATAGGTAAGATGTGTGGCAGTTTTCTCCAGTGCCCATTGTTAACTATGCATTAATTTTAAACCATGGGTGAAAATTGGACCTCATTTATTATTCTGCTAGATTACGATGAGTCATGCTATTTGATTCTTTACTAATAATTCAATGACGTTTGAAAAATGTAAATTGCAGTATTATTTTACGAAGAGTATAAAAAATACTCCTTATAAATACTCTTGGTATACAGTATTGTCAATCAGTTAAAGCTCTGAGTTTCCCTAGTATCAGCATTTACTATTCATATGCATTTCTGTAACTTTTCCAAAATGCACATTTAAGAGAACCCCCAAGGATCCTAGCTACTGTTCAATTTCATTCTTTCTTCATCTTGATAGCATCATCTGAAAATATGTCAGATTTCACATGTAAGGTAATGACATCCTATCCTGCTAACTTATCATGTCTTTCAACACCTCCACTTGTCTATAATTTACCAAATGTCTACTACTGAATAAATTGATATTTCCTCCAATAGAATATTGGGAATGTTAAAATCATTGTCATCCATAGCCAAGAGCTCCTCACTTTCCTGGCAAATATTTGAATTTAAACTGGATTATTTGCAACCTTAGTATCGATATGATTTTGAGGTGAATTTGTAACCAAACATCTTACCTTCACCTGCATTATATCACCAGTCTTCACTCTTGCCTCAGCTCATCTGCTGCTGAAATCTTTTCAATAACTTTGTTGCCTTCATAGTTGATTATTCCAGAACTCACTTGTCATCTTCCTGTCTTCCTCTATAACTTGACCTCATCTATACCTTGGTTGTCCTTTGGTGTCCTCTTCATCCATTACCTTTATTATTTTTGATTTACATTAGATCCCAGTCTCAAAATACCTAGTTTTAAAATCCTCATCTTTGTTACAAATTCCTCCATGACCTCTGCTTGTTGCATCTTTAAATGTCTGGGTTCCTCTAAGTTAGGTCCCAATTAACACAATCCTAACTATAATCGCTCCCTCCTCCTCCACTGGTGCCTAGGCCCTAAGCCTTAGCATTTTCTGCCTAAGTCTGTCCATCTAGCTGCTTCTCTCTCTGTGTGTTTTTGCATTGCTAACATCTTATCTCTTTCACAGAGCTTTTGGTCATCTCTCAATACCTCTTTATGCATCTCCATGTCAAACTTATACTTTCCTGTGAAGCACCTTTGGATGTTTTACATTGTTTTAGGGTGCTATAAGAATACAGTTTGTTTCTGTATAATACATCAAAAGATTTTGAAACCCTACATATTGATCATTTTACATTTTAATTCATATTTCACAACATTTCTGCAAATGGTATTTTTTTTGACCTGTTGTTAGATTTTGGACTTGCAACCACAACTACCTAATAGTGGCGATTTGTAAGAAATGTCAGATAGTTTATTAAGTTTGCTAAAGAGCAGTTTGGATATGATACATTAGTCAAGGACAAAAACAAAATGACTTATATCCTTTGTGAAGAATCATGGCAAGACTTACTGCGGAAGATCATGCAGCAATCCAAGACAACCCAGGAGAAGATCCTCCCTGACCTGTAAGACCCACCTTCATGAGAGAGAGCCAGCCCTACATTGGAGAGGAATGAGATTCCAATGGCCCAGCTCAAACACACGGATCATTGCGAGTAAAATCCTCTCAGACAGTTTGAGCTCGATAAATAGAAAATATTGTGGGAATTTGGGAAATTCTCTCACATTCTTTGTTAAAAATAATATTTTGATCATGAAATCATGTACATCCATAGTCATTTTCCCTTATCTAGGTCACAGGCAGCTTTTCAGTTGCTTTCTAATGTTTGAACAAATGTCCTAAATTTGAACTTTCTTCTTTTCTCCATGTGCTTTTATCAAATTGATTGGCTTAATTGATTCAATCTCAGTAAATATGTGTGCATCATGCTATTAATTTAAACAGTCACCATACGGAATCCTTAGATGGTACTAGTTTTTGAGGCCACCCTTGCTATTTCTATTATGCCTTCTTGTGAGTCATTAGAGAGCACTTGCCAATGACCACTATTCATCCCCCACTGCACTGAGTTTGAAACAAACATGAAAATATTCTGTTTCTTTTTCCAGGGATGTAAGACTGAGTTGAAGAAAAAAAAAATTGCATTGTGCACCCTTATGTTTGGCGTTAGACATGGTAGAGAAAATTGCATTATTGATTGAAAAATATTTCTTTCTTATCTGCTCTGTTCTATTTTCTTCAAGATAAAAGAAGTATAGATGCTGAATTCCGACGTAGACAAGCAAGAGGCTAGAAGAACACAGTAATCCAAGCAGCATCAGGAGGTGGAGAAGTCAACATGTAATCCTTCTTCAGGACAAGGGATGGGTGTAAGAAGAGCTGCAGATAAAGGGGTAGGGTTTGTTCTTCCCTACATTGAGATGTGGTCTTCTTTACATCAGGAGAGCAAACATAAACGAAGGGAATGTTTCGCCAAGAATCTCAGCCGGGCCCTCGGGGCCAACTCGACCTCCCAGTCACCACCCATTTTACTTTCCTTTTCTGACATGACCATCCTTGGTCTCCTCCATTGCCAAAACGAATCAAACCACAAATTGGAGGAAAAACACCTCATCTTCGGCTTGGGCAGCCGACAGCTCGGAGGACTCAACATTGAGTTCTCCAATTTCAAATAACCTCCATTCCCATCATTCGACTCCCTCCCCAGACCCTCCCCCCTCCCTTCCATTCCTCTCATTGACCCTTCCTTCCAGCCACCAACTGGATTAATTCCTCCCATCGACTAACCAGTACTCTCTATCTATGTTCACCTATCCCCAGCTCACCATCCTGCCCTCCTCCACCCCCTTTTTCTTACCTTCCCGTATACCCATGCCCAGTCCTGAAAAAGGCTTACACCTGAAATATTGATTTCTCCACCTCCAGACGCTGCCTGACATGCTGTGTTCTTCCAGCCTCCTCCTTGTCTACCCTGTTCTATTTTCTGGCACCTTGTTAAATCATTAACAGCTATTAGCCTTGGTTTGATCATACAGTTAATGGACAATATATCGTTCTGTGATTTTGATAGAATATGTGGTTTTTGTTTTACAATTTCCTTACTGTTATATACAGATAATAGTGATCTATGAAACATCATCCTTCCACTTCCTCAGCTAAAAAGAATTAAATATGACACATAATCTCTTTGTAGTGCACCCACTCATAATACTTAAACTTCCACATCTATTTCAGTCCATTAAATTACAACCAGTCTATTTTCCTTTGGCATAACAATAACAGAAATTCTTCAGCGACATCACAAGATTAATGTTATTGTTTTACGAGGTGAGAAGTAACTGCATTTTCTTTCTGTAGACTTAACAGTTGGCAATTGAAATGGTGATTAAACACATTTTTCCCCACAAGCAATTTTGTACAATACTAAATTTATTTTTAGGAAAAACAACAAACCAGCTAATCCCTTATATAGAGTCATACAGCATGAATATTGATCCTTTGGTCCAACTCATCCACAATGAACAGACATTCCAATCTGACCTAGTCCCATTTGCCAGCATATGGCCCATAGCCTTCTAAACTCTTCCTATTCATATACCAACCAGATGTTGCAATTACACCAGCCTCCGTGACTTCCTCTGGCAGCTCGTTCCATACACCCGTCACCATCTCCATGAAAAAATTGCCCCTCAGGTCCTTTTAAAATCATTCCCTTCTCACTTAAACCTATGTCCTCTAGTTTCTGACTCCCCTACCCCAGGGAAAATACCTTGTCTATTTACCCTATCCAAACCCATTGTGATTTTATAATTTTTTTTTTAAAGTTGGCCCTCTGTCTCCAACACTCCAGAGAAAAAAAACCCAGCCTATTCAGCCTTTCTCTATAACTCAAACTCTCCAGTCCCAGCAATATCCTTATAAATCTTCTCTGCATCCTTTCAAGTTTAACAACATACTTCCTGTACATACTTATAATAATATTCTTTCTATACTTGACTAGCATTACAGCATTGGCATATTCAAAGCATAAAGCCTCTTAAATGAATGAAAATCCCATTTCATCCAAAATGATCAGTCTGAGTAAATATGTTTATCACACACTCACATCTCTACATATTTATTAGGAAAATTGTTCCATCACTAGTCAAGCCAGCATCAAAGCCTTCTTCATAGTTTCAGATGTTTTTCTTGCCAGCATTCTTGAATTCACCTTGTACATGTTCCAGCACATCCAGAGCACTGGTTCTTACATCTAATTCCAGAATAAATTCAGTTATTAACAGCGACCAATGTAGCAGCTTGCCAAAACTGTCTAATTCCCAGCATGTTTTTAAAATTGTTCAATTTGTAAATTATTTCATGGCTTTGCTTTAATGTAGCTCTGTAGCCATTTCCAATGCTATATCCCAATATGGATCCTTTTCTGACTCTGTGGTTCTATTTGCTCAATCATGCTGGTTAGGCCACTTTTGGAATATTGTGTACAATTCTATTGGAAGGATGTTGTGAAACTTGAACGGGTTCAGAAAAGATTTACAAGAATCTTGCCAGAGTTGGAGAAGTTGAGCTATAAGGAGAGGCTGAATAGGCTGAGGATGTTTTCCTTGGAGCATCGGATGCTGAGGGCTGACCTTATAGAGATCTATAAAATCATGAGCAGCATGAAAAGGGTAAATAGACAGGGTCTTTTCCTTGAGTCCAGAACTAGAGGGCATAGGTTTTGGATAAGAGGGGAAAATTTTTAGGGGCAACTTTTTCACACACATGATGATGCATGTATGGAATGAGCTGCCAGAGGAGGTGGTGGAGGCTGGTCCAATTATACCATTTAACAGGCATCTGGATAGGTATCTGAATATGTAGGGTTTAGAGGGGGATGGGTCAAGTGCTGGCAAATGGGACTCAATGAGGTTAGGATATCTGATCGGCGTGGATGAGTTGGACCAAAGGGACTGTTTCTGTGCTGTGCATCTCCACAAGTCCATAATTCTAACTCTACTTGAACCTCGACATCACTTGAAGAATTTTTAGCATTCATCACAGCACAAGCACAACTCTCCATCTCGCAAGATGCTTAAGTTTCATCATAGCTTCTCTACTGTTGTGCTTTTGGCTATTTCCCTTGCCTTCCCCCCAAAGTCATGCCAGCACTTTGCAAAGCCACATTTTAGAGTATTGAACATTTTTTAATATAAATAGCACCTCTGCAAAGATTATTTATCTCATCCTGCCCAATTGTTGTAAGAGTTGACAAATTTCTAATTTTTTTTGAAAAGTGGCATGATGTAATGTGTGCTTTATTTATAGAATTATAGAATCCCTCCAGTGTGGACACACGCCATGAAGCCCGTCAAGTCTGGACTGACCCTCTGAAGGGTATCCTACCCAGACCTAGACCCCTACCCTATTCCTTTAACCCTGCATTTCTCATGGCTAGTCTGCCCAACCTACACATCCCTGGACATTATGGGCAATTTAGCATGGCCACTCCACCAAATCTGCACATCTTTGGACAGTGGGAGGAAACTGAAGCACCTGGCAGAACCCTAAGCAGACACAGGGAGAATGTGTAGACTCCACACAGCCAGTTCCCCCAAGGTTGGAATTGAACCTGGGTCCTTGGCATTGTGAGGCAGCTGTGCTAACCACTGAGCTACCGTATTATATTTTAATATAATTTATTTTAGTGTTTCAATTTGAGCTAGTGGCATGTGAGTCTTGACCTGTCACGGGGAACTTACTTTTAATTATTTTGTAAGCATGGGCTTTTGTTTTGAAAAATCCTTCTCTGAGAGATAGCTCTTGGAGGTTAATGTTTTGTTTTCATTGGGAGAGTTATCTATGAACAAACTCTGATTCGCTTATTAATTTCTGGGTTGTGTATTTGGTCTTTAGTTAGAAGGTATGTTTTTTTTTCTTCTGATTAGAGAAAGCTGCCACAGCTTCAGGAAGCTCTTAGATTTAGTTGAGATTTGCAACTGACACACAATGTGTTAAATATTTGGTCCTGATAAAGGGAGATAGTTTTGAACTGTTCTAAGAAAAAGGTACCTCAGAGTAAGGAACTTATTTTAAAACTTTCAGACTAGAAATGTTTGTTTAACCTCTGGTCAGGTTATGTGAAGTTGTAAAAGTCTAAGCTTGGCACATATAGATTTACAAAGCGATGATCAGATTCTCCAGACCAGGGAATTGAAGCCACTACTAATTCAGATTCTATGTGTAATACAGAGAAGGGAATTCTCTCTCTGGTCCTTGAATACTGGAATGACGTGCTGTTGAGATTAATGATATATTTTATGTCTGTTTAAAAACCTCCAACTGTGTGTTGTATACAATTGGTTTGGTTTATTTTATATTATCTTATTTCTTTTGTCCAATGAACTTCTGTTTTCCTGTTAAAACCTAACCTGTGGCCTTATTTTTCAGTGAGACCCTCCTTATGAAAATTTTAAAAAAACCATGATGTATCAAGCCAGATTCCCGCCTGGGATCTGACATATCCAGGAAGCACACCAGCTATGATCGTAACGGTGGACACAAAAGCTTTTCAGATGAATACAGTATATTTATTGTGTGACTTTTGAAATTACTAGAACAAACAATCCTTAAGCACAAGCAAATCCTTCATTAAATGTTGGTAACTGTAGCTACTTGTAAAATTTACACATCCTTTTGCTTAAGGATAAACTGCCAGCAAAAATAATTATAACGTATGGAGCTGACGACCTTTTCATTTCATGATAAACTGTAGAGACATGGACAGAATGCTCCAAGGCTCTAAATGACATGAGCTATGTTGAGAAACATGGGAAAATCGAGTGAGATATCAAGACCAAAAAGTTGCATTTTTCAACCAGGATGTTGAGACAAGCTTCAGGCTAGTGAGTGGTGAGAGGCCTTTTAACTTGGATTATCACACTTATTGCTACCTAATCTTGCTTCGGTTATATGTAGTGTTCCTTCTCACACCCTCTCAATAGAAAGTAGATCACAAACATTTCCAACTTGAAAATTAGAGTGGGTACTTCAGGCTGGATTTGGCTCTCCATCTTGAAGCGCCAACATTATCAGGGCACACCCCCTGGACAGTAACTGTACATATCCCATTTTCACAGACTTGACATCTGAAACATTCCAGGATCTCCACATCATGGCACAACTCTGATTCACTTATTCACAGTTCTGCACTTCAATGCTGCATTTGGGAGCACTCAGGCACCTCTCATCTGAATGCTGCTGTGATTTGTGTGCAGGGACTGGCACCAAGCTCGCAGATTGGATAACTATAGCTCAGGGCTGCTCACTTGCTCTCTTAATGCTCGCTCACCCATTTTGTGTTGACCTGGATGCTAACAGTTTCCCTGCATGCTTTTATTTTTTGCACATTTACCCCTCAGCTGAACTTTAAAGGCACACGTACTTCTGTATTGCCTTGCAGTTTAGTGCAGATACAAAACCAGGCAGCGTGGCATGGTCGTTCGCGGTACTTAATCAAGGGGGTAAATATCGTACTGTATGACACAATTCCATGTCAATTTCACACCGTCAGCATATAGAATCCCTAAAGTGTGGAAACAGGCCCCATCTTCCGCCTGGGAACCCTCCAACAACAAGGGATGAACTCAGATTTCTCCAGTTTCCTCATTTTCCCTCCCCCCACCTTGTCTCAGTCGAATCCCTTGAACTCAGCACCGCCTTCCTAACCTGCAATCTTCTTCCTGACCTCTCCGCCCCCGCCCCACTCCAGCCTATCACCCTCACCTTGATCTCTTTCCACCTATCGCATCTCCATCACCCCTCCCCAAGTCCCTCCTCCCTACCTTTTATCTTAGCCTGCTGGACACACTTTCCTCATTCCTGATGAAGGGCTTATGCCCGAAACATCGAATTTCCTGTTCCTTGGATGCTGCCTGACCTGCTGCGCTTTTCCAGCAATACATTTGCAGCTCTGATCTCCAGCATCTGCAGACCTCACTTTCTCCTCTTTGGCCCAACAAGTCCATACTGACCCTCTGAAGTGTAACCCACCAAGACCCATTCCCCGACTCTATTATCCTTTATTTACCCCTGACTGATGCATCTAACTTACACATCCCTGAACACCATGGGCTACTTAACACATCTAATTCACCTAACCACCACATCTTTGGACTGTGGGAGGAAGCCAGAGCACTCAGAGGAAACCCACACAGACACGGGGGGAATGTGCAAACTCCACACAGACAGTCACCCAAGACTGGAATCAAGCCCGGGTCCCTGGTGCTGTAAGATAGTAGTGCTAACCACTGAGCCACCATGCTGCCCCATGTATCTGATAAACACACTGTTGGTACATCAATCAACTGATCATATCTAAAACTCGAAAGATATGAAGTCCAGGGTTCTACTGTCATTTAGGGGTCCTGATATAGTCAGTCGAGGCTAGTATCTGCTTACAGTTCAAGGGCTTAGTCACTGTAAACTAACTGCTTGTCGCATCAGGGTCAGGGATCTCTTCTCATTACTATTTCGTAAGTGGCCCACAATTAGGCTTGTAGGTCCAGTTCAAGCAGTCAGTGGATTCATTAATTGATTCATCTGTCAGGGGTCTGGTCAGTCATCAGTTCGGGCTATTAAAACTGGGGTTTAAATTTAGTACCAGAATGCTCTCAAAGCGCAAGTATTTCTACCTCTCCTGTTGTGTGATTTCATGAGTGGAGTACTAAAGAGCTCAGGTATGTAATTAATGAGGCAAAGAGCAGAAGAATGCATGAGCAAAATATTTTCAACCATGGGGGACCAGGTACCATGAATCTCGCTTCACAAATCACTTTAACTCAAATTGAGAATATCCTGCCCATGATCTCAGTACATGACATTTTAAAGATTATATCAAAGCCAAAAAAACACAGTACATTTTGTCCTTTATGTTTAAGTTTCTACCTTTAATTTAACCATGTGAATGAAGTGATATTTATTTACAGATTCTGCTCTGGCAGGCTGTCACGTTAAGTGTTGAGCATCTCAAAGTCAATAATTGTATTTCAGATAATCATTATATTCAGTAAGTTGATACATTCCAAACTGAGATATGAAACACAATTCTTTGCCATTACCTTGCCAAAGTCTTGGATGAGTGTCATATTATTTAAATAATTTCTTCTTTACCTTAGTAACGTACAGTTTCAAACTTAAAAACTTAGAATTTTAAATGCCTCTAATTCTTAAATCCTTTATTATTTTAATTTTTATTCTTAATTTTTAAAGTTGGAAATTATTTGGCTAACAACTTCGATTCTGTTGTTGATTTAAAATGCTGAGTGACTGATAGGCAGAGTATCCTACAAGTAATGCCAAACATTTTTGGACTCTATTGGAGGTATTGTTATTTTTTTCCCAACCGTTTGAACAGGGCAATATTGGATCGACAACAATTTCTATTCCTCACCAATTCCCATTTGAATGGAACTGTTGATGAAGCAGGAAAAATATATCACTCTCTGCTTACAAAATTTGCCAAAAATTCAAATCATTCCCATTAAGAATAACTAGTGTACAGTCTGAATACTGTAATCTTGCATTACAAAGATAATGGTTGTTACTACAACTGAATGCTAACTAATTGCTTCCTATGATTATACTGCTCTTCAATGACTGACTGTAAGGCTAATCATGAACTTCTGGACCTTATGGGCAAATAGAAAATCTCTGCCTTTTTTGGGAGTTATGAACTCAGTGTTTATTGCGCATTCATAGAGAAATTTGTTGGTTGGTTAGTTATCAATTCAATTATGAATTAGGTGCATCATAATTGGCCACTCCAATATCTTGTATAACTGGAAATTCCATCCAGCTACCAGTTTAATTGATGTTTGGTCAAATCTGCTATAGTTTTCATATTGACAATACATTGGTAATATTCACAACAGAGATTATTTGTTGGATTATTATATTAAAAACATTGAATTCTTTCAGCTTTGAAACTAATGTATGAATATTCACAGAATATTTATATTAGTGTCAAAATTAAAATAATACTCTTAACAGAAAGTAGCAAGATTTGAACATCTTTCCTATAGGAGGAGACCAGAATTGCATGCATTATTCTAAATGTGGCCTATTTAATGTCCTGTACAGCTACAATATGACCTCCCAAGTCATATACTTAATGCACTGACCAATAAAGGCAAGAGTGTCAAACGCCTTCTTCATTACCCTGTTACCTGCAATTCCACTTTCAAGGAACAATGAACCTGCACCACAAAGTCGCTTTGTTCACTGACACTCCCCAGGACCTTGCCGTTAAGTGAAAAGGTCCTGCTCTAATTTGCCCTACCAAAATGCAGCATCTCACATTTATCGAAATTAAACTTCATTTGCCACTCCTTGTGATAAGTTGGAAATAGATATAGTGACCATATAGAAAATGGAGCTCAGAAATGTTAACTAAAATGGCCCCGGCATATTGGCTGTATTTCCCGGCATCCTAAGCGACAGGCTAAGCGAAACTAATTGCTAACATAGCAATTTGTAAGAAGCCAGCCTAGCGGTAAACAATCCTCCCCACAGGTCCGAGGATGAGATAGTACATAGCACTAGATCAAAGGGCAACCATCAGAGGAATACTGGAGCCTCATTGTTTTAGAGCTGTACTAATGAATACATGTTTAGTTTAGAGCAATTTTTGATATCTGAATGTTACCTTGAAAAGCAGAGTAAGAATAATGAGGGCTATGTTAAGAGCTTAACCAGATGGCTGTTGATATCTGTGTGTGTGTTAGATTTAGAGCACTTTTGATGTGTAAGCTTCCAATAAAGTATGCTTTGATTAATACACTGTGCGATAGCTTAATGATACGGGACTCTGTATTGCGTACGAAGTTATGTATAAATGTAACAACTTTCCCTATCAATGGTGAGAGAATCCACTCTTTAGTACCCGGCATGGTCTAAGGTGGCTTTTCTCCCAAGCCTTGTTTGTATATTCGTATACTGACAGTCTTGAATAAAAACAGTGCTGTCGAAATGTGTTAATCAAGTGGTGGTTCTCTGTTCTTGGACAGGCGTTCACAAGAAGCCCAGAAGCTCAAGGCTGAGCTTCCACACTTGGTCCATTTGTCCTTCTGATCAAGATCCCATTGTGCTCTGAAGTAACCATTTTCGCTGTCTGCTACTCCACCAATTTTTGTGTCATCTGCAAATTTACTAACCATACCTCCTATATTCACATTCAAATCATTTATGTAAATGACAAAAAGCAGTGGACCCAGCACTGATCCCTGCAGCATGCCACTGATCTGTCCAAAATAAAAACAACTCTCCACCACCACCCTCTGTCTCCTACCTTCGAACCAATTTTGTATCCAAGTGGCTAGTTCTCTCTGAATTCCAAGTGATGTAACCTTGCTAACCAGGCTTGAGATTAGAGTGGTGCTGGCAAAGCACAATAGGTCAGGCAGCATCCGAGGAGCAGGAAAATCGACATTTCAGGCAAAAGCCCGACAGGAAGCTTGTGATCAGTGACATGCTGCAGGGATCAGTGCTAACCAGTCTACCATGAGGAACCTTGTTGAACCCCTTGTTGAAGTCCATATAGACAATATCCACTGTTCGGCCTTGTTACAACATGGGGTAAACCCTCCTGCTGAACTTAAATCAGTAACACAGAAAGGATTTATCCCGTGCCGTAATCTATGAAAATTCGAGAGGCCAAGAACTATTTAAAGTAAAAATTAACAACTTTATTTCTTAAGGTATTACAGAGAATAATTAACTCGCAACTATTTGCACTTCCTTTCTCTAACCTATCTTTACCTTCCCTTTGATAATACTAATCTGATAAAACTCTCAATTAAGAATTACAGTAAAACTTAAATTTTAAAACCAGCCAGCAGCTGAATCTTCTCTTTATCTTCGTCAGTAGATTGGCTCTCTAGGTCAGTGTTGATGTTTTTCTCTGTGAAAACTCCTTCTCAAGACAAGTACCTCTCAGAGAGTTCTGACTAGCAGTCTACAGCTGATGGTCTGATGGCAGTTCTTCTCCTAACTGTTCAATTTTCCCCGGTCTTATACTCCAAAGCATCGGATTGTGTCATTGGCTTTTAAGATTAGCAATATACTCAATTCAAACTTGATTGGAATATGGTATTTTCTGGAGTATAATTTAAACTGTTTGGCTTAATTTGAATCTGTTTTGTCATTTCCAAGCAGCTAGCTAGCCCGGTAGCTGGAGCACATGTTACATTGTGTCTTATTGAGAACACTTGGTGCTATCACTGCTAGCTTTTACTCTCTTAAAAGTGTAGTACACCCATATATTCCTAACACCTTCCTCCTTAAGATAAAAAAAAACTATCAGAATTAAAAGATGGGTTCATTTTTATTTTTCTCTACTTTTTAAACACATTATCCTAATATACAGATAACTTTAATATACGTTCACCTTAACTTCTTCCTATACACCTGTACGTATATTAATGTATATAAACATTAAACAAAGACAAATCTTATCTGAACTCGATCAGTTAAATCCGTGATAATGCACCTGCGATTACATTCTTATGACCCACAACATGTATGAGTTTTAAATTAAAAATCTATAACATAAGACTCCAAAGAAATAGTCTCATATTCTTGTCTTTAAAGAGTTCTAAGAATATAAGCGGATGCTGATCAATGTACAGAATTGTCTCTAACACATTGTTCATGACATACGCATTAAAATGTTATAAGGCCAGTACCAAACTCAATAGTTCCTTTTCGATTGTGGAGTATTTCCTCTGGTGTTTGTTGATCTTCTTCAAAAAGGTAGATCAATCCTATCCTCTTCTTCCTGGAGGAGTACAGCTCCAACTCCTATATCATTAGCATCTATGGAAACTTTGAAACGTTTTGGAAAGTTTGATGTAGTTAAAACTGGTTTGGTGGTAAATATGGCTTTCAAATGGTTGAATGCCTCCTGATATGGTTCTGTCCACCGAAACTTTGTGTTTTTCTTCAGCAAATCGGTTAACAGTGCCACTGCACTGCTGACGTTTGGAACAAACACCCAATAGAATCTGCTGAGTCCTAAGAAACGAAGCACCTCTTTCTTCAAGGTTGGCCATGCAAGTTCCTCAATGGCTTTTCTCTTTGTGTTCCGAGGGCTCATCCTTCCATGACGATGTTATGTCCCAAGAACACCGCCTCTGCTTTTGCGAATTCTGTTTTATTTAAGTTTATCACCAGTTTTGCTTCTCATAATTATTCAAAGAGCTCTGTCAACTGTACCATGTGATCTTTCCAGCACTTACTGAAGATCACTACATAGTCCAAGTAGACTGCACAGTTTGTTAACCCAGCCACAACTCTGTTTATGAGTCTTTGGAATGGGTCGGGTGTGTTCTTCATTTCAAAGTGCATCACTTTAAACTGATATAGCTCATTTGGTGTTACAAACACTGAAATCTCTTTCACCATTTCTGATAAAGGTATCTGTCAGCAATCACTCATTAAGTCCAACTTAGTGATGTAACTGGCTCATCCGACTTTCTCGATACAGTCCTCCATTCTAGGAATTGAACATGAGTCCGATTTTGTAACGGTGTTGATCTTCCGATAATCCATGGAGAATCATTGAGTCTCATTCAGTTTGGGAACTAAGACGATTGGCGAACTCTACGAGCTCTGGTTTGGTTCGATGATGTCCTCGTCGAGCACGGTCTCACCTCCTCTGGACCTGTCTAGCTTTGAAAGGATTAAGCCATAAGGCTGTTGTTTTATCAGAGCAGTATTTCCTACATCTACTTCATGAACAATAGCATTAGTTCTCCCCCCCCCCCACCCCCCATCTGATTCTTATATATGTCCTTCCACTGCAGTAACAAATCTTTCAACTGTGTTCTATGTTCCTGAGACAAATAGCTTACTAACCTATCCCACTCCTCAAGGATTTCTTCATTTTTTAATCTATTTTGAGGCACATCAAGATCCACATCATCTGGATTTGATTCCTCACTCTGCGGGCAGTAACTAATACCTGTTTCTCCAGTTCTTTCTCTCTAGTGTAATACATTTTCAACATGTTCACGTGACATGCTCGATACCTTTTTTCCTATCTGGCATCTTTACTAGATAGTTCACTGGACTCAACTTGTTCTCAATTTGATAGGGACCATTAAACCTGGCTTTGAAAGGGTCTCCTATCACTGATAACAGAACTAACATGTCATCCCCTAGGGAAAATGTCCCAGTCTCAGAGCTTTTATCTGCTACCTGCTTCATTCCATACTGTGCCCTCTTAAGGAGCTGTTTAGCTAACTCACCTACTCGATTGAGTCTCTCCCTCACCTCTGATACATAATCCAAGTGTGAGATGTTCGACTTTGGTCCTGTCAATTTTGCTTTAATTAATTTCAAAGGACCTCTCACTTTGTGACCAAATTTTAACTCAAAGGGAGTAAACTGATTAGATTCATTTGGGGCATCTCTGATGGCAAACAATATAAATGGGATACCTTTATACCAAATATTCGCGTAATCCTGACAGTATGCTCACAGCATGTCTTCAAGATCTGAATACACCTTTCTATAGCTCCCTGAGATTCAGGATGATATGCACTGGAATTAAAGTGCTGTATACCTAAGCTATCCATAACCACCTTAAGCAGCCTTATAGTAAAATTTGACCCTTGTCCAACTGAATCTCTCTGGGTAGCCCATACCATGTGAAGAAAGCTACTAACTCCTCTAACATCATTTTATCCTTGATATTCCATCAGGGAATTGCTTCTGGAAATCTGGTAGACACATCCATTATGGTTAACAAGTACTGATTCCCACTTTGGTTTTATTACTGTCTATGGCTTACCTACCATTTGGCATGTATGACATGTACAGCAAAAGTTAACCACATCCTGGTGCATTCCAGGCCAATGAAAATGTTTTTGTACCTTAGCCTGAGTCTTTTGTACCCCTAAGTGACTTCCTACAGGTGGTTCATGTGCTACCCATTCGCACCTCCTCTCTGTATGCTACCGGCAACACAATCTGATGCACTTGGCCCATTTCCCCTCTGCGCTAACCTGCCATGGTCTCCATTTCTGCCTTAGGATTCTATCTTTCAGATAATAACCCTCCAGAATATTCTCTGCCTCCTTTTCAGAGTACACATCCACATATATATCTTTTATCCTCTTGTCTTGCTGTTGCAAGTTCCTTAGCCTTTCAGGAGTAAACACTTCTATCTGACCCTCTGCCTGTTCAGGTTTTTCCTGCACCATTACATTAAACAGGGTATCTGCTAACTGAACCTCAACTCCTTCATCTTTCTTTTTACTTTTCACTTCATGTTGTGACTTATGATTGTGGGATCTGGTCTGGGAAAATACCAGAATATTTGTGTTTTAACTTTTCAGTTTCTTGGTCTTCCTTGGGCTTCTCCACACTAAGGGGTGTCACTCTCACCTTGGATCCTGCCAAATCATTCCCAAGAATAAACCGAGTTCCTGGAACTGACACTCTGTCAATCACTCCCACTGTAACTTCCCCAGTTTTGAGTTGGCACTCCAACCTGATCTTACCTAAGGGAACACTGAAATTCTGTCCATCTATCCCACATATTACCATGCTCTCAGGTAACAGATCAGAAAGAGTGTATATTTGCTCATCTCTTACTATCAGTAACTGGTTAGATCCTGTATCTCTCAAAATTATAACTTGTTCCCTTTTTTTTCTGAGTAAACTTTACCCACAGGGGTGAATTCTTTGGAGAGATCGGGTACCAACTCCATATCCAGCCCCTGCCTAGGCTGTACACTCTCCTGCAGCTCTCCAGCTCTTCTTGGGGTCTCCTTTACTACCATCACTAATGCCACTGACTTAGCTTCTTTTACCACATCTTTTCCCACAATGCCTTTCTTTAATGACCAGCACTGTGTGTTTACATGTCCCACCTTCTGGCAGTGAAAACGCCTTTTCTTAGTGCCCTTCTGAAACCAGTGGTACTGTAATTTTCTGTGTCCCACTCCATTACAGTGAAAAACCTGAATCCTTTCACCTCCTGTTCACAATCTTGGGCTTCTTTAACCTGTGGTAAAATCTTACCAGTGCACTTAAATCTTGGTTTCGTAGTGTAGGATTTCCCCTTCTCCCAACTTTTATCCCTTACAGGACAAAATTCTGGTCAGAAGCTTGTCTTATCCACCAACATGTACTCATCTGCTAATTCTGCTGCCCTTCTCACTTCCTGAATTTTCTGTTCCTTCATGTGAATTCTTACCATCTCTGGAAGTGAGTTTTAAACTCTTCCAGCAAAGTAATCTCTCTTAAAGTCTCAAATGCCTTATCTATTTTTAAAGCACGGACCCATTGATCAAAATGACCACGTTTAATTCTTTCAAACACTATGTAAGTCTGACCTGGTTCCTTTTAGTGTTTCTGAACTGCTGTCTATATGCTCCTAGTACCAATTCATAAGTGCTTAAAATAGCCTGTTTAACCTCTTCATAATCTCTTGACCCCTCATCTGACAGCACTATAAATATCTCACTAGCTCTGCTACCAGTTTAGTCTGAACAAGCAGTACCCATAAATCTTCGGACCTCACCATCTGCCAACCAGTTTGTCAAATGAAATAAAGAAGGCTTCAACATCTTTCTGATCAAAGAGTGGCAGACTTTTGACAAATTTATATATACATATCACTACTTTCTCTATTAATTTTCATCCTGTTAACTTGACTTTGCTGACTAAGTTGCAACTTCTCAAGTTCAAATTTTCTCTCTCTTTCTTTCTCCCTTTTTTCTGTCTCTCTTTCACTCTCCCTTTCTTCTCTCTCTCGTTGCTCAGCTAAGAACCTTCTCTCTCTCTCTCTCTCTCTCTCTGTTTATTTTCTAACTCAATTTTCCTCAATTGTAATTTAAGCTTGTCTGGTTTTTGGATTCACCTACGTTTTTGAGTAAATTCCCTTACAATTTCAACTTTACTTTTGTCCTTGGTTAAACCCAAATCTAAATTATTTGCTAATTCTAAAAGTATGGCCTTTTCCTTTCCTTCTAAATTTTCTTGGCAAGTTTGAGAATCATCTTCAAATCCCAGAACCTCTGTAGCAATTTTTAGAGCCATTTTTCTCACTTTTAATTTAATCAACCACACGTCACTGAAAGTAAACAACTTGCCTCACCTATGTTTTATTTAAAGATCTAGGACACTAACCTGCAAATGTTTAAATCTGCTGGGATTTTCGTACCCCCAAATCTATTCAAATCTGTCTAAACCAGTTCAAATCATGGACTCGAGCCCCCAAATCTATTATGACACAGGGTAAACCCTCCTGCTTAATTTAAACCAACACAGAAAAGATTTATCCCATGCAGTAATGTGTGAAAATTCGTGAGGTCAAGAACTATTTAAAGTAAAAATTAACAACTTTATTTCTTAAAGTATAACAGAAAATAGTTAACTAACAACTGTTTACACCTCATTTCTCTAACCTCTCTTTATCTTCCCTTCTATAATACCTGTCCGATAAAACTCCCAATTAAGATTTACAGGAAAATTTGAATTTTAAAACCAGCCAATGGCTGAATCTTCTCTTTATCTATGTTGGTAAATTGGCTGTCTGGGTCAATGTGGAGGTTTTTCTCTGTGCAAACTCCTTCTCTAGACAGGTACCTTTCAGAGAGTTCTGGCTAGCAGTCTACAGCTGTTTGTTTGGTACCAGTTCTTCTCCCAAATGTTCAATCTTCCCCGGTCTTATACCCCAAAGCATCGGATTGTGCCATTGGCTTTTAAGATTATCAATATACTCAATTCAAGCTTGATTAGAATTTGATATTTTCCGGGGTATAATTTAAACTGATTGGTCTAATTTGAATCTGTTCTGTCAATTCCAAGCAACTATCTACCCTGGTAGCTGGAGCACATGCTACATTGTGTCTTATTGAGAACACTTGGTGCTGCCACTGCTAGCTTTTAACTCTCTTAAAGGTATAGTAGATTCATATTTTTATAGCAACCTTCATCAATCTTCCTTGTGAATTCTGCAAAAACTCAAATGCCTTATTGGATTCTATATAGATCACATCTATCTCTCTGCCCTCATCAATCCTCTTTCTAACTTCTTCAAAAAAATGCAATCAAGTTAGTGAAACATGATTTCCCATGCATGAAGCCATGTAGACTATCACTAATCGGTCCTTGCCTTTCCAAGTACATGTAAATTCTGTCCCTCAGAATCTGCTGAACAACTCAGATGATGTCAGACTCACTGGTCTATCATTTCCTGGTTTTTATAACCACCTTTCTTAAATAATAGCACCACTTTTTGGGCCAACATCTCATCTTCCGCCTGGGCAGCGTACAGCCCGAAGGACTCAACATTGAGTTCTCCAAACTTCAAAAGTATCCCTTCCCATTCTCTGACTCCCTTTCCAGCCCCTCCCCCACCCTTCCAGTCAAATTACTGGCTCTTCCTTCCAGCTATCAATGGGATTCATTCCTCCCATCGACCAACCGGGCCATACCCTCTACCGTGTTCACCTATCACTACCTCACCACTGCGCCCCTCTCTCCACCCAGAACCCTCCTGCCCCTTTAATCTACAGCTCCCCTTACCCCCACCCTCAGTCTTAAAGAAAGGTTATACTTGAAACATCAACTTCTTCACCTCTGGATGCTGCATGGCTTGCTGTGTTCTTCCAGCCTCCAACTTTTCTACTTTGGATTCCAGCATCTGCAGTCTCTTTGTCTCTAACCTCCAGTTTTCTGGCCCCTAACCCGTGGCTATATAACATACATTTTTAAAAAAAATATTTATTCACTCTTGGGATATGGGCATTCTCTGGCTAAGCCAGCATTTGTTGCCCCTCCCAAATTGCCCAGAGGGCAGTTGAAAGTCAACCTCACTGTTGTGGGTTCTGGAGTTACATGTAGGCCAGACCATGTAAGGATGACAGATCTGCTTTCCTGAAGGACATCAATGAACCAGGTAGGTTTTTCTGACAATCAACAATGGTTTCATGGTTGCTAAGGGTGGCACGATGGCTCAGTGGTTAGCACTGTGACTTCACAGTGCCAGGGACTCGGATTTGATTCCAGCTTCAGGCAACTGTCTTTGTGGAGTTTGCACATTCTCCGTGCATCCGCGTGGGTTTCCTCCAGAAGCTCTGGTTTTCTCCCACAATCCAAAGATGTGTAAGTTTGGCGAATTGGCCATGTTAAATTGCCAATAGTGTTCAGGTATGTATAGGTTAGGGGTAAATGTAGAGTAATGGGGAATGGGTTTAGGCGAAATACTCTTTGGAGGGTCAGTGTGGACTTGTAGGTTCGAAGGGCCTGTTCCATGCTGTAGGGATTCCATGAATTTAGATCCTTAATTCCAGATTTGTTTTACTGAATTCAAATTCCACCATCTGCCATGGTGAAATTTGAACTTTACCCCCCAGAACATTGGCTGAGTTTCTGAATTAATAGTCTAACAATAATACCACTAGCCTTTGCCTCCTTGGTATCCCCAAATATCTCAGCAAGGGGTCTAGCAATCACTTTTCTAGCTTCCCACAAAGCTCTAATGTACACCTGATCAGGTCCTAGGGATTTATGCACCTTTATGCATTTTAGGACATCCAGTACCACATCCCCTGTAATATGGACACTTTTCAATATGTCATTATTTATTTCTCGAAGTTCTATTGCTTTCATATCCTCCTTCACAGTCAACACTGATGCACCTTATCTCTTCATACTCTATAAACACTGCTGTAGGATAACTTAGCATCTATATTTTATGTTTAAAATAAAGTTTAATCAAGAGACAGATCTCAATAAATCAGCTATAAAAGGCAGGTGAGGAAATTGCTGTGGCCTGTAAAAAACCTTTGTACCCTCTTAGTCACAGGAGAAGTCCCAGGGGACTGGAGAGGATGCAACATTGTTCATTTGTTTAAGAAGTGCAACAGGGATAATTTGGGACGGCATGGTGGCTCAGTGGCTCACACTGCTGTTTCACAGTGCCAGGGACCTGGGTTCGATTTCAGCCCCGGGCAACTGTCTGTGTGGGGTTTGCACATCCTCCCAGTGTCTGTGTGGGTTTCCTCCAGGTGCTGTGGTTTCCTTCCACAGTCCAAAGATATGCAGGTTGGTGAATTGAACATGCTAAATTGCTCATGGTGTTCAGGGATGGGAAAAGTTAGGTGCATTAGTAAGGGAAAATATGGAGTAAAAGGATAAGGGGAATGGGTCTGGGTGGGATAGCCTTCAGACGGTCAGTGCAGACCTTTTTGGCCAAATGGCCTGTTTCCATACTGTAGGGATCCTATGCTTCTATAAAAAAAACACCCTATACCCTATTGTAGATTTACAAAATATAAGCAGTTTTATAAGAAAAAAAAGCTGATCCCCTGCTATGAATAGTTCTCAATACCACGGTTTCTCTAAGGCCAGTTGTGAATTTCACGGTTTGTTTATTTTTCTTGGATGGAAATCCATGTCCAGAGACACTTGTAATTTCACAGCACAGGCAGTCAGCTGTGAAAGTTCACTGCTCCTTTTCCCGCATGGACTCCTGTTCTCTCTCTTATCTCCTGTTTTAAAGTTCCATTGTTTTGGTCTTTTTTTTCAAAGTCCCAAAACAAAGAAAGAGATTATAGAACAGTAATTACTGCTTCACGAAATTGAGAAAATCAGCTCCAGCAATGAAAAAAAAACACCCTTAATAAAAAGAATAGCTCTTACAGCCACAATTTTCTCCCATCCACCATCTTGGCAGTACTGATATCTGCTATTTGAATCCCTTCAGACAGGTTTCATCCTTTCGATAGAACCAAAAAAATGCCCTGAACAACACCGTGGGCGGCATGGTGGCACAGTGGTTAGCACTACTGCCTCACAGTGCTAGAGACCCGTGTTCAGTTCCCGTCTCAGGCAACTGACTGTGTGGAGTTTGCACATTCTTCCCATGTCTGCGTGGGTTTCCTCTGGGTGCTCCGGTTTCCTCCCACTATCCAAAGATGTGCAGGTCAGGTGAATTGGCCATGCTAAATTGCCTGTAGTGTTAGGTGAAAGGGGTAAATGTAGGGGTCTGGGTGGGTTGCACTTCAGCAGGTTGGTGTGGACTTGTTGGACCGAAGGGCCTGTTTCCACACTGTAAGTAATCTAATCTAATCTAACACTCTCAGAAGTAGTGATAGGGCATTATTCTTCTTAATTTAATTCAACTGCTTGGCAGCCTTTGAACAATCCAGAATCCTTAGGGACCTGTCCTGGGGCCTTAACCTTTTACAATTTATATCAATTACTTCAGTGAGGGGAGTGAAGGCGTGGTAGCTAAATACACAGATGACACAAAGGTAGGTAAGAAAGTAGTTGCAAAGAAGGTGCAAAGACACTAACAGATAGATACAAATCGGTGAGTGACTTGGCAAAAATCTGGCAGATGGAGTACAATGTGGGAAACTGAAGTTGTTTACTTTGGCAGAAAGCATTAAAAAGCAGATTGTTATTTAAAAAGGGAACAATTGTAAAGTTTTAAAATGCAGTTAGATCCAAGGGCACTAGTCTACTAGTGACAAGAAGTTATTACAGGTAATTACAGCTTATAATTAATGGAATAATGGCTATTGGAATACTATCCTTTATTGCAAGAGGAATAAAAGCAAAGTTGTTATTTTTTGTTTTTACAAGGTAATGGTGAGAAAATCTCAAATTCTGAGTGCAGGTTTGGTCTCCTTATTTAAGAAAAGACGCAAATGTGTTGGAGGCAAATCAAAGAAAGTTTACAACAATCCTACCTGGAATGAGTGGGTCGTCTTATGAGCAAATGTTGGAGAGACTGGGCTTGCTTCAAGTTTCAATTAGAGTTTTGGAGTGTGAGAGTGACTTATTTGAAATATATGCAATTCTGAAGGCTTTTGGTAAGGTGGACATGGAAAAGATGTTTCCTCTAGTGGGTGACTTCAGAGCTATTTAAAGATTAGGGCTTGTCCATTAGGATAGAGATACAGGATAAAGGTTCTCTCAGTGGGTTGTTCATGCAACATTGGAACTCTCTGCCTCAGAAAGCAATGAAGGTGGGTCAATGTATATTTTCAAGGCTGAGGTGGATAGTTTGTGGATAAGCAAAGGAATCAAGAGTTAATCAGGCTGATGGGAATGTGGAATTTAAAACACAAACAGATCAGCCATGATCTTAATGAATGGAGAAGCAAGCTCATAGGCTGAATGGCCTACTTTTGCTCCTAATTCAAACTCATATTTGAAACTTTGATTTTCCTATCCAAGTTTTGTATTGCTCTGTTCCTCTCTATACCATCAAAAAACCCCACTATCTTTTTGCACAATCATAATTCCCCTCTCCATAAACCGATATCTTCAGAATCTTCTCCAGAACAAAATCCCGTGAATTTCTTTATACATTCTAATTTCAGTCTCTGTCTATCCTCTCCATTCCTTCATTTCAGTGCTATCCTTTCAGTTATCTAGATACCACACTCTGCAAACCAGTCTATAAAATCCTCCATTATTCCCTCTTTAAACAGCACCAAACATTTGATCATACATCTTAATAGCTCTTTTCATAACTCAAATCTCCGTTATTTTCTTTACATAATTTTTCTGCCCTAAAGATGCTTTGTAAATGCAGATTGTAGTTATTCTTTTCAGAATAATATGAATTTCAAAAAACTGCTGCATTTTATAGCTACATGAATAAAAGGCATATATTTCCTTTTCCTACTCCAGTTATATCTTCAAGTCAAATTATTACTTTAATGCTGAGTATTAAATTATGTACAGTTTCAGCTTCAGGCATATCAAAGAATGGACAGATATTGATTTTGCATTCATATATTAACAACTGCATTTTTGATGTACTTAAATGTGAAAGAAATCTTAAAATTCACTAACATGTGTAGAATCAATGTTAACTAATTTCTTAACCAATAACTCTCTTCTGTCATCAGTAAAAGTGATTATGAAAATCTCTCTGCAACAGGTATTGGGATAACCACGAAATAAAATGTCCCTTATACTTAATATAGAATTCTAAATTTTCCTCAGAAACAGAATCAAACAAACTATCTGTCCGACTCATCTTAATACTTTCCCTCTATACACTCTTGTTCCTGTGTGTAATCAAGCTGCAGTCATGTCTCAATTTGCAGTTGCATGCTAACCACACAGCATAACCAAAAAAAAAATATTTTAATGCTTCTTTAAATTAATCTGACTTAAAGACTATACATGTAAAATTTTGAATGTTTGAGCTGGATACTCCATAAGCCAGTGTTCTCAGCCCCTGGCTTATTCAATGGTTTTATCCGTCACACAGCTTTAACCATCATGGAGGTTGACAAACAGCTAAAAATCCAATCACTCACAACAAATGAACACAGCAATGCATCAGAAAAAGAATCAATAGTGTTAAGTTTACTGCCAAGCACAGGGCTGTCTTTGACCACAAGTCTGACAGAAGTACTGGAGGGGAACACCATACACTGAAACATCTGATAGCTGCTCTGGAGAGGAGAGCAAAATTGCTTTGCATAAAGCCTTTGGAGAGATCCAATGGTTATAAGATTGGTAACAAATTACACTGATTCAATCAGAATTTTATTTCAATGGAGCGCATTGTAATGTGTTATTTACTGTTGCAAAATATAAGCAAATGTGATTTAGGGTGACACAATACAAGTGCAGAATCTAAATTCAGTGTATTTAAATCAGTGATAGACCTGATTTAGTCATCCTTTATGTTAACATTGTGTGCTTGAAGTGAGAACACATTCCATTCTTCAGCCCTAACATTCACAGATAGACAGATGAATACAAGATATAAACAAACATCTGGAAGTATAATAGAATGGCAACAACATAATTAATGTCTTGAGTGAAGCATTTTACTTCATGTAAAACCTCCATTAAAAAAAACGTTATATCATACATTTCTATTGATTTTTCCTGGATCCTGTGTTAATAATAAAAGAAAATTTCATTTCCTCTGCAAGAGCATTGGTTAACTTATTCACGCTATTTTAATTCAATAATCAATCAGTCTTGACATATGACGATTAACAACTGTATGAAACTAACACATACTGGAATAAAACACACAGTTTTGCCACCAGAAAAAAAAAGTCAATCATCAACTTTCAAACAGCTTCCAGTTAATGCATAGGGAAATTGATTCAGTTCCTAGCTCACCTCACTGATTATTTTGCATGACTTCATCTGCATAGAAGAAACAACTTTCAAAGCAGGTTATTTTCACTCATTGACTGCAGGTAAATCTTAGTTAACACAAAATGTAGTCACTCTGCTTGCAAACACTATCTAAAATACATAGGGAAGCATCAGTGCCAATACAGAATTGTTTAAAATTCACTGAGCTATCATAAACGCAGACTTTCTGTAATGATTAAATAAATGAACATTTCCACTCATCATCAATCTACATGCTAGCAAAATGAAATAAACTTGAAAACTGAATTGTGCAACAACCAGATTTATTAACAATATGTTTTCCATAACATGGATCATTCAGTTGAACTTGAGTGCTTTTGCTATATTATTGTAGTTTTTGTTTCAAAAGATTACCAGTGAGTAATGAAAAAGTTACTTGATAGTAGTTAGAAATGGTTCAGAAAAGAATTATAACCATATTGCCTGTCCTGGAGAGTTTAAGCAATAGGGTGAGGCTGAATAGTTCTGGGCTATTTTCCCTGAAGTGTCGGAGGCTGAAGGGTGACCGTCTCAAACTTTATAAAATCATGAATAGGGTGAAAAGTCAAGGCCTTTTCCCCAAGGCAGAAGAGTCCAATATGAGAGGGCACAGGGTTAAGGTGAGGCTGGAAAGATTTAAAAGGGCCCTGAGGGGCGACATTTTCACATAGAGGGTGGTGCATGCATGAGATGAGCTGCCATTGGATGTGGTGGAGCGTGATAGAATTACAACATTTAAAATGCACCTGGATGGATATATGAATAGGTATGGTTTAGAGGGATATGGACCAAATGCTAACAAATGGGGTTAGATTAATTTAGAATATCTGGTTGGCATGGACGAATTGGACTGAAGGTTCTGTTTCTGTGCTGTACCTCTCTATGATTCTGCATGGACATGTTCAAAGACAATTGCATGCCCATATATAGTACTCAATATGGTATGCTGCAGCCCTGTGAGTCTTTAATGTTGATTTTGAGGGTTTGAAATAGAAAGACATTCATTATAAAGATTTATTACTCTACAGTATTATAGAGGATGAATGTAATTCATATAGAGTCATAGAAATGTACAGCATGGAAACAGACCCTTCAGTCCAACCTGACCAGATACCCCAACCCAATCTAGTCCCACCTGCCATCCCTCTAAACCCTTCCTATTCATATACCCATCCAAATGCCTCTTAAATGTTGCAATCGTACCAGCCTCCACCACATCCTCTGGCAGCTCATTCCATACACATACCACCCTCTGCATGAAAAAGTTGCCCCTTAGGTCTCTTTTATAACTTTCCCCTCTCACCCTAAACCTATGCCCTCTAATTCTGGACTCCCCAACACCAGGGAAAATACTTTGTCTATTTATCCTATCCATGCCCCTCATAAGGTCACCCCTCAGCCTCTGACGCTCCAGGGAAAACAGTCACAGCCTGTTCAGCCTCTCCCTATAGCTCAGATCCTCCAATCCTGGCAACATCCTTGTAAATCTTTTCTCAACCCTTTCAAGTTTCACAACATCTTTCCGATAGGAAGGAGACCAGAATTGCATGCAATACTTCAATGGTGACCTAACCAATGTTCTGTACAGCCGCAATATCACCTCCCAACTCCTGTACTCAATACTCTGACCAATAAAGGAAAGCATACCAAATGTCTTCTTCACTATACTATCTACCTGTGACTCCACTTTCAAGGAGCTATGAACCTGTACTCCAAGGTCTCTTTGTTCAGCAACAATCCCCAGGACCTTACCATTAAGTGTATAAGTCCTGCAAAGATTTGCTTTCCCAAAATGCAGTACCTTGCATTTATCTGAATTAAACTCTATCTGCCACTTCTCAGCCCATTGGCCCCTCTGGTCCAGATCCTGTTGTAATCTGAGGTAACCCTCTTCACTGTCCATTACACCTCCAATTTGGTGTCATCTGCAAACTTACTAACTGTACCTCTTATGCTGGCATCCAAATCATTTATGTAAATGAAAAAAGTAGAGGACCCAGCACCAATCCTTGTGGCATTCCACTGGTCACAGGCCTCCAGTCTGAAAGACAACCCTCCACCACCACCCTCTGTCTTCTACCTTTGATCTAGTTCTGTATCCAAATGGCTAGATCTCCCTGTATTCTGTGAGATCTAACCTTGCTAATCAGTCTCCCATGGGGAACCTTGTTGAATGCCTTACTGAAGTCCATATAAAAAAAAGTTTTACCTAATCACCATAAACTTTAAGATCATTGTTAATTTCCTGGTGTGGCATCAGTAATATGGTGAGGATGAAGGAAAACAGATTCTTGATATCAAGAAAAAATTTCCAAATATCCTTCTGAAGCTGTAAATGGTGAAATGTGCCAATATTAACCTGAAAGTTAACTCTTCAATAACTGAACAAAATGGCTGTCTCTACATACAAAGTAGACAGATGAGTTTTAGTCTGGGAGAGGGGTAAAAATCTTGACATTGGAGGACCTGCAACAGGCAATTGTGGTAATCATGTCTCCACTAATTCAATAATGTAAAGCTACAATTAGTCTTCAATTTGCACTTCGCCAGTCGGTCATTCATTGTCCAAAGATGCGCATAAAACGATTATGGCCTCAAGAAATTGTTCAACACATTGTGCATAGCAATTTCTTTCTTGTTATATTGGTTAAGCAACTGTAATGAGAACAAGGCACTTAAAGTGGAACATCAGGATCCCGCTCCACAACCTCTACTACATCCTCACACCGAAATATAACTATGCAAGGATGATACAGAATGGAGCCATTTCCTTTTTAGGTGGTGGAGGTCAGGGTTGGGGAGTGTTGGTGGAGGTTCTTATTGTGCTAGTGTATCTACAGAATTCTGTACAGATTATGAAGTTCAAATGCAGAGCACCGTGCAGTTCATTTCAAGGAGAAACTGGGGATCTGTATGACATAGTCCAAACCACAATACATAAATGAATCTAGGATGTTAATGAGCCATTTTACCTTGATATAAATCTTCATTTCCTTCCTACGATAAGGAAGGGAAAGCAGCATGGGCAGTAGAACCGTATCCTGTCATTGGTTGCCCTGGTGAATGGGGCTATGGACCACATCCACCTTGCTCTAAGAGCACCCATTCACCAATCTGCAGAGTTTATCAACAAAAAACATCTCATTCACAACTGAATTCGATGTAGTGGGAAGGCTTGGGTGTGATATTTGAAAGCAAGTAGATTGGGCTAGTTTAGAGTGAGCTGCTGTTGCCCTCACTCAATGCATCAATAGTGAAATGAAACAACGGGAAGGATTTTCTAATATCCACATCAATATAATTATAATACAAAGGAAGGTTTGAATGGATGAAAAACTGAGACAGTGAAAAAGAAAAGAGCTCAATCTAGATCCTAAATGTTGTCGAAATAAATTGCTGAAAAACATTGTACCCTCATCTGAGGAGGAGGTTTCACCTTCAAGAACTAATGAATTCAAATGGTTGGCAGTACAAAAAGCCCCAATTGCAATATCATATTAGAATGGTACACATGTCATTGTGGAGCTAGGATGTAAAACAGCATGCTATTATTAAGCAATATTACCAGGAATGTTGGTGGTGATTTGTTGTGTGTTGAATCCTGAGAGTAGACCTGTGTGTAGCGGTCACCTGGAATGTGTATAGGAAGTCCTAGTCTTCAAGTAATTAAAACCTGCACATAGTTTGGCAATCAAGTATGTGTGATGAATGAGTTTGAATGAAGAACTAGAAACTCAACATGGTGGCAGTGGTGTGTGTTAGATGGTCCGGGGGAGCCACTGGTAAGATCTGGTGCAGTTTAGGGTGCCTGTGCAATACAGTCCCTGGAGGCATGATCCTTCAGCAGTGAGACTCATCATTGCTCTCCAACTACACCTTCTCCTGACCCCTTTAAGACTCAGAGACAATCACAACTTAGCCTGATGCCCCCTTTATCCTACTGAACCCAACAGACACTCCCATCCCACACCGCCCCCATCCCCACCGGCCCTGCACAGCTGGATTTCAGAAGATTAGAAGTGGCTTAATGGAAACATGTAAGTCAGGGCTCTTGATGGGTAGGTAGGCTGTTTCCTATTGTGAGGGATTCTAGAAGTAGGGGTTATTGTTTGAAACTAAATAATTAACCATTTATGACAGAGATAATGTGAAGCGTATTCTCGCAGAGGATTATGGATATTGTAACTCTTCTTCAACAGATGTTGGGGGAGACGGTACAGGACGTAGGTGGTAATGTGGAGTAATCAGATCAAGCACAATCTTATTGAATGGTAGGCCAGGCTTGAGCAGCAGAGTGACCTCCTAATTTATGCATTTGTGTGTTTGTATGCTTATTGAACAACTAAGTTCTGTCTTATCCTGTTAGATTTATGTCATGTTTTACATCTTCCACATGCCATTTAAATGTCAGACAAGGGGTTTTGCAAGAATAAAGATTCCGCAGAGGTGAATATTCACTCTGGTGATGCACAACCACATGACTCTTGAACACTAACCATTAGCTCCAACAGATTCTATCTCTGCAACTTTAATTATAGTGATGACAGGAGGGAAATTAAAAGTCATCAGTATGGGATAATTTTAACTTTATCTACCCATGAAAAAGTCATTGGACAATGTGGAACCACCTTCCTGACCTGTCCCCAGCCCTTCAGATTTTACACATTGTCCAATAGTATTTATTGTCATCAACAGGAGGGCTGAGAAACAAACATTGCATCCATTTGGGAACTTAGTAAAAGGAATAGACCATTCAGCCCCTCAAGCCTGTTCCACCATTCAATGAGGTCTTAGATGATCTGTGGCCAAATTTCATTTACCTCCCTTTGGCCCATATCCCTTAATACCTTTTGCTTAACAAAAATTAATCTATCTCCGATTTAAAATTAAGATTTGATCCAGCATCCATTGCCATTTGTGGAAGAGAATTCCAAACATTCTTCACACTCTTTATGTGAAGAAGTGCTTCCTATCATCTGTCCTGAATGGGTTGGCACTGATTCTCAACTATGCCCTCTCATTCTAGAATCCAATATCAATGGAAATAGGCTATCTTTATCTACACCGTCTTTTCCTGTTAATATCTTGAAGACTTTATAAGACCATAAGACATAGGAGTGGAAGTAAGGCCATTCGGCCCATCGAGTCCACTCCGCCATTCAATCATGGCTGATGGGCATTTCAACTCCACTTACCTGCATTCTCCCCATAGCCCTTAATTCCTCGTGACATCAAGAATCTATCAATCTCTGCCCTGAAAACATTTAGCGTCCTGGCTTCCACTGCACACTTTGATCAGACCATCCTTCTAAATTCTAGAGAAAACAGGCCTCTCCTCATAACTCCTGATGTCAAGGTATCACAAACTTGTTGGAGTTTTTTGAAGAAGTAATAAAGAGGATTGATGACGACAGAACGGTAGACGTGATCTATATGGACTTCAGTAAGGCATTCGACAAGGTTCTCCATGGGAGACTGGTTAGCAAGGTTAGATCTCATGGAATACAGGGAGAACTAGCCAATTGGCTCAAAGGTAGAAGACAGAGAGTGGTGGTGGAGGGTTGTTTTTCAGACTGAAGGCCTGTGACCAGTGGAATGCCACAAGGATCAGTGCTGGGTCCACTACTTTTTATCTTTTATATAAATGATTTGGATGTGATCATATGAGGTACAGTTCGTAAGTTTGCAGATTACACTAAAATTAGAGGTGTAGTGGGCCGCGAAGAAGGTTACCTCAGATTACAAAGGGATCTTGATCAGATGGGCCAGTAGGCTGAGAAGTGGCAGAGGGAGTTTAATTTAGATAAATGTGAGGTACTGCATTTTGGGAAAGTAACTCTTAGGAGGACTTAAACACTTAATGGTAAGGTTGCAGGGAGTGTTGCTGAACAAAGAGACCTTGGAGTGCAAGTTCATAGCTCCTTGAAGATAGAGTCATAGGTAGATATGATAGTGAGGAAGGCATTTGGTATGCTGTCCTTTATTGGTCAGAGTACTGAGTACAGGAGTTGGGAGGTCATGTTGTGGTTGTACAGGACATTGGTTAGGCCACTTTTGGAATATTGCATGCAATGCTGGTCTCCATCCTATCAGAAAGATGTTGTGAAACTTGAAAGTATTCAGAAAAGATTTACAAGGATGTTGTCATGGTTGGAGGATTTGAGCTACAGGGAGAGGTTGAATAGGCTGGGACTGTTTTCCCTAGAACGTTTGAGGCTGAGGGTGCCCTCATAGAGGTTTATATAATCTTGAGGGGCATGGATAGGGTAAACAGACCAAATCTCTTCCCTGGGGTGGGGGAGTTCAGAACTAGAGGGCATAGATTTAGGGTGAGAGGGGAAAGATATAAAAGAAACCTAAAGGCCAACTTGTTCTCACAGAGGGTGGTATGTGTATGGAATGAGCTGCCAGAGGAAGTGGTGACTAGTACAATTGCAATATTTAAAAGGCATCTGGATAGGTATATGAATAGGAAGAGTTTGGAGGGATACGGTCCGGGCGCTGCAGGTGGGACTAGATTGGGTTGGGGTATCTGGTCGGCATGGATGGGTTGGACTGAAGGGTCTGTTTCCATGCTGTACATCTCTGTGATTCCATGACTCTATCATTCTTGTAAACTGTTTTATTTTCTCCAAGGGCTATACATCTTTATTAAGATGTAGTGTTCAGATCTGCGCTCTGTACTCCATGTGGGGTCTGACCACGTTCTTCTGTAGCCGCAGCACAACTTCTTCATCCTTATACGCTAGTCCTCAAGGTATGAAGGCCAACGTTCCATTAGCTTTCTTGATTATTTTCTGTACCTATTTGTGACATTTCAAATATCTATGCACCTGAATCCCCACGTCTCTTTGGAAATCCGCTATATTTCACACCTGTTTCCCAAATGGTGTAATGGATTAAAAATCTCATTGTGCAGGATTTGAATTCAGCTTTTCAGCTCACCCAGTATGATTCTTGCACAGTAAGTTAGATGAAAATTGTTGCCTTTGACTCAGAGGCGATTGAAGCAAGTTGATTATTTCACACCATAGAATATCAAAACCCAGAATAAATTTAATACAGCTCTCCACAAGTGGTTTGGTTTGTGAACATCACAATTGGTAGCCCATTATCACAGTCAAAAAAAAAAGTCAAAATTGACATTAATGCCAATAGCACCTCCACCATCTCCTTACAAAACAATTGCCTTTTGGATGATAATCTGCAGATATTTCCTGGAGCAAGCCTATCAATATATATTACAGCCATTTTCTTTTTATAGTGAGTAAGGATGAGAAGTTCTCTGATTTAATATTATATTGAATGTGTATGATTGACAGCTCTTCAGTAAAATGTCTGGAAAACTGCAAGATCTCGTAATAAAAGAAAATTTCAGGTTAAGGGGAAAGATTGAAAGAAAGAAAGACTTGCATTCAGACAAGTTTCTTCATGATCAGATCAAATCCTAAAGACAATGAAATATTTTTGAAGTGCAGTCACCATTGTAATGTAACAGCAGCACATCTCCATATAGCAAGCTCCTGTAAGAACTATAAGGTATTGTTGTTATTTTAATTGAGGGACATTAGTCAGGATACTAGAAATAGCACATCTGCTCATCTTCAAAGTAGTGCTACGTAGAGTTGGAAATCCAGCTATGGGAGCAAACCAGGTCTCAGTTAATGACTAATTTGAATGATAATTTGAATCACCTCCAGCAGTGCATGTGGTGCTGAACCTCTGGTGTGGAAAACCATAACTCATACCACTCAGGGTGAGTATGCTAAAATACAAAGCAGACAGTTATCAATGCAAAAATAGAGCTAAATTAGGATTTAGTTGGTCATGGGGTGGGGGCATCCCTGGATAGGCTAGAATTTCCTGCTCATCCCTAGTTATGCAGAGGGCAGCTAAGGGTCTTGACATAGACTAAACCTACGGTAACAATGGCAGATTTCCTCTCCTGAAGTATATTAGCGAACCAGCCAGATTTTTCACTGACAATCAATAGCTTTTTATCATATTGAATTCTAATTTTACCACCTGCTGTGGTGAGATTTGAACTCATTCCCTTAGATTTCTAGCTTGGGGTATGGTTTACCAGTCCAGTGAAATTACCGCTGAAGGACAATCCCACTACCTCCTCTCTGCACTGATTCTTCCATCCTAGTGTGTAAGAATAAGTGGTCGCCCAGTCTACGTTTGGTTTCCCCAATGTGGAGGAGACTACTTTGTGTGTAGCAAATGCAATAGACTAGGTTGAGTGAAATGCAGGTAAAACGTTGCTTCACCTGTAAGGTGTGTTTGTGTCTTTGAATACTGAGGATGGAGGAAGTCCTCCAGTTCTATGCCAGTCCCAACCCACAACTCTTTCTCTGATATATCAATGTTATTATTATTGGAATTGTCTGGAATTGGAAAAGTTTATCATTTTCCCTTCCAATTTCCATTGCAATGTCACCTTCAGCTGTTCCATCTCTGACTCCTCCCTTCCCTCCTTGACATCTTTGTTTCCATTTCTGGGGATAGGCTGGCCTCCAATATCCACTGCCAATTGACTAACTTCCACAGTCACCTTGATTATACATCCTCATATTCTGCTTCCCGTAAAAGCTCTCTTCTGTTCTGCCAATTCCTCTACCTCTGTTGCATCTACTCTGCTGATAGACAAAAGTGAGGACTGCAGATGCTGGAGATCAGAGTCAAGGTTAGTGTGGTACTGGAAAAACACAGCAGGTCAGGCAGCATCCGAGGAGCAGGAAAAGCAATGGTTCGGACAAAAGTCCTTCATCTATACTCTGCTGATGCTGACTTCAATATGGGGCCTCTAAAATGTCCACCTTTTTCCTCAACCAAAGATTTCCCAGCACCATTGTTGACAGGGCCCTCAGCCAGGTCCAACTCATCTCCCACACTTTGACCCTCACCCATCCCACAACAGCAATAGGGTTTCCTTTTTCCTCATCTACCGACGTATCAACATTCACGCCCGAAGGATCATTATTCACAATTTCCGCCACCCCCAGCAGGATGCCACCATATGTTCCCCTCCCCTCCCTTATCAGCCTTCTGCAAGGACTGTTCCCTCCAGGACACCCTGGTGCACTCCTCCTGCAATCTCAACAATACCACTCAACCCTCAACCCCACAGTACCTTCCCTTGCAACCGCAGAACGTGTAACACCTGCTTGTTTACTTCCTCCCTACTCAGGATCCAAACACACCTTCCAGGTGAAGCAACACTTTACCTGCACTTCACTCAATCTAGCCACATCTGCTGCTCATAATGTCGTCTCCTCCACATTGGGGAAATGAAGCATAGAATGGACTCCTCCATCGCCAGACCATAGCAACACGACGGCTGGAGGAAGAGCGCCTCATCTTCCACCTAGGAACCCTCCAACCACAAGGGATGAACTCAAATTTCTCCAGTTTCCTCATTTCCCCTCCCCCACCTTGTCTCAGTTCCAACCCTCGAACTCTGCACAACCTTCCTAACCTGCAATCTTCTTCCTGACCTCTCCGCCCTCACCCCCACTCCGGCCTATCACCCTCACCTTAACCTCCTTCCACCTATCACATTTCCAATGCCCCTCCCCCAAGCCCCTCCTCCCTACCTTTTATCTTAGCCTGCTTGGCACACTCTCTTCATTCCTGAAGAAGGGCTCATGCCCAAAACGTCGGTTCTCCTGCTCCTTGGATGCTGCCTGACCTGCTGCACTTTTCCAGCAACACATTTTCAGCTCTGATCTCCAGTATCTGCAGTCCTCACTTTCTCCTAGACTGGGTGATCGCCTTGTAATACACCACGTTCAATCCACAAAAAAACCCCTGAACTTCCAGTTGTCTGCCACTTCAACACACCACCCTGTTCCCTGTCCAACATCACTGGCTTAAACTTGGCTGCAGTGCGCCAGCGAAGCTCAGTGCAAGTGGAAGCACACAATCTCATTTACACTTGGAAATACAGTACTACAAACATCTGGACTCAATATCAAGTGTAACAATTTTAGGTTTAAGGCAACTTCTCCTGAGTCCTTACCCAACCCCCACAAACCAGGCCTTGTTATCACATAGTCTTCTATTACTCACTGATCATTGTTAGGCACTAATACTCCCCATTAGCAGCTATTCACTTTCCCAGGCTGACCATTATCCACTCCTTTGTCTGTCCAACAGTTCTTGTGTCTATTTGGGCACTACCTCCATCTATCATTTATTCCTTACCCCCTCCTTATCTTCTGCATTAAAAAAACAAATTTGTGCTAGCTAACATCAGTCCTGAAGATGGGTCACTGGATTCTGATTTCTCTTCACAGACGCTGCGAGATCTGCTAAGTTTTTTCAGTGCATTCTGTCTTTGTGATTTCCAGAATCCGCAGTCCTTTTGGTTTTTTAAAAAAATCATAATTAACTATGTCAGTAAATCAAAGTAATAAACCAGTCAATAAAATTGATCTCATTTTAGAAGCTTCCTTTTTTGAAAGGTATATGGGTTCCTTTGGTGAAGATCTGAAAATGTAACAATGGAAGTTTGCTTCATGAAGAGGTTTGAAAGGACACTGTAAACATAACTTTATTCTCGGTGAGCAGCTGAGAGTGATGACATCAGTATGATGTGGATTCACATCTTTAGAGTTACTTTAAAACTGGAAGAGTTAAATTTTGAGGAAGTAAACTGATTATTCTGCTTTAAATGGATCTCTATTTTGAGAACAAATGTTCTAAATTAGTCCAATCCAGTTTTTATACTGTGGAAAATGTTCACTGCAAAATTGAAGTCCTGCTCTTTCATATTCCGAAGAATAGGATTAACTGATCTTTTCCTACAAAGTTTGAGTATTATTTATGATTGATGGGTTAATTGTCGCTTTTTCGGTAAGAACCTGTCTGGTTATATCTCTATGCTGACATGAGACCTGTATATTTATAACTGATATATAAATATATGTGTGTATATTGGACGCAGATTTCCCGAGTAATAAAACAGCTGTTCATATCTCTGTAAATCTGCATCAAAAACAACAGAAACACTAATGGCATTGTGGGTGCATCATCGTGCATCAAGCAAGAAGGCACATTTCTGTACTGACAAAGCCTACTCTATGATAGAATAACATCCTCCATAACACAAAGCAGCATATGCATTATTGAAATCTTTTCAGCTGTTGAATGGTTTTGAGAATGAAATCTGATGGCTGAGGGGGAGAGGATGGATAACACTTCCCAACAGCCAGGATTCACTTGTATTGTCTAATGCATCATTTAAACCTCTCCATTCGATAGGTTCTTTCTTGCATATTCATTGAATATTAATGAATAAAAATGTTTTAGGGGATCGACATAAATTTTTGAGATGGGGCTCTTCCAGTGTGAAGTCTTGCTCACAAGTTAGCAGATTGGAAAATAGTTTGCAGTGATCAGTAACCCTGACTGATGGGGCAGCATGGTAGCTCAGTGGTTAGCTTGATGCCTCACAGCATCAGGGACTTGGGTTTGATTCCAGCCTCAGGCGTCTATCTGTGCGGAGTTTGTACGTTCTCTTTGCACAGTGGGTTTCCTTCAGGTGCTCCGGTTTCCTCCCACAGGTTAGGCAGATTGGCAATGGGAAATGCAGAATTACTGGAATGGGGTTCTGGTGGGATTCTGTTCAGAGGGTTGGTGTGAATTTGATGGGCCAAATGGCCTGCTTCCACACTGCAGGGATTCTATGATGTGCAATAGAACACTGTAAAATTAGAAGCATAATAGATTTGTCTCGCTGATTATCAATTTTAAAATCATTTTCTTGTTATATGCAAGTTTAGCACAACATCAATTATTAAATAAATATCTTACTTCAAAATTACAGAGACAAATGAATGCGCAACATAATACAAATAGCAGAAGATGTCATTTTAAGTCACGTTTCATTATGATGTCAGGGTAATATCGCTTCAATTCACCTAGGCTAGTCTGATCTTCCCTTAAACATGGAAGATTAAGGGCCAATCTGATTGAGATTTTAAAAATAATTAAATAATTTGATGTTAGTAGGTGGAGTAAAGCTATTTACTCTTGTGGAGTATTCAAAATAAGTCGGCATAATCTTAAAGTTAAATGCGACTGTTCAGGTATATTGTTAGGAAACACTTTTTAACAAATGTTGTGGTGGAATTCTGGGAATACTTCTTCCAAAACTGCCAATTGAAATATTCAGAATTGATATTATTAGATTTTATTATGTATATGGATAAAGAGAAATGGAACCAAAATGGGTTAACAGTGTTAAGCAGATCAGCCATTATCTAATTGAATAACAGAACAAGCTCATGGGATTGAATAGCCTACTCTTGTACAGCATGATCTGATTGAGGAAATTGATTATTTGTCATCAACTCCTACAGAATCCATTAATGAAAATGATCTGAAAATAATATGAGGTCATGAATGAGGTGTATATATTAAATTTTATAAAGAATATCCTTTCATCTGTCCATGATTCATCTGTCCATCTGATTAAGCTCTTCTAATCAAAAAAGTATTGGTGTAATACAATCTATGAAGCTAGTAGGAAAATTCAGATGATCATAAAAGGATAGCCTTTCTAACATTATTCAAAATGTATAAGATCTACCGCAGTTACTTTGGATTTTACATAAAAGACCCAAATGTAACCCCAATGGCGATGTACTTGGGTTTGCAGCATTTACAGGATGCAAATTATCTTGATAATTTAATTCTGTTCTTAAATAAAATAATGTCAGGCTCTTTGTCAGGCTTTGTCATCAACTGTTGCACAGAACATTTCAAAGGTTTTTTCTGTAGAAAGATGCACAATGTGATTTGTCTCAACAGTTGCCTCACAAATCTATTTTTGCAATATTTCAACTAATTGAAAATTACAGTTCTGCTTCCAGAAGCAGCTTCATTTGCACTCCCCTTTGGCAAATAGGCAATGGTATGGCAGGCAGGATGTTAGTTTGTCAGTGATTTTAACAAAATTCATAAAAGGACTTTTAATGGTTTTTATTTTAATTAGTAAATTAGACAATAATTTAGCTGTGTGTTGGTTGTCACAGGTAATGAATGAACATAAGGTCACAATAAAATATGTTGCAACATGAACAACATCTGAAGTTTGAGATAACAGATTAAGGTAACTTTACTTTTGGTAACATGTGACACATTTTTGCCTGGATGTTGTGACATCTTTAAACCCTGTCCAGAATGGAAATACAGCACAAAAGAACCTCCATTATCCGAATGAGATGGGCGGACACTATTTCGTTCAGATGATTGATTACTCGGTTAATTGATTTAATGCCTTTCCTCTGGGGCTCGGAGTTTTCTGTTAAGTCCACTCCCCGTTCAGGACTCTAGGCAGCAGCACACCGTGTGTGAGCGCCCAACCTCCCCCCCCCCCCCCACCCCGCCTGTCCCCATCTGCCTTCCTACCCACCCTACCCAGTCTAACACTGCCCCTGTCTGCCCCCACCGCCTCCACCTGCCCCTCCCACCCCATCCAAAACTACCCCCACCCCCACCCACACCTGCTCCCCCAACCCTGTCTAACCCTATTTACCCCCACCTCCTCCCTGGCCACTCCTGTCCACCCCTGCCCACTCTCTGATGCAGCCAGACTGGACACCAATAAGAATACTGCTGCTGCTGCTGCCTTTTGGGGCAGGTAACTCTTCAAATAGCTCGCATGCAGGCTCACACACAACCATATACACACCTTTTTACTGCAACGTTTTAACAGGTTCCACCTTTGCCCTGTACAGGACAGTTGGAGAGATTATCTGGGGGAGGGGTGTTTAGGGTACACGCCTGTGTAGAACTCCAAGGAAAGTGTGGAGGGAGGAGAGAGAGGACAGACAGTAAGTCATTTGGAGATGGTGCCTGGGCTCCCAGTGTAATAAATCAAAAGAACTAAAAATAAATTACAGCGATAACGGAGCCATAGCGTTTTAAGTAAATTGTAGGGAAAAATGCTTTGGAGTGATAGAGGAAGGCAACTCAGAGGGAATGGTCTCTTTGGATTGGTGACAGTGAAACAGAACAGCTATGTATTTAATGATTGATTACTGGCTAATATGCTAGTGTCTTCGCCAATATTCCAACCCATTTAACGTACTTTATTATGTATTTCACAAGAAACGTATATACTACAACAAAGATGTAGTTCAACGCATAAGTAATGAAGCAGAAGCTGCAAGTGAACTCTATCAAATATATTATTGTTACTCACGGGTTATGGTTGAACCCTCACTACACTTCACATTTGAATATTTAACAATCCAGTCATAAACAGTAAATAACTTTATTGAAAAAGCTGCATTACAAAA
This sequence comes from Hemiscyllium ocellatum, assembly GCF_020745735.1. Taxonomy (NCBI): domain Eukaryota; kingdom Metazoa; phylum Chordata; class Chondrichthyes; order Orectolobiformes; family Hemiscylliidae; genus Hemiscyllium; species Hemiscyllium ocellatum. The sequence goes on along the minus strand of NC_083426.1, from coordinate 32,605,787 downwards.
TACAACAGAGGTAAGGAAGGTAAAATCTGTATTTTCATGTTTTAACAAAATACTTTGCTTGTTTATCGAACACTCATCCAACTGATTATTGCATGTCTTTTTTAAAAAAATGTTTTGTTTGCTAATTTGATAAGTGAGATGTCATTTAGGTTGATGCTTACAGTGTCTATATAATGAAGGGGATAGGTATTTTTAAAATAAACTGCAAGAATGTTTTTACATTGAGTTTGAGTTTTGAGATCTTGATGGAAATGTAAAATATTCCTAGAACCACCAAATCCGGCATGCTGAGTTTTAAACAAATAACTCCTCTAAACATCCAACATGGTCTGATGAGTATCATTTATATTTGGTTTTGCAACAGAAACTCAAGCTCATTCTCAAAAACTAAGATAAATTGCAAGTAACTCACTGTTATTCGGATTGTTTATTAAACAGGATTAGTTCAAATAAACCACACCTTTCTGGCACTCCTGCTTCTGGTGTAGTGGAAATCTAAACTCCAAAACATGATTTAGGGTTTTATTGAATAGATAGAAGAAAACAAGCAGTCCCTGGGGTATGTACATTGGCATCACTTCTAAATGCTTACCACATTGATGAAGCAGGGTTTGTCCAAATGCTATGGTCAAAACAAAACTTCTTAAAATAGTCTTGTAGGAATCTTTGAAGTGTTTCCGCTGGCTGCCCTGTGATTTTTGATGACAGAATGATGTTGAACAAGTTAATGTGGTAGGTTGGTCATCTCAGTGCTCAGGATGCTAATTCCTGACGGATGTTCATGCTCATGGAATGGTCCATCCAGGCGATGTGGAGGATATCTTCACTGAGGCAGATACAAGATATCTCCCAGAATTAGAAATCCAAAGCACTATGGAGAATGAGGACGTAAAAGTAATTTGAATTTAAAATAAAATTCTGTTGGAGAACTTAAAATCGGACTGAAGTTTGATAAGCCCCTGGAACCTGATACGCTACCATTCCAGAATAGTAAAATAAGGAAGTAATTGCTGGGCCCCTTGCTGAGATATTTGGATCATCATTAGTCACAGGTGTTGTGCTGGAAGACTGGTGTTTGGGTAATATGGTGTCACTTTTAAGAATGGTGGTAAGGACAAGCCAGGGAACGATAGACCGGTGAGCCTGACATCGATGGTGGGCAAGTTGTTGGAGGGAATCCTGAGGGACAGGATTAACATGTATTTGGAAAGCAAGGACTGATTAGAGATAGTCAAAATGGTTTTAAGCATAGGAACTCATGCCTCACTAATTTGATTGCTTTTTTTTGAAGTAACAAAGAAGATTGATGAATGCAGAGAAGCAGACGTTATCTATATTGACTTCAGCAAGGCGTTTAACAAGGTTCCTCACGGTAGATTGGTTAGCAAGGTTAGATCACATGGAATAAAGGGAGAACTGACCATTTGGATACAGAACTGGCTCAAAGGATAACAGAGGAGGATTGCTTTTCAGACTGGAGGCCTGTGAACAGTGGTGTGCCACAAGGATCAGTACTGGGTCCACTGCATATCATCATTCATATAAATGACTGTATGTGAACATAGGAGGAATAGTTAGTAAGTTTACAGATGACACTAAAGTTGGAGGAGAAGTGGTTAGCAAAGAAGGTTCTCTCAGTAAAACGGGTTTTTGATCAGATGGGTCAATGGGCCGAGGAGTAGCAGATGGGGTTTAATTTAGATCAATGTGAGGCGCTGCATTTTGGAAAGGCAAATCAGGGCAAGACTTAAACACTTAATGGTAAGGCCCTGGAAAATGTTGCTGAACAAGGAGATGTAAGAGTGCTAGTTCATTGTTCCTTGAAAGTGGAGTCGCAGGTAGATAGAATAGTGAAGAAGGTGTTTGGTATGCTTTCTATTATTGGTTAGAGCATCAAGTATAGGAGTTGGGAGGTCATTTTGCATCTGGAGAGGACATTGGTTAAGCCAGTTTTGGAACATTGTGTGTAATTCTGGTCTCCCTTCGACAGGAAGAACATTGCGAAACTTGAAAGAGTTCAGAAAAGATTTACAGGAATGTTGCCAGGGTTGGAGGGTTTGATCTATAGTGAGAGGGTGAATAGGCTGGGGCTGTCTTCCCTGGAGCTTCGGAGGCTGAGGGGTGACCTTATAGAGGTTTATAAATCATGAGGGGCCTGGATAGGGTAAATAGACAAGGTCTTTTCCCTGGGGTAGGGGAGTGCAGAACTGGAGGGCGTAGATTTAGAGTGAGAGAGAAAAATTTTAAAAGGGACCTAAAGGGCAATATTTTCATGCAGAGGGTGATGTATGTATGGAATGAGCAGCTAGAGGAGGTAGTGGAAGCTGGTACAATTACAGCATATAAAAGGGTATATGAATAGGAAGGGTTTATAGAGATATGGGTTAAATGCTGGCAAATGAGATTAGATTAGTTTAGGATAGCTGGTTTGCATGGACAAGTTGGACTGAAGGGCCATATTGTATATCTCTATGACTCTATAAGCAGCTATGGAGATAATGGATGTATTGTTGATTATTTTCCAAAATTCTAAAAGTTCTGGAATGGGGTTCTTGCAGATTGTAAAATTGGAAGTGTCAGCCTACTATTTGAGAGGGAAGGGAGATGCAACAAAGGGAATTATTGACCTTTCAGCCTCAAAACTGCAGCACAGAGAGCACTGAAGTCTATTATGAAGGATGTGATAAATGGACGTTTGGGTAATAATGATCTGAGGGGCAAAGTTAACATGGATTTGTGACTGTAAAATCATTTTTGATGAAATCTGTTGCAGTTTTTTGAAGATGTTACTTACAGAGGGGAATGAGCCAATGTAGTATGCTCAGTTTTACAGCAAGCATTTGATTAAATCTCCCATAGGAAGTTGGTTTGCAAAATTAAAGAGATAATGAACTGGAATGGATTAAGGATTGGCTAGTAGACGTAAAGCAGAGTGTAAGAAAAGATGGCTCATTATTTCACTGACTGGCTGAGACTAGTGGAGTACAATCAGAATCAGTACTTAGGCCGCAATTGATAAGAATATCGTTTGTTTCTGGGATTGGAAGACTTTCCTATGAAGAGAGATTAGAATAATGGGCTTGTATTCCCCAGAGTTCCAAACAATATGATGTAATCTTATTTAAATTTTGAAAATCAGATTTTTTTTCCCTGGTTGTGAAGTCTGGAACTAAGGGGCATATTTTAACAATGAGGAGAGCTCTTACCATTCAGAGGGTTATGAATCTTTGATACTCTGTAACCCAGAATGCTGTGGGAGCTCAGGCACTGAATACGTTTAAAATAGAGATTGACAGATTTCTAAATGCCAGTGTTCTACAGGAATAAGTTAGAGTAATGTGGGAAAATGGCACTGAAATGATTGATTACCCGTGGTTATGTTAAACAATGGAGCAGCCTTGTTAGGCTGAATGACCTAGCCCTGGTCCTGTGTGATGTAGGGAGAATCTTACGTGAGCCCCAGTTTTGATTGGAGAATAATCTTTTCTTTTATTGACATTCAAATACAGTCTACAGCTTGATACATTTCTTCAAAGGGTGACCTGTAGGTCATCTTCTGTGTTCACAAGGTAAATGCAGCGCTATACATATTTGACTATACTTTCAGTCTTTGAAGATTGAAAATCTTTCCATCAAAAACGCAATTGATTTGCCTCTAATGGGAAGGATGTTCTTAATCACGTTTGCGATGACCATGAGAAAAACGGAGAAAAGGGTCTTTGCAAACACATATCCTTGCTTAATGCCTGTTCTGATGGGAAAGTTGCCATATTACAGACCATTGGAGAGAGTAGAGAAAGTAATTTCATCATGAAAAATGCATTCACCCTGCACATACCTCTGCAGACATACATTGCAATCCAGAGTCTTCTAGAAAATGCCCCCATTGGCATTGAAAGGCGTTTATCAGATTGATGAAGGCCATATAGAGAGAGCTTGGTTTTGTTCATGACATTTCTCTTAGCTCTGTCAAATTGTAACAATCACATCGATTATGATTCTGGATGCTCTGAATCCACACTGGGATTCAGTCTAGTCATATTCATGGAAGAATCTTGCTTGCACTGAAGAGTACAGGAAGCTAACAAAACAGGCAGTCTGGACAGTAACCGAGTTGAGGTGTAAATATTTGGCAGGAACTCAGCCATTTTGAGTCTGTATTTATGTTTCTGCTAAATGGGAATGAAGTAAGGCTCCCAGAAAACCTAAAGGAGGTATCAATTTTCAAAAAAGGGAAATAAAGCTAAATATAACAACTATCATTTTTTGATCACTATGCTAATAATCAAAGGCTGTAGTTTTAAAGCAGTGACAAATGTAGATGTGATATAAGGAGGATTTGTTTTACTCCATGAGTTCTTCAGATTTTAATTTTTCAACTTACAAATGTGACGGACATTAATTCCATAAATAATTTGAAAAGAGAATTGGACATATACTTGAACTTGGTGGTTTGATTAAGATTAATGTTTGGTCAAAGAGCCAATACAGGTATGATGGGATAAATTGCCATCATCTGTGCTGCAAGTTTCTATGTCTTACTCTTAAATATCAATAAAGCTGAACTCAAAGGGAGGCACAATTCAAAAGGCTAACTTTTTTGGTTACATCCTCATCCCATGCAAAAAATTGGTAAAAACTATCAACTGTGTATGTTCTCCTACTTGTGGTGAAAGGTCAGTCACTTAATGGTGCATGAGCTACTGAGTATTGTAGCTCCTTTTATGTTTTAAGTGTTATGCAAGTTTCAAATATTTAATCTTTTTAAGAACTTGAAGGTGAGGAAACATGGATTTTGATTTTCACTTCTACGAAGATTTGATCTTGTTAAAAAATCAGATTTTGAATATTATATCACAAAACAGAATATGCAAGAAGCCAAGTGATCACAGCTAAATGGCTGGCAAGCCACTGGTGAGATAATTGCTAAGATGTTTCCTGACTTAGTTTTATTGCGATCAGAGACAGCTAAGAGGAGCTAAAAGCAGGTTCATGCGAAAGGAGGAGACCATAATCGGCAGAGGTGCTGTTATTAGCACTCCCCAAGAATTCAGGTCTGGGGAGAAATCTTAAAATGCATGAAGATCATTGAGAAAGAAGCTCCAGAAGGAGAAGGTTGTAGGGATGTCAGACATCCTATAAGGCTGGTAAAGACATGAGTTTAGGGATTCCGTGGTACAAAATAGTGAGCCAAATTAGCAGCTTGTTTTAAGTGTCTCAGAATGAGATGAAAGCTGATAGATATACTAATGCACAAACGTTTACTGAGAGGGAATGGATTATAACATGCAAGCAGCTTTACCTGGGATTTATTTTGAGTGTCTGTTACTCTTTATGTTTGAGTGGCTGTAAGAGTACTGCATGGAATGAAGAGATACATATTTCTTTGATGACACAAAACAGAGAATCCTGGAAGAAGATTAACAGGTCTGGCAGTATCTGTGGAAGAAGAAACAGAGTTATCATTTTAATCCAGTGATCTTTCATCAGAACTGAAAATGTTTTATTTCTTTATGTTTGTAATAGATTGTTTGAAAATATTTTGTGTAGTGTTATGAAGTTTATTTGATTGTTTTTGCTTTTGTGTAATAAACTTTTATGTAACTTTGTTAAAAATACATTGACTGTCTCTTATGGGGGTGTTTGAAAAATATTTGTTAACAATGCCAACATGCTTATCCTGTTTATAAAGTGCACAAACACCTTTGACTGAATGGCATAGATGGAAAACAAAGACATCAGATGAGATAGAATGTCTGGAGAGGGTAATAAATATTGGATTACCATTAATTGATGAGAAAACTGGGGACTTGCAAACATACATAACCGGATTTAGCTCAGAAACACATTTCATGTGGTAGAGAAGAGGAGAGAAAAGTGGAATAGTTGTTTTGATGTTAGGAAGTGTTTATTTATTCACAAATGTGGGTCAGCATTTGATGCCCACTCCTAACTATCCAGGGGGCAGTTAAGAGTAACCACATTGCTGTGGGACTGAAGTCACATGTAGGCCAGACCAGGGAAGGTTGGCAGTTTCCTGCCGGAAAGGACATTAGAAGCTTGGAAGTGCATGTTTCTTGACTGTCCTGAAATTGGTGGGAACAATAAGTCTAGTAGGTGGATGATAGATATGGCGATGTTGAAGGGTCCTTTAAATAGTCGAGAGGCAGCTATAATAAAAGGGATGAGGGCCATCGTACAGAGAGACCTTAATGGTGATGGATGACATTAAGATTCTGATGATAATTGAAGGATGTTTTATTTGTGGGTGGTGATAAAAGATTGGCATTTAGCAGGTCCAATTTGTAAGGTGTGGCAGATGTTTAAAGAGTAGCTTGTTGAACAGGAAGGATGCACTCCTGCTCTACCTGATTGACAAGAATCACTGAGCGTGTATTATTGGATTTGTCCCTCTTGCATCCCTGAAACTCCTGGTTTTCCTGAGCTAATATAAGTTGAAAAGAAAAGGAGAGCTGAAATGATGAGGGCAGCTGCCTTTATTGGAATATTTAAATGAACAACTAGAATCCCAGATGCCTTATACCCATTTGTCCTGTCTCCATCAAGACCAGAAGTAGGTCATATAGGGTTTTGTTACCATTTCATAGTTTTTGCACTTTAGTCTCTCAAATTATTCCAAACCACAGACTTTCAAGTGTTAAGATTTCATTCAATTTGTCAATTTACATTAAAATTACTTTTTTACTGATCCAATTATTTTCTGTCAGTAATATTCTCTGTCAAAAAACCTCACACATTAGGTGCTAGGGAAAGCATTAGAAAATATTCAAAATTTTGCTTCTATTAAGGAAATGGATGCCACAATCTAAGTATGTCTTGAGAGAAATGAAGAAAATCTAGCAACCAAAACAAAAACAATCCAATGATGATAAAAAGAGTGAGGATCACACTGATGCTTATCAGACATTTCTGCTTAAATTTAAATATCTGTCCTATAATGTTTAAAAATATATACATTTTTTCACAGCTATTTTTCAAATGGCATTTGTTGACTATAAACTAAACAAATAATATTGTGACATTTCTGCTGATGAAATGTGACTATTACACTGAAACTTCCCTCGCGCTCATTAAACAACAATGCCCCATTAAGATGTTGCTGTTGAGCACTGAATCTTATCGAAATTTTAACCTGTGCCTGAAGCTATGCTGTAACTATCCATTCAAATCAATACAAGGCCCAGTAATACTTTAGATTTGAAGTTATAATATGATAAATTCTGAAATGCCCACCGAGTTTTTATGTTCCATTTATTAAATCTCATCTTCAATGCAATGCCCGTTATTACATTGAGTTAAAGGATTATTCAAAAATATATTGCTTGTTCTTTTTTGTCTTTTGAATGTGAAACAGCCATCATTTTTGATCTTTATTTACATTTCTCGACATAATTCTTATGGAAGCCAGTTTACAGGAATAACGTCACATCTGGCAATCTGCATGTCCAGATTAATACCCTGAGGATAGAGGTTCAAACCCACCATTGCAGATGGAGTAATTTGAATTCAGTTAATAAATTTGGAACTAAATGTGGTATAATGTGACCATGATGTTGCTTATTATAAAATCCACCTGGTTCATGAATATCCTTTGGAAATAAAGTCTGTCTTACTGAGCTGGTTGTGATAACATGTGGTTACCTCTTAACTGACCTTTGAAATGGGCTAGCAAGAAAATCTGTTGTATCAAATTACTACAAAATTACTGAAAAAGAATAAACCCAGACAGACCACTCAGCATCAATCTAGACACTGAATGCAACAACTGCATGTCCTCCTCATTGGGGACTTGTGCCAGAATTGGGTTAGTTATCTAATAAACTAAAAGAACAACTTCCTGACATAGACATACCTGCCAAAACATACCTTATAGACAATAGTTCAATGAAGAATATGCTACATACAGAAACAGTTTGAAAAGCATTGATGTCAAAGACTGCATTAAGCATCTGATGATATCATATAATCTTGTGTCTTGAGACAATTGGGAGAAAAGCTCTGGATCTCAAAGGGAGCATGTTGGTCATGCATATCTCCCAATGGTGTCAGTCATTACCTAGCTCATGTAATTTGTACCTATTTGGAATTGTGCAAAAGCTTATATGCAAAGGCTAAACTGGTTTGGAAAGTACTCATTAGAGTTTAGAAAATTAGAGGTGAGCTCATTGAAACATGAAGGATTCTTAAGCGGCATGTTAGGTTAAATACTGAGACGCTATTTCCCCTTGTGAGGGGGGGGGGGGGGGGGGTGCTAGGACCTGAGGGTGTAATCTCAGAATAAAGGGGTGTCAATTTAAGGCTACAATGAGGAATGTCTTCTCCCAGCAGGTGGTGAGTCTTTTGAACTCCTTGTTACAGAGAGCTGTGGGGACAGAGTCCTTGTGTTTAGACCATAAGACCATAAGACCATAAGACATAGGAGTGGAAGTAAGGCCATTTGGCCCATCGAGTCCACTCCGCCATTCCATCATGGCTGATGGGCATTTCAACTCCACTTACCAGCGTTCTCCCCGTAGCCCTTAATTCCTTGAGACAACAAGAATTTAGATTAGAGGTAATTTAAGGCTGGGATAGATAGATTCTTGATCAGTTAGGGAATCATAGGTCATGGGGAAAACACAGGAAAGCAGATGTGAGGAATGTAGACTTATTAAATAGCAGGGCAGGCTTCAGGGGCCAAACAGCCTCCTCCTGTTCCTATTTCTTATTGCATTGAAACCTGGCAGATACAGATTCCATTGGGAAGCAAAGATTTCTGGGAAGCTAGAAGACAACTTTTGGAAAATGTGTGACTCAAGTTAAAAATCTCCATTGAAGAAGGAGCAAAGGCTGAATGTAAAACATCAAAAAGCAGGCTGAGAAGGACAGGTGTTAAAAAGGAGTTCTCACAACTCACAATGAGTTCTTCTATTTATGAGCCTGAACACCTATCTTGACCTTGACATCTTGAAGAGGCAGGAGGAGTTCAATCAGACCCAAGAAACAATGAACATGTCAAGAGAAATCAAATGATGTCAGGTCATTTCAAGAGGAGTTAGTTAAAGACCAACTGATCCAAGAACAAACTGTTTCTGGATTAGTGGTGCTGGAAGAGCAAAGCAGTTCAGTCAGTATCCAAGGAGCAGTAAAATCGACGTTTCGGGCAAAAGCCCTTCATCAGGAATAAAGGCAGTGAGCCTGAAGCATGGAGAGATAAACTAGAGGAGGGTGGGGGTGGGGAGAAAGTAGTATAGAGTACAATAGGTGAGTGGGGGAGGGGGTGAAGGAGATAGGTCAGGGAGGAGGGTGGAGTGGATAGGTGGAAAAGAAGATAGGCAAGTAGGGCAAGTCATGGGGACAGTGCTGAGCTGGAAGTTTGGAACCAGGGTGAGGTGGGGAAAGGGGAAATGATACAACTGTTGAAGTCCACATTAATGCTCTGGGGTTGAAGTGTTCCGAGGCGGAAGATGAGGCGTTCTTCCTCCAGGTGTTTGGTGGTGAGGGAGCGGCGGTGAAGGAGGCCCAGGACCTCCATGTCCTCAGCAGAGTGGGAGGGGGAGTTGAAATGTTGGGCCACAGAACGGTGTGGCTGATTGGTGCAGGTGTCCCGGAGATGTTCCCTAACGCGCTCTACTAGGAGGCATCCAGTCTCCCCAGTGTAGAGGAGACCGCATTGGGAGCAACAGATACAATAAATGATATTAGTGGATGTGCAGGTAAAACTTTGATGGATGTGGAAAGCTCCTTTAGAGCCTTGGATGGAGGTGAGGGAGGAGGTGTGGGCGCAGGTTTTACCGTTCCTGCAGTGGCAGGGGAAGGTGCCAGGATGGGAGGGTGGGTTGTAGGGGGGTCGTGGACCTGACCAGGTGGTCACGGAGGGAACGGTCTTTGTGGAAGGTGGAAAGGGGTGGGGAGGGAATGATATCCCTGGTGGTGGGGTCTTTTTGGAGGTGGCGGAAATGTCGACGGATGGTTTGGTTTATGCGAAGGTTGGTAGGGTGGAAGGTGAGCACCAGGGATGTTCTGTCCTTGTTACGGTTGAAGGGGTGGGGTCTGAGGGTGGAGGTGCGGGGTGTGGATGAGATGCGTCTGTCTATCACTTGCTACTTGTGCTGCTTGGCATGTAAGTAATGTTGTTTTGCAGATTGACCAGATTGTCACTTCACTTTTGGATGTGCTTGATTCTGCTCTTTGCATGTCCTCCCACATTCCTTTTCAAGCCAGTGCTGAAACCTTAACTTGATGGTATTGACAGAGTGAGGCATATGTTGGGCCATGAGGTTACAGATCATGGTGAATATAATGCTGCTGCTAATGATGACCCTCAGGGAAGCCAGGTTATCAATGTTTATCCAATTTAACACAGTGTTAGTGCCATACAACAAGACAGAAACTTTATCAAAGTTAAGTTACAAATTTGTCTCCAAAAGATTGTGTGATGAATGTATCAACAAATACTTTCATGGGCAGTTGCATCTGTGACAGATAAATTGGTGAGAATGAGATCAAGTAAGTTTTCCCCTCTTGTTGATTGTTTCACCAGTTATCACCAATACAGTCTACCAGCTATGTGCTTTCATACTAATTGAGCTCAGCCAGTAATGGTGTTGAGCCATTCTTGGAGATGGACATTGAAATCACCCGCCCAGAGAACATTCTGTGCTCTTGGCAGCCTCAGTGTTTCCTCTAAGTGGTGTTCAACATGGAAGAGTACTGATTCATAAGCTGTGGCATGGTGACAGTTGGCAATCAAAAGTAGGTTTTCTTGTCAAAGTTTGATCTGATGCCATAAGACTTCATGGGGTCTGGAGTCGATGTTGAGGATTCCCAAGGCAACTCTCTCCCAACTATGTACTGCTGCCACCTTGAGTTGCCAGTGGGACAGGACACACCCAGTGATGATAATCGTGGTGTCTGAAACATTGTCTGGGTATATTCAATCAATATAACTCGTAAGGTTGTTGTTTGATTAGACTATGTGACAGATTCCCACGATTGGTGTTTGTATGGAGGGTTGTTGCAGGATTGACCTGGTTTTGTTGACCTTGTCCTTGTGTTAATGCCAGTGCTATAATTCTTTTGTTTAGATTTTGTAGCAATTAGATACAACTGAGTGACTTTCCAGGTTATTTGAAAGGGCATTCACAAATCAACCACAGATTTGTCTTTCGCCTTTTCCCATGCCTTTTAGGAGAGGTGATGGTTTAATGGCATTGTCACTGGATTGTTACTTCAGAGACCCAGGCAACATTCTAGGGACCCAGATTCATATGCCGCTATGGCAGATGGTGGAATATGAATTTAATAAAAATCTGGAATTAAGAGATTAAGATATCTAATGATGACCATGAAGCCATGATCAATTATCAGGAAAAAAAAATCTGATTCATTAATGTCCTTTAGAGAAGGAAAGTGCCATCCTTACCTGATCTGGCTTACGTTGTTACTCCAGACCCACAGCGATGTGATTGATTCTTAATTGCCTCTGGCCAATTAGTGATGGGTAATAAATGCTGGTCCAGCCAGTAATGCCCTCACTCCATGACTGCATGATAAAAACAATGCCACATTGGATCCATAATATTGATTCATCATATGTACCGTACATTTTTGGATTTGACATGTCGCTTTCCAAACAGCTGCCTCTCTTGTCATTATCTTCCCAATTTAATTGGGCTGTGGACTGGTACTGATTCACAGTGACTTTGAACCAATCCCAACTATTCTCATGGAAAATATTCGGCCTATGACTTTGGTTTTCAAAAGCTAGCATACAAATGAGGACGGGATTAAAGGATAATGGTCAAAGGTCAAAGGCTATCAAGAGCTCGAGGTGTGGGGGTGTGAGAGGAAAAGTACATTACATTCAGGTAGAAGGATGTCATTCCTGACTTGGATAGGATCACTTTAGTTATGTGACCAAAATAGAAACTCAGTACTTCAGTGTCTGGCTCGATTTTTTTAACCAGTATGTAATCTGTGACAGCAATACTTTAACTGGCCCTTGCTGCACTATAATTTGTAAATTTAACAGGAGCTCGTGCTGAGAAAATGTACAGTTGCATACCACTGAACTCCAGTAGTACATCCAGTTATAAAAGAGTTTCTTGAGTTTTAGTGCTCGGCTTTCCCACTGGCTTCAAAACTCTGACATTGGACCCAATAGAGATCGAAAATTCAAACTTCCTGACACAGAGGCTGGCTCAGCAATTTTATTGCCTCACCACCCAATTAGGGATAGCAGGTGGAATCCCATGCAGCTAATCAGAGGCTGTTCTAGAGCCTGTGCAGTCTCAGTGGGATGAGTAGGTGCTGCTGAAGCAGGTCAGTAATGAGTACCTTTATTGGTTGACATAGCAATTCTGGATTAAACATGAGCAAAGCTGGCAGACGCTATTGGGATAGATCAGAAACCGAGTAAAAAGTGAGGTCTGCAGATGCTGGAGATCAGAGTTGAAAATGTGTTGCTGGTTAAAGCGCAGCAGGTCAGGCAGCATCCAAGGAACAGGAAATTCGACGTTTCGGGCACAAGCCCTTCATCAAGATCATTCCTGATGAAGGGCTTGTGCCTGAAACGTCGAATTTCCTGTTCCTTGGATGCTGCCTGACCTGCTGCGCTTTAACCAGCAACACATTTTCAGCATAGATCAGAAACCGTCTGCTCTATCTGTATAAGCCATGTAGTGGTTTTTCACACTCTATGTACTTTAAATAGTGCACAAAATCTCCAAGTCAGAAGATTCTCTCACCAACTACAGGGAGCCTGCCTCCATCAATCTGGTGGTCTCTGCTTGTGGAGAAGAGGTACGAGTGGTGCCATCTGTTGTCAGTAAAGTCATAAAATCACCTATAACTGGTGCCTCAATCACCAAATATTTATAATCACAACTGTTCAGCTGGTTCCAATTCACTGTAGCAACATGAGAAATGTGACCATATTTAAATAATTGTCAGACCTGTGAATTATTGAATTTTATATTTGCCTTTATTACATTTCATCTGCCGTCTGGTAGATTGTTTGAATAATTTATACAAACCATCCCATAAATCTTTAGCTTTCTTTGGATTAAGTTGTTGGAAAGGACAGTGTCTCTTGCAAATGGAGATCTTCATGTTTTTACAAGGATTAACACTTAGAACAATGTAATGTAAATACAAATTACTTTGTTTAATATTTTATGAAGACTGTGGTGTTACTTAACTGTCTTCCTCTTTATTAAGCTGGTTAATTTCAGATTTGAGCAAGTGGTAAGCACCGTATTTTGACTTATTGCTTCCCTGCGCTCTCAAATTTCTATGAGTTAGCACTCGCCTTTAAGAAGATTTTAATGACGTGATGTGGTGAGATAAATACTGATCTGCAATATTTTGCTGTGCTACTTAAGTGGGATCCTGTAACATACATTAGACTGTAAAACAGTATAATCTACGATGGTGGCAATGTAGCAGCCCAGCTTTTGATCTCCTGCATTCGTTTCTGTCTGCTTTCTTTGTTTCTTTTTCCTTTTTACTTTTCTGTTTTTCTGTGTCTGTTTCTCTTCACTTCACTTTCTACTTTGAGGCTTTTGTTGGTGAATCTGGTGGAGTAAGAGCAGGCCTGGCCTCCCGTGATCCTGTCCTGCAGCACGGAGGGGAGGGCAGGCTCAGCTGTTCAAGATGGCTGCACTGAATGATCGTCCTGTCCACTCCAAGCTGACTGCATTTTTTTTTATCAATGTCCTTTTTGTCTTATTCTCTTCTCCTTCTTCTTTTCTTCATCTTCCTGACATTGTTGGGAGGCCAGAGCGGTGCGCAGGTGACAAGAACAGGGACTGCTGGCTTCATAGGCCCGATGGATAGACTCCTGAAATTGGCAATGCAGCGTTGGCTGCAGTGATGGGACAGCAGGGACTCCTGGCTTCATAGGCCCTGAGCAGGGACTTTGCACAAACTCTGCATTAGTCCTGAAGCCATCTTTGGGTCAAGTACTATTTAAATACTTTTCTTTTATTCTTTTGGACCTCAAAATGATTCCAGATTGTGCCGGCAGAACGCTTTTCATTGTTTCTCCATAGGCATATATGACAATAAGTCATCCATTCATAAATGAGTTCATATAGCACTAAAGAATTCAAAAAGCTTTTGAAAATAATTTTATTTATAAATGAACATGACAGTAACAAATACTTGGTATCTGGGCTCAAACTAAACACTTTGGGAATATTGTAGCATGCTTCCTTCAGCGTGTCATACTGCAAGAGGACAGTCTGTAGGGTAGAAACTGAGAGCTCTTTAGGTTTTTTTAATCTAACCTGTTCAGGCATGTTATGATACATTTCTGGGAGAAATGGAACTTGAAACTGGGCCCTTTGGCCCAGAATTAGGGCACTACCAATGTGCCACAAGATACCATTACCATTAGGTCATGTGCCATGGTATGGTGATGACAGCATGACCATGAACCTCAAAGGTGCATTGCAATTTTGCTGTTCATACAAAACAAACAAGACTTAACAAGCAAAAGGATTTTCCTTGCTATATTGCATGAAATCATTTGCTATGGCACAAGGCCCAAAGCAGCAGTGCAAATGGAGCCGTTAATACATAGAAACATAGAAAATGGGAGCAGGAATAATCTATCCAGCCTTTCAAATTTGCTTCACCATTCAATATGATCATGACTGATCATCCTATGACTCTGTTCCTATTTTCTCCCCGTACTCTTTTGATCCGTTTAGCATTAAGAACTAGATCCAAGTCCTTGAAAACATTCAATGTTTTAGCCTCAACCACTTTCTGCTGCAAAGAATTCCACAGGCTCACCACTATGTGGCTGAAGGAATTTCATTGAACATAGAACATTTCAGCGCAGAACAGGCCCTTCAGCCCTCGATGTTGCACCGACCTGTGAACTAATCTAAACCCATCCCCTACACTATCTCCTCATCTCTGTCATAAATGGCTTCCCCATTATTCTTAAATTGTGACCCCCTTTTACATATTTACTGTATGTGAATATTAATTAAGACATGCCTAAAATATTGTTAAATATTAAACATCTGAAATACTATTGTTGATACCCCTCGCCCTCGCTCTCTCTCTCTCTCTGTCCCTCAACATCTTCTCTGTGGCTGAAACATTGTATTCTGTACCCTGTTCTGCTAGATCACAGAAAACAATACTTTCACTGTACCTTGGTGCATGTGACAATACTAAATCAAATCAAATATTGTTCAGATGTTGTGTAAAATTGCTCCATTAATATTTTTTGTTAACTATTGAAGAGTATAGTTAAGCAGGATACGTTTTGAATAGACATGATTATATATTCCGTATGAATGCTAAATTTAGGATTGTAAAACACCAGAATTTGCAAAGGTTAAAGAAAATGACCTTCCATAATCTGTTTGTGAAATCTCGATATTAACATGTTCACATAGAAACAAACTCAATTGATATTAGAGAATTCTATGTTCCTTTATTCATTCGGTTCAACTGTATAATATTTTTGACATGCTGTTGCAGGAATAACAGATAACCAGAATGAAAGACAAATGTCAAATTACAAGGTTTCATATTATTCAGTTTAGATACTGACAAATCTTATTTAGAAGTGACATACTGATCATAGATGTAGCAACCAATGATTTTGCACTGTTCTGCCATTTGAAATTTTGACAGAGGCATTAATTCTTAGTTCCATTTGGACTGAAAGTTAGATAACAACTTTAAAAGAAGCAATAAATCAGCAGTAATTTAATCATACAAAAGTCTTCATATTTGAGCTTTAACCCACCAAAAGTTGTTGCTCTTAGCTTTAAGATATGATCACATTGAGCTAGCTTTTCATAGACTTGAGATTCTGGCACCTTGCAGAAATGAGAAGAGGGACACAGATTCAGAAGTCCGACCTGACAGATCCTAATGTTATTGAAGGCAGGCAATGGCAGTGGACTTGACTCCCATGTGTGGGAGGCCCAAATGAAGCACGGCCATTTGAATTTAGTTTGGAGAAGAGATCTGAAGAAAGAATCTTATGTTGCACTGTGGGGCTGAAAAGGAAATTGTTAAATAGGTTATTAATTCTCTTCAACGGTAGATCAAGTATTTGGAGTTGTTATCTGAAAAGACTGCTTTTGATGACTTGAAAGCAAAAGCCTTGCCTCCCTTTGTTTGTGAGAGATGAATAAATCTGTTTTAGTAGTTTCAAAAATTGTTTGTTGATATAGGAACTTAAGAGCTGGTCAGACATTCATTCACTTAAGTGTACTCTATCATTCTCAATCATGAATAATCCTTGACCTCAACACTGTTTTCCTGAAATATTCTCTGGCTATCAATAACATGCAGAAATCTAACAATTTTTATCTTGAATATACTCAATGACTGAGTTTCACCAGTCTTTCAGATTAAAGAATTCTTAGTATTCACTATCCTTTGAGTTAAGAGATCCTTCCATATCTCAATTTAAAATGGGATTTATCTCCATTAAGTCCCCTAGTTCTAGACACTCCCAAGTCAAGCAAAACATCCTTTGAGCATCTATTCCATCTAGCCCTTAAAGGATTTTAAGTTTAATGAGATCCCCTCTCAAAATTCCAAACTCGAGAGAACACAGGCTGGTCTCAATATCTGATAATAGAGTAATCAGAATCTCCAAGGAATTAGTGAGGTGACTCTCCATTGTAGTTTCTCTATGGGGAAAGAAAATGGTAAGGGGTCCAAAACAGCACATAAAACGCTAGTACAGTCTCACCAAGATTCTATACAGCAAGAAACAAGACATTTTTCATTTGATCATGTTTATTAATTCAGGTGATGTGGGTTTCACTGGCTTGGCCAACATTTATGCCTAAACCTAATTGCCCTTGAAAAGGTTGGGGTGAGCTGCCTTTTGAACCACTGAAGTTAATTTGGTCTAGGTACAGCTCACAATGCTGTTAGGGATAAAATTTCAGGATTTTGACCCAGTATCTCTGAAGAAATGGTGATGCATTTTCAAATCTAGATAGTGAGTGGCTTGGAAAGAAACCTGCAGGAAGTGGTGTTTCCTGTAAATTTTATTGTTATTATTCTAAATGCTATGGTCATGTGTTTGGAAAGAGCAGTGTAAGGAGCTTTTCTGAATTTCTGCAGTGCGTCTTATAGGTGTTGTATACTGTTATCATTGAGTGTTGGTAGTGGAGAAAAGCAATATTTGGGTATGTGGTGTTAATGATGCAGCTGCTATGTCCTGGTAGTGTCAAAGTGATACTTTTATCCTTATGATGGAGAGAAGGTCATTGATAAATATGGTGGGCATGAGGAACTCCTGCAGATGAGTCCTGGAGCTGAGGTGATTTATTTCCAACAGCAACAATTATCTTACTTTGTGCCAGTTATGATTCCTAAGAGTGGATAGTTTTCATTCTGGTTCCCTTTGATTCCAAT
The DNA here is from genome assembly GCF_020745735.1 of Hemiscyllium ocellatum. NCBI lineage: Eukaryota > Metazoa > Chordata > Chondrichthyes > Orectolobiformes > Hemiscylliidae > Hemiscyllium > Hemiscyllium ocellatum. The sequence continues at coordinate 32,588,378 of NC_083426.1, read as the reverse complement.
TTTGCTGGGGCCCATTGATATCACTCTTGGTCAAACACAACTTTGATGCCAAGGATTGTCATTCTCACCTCATCTTTGGAATTCAGCTTGATTTGTCCATGTTTGAACCAAGGTTGTAATGAGGTCAGGAGCTGAGTGGCCCCTTGGCTGAAGCCAAACTGAGTGTCACTGAGCAAGTTATTGCTGAGTAGGTGCTGCTTGATAGACTGTACATGGCCCCCTCACAATAGTTTAGTGAAGCTTGAGAGTGGACTGATATGGCAGTAATTAGCTGGGTTGCATTTGCTCTGCTTTTTGCATACCACGATAAACATGGATAATTTTCCACATGGTTAGATAAATGCTGATAATATTGTTGCACTAGAACAGCTTGGCTAGGTATGTGTCAAGTTCTGGAGTACAAATCTTCAGCACAATTGCTGGACTATATTCAGGGCCCAAAGGATTTGTGTTATCCAGTATCTTCTGGCATTTCTTAAGATCATTTGGAATGAATTGATTTGGCTGAAGTCTTCCATCTGTGATGCTTGAGCCCTCTGGAGAAGGTTAAAATGGACTGTTTAATCAGAGCTTCTGACTGGAGATTTTTGCAAATGCTTCAAATTGTCTTGTGTACTGATATTTTGGGCTCCAACATTAATGAGGTTGGGGAAACATGTGGAACTACCTCCTCACAGTAAGTTGTTTAATGATCTACCACCATCCATAACTGGATGTGGCAGAAAAACTGTTGGCTGTGAGATTGCTTAGCCTTGTCTTGCTGCAGGTAATCCTGCTTTGTAGCTTCATTGGGTTGACACGTCATTTTTAGATATGCCTAGTGCTGCTCCCGCCATGCCCTCCTACATACTTCATTAGAAAAAGGCCAGCCCTCTCATTTGATGGTAATGTTGGAGCACTGAGGTGGCAGACTCTGTTGGAGTATAATTCTGCTGACACAAAAAAACTGAACTTGCTGGAAAAGCTCAGCAGGTCTGGCAGCATCTGTGGAGAGAAATCAGAGTTAATGTTTCAGATCGAGTGACAATTCCTTGGTTTTGATGCTGCCAGACCTGCTGAGCTTTTCCAGCAATTTCTGTTTTTGTTTCTGATTTACAGCATGTGCAGTTCCTTTGGCTTTTACAATTTTACAGATGTGGATAGTGTGGTGCTGGAAAAGCACAGCAGGTCAGGCAGCAACCAAGGAGCAGGAGAATTGACGTTTCAGGCATAAGCCCTTCATCAGAATTCCTGTTGAAACGTCAATTCTCCTGCTCCTCAGATGCTGCCTGACCTGCTGCGCTTTTCCAGCACCACATTCCCGCCTCTGATCTCCAGCATCTGCAGTCCTCACTTTCTCCTACTGATGCTGATAACCCACACTGCCTCATTGGTGTCCAGTCTAAAATTGTTCGATCTGTTCAAAATTTATCACATTTAGCATAGTGATAATATTATGTTACAAAATGGAGAGTATCTGCAGTGTGAAGATGGGACTTTGTCTCCACAAGGACCATGAAGTAGTCACTTCTACTGATACCGTCATAGATAGAGGCATCTGCAGCCGGCATATTGGTGAAGAATGGGATCAAGTATGTTTTTTCCTTTTGTTGGTTCATCACCTGCTGAGATCAAGACGAATAGCTGATTCTTGTAGGACTTGACCATCTTGTCAGTACTGCAACATCAACCCTACCCCTTGATTGGCTACTATGGAACCACAGGATAGAACGTGACTGGAGAGGCACAGATATTGCAGGTTGTTGGGGGTGGGTAGGGGAGGTGCCAGTTGTAATGTGGCATCCTACCTTCACAAAGGAATTGAGTAGCAATGTATGACCACACAAGACATGGTCACTTCACATACTTGGGGAGGGTGTAGGCGGGGAAGGAGGGTAAGTACAAGACCATATACACAGATTGCATAGGGACCTGGGGGGGGGGGGGGGGGGGGGGGTGTAAAGATTATGGGATTAACATTCCCACAGGATCAGGGATGGTCTTTGAGGGTGCGGAGCCTTATCTTGGGCACCTATACACCCATATAGCCTCCCTGTACCCACTCATAGGCTGTCTACTCCTTTACTGAGGTAAAGAAAGGGATTGAGCAGCACAGCTGTTAGTCCTGATGGGCTTGGGAAAAAGACGGCAAGGTGTTGGAGGTGATGGGGAGGCAGCATTGAGTGCATGTCGCAGATAATGGTGTCAGAGGTTGGGAGAGTTGAGAATTGGTGATCAGAGTGGTGCGAACAAGTGAGGGAAGATGCTTCAAACTGAGAATTTAACAGCCTGAGCCTTGGGAGGGGGTCCAGTAGCAGAGAAAGAGTGAGTGTGAGGATACAAAGAGAACATGTTTGCACTTCCCCCGAGGGGACAGAGAAGGTTATTGATCTTCTTATAGCACTGTCATTCCTTTGAAGAATTGCAATGGCATTGACACAGGCAGTGAACTTAGCCCAAGCTGCAAAGGTCTGCTCTTATGGGTCCCTCTGCCGGTTCTCCGGGAAGAGAAATCCTTTCCTCTTCACCACTTCTTGACGGATCTTCAGGCCTCTGTTGGAGAATCACAATATCATCTGCTCCTCCTCTAGCATCTTCAGGTTCTGCCCATAAATGAACAGGTCAGTTTCAGATGCTCGTCTGGGTGCACAGTGACCTCTTAAAGGTGACACAGGTGGAATGGATAGCCACTGAATGCCGAGTTGTTATGGCCACCACTAGGTTAAGGTGGGGCCAGAGATGAGATGAACACCATAGTAATGGACAAGATGGTTAATCAAGCATGTTTGATTGGATATTGTGAGAAAATTTGCTCAACCTTACAGTTGATATTCTTACAAAAAAACTCAACAGACGTGGATTTAGTCAGAATACTCAGATTCAGCCCCACATATATTTTAACTTTACTTTGATGATTTATTATGAACATTTATAATACATTACCTGCACTTTAAATTTTGCATCTCTATTAGATTAGACTCACTACAGTATGAAAACAGGTCTTCGGCCCAACAAGTCCACACTGGCCCTCTGAAGAGTAACCCACCCACCCATTCTCCTACCCTGTATTTACCCCTGACTAATGCACCTAACACTATGGGCAATTTAGCATGGCCAATTCACCTGACCTGCACATCTTTGTGGGAGGAAATCGGAGCACCCAGAGGAAACCCACACAGACACAGAGAGAATGTGCAAACTCCACACAGACAGTTATCCAAGGCAGGAATTGAACCCGGGTCCCTGGCACTGTGAGGCAGCAGTGCTAGCCACTGATCCACTATGTCACCCTCTCTCACATTTATCCAGATTAAATTCTCTCAGTCATGTTCTTGCTGTCTCACTCAGCCTATTGAAACACCCTCGAAGCCTCTTGGCATCATCCTCTCCAATCCACATTGCCACTTAAACCTGACATCCACACAATAGGGAATATTATACTTGGTTCCCGTCAAAATCATTGATATAGCTTGTGAACATCTGGGGCCAAGCATTGAATCTTGAAGTACCTCAATAATTATAGTCTGTCAACCTAAGAATGACCCATTTATTCTTACTTTCTGTTTTCTATCCATTAACAAATTCTCAACTCATATCTATCCCATGTACTCCAATTTGTTACTAAACTCCTGCATGGGACTTTATCAAAAGCCTTCTTAAAATTTAAATGTGCTTATATATTGGTTTTCTCTTATATATCCTGCTAGTAACATCCCCAAAAAAACTCTTAACAGGTTTATCAAACCTGAGTTTCGTTTAATAAAACTAGTTTACTCTACCCAGTCAGATAATTATTTTCTAAGTGTGCAGTTACTACATGCTTCATTACCAGATTCGAGTGTTTCCCTACTATTGATGTTAGCTGATGCGTCTTCAGTTCACCATTTTCTCCATTGCCTTTTGCTTTAACGATGGGGAATAGAACAATAAGAGGTACCACAGCAACAATGGTAGCACGTGTATAACACTGGGAACTACCTCACCCAGAGCAGTGGAGAAAGTACCTACATAGCATAATACATGATCGCAGCATGGTTTTAGGACAATGGCAGAATTATAAAGGAGTCTCAGTGATAATGACGATGGAGAGTTTTGTAGCAATATTGCCTGAGAAGTTCGGTGAGGGTCATCTCGACATTGGGAACATCTCACTCCATTTTTATGCTTTTCACAAGCAACATGGTGAGACTCTTGATAGGGAATGGTGAGTTGCCAATTCAGGGGGATTACTCCCTATTAAATGCCTTATTGATGGGTCGTCTCACCTCATCCAAATTCTGCTTCCTATTTTACCAAACACACTAGATGTTGAGAAAATTTTAAATGTAAACCAGAGTGAGTACCTGGCGAATTCAGCTGGTTGCTTGCTCTAAAGAGCCTCTGTGTTATACACCAGGCACCAACATCTCAGAACACGTTCAACAGGTACCAGGCACCAAACATGTGCCACACCACATCCACAGACATTGGCATCCACAGACATATCATGGCACATCATCAATTCACCTACAAGATGCCTGCATGCTTCACTTCTGCATCTCAGGCCACTCCCAGAGCTATCATTGTAACGCTGCAGTAAAGATACTGTATGCTCAGGGAGACACATTCAGATTATGGACTGGACCAGGCTGCACCTCCAGGCTCTTCACTCACTGTCATAGTGCTCATCCATTCTGAGCCTCCTTGGATGCTTGCACATCCCTGCCTTGCATTGCCTTACCTTTGAGCACTTTGCTGCCTCTGCCAGAGTAAGGCTGATGTTACTTTTGTCTTGCCCTTCCATTTAATATAGACACAAAGGAAAGTAGCCTTTCATTGTTGTCAGCACGCCTCAGTCAAGTCAAGGGGGATAATCTTTCCTCAAAAGTTCCTAACTCCGTCAGGCAAATGATATCAGTCCAGTGGCTTTGACATAGCTGCGTGGGTGGTTGCAGGCAGGATGCTTTGCATATAAGGGAAGAGGACCTAATCATTGGGTATCCCATCCACCATCTTGAGTCTTTCTGTGATTTTCTGAGGTTGTTTTTTCCCCTAGAATGAGAAACAGGCAGCTATTAATGGAGAAGAAAGTCAGTGGCAAAGCTATTACCTTTGATGCAGGTGGGGAGACAGTCCAAGCAACTCACTGGCAGCTGAAAGGGCATGCAATGTTAATATTATGGACCAGGCCAGACCCCTCAACACATTTCAACAAGGTAGCCCAGACCCTAACTTTGCTATTGTTTTAAGCAGGTGGATATTCCAGGAGAGAATCAGCTGTTCAAACCACTTAGTTTTAAACAAAACAAAATGTATTTACAAGATTCATGAATAAAACACAAGGAACAGAAAACAGAATACAGAATAACCTATCCTATCCAAAAACCAAACAGACTATCCCAACTTAATGATGCTGTTCCAGGTGCTTGCAACAATTCCATAAACACCCCTTGGCACAAAAGATAAAATCAAATACAGGGTCTTACAGGAGAGAAGTCAGAGAGAAAGTGCTAGTCCAAAACTGCAGCTTTTTCACACGACTGCTAAAAAAAAACAAATCAGAGGACAGCTGAGCTGGGAGAACTGGTCACTCCCCTTTCATTGTACAACTTTTTTTTTAAAACTTGAAAGCCTTCTGCCTGATGTAGTATCTGTTAGCTATAATCAAATTGGCCCTAAAACCCTTCACCTCCAGAATCTTTGGAGCCTGTGTCATTTACGATCTCTCTGAAAAAAAAAGGACTGCATCACCTTGGTAAAGGAGCTGCTTTGTCTCAGTTAATGATTTCAGAGTTGGGGTTGGTGACAATGACTGAAGGAAGATGTTGCAGGCAATAGTGAGCAATACAGCATGAGTCTTTGTGAGAGTTTGGTAGTGTAGCAGACATAGTGAATATGAGATATCAGCGAGAAGGTGGTGGTATTTATGCTAGTAGAGTGGAAAGGATAATTGGACTTCTTTCTGCTATACTGGGCATATCTCTGGATGATTGAGATTGCTTTGATTCAGGTTCTAACCTCAGAATAGGCTGGCATGCTCTGGCATCATGACCTTCACTGCATGTCCTAAGGGATTGGGGTGATGAAGGGGAAGTTCTCCCTCTGCGCTACCCAGTCCAGTAGGATATCCAGGTCTCTGCCTGCCCAGCAAAGTACCAATGACTGGCATGTCCATGGCAAATATCAAGAACAATGCAGGGCAGCTCAAGCCTGACAGTGATTGGCTGAGTGAACAATAAGCTTTTAAGGATACTGTGGGCACAAAGGATGCTGGTGAATTCTGGGACATCTATTGAGTGGCAAGTTGATCTGGGAGCAGCGTGTGGTAATATGGGGCTAGAATTGGATGTGAGGGATACCATTGGAGCAGGGTTGGTAGTAAATGAGGTGACTTTAATAAGATATATAGCAAGAAAACCTACAAAGCTTTAATATAGGAAAGCAACTTGGACTAAGCCAAACAAAGCAAAGTTCAGACCAACATGTCCAATGCATATGCATAAACTGAATAACAAACTGCAATGCATGAAACCAGCCAATTTTGTATTTCGTAACGTGTAATTCAAAATGTATATGATACATGTATTTATTAAAAAAACATTTTATATGAAAATGAGAATATTCGGATTAAAATGCAATCATGTTCAAGTCTCTGTCATGGCCTGCCATAGTCTTGTGACCTCTATCACTTTAATGAAACATCTTAAGTTCTCTTCACTAGAGACCTTGTATTGGACACACTGTTACATTTGTACACATGAAACACGTCACTTCCATGGAAGACACTGCTCCATAATCAATGGGGGAACTTTGAAATAATGATCACCAATACATCCACTATCTCTATAATTGCTGTCATATAGCAGTCTTGAATGTGGATCGTTGGGTGCCAGGGATCTGTCAACTTTCAGTTCCATTCATTTACGAATATTAATTCCTTTTGGTTTCTTTTTTCTTACCTAGTCTCTTGGATCTCAGTTATTCATTACAATGTTTTGTATCGTCTTCCAAGAAGACAAATACAAAATAATGATTTAGCTTCTTTGCTAGTTCCCTGTTTCCCATTATAAATTGTCCTGTTTCTAATTGTAACAAGCCCATGTTTGGATTTGCTAATCCTTTACTTTTCACATAGTTATAGAAGATATTACAGTCTGTTTTTATTTCTTCCTACTCTACCTTTATATTCAGTTCTTCGTTTCTTCTAAGGACAATGTCTTCTGTAAGTTTGTGTTTGTAAAAACTGTGAATAAAAAGGAGAACAAAAAAAAGTGTTTGAAGGCATGTCCGCAGTATTGGCACCTAGTAAGATGACATCCTTGTTAAGTATATGTTGGAATAAGCTGGAATCGCAGAGTAGCAAACAATTTGGAGCTGAGGGAGTGCTCTGGAGTAGGTTGGTCTGTGAAATAGTGATCAGTTACCAATGATGGAGACCTAATTGCCTACCAACAAGTTGTCTGATTAATTGTCAGATAACTGAACATCTTGAAGCCAGAAGCATGTTACAGAAAGAGAAATATTCAGTTCTTTCCCAGCTCAGGAGCAACTATACTTGCATGCTATAACTTTTAACTGATAAATCAGATTCTTTTCATAAGGGAATCAATTACCTTGTGTCTCTCACCAATCGATGGAAGCAACCAGAGAGAAATGACTGAGGCCATGTACTGGCCAGCAGAGGCATCATAAAGATCATCTCAATAACAGTATATTGGAACCAAGACTCCTATACTGTCTCTCCAGATTTTCCCCTCTGCCCATAAAGTATATATTGGCAATAAATAGTGATTTTTATTCAGTACAGAAACCTGTTCCATGTTTTCTATCGATCTGGATGTGAAAGTCAGATAAACTGGGGACCTTCATAAATGGGAATGTTTGTTTATTATGGTAAAGGCTGTAACAGGTACGTAGATTTTTATTTTCTTTCATCTCGACTCCTCACATCTTTGTGGGCGCTGGTAAGTTGTCATTTGAGCCTCTGTTGAAGCGCTGGTGTTCTGTCCCGCTTTCTATTTTTGTGTCTTGGTTTGTTGTGGGTAAGTGATATTACTTCCAGTTTTTTTTTTCTGAGAGGTTGGTAAATGTGGTCAAAAACAATGTGTTTGTTGGTGGAGTCTGGATTAGAGTGGTGCTGGAAAAGCACAGCAGTTCAGGCAGCATCCAAGGAGCAGGAAAATCAACGTTTCGGGCAAAAGCCCTTCATCAGGCTTCCTGTTGCCTGAACTGCTGTGCTTTTCCAGCACCACTCTAATCCAGAATCTGGGTTCCAGCATCTGCAGTCATTGTTTTACCCATTTGTTGGTGGAGTTCCAGTTTGAACGCCAGACCTCTAGGAATTCCTGTGCATGTCTTAATTTAGCCTGACCCAGGATGGATGTATTGTCTCAGTCGAACTGCTGTTCCTCATTGTTTGTGTGTAAGGATACTAGTGATAATTGGTCATGTCTTTTGGTGGCTTGTTGGTGCTCATGTATCCTGATGGCTAAGTTTCTGTCTGTGTGTTAAATGCAATGTTTGTTACAGTCCTTGCAGAGTATTTTGTATATGATGTTCATTCTGCAGGTTGTTGGTACAGGATCCTTTAGATTCATCAGGAGCTGTGCTACCATGATGCCAAGGGGTGGGAATAGTTTGTTTGTCACCTTTGAGACATCTTTAATGTATGGTAGTGCGGCTAAAGTCTCTGGGGGTATTGTCTTCTTGTTTAGTTTTGTTGTGTAAGAATGCAAAATATCCTGCTTGGACTGTAACACACATTATATTGGACAGTCTGGCAGGATACTAGTCACCAGAATACACGAGCATCAACTAGCCACCAAAAGACATGATCACTATCATTAGTATCCTTACACACAGATGATGAGGGACACCAGTTTAACTGGGACAATACATCCATTCTGGGACAGGCTAAACAATGACATGCGCGGGAATTCCTCGAGGCCTGGCATTCAAACTGGAACTCCATCAACAAATACATCGATTCGGACACCATTTACCAACCTCTCAAAAAAATAAGTAATATCATTGACTACAGCAAATCAAGACCCATAAATAGAAATCGGGACACAACACCAGCACTTCACCGGAAGCTCATTGATGATGTTACCTTGCTTGGTGATGAAACGTCTGAGAACAAATCTTCCAGCTCAGCGAGCAATCTTACACCCTAACATGAAAGAAATTTAACTGAATTCCTATGGGCAGACAGCTTTAGATAGTAGGGAGAAGCTCCCATACTGCTGGCTAGAAGAATTGAATAACAGTTGCAGAAGTCAGCAGTGTTAGAATGTGGTTACGAAAGCCCAAGGATGGGTGAAAAGACTGTCTGGTAAGCATCGTGAGATCATGGGAAGACCTGGAGTATCCATTCCTGATCACATAGTAATATGATTACCCTGACTGATGTAATCGATTAATAATATGATTGGTTTAGAATATACCTGATCTACTGCAATGATGTTTGTCAATGTTGCATTTAGTTTGTGTTACACTAAAAGTATTAAGACATGAAGACTTGTCTTGCATTTATTTTAAGTTGAACACTGGGAATTCCAATTTCTTTTAAAAATACTTATTCTCTCTGCACATCAAGGCGATAATAAATAATTCATATTTTTTCATTTGATGGTCTCTTTTTTTTTCCCTTAAGCAAAAATTAAACCAGAACTAAAAACAGAAAATTCTGAGAACGCTGAACAGGTCTGGCAGCATCCATGGTGAGAGAAATAGAGATAATGGATTGAGAAACTATAATAATTGTTGATAACAGGTTAATTTGTTGGTAAGCCAAGATAGCCTGCATGGATGTAGTTACTTGTGACTGCATGCACAGCAGGTCAAAAGGTTATTCATCCAAATATTTTGGGTGGTGACTAATGAAATGATGGCTGACAGAGCAGTCATTCTATTCCGGTTGCAAGGAAAGGCACTGACTATTAGGGTTGAAATGGCGTCCCGGAGAGCACCAGAATCAGCTAATATTATAGTGTGGCATGTTTGTCCTGAGCCCATGTCAATCCCCCACTCAGTTTACACAGAGCCAAAGGTGGTCCTATTTCAAATGTCTCACCTGTTCTCAGCACTTATTAAGATGCTGTTCTCCTGTTAGACAGGAGAAAGTGAGGTCTGCAGATGCTGGAGTTCAGAGCTGTTGCTGGAAAAGCGCAGCAGGTCAGGCAGCATCCAAGGAACAGGAAATTCGACGTTTCGGCATAAGCCTGAAGAAGGGCTTATGCTCGAAATGTTGAATTTCCTGTTCCTTGGATGCTGCCTGACCTGCTGCGCTTTTCCAGCAACATATTTTCAGCTCCTGTTAGACAGGGCAGTTATCAAAGAATGCTCGGCTGAGCACTTCAGCAGTTAACTGTTCAAGTGGAATAGCTATCGGCAAGCTTCCAAAAGAGTTCAAATATGTAAATCTGGAGAGCAAACCCCACATTGTGCAGGTTGATGAAATCATCAGATTCTTGCTCTCAAAGAAAGCTGCAGGGTCAGACAAGATCCCAGATTATGTATACAAAACTGGGGAATCAATTCTAACCAACAATCTCTCCGTGTTACATTACAACATGTGGGATCAACAAGACAATCTTCAGGAATTCAGTGATACCACAATTGTTTACTTGTTCAAAGGAAAAATACAAACATCTGTATATGACAATCAGACAGAAATCTTGCAGTTTGTGGTAGCTAAAAAGGATTTTAGCAGAGATCCTTCTGAACTAACTGTTAGTTCACAAAACAGATTTTGTACTGGCAGAAAATCAAAGTGGGTTCAGAAAAAACCAAAACACTGGCAATAACACTTTCACCTGCTGGCAAATGCAAAAGAGCATGGGATTTTAATGTACCTTTTGTTGATATTACAAAGGCCTTACATACAGTAACTAGTGGACTTCTAGAAAGTGTTAGCCAAGCATTGATGTCCTGTTAGTGCCATAAATCTAATGTTATGAAGTTGAAGGCATGTATTGTACCTTTAACAGAAAGTGAATGTTATTCTGCACTGAAAGCTTACAAGCTAGCAGTCTCGGTGTACTGGAAAATTGAAAACATGTAACATTTGGCTGTGAAATAGATACCTGAGTTGGTTGATGTTTTGACAACGATTCAAATTTAACCAATCGGTTTAAATTATGCACCAGGATACTAAAATCCAATTGAGTTTGAATTTCTTGTTTTGCCAACCTCAAACCAATGAGATGATCTGATATTGGGAGTATTAAGAAAAGGCATTTTGAAAGTTAGACAGACTTAACTGCCCTTGAGAGAGTAACCGCCGTTCGGAACATTCTCTATCGAAGGTACCTTTTCACATGAAACATCTTCACAGTAAAAAGAAAGAAAATGACTCGGGAAGATCTTCAGTTGGAAGATGAAAGACACCAGATATGACAGCCACTGTATGGTTTTGAAATTAAGTTGATATAATTTTAACAAGTATTTTATTGGAACAGTATATTGTTATAGAGTTAGAGGCATATAACAAACAGTTAAGAGAAAGGGGCCTTAAAGTTATGAATAGTTGTTATTTAATGTTCACTTTTAGAGTTAAAGGATAAATTGATATTATTTTCTTTTCAATATTGGAATTTGGGATTTCTTTGTCACTCATATTTTAACAGATTATAAGGTGAGGTGAGTTTTTCTGGATGTTTGGTTTAATTAACAGAAGAATTCACTGCTGTGTCGTAACGCTAATATGTCCAATTCTGAATAGATCTCTTCAAATTGAGATGACTGAAAGCATCAATAAAGTGATGAGGAATTAGTGTCAAGATTAGTGTGGTGCTGGAAATGCACAGCAGGTCAGGCAGCATCCAAGGAGCAGGAAAATTGACCTGCCTGACTGCTGTGCATTTTCAGCACCACACTAATCTTGACTCTAACCTCCAGTCTCTGCAGTCTTCGCTTTCACCTAGGTGAGAAATTAGTGTTCATTGATGTCTGTGCCATCATGTCACACTGTGAACTTGTTCTTCAAAAGACCTTTGACTCTTTCCAAACATGATTGATGGCAATAGATAGCCATCATCTTAAGGAAGACACAGGTACTTAATCCACTATAACCCCATCTGTTTTGTCTATGAATGACACAACCCGGAAGATTACCTCAGAAACATGCCTGTGTTGACAATGTGGTGGCAAATAGAATTACCAGAGAAAACACAGCATTTTTCTCTGTGGTGAAATTTATGCATCAAACTTGCAACAAACATGCTGCTTATAAAGTTGTTGGAATAACTAACCTCTTAATTGCCTTTAATACAATTACTTCCTATTGCAGCAGTTGACTAGGTTGCACATAAGATACATTCAGAATATCATTGTCATCAAATAGGTGCACAAAGTGCCCAACACTGAGATTCATCAAATAGCAGAAATGTCTGGAACTGAAATATGCATCAACAGAGAACAGCTCCCATGGCATGTGGAATACATGATGGATACTGTTTTCCTAAAGCAGTCATGTCCTCACAATTTAAGCTTGGTCACCTCCTGTGATGTAGACTGAGATGAAGGTTTAAGGACTCCTTGGAGGTGAGCATCAGAAAATGTGGCATTTTTAATACAGGCTGGGAACATAATGCATAAGGAACAACTGCTTGGGGAGTATTCTCAACTAGTGGCATTGTTTACTCCAAACACTGAAGAGGACCAGCAGCTAAGGACAAGCTGGAAAAACCTGGGCAGTTGCAACAACATCAGCCCTTGTTTGTGCTCTTGAAAGATAAGCAGGTCTACAACGTGATTTGAGAGCAATATTGAAATGCATAATAGATGATTCTATGCATGCAAGAAGTAATCAGCTTCAGTAATGAATGTATTGTTGTTTAATGACATACATGTAAGCGATGATGTCGCAGATGATGTCAAGCATATTTACAATGATATTAAGTAAAGGTATTTTAATGGGTATGGATTAATGATGATAAATTGTTTTGAAATACACATCACCCATATCTATTTGAATGACGGAATAGGGATAAAAGGTGAGGGGCCAATTTTTGTTTCTACATTCTTCTGGTGTTATATTCCATCATCTCTTCTCAGTTCAAGATTTCATTCTTGTAACAGCTTTGTGGACTGGTACAAATTTTTTGCCATTGTATTATATATATATATATATATATTATATATATAGATTTTTTGGGGGGGACAGAGTGCCCAACATCTTTGCAACTTCATCTGAAGTTTTAAAGTATTGTGTAGTTTTAACTTCCTAGTTTCCTTCCTTAAAGTCCAATTGTTTGGAATTGATAAACTGAGTGCCCTCATTCTACACTGAGAGGACTCTGTGTGGGCTGGACTTGACATTTTTTCTGTTGGCAGGCATTTCTGATGAAGGGCATTTGCCTGGAACGTCGATTCTCCTGCTCCATGGATGCTGCCTGACCTGCTGTACACCATACTCTCAGTTCTTTTCTTGGACCGTCCCTGGAGGATTCAATTGTACATGGGGCATTGTTTTAGGCTGTCAAAACTGGCAAACCAATCAGAGCACGTTCAGTTTGATAGGAGCAGTAGGCTGGAATGAAAGTTGAGTAAGATGGATTGTGTTTTCAATAAGTGTGAATTCTCTTCAGCTTAAAACAAAAGAATTAATCTGGAATTCTTTTCAGTAGCAAAGACAACCTCTTACTTGGGGATTTGGGCAGGGTAACAGGGAAAGGGGGAGACCAAGACATTTGTGTTGTGGGAAGCCCATTATAGTGTGACCTGCAGCTATCCCTGTACTGTGTTGGGCAGGGAGGGCCTCTAGATCTATCTAGAGTGTTGTACCACTGGCATACTACTGGGTGCCCACATCCAGAGACTTAAAGCGGGTTACAACCTGTCTCATTTAATTTGCCTCAGTTAGACCCTTTAACAAGCTTGATTTAAAGCATGCAGTCAGTAAGGTTGCTGACCTCAATCCCAAAATGGCTGAGTTGAGATGGAGCCAGGGAACCAATAGGTAGGGTTCATTCCAATATCATGTGCCTCTGATCTCATTCCCAAGGTGGAGTGGGCAGCCTGAAAATCTGCTCTGCAATTTTGTGGTTCTATGCCTTACTTGGGATAAAGGAGATTTTCTCAAGTCCCAGCTACTTTATATCAATCAACATTACCGTGTTTTTCTAAGCCTTGGATTTGACCATTGCTTTTGCACTTCAGAGCACACCTGGATAATAACAAATGCAACATTTAGTCTATTGGTGGGGTTGCTACCTTTTTCTACATCATTGAGGTCTCCTTGCCTCTGGCGTGATTCTGTGCAAAGTTTCTTCATGAAAGAAACAATTGTATTATATAATGAAACAATGAACCCAGACTAAGCTTCTGACATTGCTTTTCATGTTTGAAAGAAAGGCAGGCTTTAGTTATACTCAAGTTTGAAAAGAATATTTATAGAGTTTTCAACTTCTGACTCAATAATCAATCATATGTCATCAGAATCTTGGTTTGTCATTAATCAGATTAGAATATGAGATAATCCACATATTTTGATAATGCCGTACTTCTAATTCTGTCATTGACCTTTTATAATCCTCTCTTCCATACTGTTTAATTTTCTCATGCTAATAGCTGTGTCTTATTCCATTACATCTAAGCTTTCAGTGATGAATGGCTTCCTGATAGGAGCATCTAAAGTTAATATTTAGTTTTCTTGGAGAAAGCTGTAGTGAAAATTGAGAAAGGTCCATGAAATTGTAAAGTATACACAGACTGTTATGAAACAGCAGATTTAATGGACCAAATCATGAAGCTTCACTCATTTTTTCAATCATTGTAGATGTTCAATGACAGCAATGTGTTCTATTCACAAGATGCACTGCAGCAACTCCGCTTACTACGGCCTCTTCAACAGCACCTTCCAAACCTATGACCTCTACCAGTAAGACCAGCAGATACATGAGAACACCAGCACCTTCAAGTTCCCTCCAGGTCTCTCACTAGCCTCACTTGAAACTATTCTGCCATTCTTCAGTGTTACTAGATAAAAATCCTGGAACCACTTCCCTAACAATACTGTAGGTGTTTCTTCAAGACAGCTGTTCGAGACAGAAACTCACCATCTCCCTTTCATGGCATTTAGGGATGGGAAACACATGCTGGATTAGCCAAGAACAGAAATTGCTGGAAAGGTTTAGCAGGTCTGGCAGCATTTGTGAAGAGAAATCAGAGTTAAACTTGGGATGGTCAAACGACCCTTCCTCAGGTCAGTTTAGCCAGCAAGGTCCACATTTCATGAACAAATCTTATCAGAATATTCTCTCTAAAAGGTGATTTTCTGCCAAGCAGTATTAAGGGATGGCTTATGGATTTCAACTCTTCATACTCACCCTTCATATTTACAGATTTCACAATCAATTTTGACATCATGATTATTATCTGGTGTGAATACAGCTGATTGACAACAGATTTTTGAAGCAGTGTATTGAGGTGAACTCTCCTGATCAGTGATCTAAGCATAAGTAGTATGTCAGCTATACGTCAAACATGCCATTTTTAGCATGTTCGTACACCCAGTATGATTTACTGGAATGTGATCAGGAGCAAAAGACTGGTTGCCCCCGCCCCACGCCCCCACCCCACCCCCCCCACCTCCCTCCCCAGCATAATTATGAAGCCCACTCCCTAAGATTGACTAATTCAGACTGGAGACTGAACTCGGGGTTTTGTAAATATTTCCATTCAACCTGCTCAGGGATGTTACTGCACACCCCAAGAGCAGCAGGATTTGAGCCATAGCTCAGAGAGAGGCCTGGAGTTTTGCATTCAGTTCAGCTCAGATATGCTGTGAATAATCCCATTCAACAAACCCAGTAACCCTTCTTTAATTCATATAAACATTGATTTTCTTTTTACTTTGTCATTATTGTCATTTTCTCAGTGGGTTCTCCATTCAATTTTGTAGCAAAACCCCTTTAGAGTATTGCACCAATGCAGGAGAAAGATTTGCTTCACCTGCCTTATCTAATAAACCATCATATTGTTATTAAAGTCTGTTTACTGAAGAATCTGTGATATTTCTGCCTGACCATGAAAATGTATGGAGCATAAACACCATTGGTCAGATGAATGTTAAATGTATGAATGGTTCACTGTTCATCAGGATCGGTCCGATAAATCCACTTTCAAAACTATGTTACACTTTTGATGGAAGTTTTCTTTTATTGTTTCAGGTATTTCTTCAAGTTCTCTGGAGTATTTTCTATAGGGAAAAGCAAGCTGTTTTCAAATTGCATCTGAGTATGATTAAACTTGAGAACTGTGAAAGAGAAGAAAGTTCACTTTGCTATAAGGTTTAGTAGGTCTCTGAAAGTGTCTGCTTGTGATAGACAATTCGTTTTCTCAAACCATTAGCTTATAATTTGCTTTTTGATACAAATGAAGGAGAATCAATTTTACACAGTTGAGATGTTCCTTGGTATAAGCATTTTGTTTCATCAATGCTTGGTGACATGTGTACTAGTGCATGAAACTGTGGTATCAGTCTGTGAGGTAAAGCAACTTGGGCTTATGTAAGTGCCAATGTTATTTCAAGCTGCTCTATCCCAATTTTGTGAGCTAACTTAAAAAGCAATATCGAGTTATGTGCTTGCTAGTGTGCTACTGCAGAGCTCTAAGGCAGCTTGATGATGTTTGGAGACCTGATTATTTCAAAATCTTTCAAGATTTTAATCAAATACTGTTTAAGCCATTTGTTATTATCCTATATTGGCCTATTAACTGTCTCCAGTTCTAAATTAGAATCAAAATCATTAACTTCTTATAACCATTCCATAGCTGTCATTAATCAACAGTGCAATTACATTCCAGCACTCCTAAAAGGTGCATTCACCTTTTTATACTCTTGAATGCGTTTGTTTGCGACAAATTAAATCTGCTTAACATGCAGATGTATGCTAAAATAACAGATATATTTTGTTTTCCATTTTAAAATAGGAATATTTAAATAATATTTAGGGTCCTTCTGGGGAACGAGTATGGAGGAGGGAAGTTGTGTAATTGGTTGTAGAGATGTTGGGTGGAGACCCTACCACTGGGTGACATCTTTCCCACTTAGAGACCAATTGAAGCCCTCTGGTAGCCAGGGAAGGGTCAGGTAAAGTATTCATCTCACCATTGGAGCTGTAGACTAGGGACTTGCCAGGGAGGTAAGGTGTTCTGTAAAGCTTTTCTAAAGTAACTGGGGGCGGAATCCTTCATTTTCAGAACCACATGGCCGTGAACAAAATCAAATCAAGAAACAGGGCAGCTCCTATGATAAACAACTCCCTTTATATTGATACCCCTCTGCCCCCTTCTTGCCTGCACTTCTGGGAACTTCCAGCTTCCCCTACTTTTCCTCTCTAGAGCTCCAATAATGATCCCTGGCAGGGTCCCAATTGTGTACCAGAAGTGACTGTCACTGCGGTGGTGCCATTCTTACTGTACAGCTGCCAACCACTGATGGTCAATAGATGTCAGTTTTTCAAGCATGGGCTGGATGGATATGATCTACATCTATTTGTTATGAATAGCTGAAGGAATATGTCACTAGAAATGATCCACCAGTCTTTGGCACATCTGGACTACATATCAAGCATCACACTGGCATGAGATTCATACACTGAAATTTGTCACCCCTTTGTGTGGTAAGCAGAAAACATTTTTGGTTTAATGGGAATGTCCTGTTAAAGAAGGCACCACTCATATTGCTAATGAAGAGTAGCAGGATGAAAGAGTTGCAAAATCAAATTCACCAGTTGCAAAAGGTTTTCAGATACTATACACTGTCAGGAAAATTGATTGGCCACTTTTCAGGACCAAAAGTGTCAGCCTTAATATAAAGACCCTGCCTCTTTAAATTAGATTACTTACAGTGAGGAAACAGGCCCTTCGGCCCAACAAGTCCACACCGACCCGTCAAAGCGAACCCACCCAGACCCTTTCCCCTACACCTAACACTACGGGCAATTTAGCGTAGCCAATTCACCTAACCTGCACATTTTTGGAATGTGGGAGGAAACCGGAGCACCTGGATGAAACCCACACAGACACAGGGAGAATGTGCAAACTCTACACAGTCAGTCGCCTGAGGCAGGAATTGAACCCAGGTCTCTGGCGCTGTGAGGCAGCTGTGCTAACCACTGTGCCACTGTGTATTTTTAATTTGGACTGAAATGGGAAAATTGCTGTTTAAAAAACCCAAGAAATGCTGAAGGATTGTGCAATTTATTGAGAAAAGTAACCTGACATTCATCTTAAACAATATGTCCCCAGTTGCTTATTGAAGTAGGAATTGAAATGCACTTTACAGATGAGCTGGAACTGATGGGGTTGTACAAATGGAGATTTAGCCAACAAAAATGTAGCTGATTGGTATGTGTATTGGTGATAAGTTATTGGCAAGAAAGGCATTCTGCCTGCCAACAAATATGTGATTGGTTCTTAGTAATTGAATAGCTTGATGCTGGGAGCAAGATAGTGAGAAGACATCAGGCATTCACTAGCTCAGACACTCTTTTTATTGTAAAAGCAATTTTAAGGCTGAAAAAAAGCTAGTTTTTGTTTTCTTCAGCAGTTACTATAAGCTGTGACTTGTAATTAGTAAGTCAGAGACCTAAGTGTTAACCAGCCATCTTGCACTTTCTGCAAATCACTGCAAGTATCCATAGAAGGAACACCTAGAAACAGCATTCTGTTCAGCACAAGAGCCATCTCAGAAGATCCTTTGAATGCAGACCAATGTTAGAAGGCGTTTTAACTGGTAGAGTTACATGCTCACAGTTCATTTAAGTAAAGCTGAAGTCTATTTATTTGTAATATATTATAATTTTTGTAAGTACAAAACATCATCCATTCTGTCTGCCTTCCTCGGACTGATGATCAGGTAAATGATGGAAATCTGCTTACTTTTATAGAATCAGTAACTTTTCATATCATTCCATGAGTAGCACATCCTGACTTCTAGTGTGCTAGCTCAGTAAGGAGTAATATTTGGCCTGTTATGAGATTGTGTGACCTATAGTGAGGAATTATTTGATCAGGGAAGCTAATATCCTGCAGATGGTTCTCAGGCATCCTATTTCAACATCAAGCTTACAATGTGAATGAGTGTCTCAGGCCCTTGTTACATATTTGCTAATAAAGTCGATCTAATAGCCTGTGAAACTGTATGAATCCCAACATATATATCAGCCCAGAGGGTGGGCTATTGTTAGACAGTAGTAGAATAGCTGCTGGTTACTTCCTCAATTATTCAGAGGGAGCAAAAAACAACTTTTGCAACATTCAGCTGGAGTAAATTTTGGCTTTTTTTCAGTGCTGGATATCCAAACGCAATCTGAAAAATTTAAAGGCAACGTAGATGATGAGAGAGGTTATGATGAGGGAGAAGCTGTTGTTTAAGGTGTTAGGATATGGAAGAGTTAATGCTAAAGAGCACTGACCAATTTGTTTATGTCATTTGGATTTAAGGAGAACAGCTCTGGATTTTGAAGGAGATGGAGCAACTATCTTGGATTTATTCAGTTTTAGTAATAATGTTTATCATACTATTGTAACTTGTGTCTGATTTCTATCATTAAAAAAATTTTGCTTAAGACAAATGAATCTATTCAGTAGAACAGTGGTTAGCACTGCTGCCTCACAGTGCCTGTAGACCCGGGTTCAATTCCCGACTCAGGCGACTGACTGTGTGGAGTTTGCACGTTCTCCCCGTGTCTGCGTGGGTTTCCTCCGGGTGCTCCGGTTTCCTCCCACAGTCCAAAGATGTGCGGGTCAGGTGAATTGGCCAAGCTAAATTGCCCGTAGTGTTAGGTAAGGGGTAATATGTAGGGGTATGGGTGGGTTGCGCTTCGGCGGGTCGGTGTGGACTTGTTGGGCCGAAGGGCCTGTTTCCACACTGTAAGTCTAATCTAATCTAAACACCTCATGGTTTTGCCCTATGATATCTCAACCTAAAAGGAAGATGATGGCTGCAAATATACCTTATGATAATCAATTGTCTACATAGTTCACACAACATAATGAAGTGGTAAAGATTCAACATGCAGTCGGTTCTTACATAACGTGATAGTTCCGTGCCCATGCAATCCCCTGTTATAAGAAAATTGCGTAATGACAACACCATTTAAACCAATGAGATCTGGAAGCATATTATAGCCAATACAGGTAAGGAAAGTTTGCATTCTACAAATATTGGTCTAAATTCTTCAATCGTGTTATAGCTAATTCGTGTTGAAGAAACGTGCATTATAGCAGAACCGACAGTAAATGAGAACAATGAACAGATGTATGGGACCTGAAATCATATTTGTAGATTATTTATCCAAGTACTGGCATGCAGATGAGGAATAATAGGGAGACACGGGGGATGATGGAGGCAATACACTGGAAAAAAATTAGGTGATTCTTTGGGTATTATTGGATTTTTAAAAAACGGCTGGAATGAGGCTAATGCATTGATTTCCACACAGCTTGAAGAGAGTGGAAGAGGCTGGTCTGGCCAACAATGTTAGACTGCAGACAGGTCATGAAGAATGAGGAGGGATCGTTTAGAATTTATCATGCTGGAATTTCCAGTCCATTCAATTAGCATGTTGCATGGTTCCTCAGCTCAGAATTTATTAAGTTATTTATGCTTAATAGTGAATGGCATCAAAAAACTTCCTTCTCACTGAGACTAGAAATATTAAAGAAAATTATTTATATTACAGCCAATCTGCAAATATTCCCCTGATTGATAATTCATAGATTGATACAACCATTCAAATCATCTGCTGTGACAGTAACACATGAATGCCTACCATTTCTCCCTTTACCATTTTACTATAAGAGTTAGTTTATCTAAAACAGTCAGATCAGAATTTAGATTAGAGTGGCTCTGAAAAAGCACAGCAGGTCAGGCAGCATCCGAGGAGCAGGAACACCAATCAACCCCACTGCCCCATGGCCAACATTTCAACTCCCCCTCTCATTCTGCCAACAACATGCAGGGTCCTGGGCCTCCTCCGCCGCTGCTCCCTCACCACCCAACACCTGGAGGAAGAACGCCTCGTCTTCCACCTCAGAACATTTCAACCCCAGGACATCAATCTGGACTTCACCTGTTTCCTCATTTCCCCTCCCCCCACCTTACCACAGTTCCATCTGTTCAGCTCAGTACTGTCCTCATGACCTGTCCTACCTGTCAGTCTTCCTTTCCACTCCACCCTCCCCTCTGACCTATCACCACCATCCCCACCCCCATTCACCTATGGTACTCTTTGCTATCTTCTCCACAGCGCCCTCCCCCCTGCAAAGTCGATTTTCCTGATCCTCGGATGCTGCCCATCCTGCTGTGCATCTGCAGTCCTCACTTTTGCCTAGATCAGAATTTGGTTTAGTTATTATGCGGAAAAATAATCTGTTACTAAAATGGCACAAATTAATTTCTAAGGCATCTGACTTTATTTTCAGAAGCAATTTTATAGAACAAGTCAGTTTGGAAGAATCTATATTTTCAGAATACTTGATTGGCTGGAGAAAGATAAAATAAAATTGATTCTTTGCAAATCCACACACTGATAGCTTTGTTAGAATCAATTGCATGCATGAAAGTATAGAATTATTAAAAATATTGTTATTTAGAAGTATTCATTTGTCAGTTGTCACAGGCAATAAAGTACTGTATAGTAACATTGCTTAAATGCATAATAGACATGACAAGATCATTTGTGCATGATTGACTCCAGCAAAACAAAAGAGATTTTTTATTGAAAATTGTAGGTTACAAAAGTTCAAAACACAACTGAGGCAATGCTTCTCGAGCTGCAAGGTCCCCCAAGTAGCAACCATTTATGCAGAACCTATTCTGGCACATTTTGTTAGCTGAATATGAGCTCAAAATACTAATCCCAAACCACAGAACTCTTTGAGAAAGGTAAAAACCGTTCAGTATCATTTGGAATTATTTTGACAGTGTGTTGTACTATGGAAGTAGTTTGTAGGTTGCGTTACAAATTCTGTAAGCAACAAGCAAACCAACTGGTTAATATGAAAGCAGGAAATATCAGGATTAAGGTCTCCTTTGTGTAATAATATCAACAACTTGCATTTCAATAGTGCTCTTATCATGGTAAGAATATTCCTCTGGTATGCACCAAGCTGTGTTCAAAGCAGAGGAATGTAGGAAAATATCTACGACTAAACAGCTGATTCATCTAGTTAACTAATGAATAATATATATTTTAACACGGATCCAAAAGGCAAGGAGAATGTAATTAATGGAATCAAGTACGAAATAATGCACATATGTAGGAAAGAAACCAGATCATATGATGTCCACAAATTATGCTAGTATTGCTAAAGATGGAGTTGAACAGGAATGGATTTCTGGTACTCATTCAATATTGAGTCCATGACAATGCATCTTCACTCAGTTCAGTCACCATCAGCAATACCAGTAGATTACTAAAATATATAGTCAAAACAGTAAAATACAATTCAGAGGAAGTTAGGATCAAATGATCAAGTACTTAGGCCAGACCATGTCTTGAATATTGTGTTCACCTTTAGCTGCCAAGACACAAAAGCACATTACAAGTTCATGGGGCAACAAAGAAGAGATCCATGAGGCTGATCCGCAGTGACAGGGATATGGTTAATGAAGATGAATTGGTGAAACTAATTCATCAAACAGAAATGAAAATGTCCAAGATGCTTGACAAAATTATATGAGATGGAATTCAGTTTCAAGTCCTTAAGGATGCTACAAAAAGGCAGGTTTCTTGTTAAATTATATAACTTTCATAATAGAAAGCTAGAAATTAATGGTTGTTAATCTATATTTAAAACGGTGAGATAACTGAAAATAAGGAAATGTCTATTTATTAATTTGAATGAAGGTGAAATACTGAAGATGCTGGAAATCTGAAACACACACTGAGGATGCTGGAGAACTGGCAGCGTTTTGGAGAGAGAAACAGTTAATATTTTGAGTCTGGTTTGAGTCTTCGACTTTAGACTTGCTTTTTCAGATTTTGTCATTGTCTTCCTCAGCTATCTCCTCCATCATAATTTCAACACAGGTTTTACTGAATCCTGCATTTACTCCGAAGGCATGTGTTATTTGGATTGATTCCTTTTACAATTTATTGCATTCAATGGCCCATCAAGTGTGAAGCTGTTTTTTTCTCTCTGGCATCTGCACAAACGACAGGAAATGCCAGGTAGTCTATCAGGCTTGTCCTTTCCTTCATGCTGCAACGTATTCACATCACAAACCATACTCACTTAGTCAACTTTTCCCTGCAGTCATGTAAAGCCCTTGGAATACCAAAAATAAAAGACAATTAATGAACTCAGTAACCATTGTCAGTAATTGTGTATATTTGAGGAAAATCAGCAAATAAATCAATCATATGTTCCTGTGGGTCAGGTTCGGGCCATGATGCTAGTACAACCTGTAAAGCTTATCAGGATACCAAGGACTGTACCTAATAGAGGAAATAAGGTTCTTGTCCACCAACTTGACAGCTGACAAGAACTCCCTCTTATCTCCTGGAAGAGTATAGCGTAGAGGTTGCAGGAAAGGATGGGGAGGGACACAGCAGCATGGGGTTTCAGTAGACCTACTTCCAAAAGCCAATTCTTCAAAGTAGCCTCAGCTGGTGTGGAAATTGAATCTATTGTGTGGTTCTGTTCGCCGAGCTGGGAATTTGTGTTGCAGACGTTTCGTCCTCTGTCTAGGTGACATCCTCAGTGCTTGGGAGCCTCCTGTGAAGCGCTTCTGTGATGTTTCCTTCGGCATTTATAGTGGTTTGTCTCTGCCATTTCCGATTGTCAGTTCCAGCTGTCCGCTGCAGTGGCCGGTATACATCGCAGAAGCGCTTCGCAGAAGGCTCCCAAGCACTGAGGATGTCACCAAGATAGGGGATGAAATGTCTGCAACACAAATTCCCAGCTCGGCGAACAGAACCACAACAATGAGCACCTGAGCTACAAATCTTCTCACAAACATTGAACCCATGCTGTTGACATCACTCTGCATCACAAACCAGCTGTCCAACCAGCTGACCAGCAGGAAAGGATCACACAAATTGGTCAGACCAGCAGGTCTCCTCCCTCTGGCTTGTACAGGCTGGGAGAATCCCACATTACTGACCCCCCACTACCCCCGACCCTGGTCCCCCTTCCGAGGTATGACCTCCAATCTCCAATTAGACAGAAAAGATATATCCATAATATTTGGTGCCAGTGGGAAACTGGCACTAATTTGCCATAGAGTCATAAAGCACGGAAACAAGCTCCCCATCCAGTCAGTCCATGCTGAACATAATCCCAAACTAAAATAGTTCTACCTGCCTGCTCCTCAAGACTAAGGTGACACATTTATAGGATGAGAGGACAGATAGTTAAAAAAAGAAATGAAGGACAAATTTTTTAAACAGAGGATGGTTCACATGTTGAAACTCCAATCAGACCCCCCTTCCCCCATGACTTCTCAAATGGCCTCGTCACTTCACATGGGACCAACAAAGCCTCCAGACGTTAATGAAGCCACTTCCTCAAATGCCAAATGCAGTGCTAGCAAAGGTCACCATTTGCAGTAACGAGACCAGCCAACTGGCAGATCTCAAAGGTAAGCCTCTTCTATTCCTGATGCTGGCCTAAATCTCTTAATAGCAATGCGGTATTGACCAACCTTTCTTTTGCTGATAAGCTCCCTGAACAATCTTCCACTCAATGGCATGGATGGTTGGTGATGTCATGCTGGGGAGAGAATGAACAAGCTAGCAGGGGCCATTTGCTAGAACTGGATGGAAGTAATAGATTTAACGGAAATTAATGGGGAGTGGGTGAGAGGATAACAGAAGTAAACAACTGTGATAAAATGAAGGAGTGAAGAAAATAAACAAGAAAAAGTTTCACTTTGCAACACCAAAGAGGATGAAAATTGGAAAAATAAAGAAGCAAACGATGTGTTTCGAGGAAAAGTGAATGGCAGGATCGTTGTTATCGAAACACAAGCTGAAGGAAACAAGCAAAGGAAGAGAACATCCATAAAGTAATATGAACAACAACGGGTTTAGAATCTATAATCTAAATTTGTTGAAATGAATGCTTTGTACAGAAATTTATAACATGCCAAAAAGACAAGTTGCTTTCCTTGAACTTGCATTGAGTTTTATTGGAACACTCCAGCCAAAGACAGAAAGTTCAGAGTGGGAACAAAAGTTAAAAGAAATTTGAGAATTAAAATGACAGGAATCTTATGGTCACAGTCGCAGAATGAAAGGAAGTTTTCCATAAAATGGTTTCTCGGTCTTTATTTGGCCTCTCCAATTTACAAGATACCACATTGTAAGCAGTAAATAGTGTGGAAAAATAATGAAAGAAGTACAAATGAATCAATGTTTCATCTCAAAGGAGTATTTGTGCCTTGGATCGTGAAAAGGGAGGAGGTAAAAGGTACAGCTTCACTATTTACAAAGGAAAGTGCAGTAGGAAAAGGAAGGAATTGTTGGGAGTGACTAAGGAATGAACAAGGATGTTACAGAGAGAATGGTCCAATTTGAATGTTGACAGGGAAGAGAAAGGATAAATATATTTGGTCGGGACATCACACTGGATGTAGCAGAAATCCAACAGCAACCAAGAAGTAAAATGCAACAAATGTTTCATGTTTATTTAAAAACCTACAGGAAGTAAAACAAATGATTGTAACATGAGTACAGGATTGAGATCGAAGCAAAAAGATCATAACCTTTAAAACACTTTGTTTTTCTAAAATATCTTTAATCATAATGTAATTTAAGTCCACAAATATGTGATTAGCTTTTTCAGAGCCATTGAAATTATGCAACGCTAGTAATGAGATTTGAATGCCAGTGAAAACAAAATTACAACTCATCCAACAACTAATTTGTTTAGGGTTCCAAACATAAAATCTAATAGTGTTAAAGTGGAACTCTTGTCAGTTCAGTGTTATCTATTTGAGTGAACACTGAGGATACTTTAGTAGTGCACCCCATCTAAAAATGACGAATTGCTGACAGCAACAGCTAGATTTCCTTTTCTAATCATGCACATGCGCACCCCAAAAGTTGAAATTTCATTGAAGTAAAGATGATAAATACTGATAATTTTACTGTCATTACTACTTAAAGTCTGTAATATTGAAAGGAGACCAACTTTACATTAAATTATGAGGATTGATGTTCATAGATTCTTCAAGTGTCATTGTATCTTGTGGGCGGCACGGTGGCATAGTGGTTAGCACTGCTGCTTCACAGCGCTAGAGACCCTGACTGTGTGGAGTTTGCATGTTCTCCCCGTGTCTGCGTGGGTGTGCTCTGGTTTCCTCCCACAGTCCAAAGATGTGCAGTTCAGGTGAATTGGCCATGCTAAATTGCCCATAGTGTTAGGTAAGGGGTAAATGTAGGGGTATGGGTCTGGATGGGTGCGCTTCGGTCGGTCGGTGTGGACTTGTTGGGCCAAAGGGCCTGTTTCCACACTGTAAGTAATCTAATCTAATGTATGAAATTGATTAAGTAAGAAGTTACACAACACCAGGTTATATTTCAGGTTTATTTGAGATCACAAGCTTTCAGAACACTGGAGGAGCAGTGCTCTGAAAGCTTTTGCTTTCAAATAAGCCTGTTTATAACCTGGTATCATATAACTTCCGACTTTGTCCATGCCAGTCCTACACCAGCACCTCCACATCATTAAATAGATTGTCAGAGAGAATATCTGGAATGACTGTTTTTTAAACATTGGAATGATTTAAGAAACAAAGATGGATTTTGGACGGTCACAGAATGGATGAATAAGATGTGTTCTGTTATTAAATTATAAATGAGGGCAAATACCATTGTTATTTGTCAAATGAATATTGAAATACTGATGCGTCTCACCTACCCATGTAATCACCTGTTCAAAAATTTCAGATGAGGCATGAGTTATGATTGATTTTGTATTCAAAACACAGATGAGGTATGAAACTGGAAACCGGGGATCAATTGATCCATAAGTCATGCTGAAAAAATATTAAATAAGGTCTCATATAATATTCTATAATCCACTATATTTTAATTCTATGTTTACTGAACTATAGAAACAGGACTTGAGTCAGAGTTTGAAACACAATGATTTTTTAATGCCATGGCAGAAGTAACATGAAGATAAAATTTGTGTGGCTCCAATCTTGATGTGGAGTTTTGCTTCACAGAAGCATGGATAGGAAAATTAAACACAGATGTAAGGACACTAATTTAATGACTAGTGCAATCAACATTGACTTCTGTGCCTGATTATTCTGTCAGAAAAGGGTTCACCCTGGAAAAGAAATACCACAAAATTTATCCTGCTGCATCTTCAAGATTATCTGAACAGGTAGATAATATATAAAACATTGAGTAGAGTGTTTATTCAAGCAAAGTGTGGTACAATGAATAAAAATTGTGAATGAAACAGCATTCATTAATATAAAGAAGAAACATTTGTCATACCCAATCCTTTCTCACATTGTTTTAAGATTGTTCTGAGATGAATATGCTACGTGGATTGCTACATAAACAATCAAAGTGTTTCAGTTAAATGCCTAACTGGAGAAAATACTTTAAAAAGTTGTTCTGATTATACAGAATAAAAGATGATCATGTTTTTATGTTTTCATAAATATGTATGTAAAAGACATGCTGTATTACAATAACAATACAGATGCAGCTTTGCTTATGAAAACATTTTGGGAAGACACTATGGTGTCATTCCTTCACCCATAGAATAGGGCAAAAGGAAGAAAAAGAATTTAACTTAGTTTCTTTGGAGAGTTTAGTACGAGATAGAGATAACCTTCAGTGGAATTCTAGATGTCTATGTCAAGGAGAAACTGTAATACATTTGATCTAGCCATTTTGGAGTCAAAAGGTGTAGCGCTGGAAAAGTACAGCTGGTCAGGCAGCATCCGAGGAGCAGGAGAATCGATGTTTCGAGCATAATCTCTTCACCAGGAATGTCCCGATGAACAGCTTATGCTTAATACATCGACTTTCCTGCTTCTTGGATGCTGCCTGATCAGCTGTGCTTTTTCAGTCCCACACCTATTGACTCTGACCTCCAGTATCTGCAGTCCTCACTTTCTCCTAGCCATTTTGGATACAAATAAAGAACACTAATTCTTCAGGTACTGTGTTAGAAATTGCGGTTCCTTTAAAATTGATTTTTTTTTCTAGTTTTGCATAATGAAATATGATATAACAGTTGTTATAGTGTTAAGTAGCCTGCTCCAAACATAAGCAAATTTCTACAATATAAAATGTATAAGAAAGGTCATAAGAATTACCATGAACTAATGTTCCCTTGAACTAATGTTCGGCATAAATGCAGTATTTGGGAAAATGGGAGGGTTTGGTCTTAGAATGATGGGCAAGGAAAGTTTGGTAATCCTAATGTCATGAGTAGTTGTTTCATAGTCATTGTTTGAAAGGATTCGAGTGATTGATTGCCACAGTATAAACTACAGTATAAGGCCCTGAAAATGCAGTGTATCACAAACACATGGTGCTTGTGGGCGGCATGGTGGCACAGTGGTTAGCACTGCTGCCTCACAGTGCCAGAGACCCGAGTTCAATTCCTGCCTCAGGCGACTGACTGTGTGGAGTTTGCACATTCTTCCCGTGTCTGCGTGGGTTTCCTCCGGGTGCTCCGGTTTCCTCCAACAGTCCAAAAATGTGCAGGTTAGGTGAATAGGGCATGTTAAGTAGCCCGTAAATGTGCAGGGGTAAATGTAGGGGAATGGGTCTGGGTGGGTTCGCTTCGGCGGGTCAGTGTGGACTTGTTGGGCCGAAGGGCCTGTTTCCACACTGTAAGTAATCTAATCTAATCTAAAAAAAAGGGAAAAAAAACAGTCCTCATTAGGTGTGACTTGTAGTTATTGGTCCTCATCAGGGAGCTATCTTCTTCAAATGGAAGATGGCCCAAAGTGGAGATTGAGGAATGACCGAAGGAAGAGGTCTCCAACTCTTCTGCTACCTTCATAACTTTAATGAGATTGACTTCAATGCTCAGTCCTTTGAGTAGGAGAGTTCAGAAGCCATGTTGAGGTTGTATAGGACATTGGTGAGGCCTCTTCTGGAATACTGTATCCAGTTCTGGTCGCCCAGTTATAGGAAGGATATTAACAAGCTGGAGAGTGCTCAGGAGAGACTTACCAGGTTGTTGCCAGGTATGAAAGGTCTGAGTTATAAAGAAAGGCTGGACAGGCTGGGGCTTATTTTTACATGCACGTAGGAGGTTGAAGTTGAGAAATTTATAGAATTATGAGCGGTAAAGACCGAGTTAATGACAGCTATCTTTTGCTTAGGATGGGGGATTTCAAGACTGGGTGACAAATTGATGAGATGAGAGGACAGAGATTTTTTAAAAAGTAATGAAGGGCAAATTGTTTAAACTCTTGGTTGTTCACGTGTTGAATGAACTTCCTGAGAATGTGGGTACAACTACAATGTTTAAAAGACTTTTGGGTAAGTACATGAAAAGGAAACGTTTGGAGGGATGTGGTCCAGGAGCAGGTAGGTGCAGCTATTTTAGTTTGGGATCATGTTCAGCATGGATTAACTGGACAGAAGGGCCTGTTTCCATGTTCTATGACTCTTTGACAACTCAGTGCCAGTTGTCCACCGACATCAGTGAACCATCACTAATTATCATGGGTTATAAACCTTTCCAGTCAATTAAAGAATCATCATAACAAAACTACTGCTTTTAGCAAATTTAATAAATTACCTGAAAATTCCTTGCAAATCTTCAACTGCCAATAAAAGCTGCTGGGGGCCATGATCTAAACTGATCCTCTGTAAACTGATGAGTCCCAAGGTTAGTTTTGTTTTATTCCTGGACCTTTAAGCTCAGGCTGGGACAAGCTAAACTTGGGACTAGCATGTAAAGAAATCACAGACAGAATTGTTAAGTGAAACAAAAAAATCTAGTAGAGTTCCGGAATTAACATGAGAGTGGACATGGAAAAGGAAATTTTAAAAAATATGAGAAACAATTATTTTCCTATACATATAAGCCAAAAGGTTTTCAAAATAACACAAATTAGCAATTATTAAAATACATTTTCTTCAGATCATAATCCACTAGACATTCGAATGTATTAGTTATCCCTTTAATTGAATTATTTTATCAAACATTTTGTGTAAAAATGTTTTTGTAGCATTTTAGGGTATAATGGTCACCTTCACAGCTCTCAAAAACTACATCAAATGCGAATGGACATCATTTTAAATTTCTTTTAATCTGTCAACAATGTTATTAACCATTTTCATCAGTGGAGCTTTTGAAGTCTGCACAGTAACAAACCAAGCAAAAATACAAAAAAAATCTAGAAGGATGAAATTGAGACTAAGACACTGAAGTTATGAGACAAAGCCTTCAATTAATCAACTCCCTTTAACTATGATCTGTTGCAAGGTCATTTGTCCATTATTGTAATTTGATTATACTGTTTTTTGCTTTTCAAATAAATTTCAGGCAGCCAGACTAAGCTATGGAGAAAATTGTCTTGCTTGTGTAAGTGGGTATATTTGATTATCTGCGTTCAGCAATTACAAGAGAATTGAGAGTGTATCACGGATACCAAGTGGAAGTCTTGTTGTGCAGTAAGTAGCCTCCTCATCTCTGAGCCAGAACATCGTAATTGTGAATTTGTCTGATATGGCTATGGCAGGCAGTAAGTGTTTCATAGTTTCCATGGTCAGTCATGCTTGATGTGGAGTGATAATTCACAAATTATATCCTCTGGTAACAATCAATGAGTTCCCGGAAAATGTAGGTATGGAAATGGACAAATGTGCACTTTGGATGCTGCCTGAACTGCTGTGTTCTTCCAGCACCACTGATCCAGAATGTGCGTGTTTTGCCAGCAGAAAGGGGAAGCCTCTCAGTCTCTAATGCAAATCAGGAAGAGAATCTGCCTTTGAACTAAGTGGTTGAAAAATTAATCTGAGCTTCTAATAAGAACACTATACCTGATTTTCATATATTTCCGACGTCTAGGTCATTTAATAAAACTGGACAAGAACAGGGGAAGTTGACTGTACTCTTAACAAAAGTAAAATCAGTGCAAGTTAAATAAAAGATTATGTCATGTCTTTTTTTCCTTTAAACATTGCTGAACTCCTCAAGACACCAAATTCTTAATCAGTGGCTGAGCAGATTGGCCTCTTGTTATTGGACATATCTCTCATTTAAACCTTCAGGTCACTGACTTGATTATCTGTCATTTGAAATGACCAGTTGTTGGCGGGTGGTTTAACTCCATTCTCCCTAAATACAGGCATGAAAGAAAAATTTTGCAGATGAGAACAATTTATTGTATTGTGAAAAACAGAAGACTTACTGATTACAAACTGATAAACTTTACTCTTTTTGGAATGAAACCCACATTTCAGTATTCAAATCAATACTGAACATAGATTTTCTTGAAGTAAAGCAATAGAATAAAATGAACTTAATTGTTCAAATAAGTGTGGAGGTATGACCATGCTGAATATGATTAATTCAAGTTTTCAATCGATATGCTCATTGCAAAAAAAAGTGGAACAATAGCCTTTGCGCACATAAAAGGATATTTTAGCCATCAAGATTAGATTCAATTCCCTACTGTATGGAAAAAGGCTATTTGGCCCAACAAGTCCACACCTACCTTCTGAAGAGTAGTCACTCAGACCCACTTCCCTACCTTATATTTACACCTCACTAATGCACCTAACACTGTGGGCAATTTAGCATGATCAATTCACCTGACCTGTACATCTTTGGATGTGGGAGGAAACTGGAGCACCCGGAGGAAATTCATGCAGACTTGGGCAGAATGTGCAAATTCCACACAGACAGTCACCGGAGGTGGGAATTGAATCTGGCTCCCTCGTGCTGTGAGGCAGCAATGCTAACCACTGAGCCATCATGCCACCCACCCGCCACTCTTCACTCAAGAATGGAGAGATTGGGTAGAAGTAGTTTCTTTAGCATTCACTTGAGGGCTGTGCGTGTGGCTAGTTTAATTATTTTCTAATCAGTCTATTCAGAGATGATATTGGATCTCAAGAACACAGGTGTCTTGGAGCAGAGGTATGGACATTACCACTGCATCACCAGTGCCCTCACCGATCTGGGTTTAAAGGAGGCAAGTCAAGGATTTTCCAACTGTATCCAGCTGAGATGCTATGTGAGCAATTAAATCTTAAGCTTTGATTCAGTTTTTTAAAAATAATTTTTAACCTGTTTCCAAATGCTGCTTGGACAGGATAATTTTCCAGGAACGAGGGAAAGAGAGGTGAGTTTGAGGAGCAATACAGGTTGATACCTGAAATTTTCATTGCCTTATCTAAATAAAATCTATTATGGCTGTTGTATTGGTAGCTTCGTACACATATCTGACAGAGAGTGTTTATGTGACTGTAGCAATTTTCAGCCTTGGAGCATCACAAATTAATAAAGTAAGGATGCCTTGGTTTTTTGACATCAACTCATAAGAGAAAGCACACTGAGCTTCATAGCAATAACAGCATGCTCTGGTGAGTTCCACAAGTACTCAAAAGCAAGGCCCATAAGAAGTAAGTTTGCAGCTGGAGGAAGACAAAGGGGCTCAGCACACATCCTGCAATGAGGGCACTATAGAGGAATGGCAGTAATAAGATGAAGGGGCTACCTCTCAATAGAACAGCTGTTTGTATTACTCTCACCTTTTCTACAATATTGGGAAATCTATCAGAAATTAAATGGTGCAAATCGAATCTCACAATCCACTGTCACCATCAACTACAACTTTACGCCCACCATCCATTCCGCAATACTCCATACCCTTCATAATAAACAGTTTTATTCCTTCTGCTGCCCATCCATGTATTACATTCAGTCAATAAGTCTCAACCTTTATGGACATTCATCGTAAATATACAACAAAGTCAATTGGTCCTTGGGATGCAATAATGGTCAAGATATGAAATTGATGTATTTATGAGAGAATGGGAATAAAACATTTTATGTGAGAATGAGCAAAATAACAAGAAATGGATGTGCATAAACTTGGAAAACTATTTTTCTTATGCTTCCTAATGCCTCAGCATGGTCCATTGCAGGTAGAAGCCGACAGCTCAGACTCCTGAGGGAGCAGCAAAGACTTCTCTAATGCCACTGAAGCAGAAGCTAACCTGTCCATTCAGGAGGGGATCAACATGTGATAAATAGAACTGTTTCCATTCTCCGGTTCTCACTGTCCCATTCATAGGCCTATGCCACAGGACTCCTAAAAATCGAATGCAAGTGAAGAACAGGAACCATACCAATAAGGTATCTGGCATCTTGCTTAAGACAGCAGATAACTGGAATCTAAAATTGTGCGGTCATGCTTATGGCCTGTACAACTCAATGAGAATCTTGATTGAAGCTGTAAGAAGGCTGAGTCTTTCTTTGCATGATAGACACCACAGGATTTCCTCTGACACCAACTCTCTGGAGCTTGGTTGATCACGTCAACCCTCTCTATTATTATAGAGACTATAGGTGCCACATCTATCAGTACCTGCTGAAGTTGCTGCTATTGTCTCTAATGTTCACCTTTCTCAACAATAGCCCCAAAGACTCAGTAACTCTGTCCAGATGAGGCTGGGAAAAACTGTGTTCACTGGTGAAAACTCTCCACATCAATGCCTGTCAACTGTCTCTGCTCATGCCCACTTGAGAAATGTGTACCTAACTGGTGAAAACCCAACTAAATTTCTAGGTTGACCAACCAATGTATGATTTCCTGTACTGGTACATAGTTGTGTGTCCTGTAATAGCTCACCCATGGAAGGAATGAGCTAGCCTGAGAAATTATGTTGTGTACGTATCCTAGAAGACAAAAGAAAGATGTGATTTAGTCAGGGGAAGGTCACAGTTTTGACAATTGCCATACTCTGTCTTCAAACTGTTCTGTCATTGATGGAATGAAGTTAGCAGATATGTTTCAACGATGCTTATAATTCTGACACCAGCTATTAGTGACTATCTGACGTGTAACATGGTGTTTCAATGGTCGCTATATTTAGTCCTCCCTGCAAACAAGGATGAGATTTGTGGCATGGTTTTGAATGGGTCACTTAGAACAATTCAAGAATTACTGACCAAGAGACAGAGGAAGCAGAACATTATTGCCTTTGAACTGCCAATTCATCACAGGGCAATTTTTGTTTTTTTTTACCTCAATTAGTTACATTTCCACCAGGTAATTCATACATTTCGGGCGCATGTGAGCAGAAACTGTTGGCAGGCAGTGTATTTAGATACTTAGGAGCAGAGAGAAGAGGCTTCATTCAATTGGACTCAAGGAAGTCCAGGCAACCAGGAGGTGTAAACTAAGCATTGGGGTTAGGGCTCAAGTAAAGCCCAGGCTAGCTGTTTGTGAAGAAACTGGCATTTTGCCCGAAAGGAAGCTGTTGACTGTATTTTCCAGGATCCAGATGGACATAATGCCAAGAAAGGCCTGGGCTCAGAAGAATCCTGCCTGTGAGCCATTAATTGTTGCCAAGACTTAGAGCTGTACAGCACGAAAACAGACTCTTCAGTTCAACCCATCCATGCTGACCAGATATCCTAACTTTATCTAGGCCCTTTTCCCACTCGACCAATATCCCTCTAAACTCTTCCTATTAATATACCCATCCAGATGCCTTTTAAATGTTGTCACTATAGTAGCCTCCAACACTTCCTCTGGCAGCTCATTCCATACATGCATCGCCCTCTGTATGAAAACATTGTCCCTTAGGCTACTTTTAAATCATTCCCCTCTCACCTTAAAACTATGCCCTCTGGTTTTGAACTCCCCCACCCTGTGGAAAAAGACCTTGGCTATTCACTCTATCCATGCCCCTCATGACTTTATAAGCCTCTATAAGGTCACCCCTCTGCTTCAGATGCTCTAGGGAAAATAACCAACATCCTTTCTATATCAGGGAAAGCAGAATTGAATGCAGTATTCCGGAAATGGACTAACCAAGGTACTGTGCAGTCACACCATGATCTCCAAACTCTTATACTCAATGCATTGACCAGTAAAGACAAGTATACCAAACACCTTCTACAGTATCCTGTCCACCTAGAACTACAATTTCAAGGAACTATGAACCTGCACTCTTTATTCAGAAACACTCCCCAGGTCCTTACCATTAACTGTATAAGTCCCACCCTGGTATGCCTTTCCAACGTGCAGCACCCCACATTTATCTAAATTAAACTCCATCTGCCACTCTTTGGCCCATTGGCCCATCTGATCAAAGTCCTGTGTACTCTGAGGTAACCTTCTTCTCTGTCCAATACACCACCAATTTAGTGTCATCTGCAAATTTACTAAGCATACATCCTATGTTCACATCCAAATCATTTACATAAATTAAGAAAAGCAATGGACCCGGCACTGAACCTTGTGGCACACCATTGGTCACAACCCTCCGGTCTGAAAAGCAACCCTCCACCAACACCCTCTCTCCTCTACCTTTGAACCAGTTCTACATCCATGTGACTGAGTTAGGGTGAAGGAAACCCACAAACAGCATTTGCTCGGTGCATCTGAGACTAATCAGAGCTTGGGGAAATCCAAGGACAGTGTATGATTATTGAGGATAGCTGTCTGTGAACAAATAAGAATTTTCCCAAAAGCGGGATCCAACTGAGGACAATGCCAGAAAGCAGTATGAATTACCACCATATTCTCCTTAGTTATTATGGGTTGCCACCTGGTCTTCTGCTATGAGTCTTGCTACATGTCTTTGCTGAGGGAATAATTTCTATGTGTGAACTGAATCCCCCTCCCCTAGACCTTCCCAAACGTTCCATGGTCTTTGGCCAATGGGGCAATGAGCAGGGTTCAAATTATCCAATAGGTTTGTGCCAATACCTTTCACTCTTGCCATACTCAAGTTATAGAGTCATAGAGTCACAGAGATGCACAGCATGGAAACAGACCCTTCAGTCCAACCCGTCCATGCTGACCAGATATCCCAACCCAATCTCGTCCCACCTGCCAGCACCCAGCCCATATCCCTCCAAACCCTTCCTATTCATATACCCATCCAAATGCCTCTTA
This sequence comes from Hemiscyllium ocellatum, assembly GCF_020745735.1. Lineage (NCBI taxonomy): Eukaryota > Metazoa > Chordata > Chondrichthyes > Orectolobiformes > Hemiscylliidae > Hemiscyllium > Hemiscyllium ocellatum. The sequence continues at coordinate 32,552,329 of NC_083426.1, read as the reverse complement.
AATGTTGCAATTGTACCAGCCTCCCCCACTTCCTCTGGCAGCTCATTCCATGCATGTACCACGCTCTGTGTGAAAACGTTGCCCCCCTTAGGTCTCTTTTATATCTTTCCCCTCTCACCCTAAACCTATGCCCTTTAGTTCTGGACTCCCTGACCCCAGGGAAAAGACTAAATCTATTTATCCTATCCATGTCCCTCATAATTTTGTAAACCTCTAGAAGGTCACCCCTCAACCTCTGACACTCCAGGGAAAACAGCCCCAGCCTGTTCAGCCTCTCCCTTTAGCTCAAATCCTCCAAGCCTGGCAACATCCTTGTAAATCTTTCTGAACCATTTCAAGTTTCACAACATCTTTCCAATAGGAAGGAGACCAGAATTGCATACAATATTCCAACAGGACAGTGGCCTAACCAATGTCCTGTACAGCCACAGCATGACCTCCCAATTCCTCTGACCAATAATCTAATGTACATAACCTCAGACACTAGTTAGAAGTCATGGTGACAAAGATCTCATTGATATTTCTCCAATACAAAACCTTGTGGCTAGTTATAACTGGTTCCCCTAAACCTTTTTGACCTTTGTTCCCATTGTTGTCTGTAGCTGATAGCTGTTGACTGCTTTTTAATTTAGCTTGTCCAATCTTTGGTTATACATAATTTCTCCAGCTGTGGATCAATTTGGAACAATTTAGAAAAAGTTAGAGAGACAGCCCTTGAGATCAAGGCTGCATTCCACCAAGCGTGGCATCAAGGAGCCCTAGTAAATGGGTATTGGGGGCAAACTCTCCACTGTTTGTCATCATACCTGGCATGTTATCTTATTGGAAGTCAGTCATCTTAGCTCTAGGATATCTCTGTAGGAGTTCCTCAGGGTAAGATCCAAAGTCCAAACATCTTCAGCTCATTCATCAATGACTTTCCCTCCATTATAAGCCCAGAGATCAGGTTGTTTGCCAATGATTTAATGGTGAAGGGCTCTGGCCCGAAACGCCGAATTTCCTGTTCCTTGGATGCTGCCTAACCTGCTGTGGTTTAACCAGCAACACATTTTCAGCAATGATTTAATGGTGTTTAGCAGTAATTGTAACTCTTCAGGTATAAGTTCAAATGTAATAACATCTGGACAATATCCAGGCTTGGGCTGACAAATGGCAAGTAACATTCACACCACACAAATGCCAAGCTATGACCATCACCAATAAGAAAAAAATTAACCACCTCCCTTGACATTCCGTAATGTTAACATCATTGAATCCCTTTCTATCAACCTGCTGGGGGTTACCATTGAGCAGAAACTCAACTCACCACATAAGTACAGTAGCTATAAGAGCAAGTCAGGGGCTAGGAATACTGTGGCAAGTAACTCAATTCCTGACTCTCCAAAGCCTGTCCATCATCTACAAGGCTCAAGTCAGGAGTGTGATGGAGTACTGCCCACTTGCAGAAATGAGTGCAGCTCCAACAATATTCAAGAAGCTTGACACCACGCAGGGCAAAGCAGCCCGCTTAATTGGCATTACACCCACAAGCATCCACTCCATCCACCACTGATGCTCAGTAACAGCAGTGTGTTCATCGACAAGATGCACTGAAGAAATTCACTTTAGCTCCTCAGACAGCAACTTCCAAGATCTTGACCATTTCCATCTAGAAGGACAAGGACAGCAGATATATAGGAACAGCACTGCCTTCAAGTTCCTCTCCAAGCCACTTAACAACCTAACTTGGAAATATATCGCTACTCTTTTATTTTTCTGTGGGTCAAAGTCCTGGAATTCCTTCCCTAATGGCATTGTGGCTCAACCTATAACAGTGGTTCAAGAAGACAGCTCACCATTATGTCCTCAAGGGCAACTGGGGATGGACAATAAATGCTGGCCAGACAGTGACATCGACATCCTACAAATAAATTTTAAAAATATATCCAATTTTGGGCACATTGTCACTTGACGACAGTAAGTATCATTTTAATGATGCCCATATAATTTAACTTACAGATGAAATGTCAACTTTTAATAAAGTGGTCACTAATGAACTTTATATATCAAAGTCTGATGAAAGATTTTATGTGTTCTATTATCCTTCAATGAGTGTGGGCTTTTCAATGATTGTAGGATGAAAAAATTAATCTGGAGATATTTTTCACTTCAAAGATTCTGTCAAACACTTTAAAGGTCACTAAATCAAGCCAAATGTGAAAATAATTTGATGGTTGAGAACTGTGACAGCAGTTTTTTGCTAATCTTGATGAGCAAAGCTGGCTTGTGACTTGAAGTAAGATAATTTTTGAAGGTTACTTGGAATGATTATATTGATTGTTATCTTAGAGCACAGCAGAAAGATTGGTTTCTTTACAACTTTTGGTTAAAGGCATTCCTTAACTGCTATGAAGCATTTGCAATATGTGAGTTGCAATAACCTGCTGTTTAGTCAATATTTTGACCTTACCCTCAACCTTATTGTTCAAAAATAATCTAATTTTTCTGATTCTCAGCACAAAGTTATGGTAATTGCCATCAGGACATTTGGAAACATAAATAGGATAGGACATCCCGATCTTATTAACAAGCTAGCCTCTTCTGTCATCCTCGGTAGATGCAGACTTCAAATCATGATAATTGAACGTTTTTTGTTGTGACTTCTATGTCTGGAAATTTTGAATAAAATATTAATGCTTCTGTTTGCATTACTTTTATAAAAGGCTTTTGCCATTGACCTCTTGCCTTTTAGTTATCACTATCGGTCTTGTCCTGAATTTTAATTTAAACCTGTATTGAGAATGGAGGCATGATAACAAGATTTTCTTTTCTAAAATCATGAGAGAAAATTACAGCATGACATAAAAAAGAACACATTTTTAATAACTTATAGCTTATAAGGCAAACATTTAAAGTTTTGTCTCCTAATTGTTCTGATCCTGCTACATTATATTTCCTTTTAATTTTGTTTTGAACAATTACCCTGTTTGCAGTGTTCCTGTTTGAAATAACTTAATGGGAACTTATCTGTTGAATTAGCCCTGTACTGTCTTTAAGGACGCTCAATTAAAGCTCCTGTTAGTTTAGATTATTGTGAGTTTCACTCCGATTTCTAGATGGACCTGGATGGACAGCTTGGTTACCTGCTCAAATCTGTAATGTACATTTCTTCTTAAATACTGTATGTAGGTTGGTGACTAATTTAAATCATTGGGACTTTCACCTCAGGCTTTAGCAGGGAAATTGCTGAGAGTTCCCATTAAACAGTAAAGAGTTGTGACCTGCTGTGAAAATGAAAAGTCCCAAATACATTTTTTTTAGCTTTGATATACTCCACATGAACCTCCTCCAACCTTTTCTCATTCTAAATCTGCTTAACCATAAATTTAATTCTCCTTCATATGCACCTTATGATAGTGAGTTCCATGTTCTTACCTTTTCTTTGAATTTCCAATTATACTTTGATGGCTATCTTATATTGAATTTCTTTAGTTATGCTCTTCCCTACAAAAGGAAACATTCTATATTCATACAGTCAATCAAAAAAGTTTTCAGAATTTTAAAGGCGTTCTATTCAATCAAGCCTCAGGCTTCTTATTTCAAGAGAAAAGAGATCCGACATGTCTATCCTTTCCTGATACGTATACACAGTCATCCTGACTGTGCATTGTTCCTCATTGGTTAGCACTGCTGCCTCACAGTGCCAGGATAGACAGGCAGGAGGCTGGAAGAACACAGCAAGCCAGGCAGCCTCAGGAGGTGGAGAAGTCGATGTTTTGGGCCAGAGAGTCAGGTTCAAGTCCACCCTCAAGCATTTGTGTAAAGTTTGCACATTTTCTCCGTGTCTATACGGGTTTCCTCTGGGTGTTCTGGTTTCCTCCTAGAGTCTAAAGATGTGCATGTTAGGTGATTTGGCCATGCTAAATTGTTCATTGTATCAAGGCATGTGCAGGCTAGGTGGGTTAGCCATTGAAAGTGCAGGGTTTTGGGGATAAGATCAGAGGTTGGGTTTGGGGGGGTGGGGGGGGGGGGTTGATCTTCAGAGGGTCAGTATGGACTCGATGGGATAAATGCCCTGCTTCCATATTGTAGGGATTCTATGATAGCATCCCTATAAAACTCGTTCACATCTTTTCCAGAGACTTTTTTTAATGGTGACCAGAGTTGCTTGTATTCTCTAAATGTAACCAAGATTTGAAACTGAATTTGCATAATTTCCCTTTGATTCAATTTGACCTAGAAATAAAGTCTAGTGGTGTTTTTTTTTCCAGATCTTACTGAACTACAGCACAACAGTAGTTAGTAAAATGAAGAATAATTCCTATAAATGCGAACCTGTATGTTGGAAGATTAGAATTAAAAGTACTTGGACCATTAAGGAGAGGGACATCAATGCTTCAACAGAATCGTAGACTAGAATTATCGTAGACTAGAATTATCGTAGACTAGAATTATCGCAAACTACTTGGACAATCTATTAATTTCCAAATAAGCAAATAGTTACTTCTAAAACTTTTGTGACAAACTAATTGTGATACCCTACACCTTGAGATCTTTTCTTTCAGAACAAAAATAGTTGTTAACCAAATCTATTGCTGATCTTATCTGAAATAGCATTTATTGTTTTTGCAGAGACCAAGATTTTCATTGCTGTCATTTCTCAATTAGATAACATTTCTTTTCACAAAAGGAAATAAATATTTTTATGGCAACTACAATGTGAACATGTTAGTATCACAAGTGCAACATGAATGAAAGGATGTGCCTATCAGTTTAACCTTGTTTTTCTTTCTTATCACAACAGAAAGCAAATGGAGTCATGCTCTTTCAGTAACACAAATTGGGTTTCCTGTTAAACAAATTCTGATTTCCATTCTTCATCAGAAACTTATTGCTTAAAATTATAGGATTTTAAATTTTATTGTGATTCCAACGTGCAGGAGTAAGGGAATTATTAAAATGACAGAACTCATTTGAACCCTAATATCTCCCTGTAGTGACTCACTCAGTCTAATAATACTGAGACTCCCCTGAAAGTGGACATATCCTCTGAACATTTACCCTTCAAAGCCCTCAGAATCTTGTACATTTCATGAAGGTCACCCTCCATTCTTCCAAACTCTTACCATGTTCCACTACTGAAAGATGGTACATAAATGTAAGTTGGTGGCAAAACAAAAATAGGTGCAAGAGCAGGTTGTGCTGTGGTCATAAGGAATTTGCAAGGTGATGTAGATAGGTTGAGTGAGTGGGCAAAAATATGTCAGATAGAATTTTATCCAGGAAAGTGTGAGTTTGTACAATTCGTAGAAATAATCAAATGGAATCTCCTAGTAAACTGAGTGAGACTCCAAAAGTGTGCAATACAGAGGGATCTTGGTGTTCTTGTGCATACGGCACAAAACATTAGAATGCATGTGCAGCATGTTATGAATTTTGGCTTTTCTTGCTAGGTGGCTGGAGTTTAAAAATAGAGAAATTTTACAACTGTCCAAGGTATTGGTGAGGCTGCACTTGGCCTATGCACAGTGCTGTTAACTATATTTGAGAAAGGATATATTGATATTGGAGCCAGCAAAAAAAAATTATTAGGCTGATTAACAGGAGAAGGTTTTGACTTGTTAAGGACAGTTAAACTATTTCAGCCTTTGTTAATTAGAGTTTGGCAGAATGGAGGGTGACCTTCATGAAATGTACAAGATTCTGAGGGCTTTGAAGGGTAAATGTTCAGAGGATATGTCCACTTTCAGGGGAGTCTCAAACTAGGGGAAATTGTTACAGAATAGGAAGGTATTTATTACAGCTTAAACGCAAAGGAATTTCTTCTCTCAGAATAGTGAATGCTTGAAATACTCTAAGCTAGAGAGTTGTGGATCACTGTAACTATTTAAAGAGGAGAGGGATGGATCTTTGAAATGGCATGAACGAAAAGTAGAGGCTTTGAACAGATCAGACAAGATCTTATCGTACGGCAGGGCAGAGGTGAGGAGAAGACTTTCTTATTCCTGTTCCTATTTCTAATGTTTTAATCACAGAACTTGCCTTAAAAATGCATTCAGTTATTTTGAATTTTGTTTAAAAATTTCAAGCTCAGCAATTGCTAGATGTCAATTGTTGTGATTCACTTTTACATTTATTATAATGATAATTTGTGTTCAAAATTCAATCTTGTAATGTGAACAACACTAGTATACCTATGTTTATTATCTACCTTTAGTTATCAGACAGAATTCACGGCCAGTCATCTTCAAAACATCAGAGGTACCTGTGAAAAGCAAAATTACAATTGCAAATTTTCAACTTTCATGCATATGCATTTAAAATGCAATGATGGTATAGTTGATAATTTGATTATGTAAATTAGTTATTTTAGTCAGATCACAATAATTTTCTTCGTCTTAGGAATGTTCTGCTGTTGAAGATAAGTTGAAGATTTCTAATTACCAGAGTTTTCCAAACAAATACAGTATGAAGTATACACTTCTGTAGATACAAAAAATTAATTAGTTTACTAAATTTAATTCACATATTATAATTTGTGTTACTACCCATGTAAAATATTGTAATTGGAAAATAAGCTGATGCAAATATAGACATGCCACAGTATAAAGTGACCTTAATGTCTTGATAATTATAGGAAGTGAAGGAAATTCAATATAATTTTAAACACCAGCTTTAACTAGCAAGCATGAATAAACATGAATATTTCATTGCCTATTAACAGTTTAATTGATGAGTTTAGAAACACTATATAGAATTTCGATGAGCTAAATGTTGTATGATAGAAAAATGACTAAAATACACAATTTATATTATTTAGATCTGTTCATTGGTTGTGATGATTTTATTAACATTGAACGGTTGGCTCAGAAAATGCTGAACCTTAAAAAAAATCCTACAATTTGAGAAACAGAGAATCCTGAATATATTTCTTAAACTCAATGATACTATCAAGAAAATGCACTGAATCACCTCTTCATTGGATTATTAATGGAAGACTTTATAACCCCCCATACATTAAATGCATAGAAGTTAAGCAACTTGCTGAGATTTTATGAATCGTGTTAAGTCCTTGATCATGATATATTCTTGGACAGTAGAGAGATCAGGAGGGGAAAGAACTGGAAAGTGGACATGAGGTATGTCAGAGTAGTACTGAATGGCGAAGCAAGCTTGAGGGGCCGAACCATCTATGCCCGTTGCTATTATTTATGACTGAAGGAGAGAGCATTAGGTGTTGAAATGTTCAAAATTATGCCATTGGTGGCACAAAGCAATAAACAGAATACAGTGGCTACAAAATTCAACACCATGCTGTCACTGATGGAGGTGCTATGCGTGTAATTTTAAAAATCCTGGCTGGAACCCATCTGGTTAACTCAATTAATTTCACTTAATGTCAAGAAATGGCTGCAGACACTGGATATTTCAAAGGCTATTGGCCCTCACGACATTCTGACAATACAGTCAGTTGTGCTATAACCTGGTAGTTCCGTTCTCGTGCAATCCCGTGTTGTAAGGAAACAGTGTAATAACAGCACCATTAAAATTAATGGGGCTGGAATTGCATTATAACTAATACATGCTTTAAAACTTTGTGCTTTAGAAACAGTGGTCCCCAATTCGTCAATCATGTTATAGCAAATTTGCATTAATGATGCATGCATTATAGCAGAGCGACTTGTCATACTAACATCTTGTGCTCCAGAACTTGGTGTACCCTAGTCAAATTGTTCCAACCTACTTACGAAACCAGCATCTACATGACATGCTCAGATATGTCCTGTATCCATAATAGCAGGTCAAATCCAACTCCATCAATTTTCACCCCATCAGTTTGCACTCCGTTATCAATAAGGTGTTGAAAGGTGTCACTGAAGTGCTATCAAGTCATTCCTGCTTAGCAATAACATGCTCAATGATACTCAGTTTGAGTTCCATCAAGAGCATGTAGCTCCTGACCTCATTACAGCCTTAGTTCAACGTGGATAAAGGAGTTGAATTATAGTGGTACGAGTGACTGCCCTTCATATCAAGGCAGCATTGACTGAGTGTGGCATTAAAGATCACTCACAAAAGAGAAATCTGGAGAAAAATCTCCACTGGTATACCTTACAGAATACAAAATGTTTGTGGCTGTTGAGATCTTAGTCCAAGGACATCTCTGCAGGAGTTCCTCAGCTCAGACGTTAGTACTGCTGCCTCACAGAACCAGGGATTTTGGTTCAATTCCAACCTCAAGCTACTGTTGGTGTGGAGTTTGCGCATTCTTCCTGTGCCTGTGTGGGTTTCCTTCAGTTGCTCTGGCTTCCTCCTACCATCCAAATATGTGCAGCTTACGTGAATTGGCCAGGGGAAATTGTCCATAATGTCCAGGGGTTGAATTAGTCATGGTAATATGTGGTGTTATGGGGATAGGGTGTGGGGTTGTTACTGAGGCTGAGTGGGATGCTCTTTGGAGAGTCGATGTAAACTCATTGGGCTAAATGGCTTGCTTTCACAATTAAGGGATTCAATGTGATGTCCTAAGCCCAACCTACTTTATTCATTACATTCCCTTCATCATAAGGTCATGGATGGAATTGTTTGCTGATGCTTATACAATATTCTGAATATTCACAACTTGCAAGTATTGTAGCAGTCCATGTCCATGTGCAGCTAGACCCAGAGAATATCAAGGTTCAGGCTGACAAATGGCAAGTAAAGTTTGCATCACACAAATACTAGGCAAAGCTTATTTCCAATGAGTGAGAATCTAACCTTGATGTTCAACGACATTACAGTCATTGAAGCCCCCACTATCAACATCCTGGCGGCTACTATTCATAGGATCATAGAATTGCTGCAATGCAGAAAGAAGCCATTTGACACCATCAAATCTGCACTGATCCTTCCAACAGCATCCCATCAAGACCCACACCTTGCCCCCCCACCTCCGCCACCCTGCCCCCACCCTCCCCCCTACCCTACCCCTGCGACCCTACATTTACAAAGCATGGTAGCCAGAAATGAACATCATTCTAAATATGTTTGCTCAAATAATCAAAGTGCTAAAATTCCAATAAAGCTAATTTGCAAGTGTGGAGGACACAATGTGTGATTATCCTGCACCTAATCAAAATGGTGTCTGCTCATCTCCCTCATTCTAGCATGCATCCCAATACAAAGTACATTGTTGACTGGCTGATCACTTACCAGGGGGCGCAGGTCTGATAATGCTGGCAAGTTGATTTGCATTTATTAAAGCCATTCTTCATATTTGGAGAGTGTTATTTCAATCTGCAGATTTTGGGATTGATATCAGTAAGTGTTTGTCATTAACTGATCATCAATTCAGAGAGAATGCTCCCAGGTTAGCTCATTCAGGACTTCAAGCTTTCATCGATGATGCAGAGAAGAGGAGAAAAATCAGATTTCAGGACCACCATTCTGGTAACCATGGAAACAATTAACCATGGAAACCAACGCAAGGTACCTTTTAAAATGTTGTCTATTCACTATGCCACCAACATCATGCACAGCTCAATGTGCTATACTGCCATCATTCACCCATCAGTAATCTGCAGTAATTATGAGTTAGGCCATCACTCAGATACCTCTGCACACCATCACAGCAAGCTCTCAAATGCTAACAAGTGAGTTTCTTGACCTGACAGTGCTGCACCAGAGACGTCTTGCCCTACCTAAAGCTACTAACCATCAGAAACTGGCAGCTGATGGGAACTATACAGAGGCATAGGAGGCCCCAGCTGCAAAGACAAGAAGACCAGGATTGACTTGGTGATTGGTATATGTTGAGGGGTTGAATTTGGGGTGTGGTGTATGGGGAGAGGGTTTTAGGGAGACTGGACACAGGAGGGATGGGTTTCGAGCTGATCATGGCTAGATCTTTGTTTATTCATTCATGGGGTCAAGGCGTCGCTGGCAAGGCCACAATTTATTGCCCATCCCCAATTACCCAGAGGATAGTTAAGAATCAACCAAATGCTGTGGGGCCGGAATAGCTTATAGGCCAAACCAGGTAAGGATGGCAGTTTCCTTCCCTAAAGGACATCAGTGCCAGATGGGTTGTTCCTGACAGTCGGCAGAACTGGCTCAAAGGTAGAAGACACCAGGTGGAGAGTTGTTTTTCAGACTGGAGGCCTGTGACTAGTGAAGTGCCACAAGGATCGGTGCTGGGTCCTCTACTTTCTGTCATTTACATAAATGATTTGGATGCAAGCATAAGAGATACAGGTAATAAGTTTGCAGATGACACTAAAATTGAAGGTGTAGTGGACATCGAAGAGGGTTACCTCAGATTTAAACAGGATCTTGACCAGATGGGCCAATGGGCTGAGAAGTGGCAAATGGCGTTTAATTCAAATAAATGTGAGGTGCTGCATTTTGGGAAAGCAAATCTTAGCAGGACTTATAGACTTAACGGTAAGGTCCTAGGGAATGTGGCTGAACAAAGAGACCTTTGAGTGCCGGTTCCTAGCTCCTTGAAAGTGGAGTCGCAGGTAGATAGGATAGATTAGATTAGATTCCTTACAGTGTGGAAACAGGCCCACACCGACCCTCTGAAGAGTAACCCACCCAGAACCATTTCCCTCCTAACATTAACACTAGTGGGCAATTTAGCATGGCTAATTCACCCAACCTGCACATCTTTGGATTGTGGGAGGAAACTGCAGCACCCGGAGGAAACCTGCACAGACATGGGGAGAATGTGCAAACTTCACGCAGACAGTCACCTGAGGCTGGAATCGAATACGTGTCCCTGGTGCGCTGAGGCAGCAGTGCTAACCACTGACGACCATTGACTAGATTCTAAACTGGATATACTGTGGCAACAAAAGCAAACAAAGGCTGTAAATTCTGCAGGCAGTAACTGACCGCCTGACTCTCCAAAGCCTGTTCTGCATCAACAAGACTCAAGTCAGGAGTGTGATGGAATACTCCCCACTTGCCTGGATGAGTGCAGCTCTACCAACACACTAGAAGCTTTACACCACTGGACTGATGTCCCACTCACAGTTAGAATGACAGCCTGAGGCAATGAGGAATTTACAAGAGTTGGGCATGTGATGGATGGCAATTATAGGGAGGGAGAAAAACCGCAGATACAGTTAGGTAGATGAGTTAAGTCCAAGAAAGCTAGGAGAGGTAGGCAGATAGTACAGCAGTCTTCTGTGGCTATCCCCATTTCAAACAAGTATACACAGGGGTGATGGACTTTCAGGGGGATGTAGCATGAACAGCCAAGTTTCTGGTATCAAGACTGGCTGTAATGTAATCCAAGCGATCGATTGTGTTCGGACACTCTCTAGTCAGGGGCACAGGCAAACATTTCTGTGGCCAGCAGTGAAAAATCAGAATGGCGTGTTGCCTCCCTGGTGCCAGGATGAATGAGTTCTCAGAGAGGATGCAGAATGGTCTTAAAGGGGAGAGGGAACATCAGGAGGTCATTGTACATATTAGTACCAATGAAAGGAAGGGAAAAGGATGAGATTCTGAAGCGAGTATATAGAAGGTTAGGCAGGAATTTAAAAAAAGAGATCCTCGAGAGTAGTAATATCTGGATTACTCCTGGTGCTATGAGCTAGTGAGGGCAGGAATAGGAGAATAGAGCAGATGACTGCGTGACTGAAAAGCTGGTGTATGGGAGAATAATTCACATTTTTGGATCTTTGGAATCCTTTCTGGGGTATAAGTGACCTGTACAAGAAGAATGGATTGCATCTGAATTGGAAGGGAACTAATATACTGACTTGTGAAAGCTGCTTGGAATGATTTAAACCTATAAGGAGGGGAGTGGGGTCCAGGGCAATAGTGAGGAAAGAGATCAATTTGAAACTGGTACAGTGAAGAAAAGATGCGAGTCAGTCAGGGCAGATAGGGACAAAGCAGAGAACAAGGTAGGACTGATAAATTAAACTGCATTTATTTCAATGCAAGAGGCCTAACAGGGAAGGCAGATGAACTCAGGGCATGGTTAGGAACATGGTACTGGGATATCATAGGAATTACAGAAATTACAGGACTAGCAGGTTAATGTTCCAGGATACAAATGCTTTAAGAAGGATAGAAAGGGAGGTAAGAGTGGTGAGTGAGTGGTGTTTTGATAAGGGATAGCATTACAGCTGTACTGAGGGAGGATATTCCCGGAAATACATCCAGGGAGGTTATTTGGGTAGAATTGAGAAGTAAAAAAGGGATGATCACCTTTTTGGGATTGTATTATAGACCCCCTCAATAGCCAATGGAAAATTGCAAAACAAATTTGTAAGGAGATCTCAGTTATCTGTAAGAATAATAGGATGGTTATGATAGGGGATTTTAACTTTCCAAACGTAGACTGGGACTGCCATAGTGGCTCAGATGGAGAGGCATTTTATTAAGTGTACAAGAAAATTTTCTGATTCAGTATGTTGATGTACCTACTAGAGAAGATGCAAAACTTGCCCTACACTGGGAAGTAAAGCAGGGCAGGTAATTGAGGTGTCAGTGGGGGAGCACTTTGGTGTCAGTGAACATAATTTTAATAGTTTCAGAGTAGTGATGGAAAAGGATAGACTAGATTTAACAGTTGAAGTTCTAAATTGGAGGAAGGCTAATTTTGACGGTATTAAGCAAGAGCATTCAAGAGCTAATTGGGTGCAGATGTTCACATGTAAAAGGATGGCTGGAAAATGGGAAGCCTTCAGAAATGAGCTAACAAGAGTCCAGAGACAGTGTATTGCTGTTAGAGTGAAAGAAAAGGCTAGTAGATGTAGGGAATATTGGATGACTAGAGAAATTGAAGGTTTGGTTAAGAAAAAGAAGGAAGCATTTGTCAGGTGTAGACAGGAAAAACCAAGTGAATCCTTAGAAGAGTATAAAAGGCAGTAGGAGTCTCCTTAAGAGAGAAGTCAGGAGGGCAAAAAGGGGACATGAGATAGCTTTGGCAAACAGGGTTAAAGAGAATCCAAAGGGTTTTTACAATACATTAAGGACAAAAGGGTAACTAGGGAGGGAATAGGGCCCTCAAAGATCAGCAAGGAGGCCTTTGTGTGAAGCCGCAGAAAATGGGGAGATATTAAACAAGTACTTTGCATCAGCGTTTACAGTGGAAAAGGACATGGAAGATATAGATCAATGTTTACTATGGAGAAAATGGTGACATCATGAAAAATACGCATATTACAGAGGAGGAAGTGCTGGATGTCTTGAAATGGTTAAAGGTGGATAAATTCCCAGGAACTAATCAGGTGTATCCTAGAACTTTGTGGGCAGCTAGGGAAGTGATGGCTGGGCCCTTTGCTGAGATACATGCATCATCGATCATCACAGGTGAGGTGCCGGAAGACTGGAGGTTGGCTAACGTGACACCATTGTTTAAGAAGGGTGGTAAGGACAAGCCAGGGAACTAAAAATCGGGGTGAGCCTGACATCAGTGGTGGACAAGTTGTTGGAGGGAATCCTGAGGGACAGGATGTACATGTATTTGGAAAGGCAAGGACTGATTAGAGATAGTCAACATAGTTTGTGTGTGGAAAATCATGTCTCACAAGCTTGATTGGGTTTTTTGAAGAAGTAACAAAGATGATTGATGAGGGCAGAGCAGTTGATGTGACCTATATGGATTTCAGTAAGGCATTTGACAAGGTTCCCCTGGGAGACTGGTTAGTAAGGTTAGATCTCACGGAATACAGGGAGAACTAGCCATTTGGATACAGAACTGGCTCAAAGGTAGAAGATGGTGGTGGTGGAGGGTTGTTTTTTAGACTGGAGGCCTGTGACCAGTGGAGTGCCACAAAGATTGGTGCTGTGTCCACTACTTTTTATCATTTATATAAATGATTTGGATGTGAGCATAAGAGCTATTGCTATTAAGTTTGCAGATGACACCAGAATTGGAGGTGTAGTGGACAGCGAAGAAGGTTACCTCAGATTACAACATGATCTTGATCAGGTAAGCCAGTGGGCTGAGGTGTGGAGTTTGAGGTGTTGCACTTTGGGAAAGCAAATCTTAGCAGGACTTATGCACTTAATGGTAAGATCCTAGGGAATATTGCTGAACAAAGAGACCTTAGAGTACAGGTTCACAGCTCCTTGAAAGTAGATTCACAGGTAGATGGGATAATGAAGAAGGCATTTGGTATGCTTGTCTTTATTGGTCAGAGCATTGTGTATAGGAGTTGGGAGATCATGCTGCAGCTGTACAGGACATTGGTTAGGCCACTGTTGGAATATTGTATGCAATTCTGATCTCCTGCCTGTCAGAAAGATGTTGTGAAACTTGAAAGGGTTCAGAAAAGATTTACAAGGATGTTGCCAGGCTTGGATTTGCCTACAGGGAGAGGCTGAATAGGCTGAAACTGTTTTTCCTGGAGCATCGAAGGCTGAGAGGTGACGTTATAGAGGTTTATAAAATCATGAGGGACATGGATAGGATAAATAGACAAAGTCTTTTCCCTGGAGTGGGGGAGTCCAGAATTATAGGGCATAAGTTTCCGGTGAGAGGGAAAAGATATAAAAGGGACCTAAGGGGCAACGTTTCCACGCAGAGGGTGGTACATATATTGAATGAGCTGCCAGAGGAAGTGGTGGAGACAGGTACAATTGCAAATTTAAAAGGCAATTGGATGGGTCTATGAATGGGAAGGGTTTGGAGCAATATGGGCCAGGTGCTGGCAAGTGGGATTAAATTGGGTTGGGATATCTGGTCGACCTGGACAAGTTTGACTGAAGGGTCTGTTTCCGTGCTACACATCTTTATAACTTTATGACACCATGTGCAAAATACAACAAGTACTTCTTTGGCAAAGCTATACATGCCGATTACTCCTTTGGCATTCTTGAGATGGAAAGACCACCTGGAATGACCTCACTTTGTTTCGAATCAAGTTTGGTGAGGTCTTGATGAATTGTATAAGAAGTCCAATTGAAAACTGGCTCGAAGGAAAAAGAAAGCGAAGGAGTTGCTTTTCAGACTGGAGGCCTCTGATCAGTGGTGTGCCACAAGGATTGGTGATGGGTCTACTGCTTTTTGTTATTTATATAAATGATTTGGATGTGAATATAGGAGGTATGGTTTGTAAGTTTGCAGGTGACACCAAAATTGATGGTGTAGTGGACAGAGAAAAAGTAAAATGGAAACTTAATCGGAAGACCGGATGGGCTGAGAAGTGGGTAGATAGAGTTTAAACTTGATAAATGTGTGGCACTACATTTTAGTAGAGCAAATCAGGGGAGGACTTAGGCACTTAATGGTAAGATCATGGGGAGGGTTGCTGAATAAAGTTCCTTGTAAGTGGAATCGCAGGTAGACAAGTTAGTGACGAAGGCATTGGTATGCTTACTTTTATTGGTTATTGTATTGATTTTAGGAGTTAGGAGTTCATGTTGCGATTGTACAGAACATCAGTTAGGCCATTCAATTCTGATCCCCCTGCTATTGAAAAGATGGTGTGAGACTTGAAATGGTTCTGAAAAGATTTACAAGGATGTTACTTGAGTTGGAAGGTTTGAGCTATAGGGAGAGGCTGAATAAATTGTGGCTATTTTCCCTGGAATGTCGGAAGCTGAGGGGTGACCTTACAGAGGGTAATAAAGTCATGAGGGGATTGGATATGTTGAATAGTCAATGGTTTTTCCCCAGGGTAGCAGAGTCCAAAACTACTGGGCATAGGTTTAAGGTGAGAGGGGAAAGATTTAAAAGGGACCTAAGGGGCAACATTTTCATGCAGCGGGTGGTGCGTACATGGAATGAACTGCCAGAGGAAATGGTGAAGGCTGGTACATTTATAACATTTATAAAGCATCTGGATGGGTATATGAATAGGAAGGGTTTCGAGGGATGTGGACCATTTGCTGGCAAATAGACTTGATTAATTTGGGATATCTGCTCAGCATGCATGAGTTGGATGAAGAGGTCTGTTTCCATGTTGTACATCTTTGTGACTCTGTATGACTCTATGATTCCTAATGGGGTTAGCCTCTCAGGTCTGCTTCTGTACCTTGACATTCTAGTGACATTAATGTTGTGTTGCCAAACTGTCTTTAGATTGTTATTCTTGAGTTACCTTGCTCTCATTGAAATGTGCTCCACATTATAAAAATTGCATCTGTAGATTTTCTTTTGACTTCTCTAAGTGATTTTATCAACTAGCTTTAAACCAGGATTGAAGACACATAAATATCAATAGGAATCTTTATAGCCATAAGAGAGAGAGAGAGAAGTCTTTTATTTTCCGCTTAGGCCAAATTCATGAAGAGGGTTGTCGAGTTCTAAATCACTCTGTCTCAATATTTGGCCATGTCTTATGATTTGGGAAATTTGTCTTTGCTGACCTTCACCAAATGATAATGCACTAAATAGTGATCAAAATTTTTTATGACTTATTTATGACTTTTCTCAGGAGTGTGTTGGGAAATAATATAATCAGGGAATTCTAAGTACATCATATGCTTTCATGAGACCTTGATCAATGCCACTTAAAGTGTTGTTTAATTATGCACATAAAATATAGAGATGCCAGCTACAATACTTACATGTGGAAGAGACGTATTTTTGAGGACTGGATTTCTGTTCACTGTAACCTTGAAATTAATGCATGATTATAGCCAAACCAGGACAAATATGATAATGGCACTCGACATAATTTCTAGTATACTCTAAAGAATTGAATATTCATAACCTTGTTAAGTGTTTGCTTTGAAAAACTGTCAGTAATAGGCAAATGCTAGAAAGAAATATACTATAAGTGTATGACACAAATGTAATGACTGAAAGAAGAATATATAGATATAAAACTGAGGACAAATCACGTGCACATACTAGTGCAAGGCCAGGTCATGCAACTGGTAATTGATCACAAGTGATGAGAGAAATCAAAGACAGAAATACAATCCTTGTGGACCTCACCAATTTATCAATTATCCAGCTCAATGAATTGACAAGCCTAACTCTGAATTTCTTTCCTGTTTACAAGCCAGTGATATGAACAACTGACTTGCAGAAAATGTAGCAAAATGAGTTGAAACTGACAAATGATCGAGCCAGGTATATTACTCTGTCACAGTCTTATAAAAATCTTAAGAAAAATGGCATTTCAGAATAGAAGCCAGATTCTATACTGTGTACATGCTATGGGTCATTGAAAGCTAATTTAGCAATTTCTGATGGATTCACTGAGTTTTACTATGTCATTTGAAAAACTGAATAGAAGCAAATAAATAACACAGTATGTCAAATATTAAAATTAAATTTAAATTTTTGACAGGCAATACCTCTTCTGTTCTGTTCTTCACAAGATCAGTAATTTAGAATCAAACATTTATTCTTCAAAATCAATATAGAGTTAGACTTAATTAATGTGTCTCAATTTTGCATGAATAAATATTGTTTAATAGCTATTTAAAGCAAGTTTTTACTTGGCTGGGAATCAAAGGGAATTGTTGATTAAATTTGGTTCTTTAAATATTAATTTGTACGTGCCAGGATTTCACAAGAAACATTTTACATGATATTATGTTAAATTTATCATCCATTCGCAAGATGTAGGCATCAGTGGCTATACCAGAAATTAGTGCCCAATCCCAATTTCCCTGGAGAAGGTTTTTTTTAGAGTAGATTCCCTACAGTGTGGAAACAGGCCCTTCAGCCCAACAAGCTCACACCGACCCTCCGAAGAGAAACCCACCCAAACTCATTCCCCTACCTTCACCCCTGACTAATGCACCTAACACTATGGGGCAATTTTTCATGGCAAATTCACCTAACCTGCACATCTTTGGACTGTGGGAGGGAAACTGGAGCACCCGGAGGTAACCCACGCAGACACGGGGAGAATGTGCAAACTCCACACAGTCATCCCAGACTGGAATCGAACCTGGGTCTCTGGCACTGTGAGGTAGCAGTGTTAACCACTGAGTAACTGTGCCGCCCCGTGGTTGTTAAGCTAGCTCCTCAAATTACTGAAGGCTTTCAGGTAGAAGGACATCCACAGTGCTATTTGGAAGACAACAGAGAAGGCAGAATCATACAGGTCCAAATGTCTGGCTTGAAGGGGAACATGCAGGTGGTGATATTTTTATCCTTCTCAGTCTCAAATGCTTTAAAGCAAGTGGCATTTTGGTGTGTTGTAATTCCTTATATGGATAAACGCTACTTTGCTTCCACTACATAGCAATAAGAAGAATGATTGATTAATCTGTTTGTTTAGTGGAATGATTAAGCCAGGAATGCTAACAAGATAAACCATGATCATCTTTCGGTAGTGCTATAGATTTCCTTGTTCTATCCTTGAGACACCTTTACGCATACGTTCTGATTGTATTGATTGATTGATACAGATTGATGTCCTTTCATCAACCTAAAACCTTGGGGAGTGGTGAGATTTTAGCCAGCTCCTGCAGGCAAGTAGGCTGGGTGAAGATGAAAGAGGTGAAGGTTTGGATGGGTGTAGGTTTGGAAATTGACAAGATGAGGAGAAAAATATGACAGGACCACATATTCCAATATATTTTGCCTGCTGTCACTTATTTCTGGGGAAACTGAATGCACTGCTAGTCACCTTTCTTCCAGTAGATGGAAGCCAATTCAACCAGTTAAGCAACCAATTAAAAGGGATCATCACCATAAAATGCTTCATCCCAAATAGGAGTACAGTCTAACATTCATCGCAGTCCAGCAGTGAGGGGAAAACCAAAATACCAAGGCCTCTATCAATGAAACTGACAAACTGTGAGGGCTTTGATCTATTGCACAGAACAACTTTAGAAATTGGCATGCTCAGAATTTGCTTTTGCGCAACTTTGATTCTGCCAGACAGTGTGAACACTACGTGTCAGATGAGTGACAACTAACTGGAAGGCATTTCACTTGTCCAGAACTTCACCCAGCCTCAGAGACTCTTCATTGCTTGATATCAGCATTGAAATAGAATATGCAGTTACAGTTCTGATGAAGTGGCTTTGGACTTGAAATGTTAATTGTCTTTCTCTCTACAAAGAGGAGAAAGTGAGGACTGCAGATGCTGGAGATCAGAGCTGAAAATGTGCTGCTCTGAGTGTCTTTTTTCTTTCTGAAGAAAGGCTTATGCCCGAATCGTCGATTCTCCTGTTCCTTGGATGCTGCCTGACCTGCTGCGCTTTTCCAGCAACACATTTTCAGCTCTTTCTCTCTACATATGCTGGCAGAACTGTTGGTTTTCTCAGGCACTTTCTGTTTCTGCATGCAGTTCCAGCTGAGATTCTAGGACACGGGATATCCCCTGCAACATGTTTTAGCTGCAGCTGGAGCAGCACTGGCTGGTGACTATGCAGCCACATGCTTCTCAAACTGGAAAAAGCATGGGTGTTGAGATGTAGGTTAATGGAGGCCAGACCTGCAATAAAAGGTTCAATGACATCAGACCAGCAATCCTGACATTTGTGAGCACTCATGCCTCAAGAGACTCATGTTGTCACAGCCGATCACTACAAACACCAGCTGTCTCATGCTGCCAGTCACAATCACTACAGAGTCGGTAGCTGTGCATTGCCTGGGCCTAACTTGGAGTCATTGGAAGACCGAGGTTTGAAATTGAGTAATAAAAGATTTCTTCTATGTATTGTCCATATTAATAAATTATAATTAAAGAATATGTTGAACTACAGGTTGTAAATTATATTAACATTTTCAATTCAATTAATAGATTCAAAATACTTTTGATTCTAAGTATTATTACAATTTTCAAAGATTGAACACATACACATTAAAATAAAGGCCAATGAATGGTTTGATTTTCTCTGCAGGTTGGTTTTTGGGCTTTAGTCTGATTCAAGAGAGGTGAGGACTGCAGATGCTGGAGATCAGAGTTGAGAGTGTGGTGCCGGAAAAGCACAGCAGGTCAGGCAGCATCTGAGGAGCAGGCGAATCAAAGTTTTGGGCAAAAGCCCTGATGAAGGGCTTATGTCCAAAACATTGATTCTCCTGCTCCTTGGATGATGCATCTTATGGTCTGCTTTTCCAGCCCCACACTCTCCACTTGAATCTGATTCAGTCTCAAAACAAAAAAAAACTATTCTCAAAAACATATACAAAATTATTGTGATTAGTTAGCATTATTTAGATAATTGAATGTTAAAATGGCTAATGCACAAAATATAAAGGTTGTATTGGTGAACACACAATTCTTTCTGAATGTACCAACTTATAATTTGATTAATACTGGAAACAACTAATCATACTGTTACACCTCTTCGTTAACTAGTGACATTTCCATAATACACACCATGGATTTTTAAAATGTCTCTCCTTTTATGATATAGCAGGATTTCTCCATTCTTATTTAATTATAGTTTGATCAGGTACATTGCACTGGCTATGGTGGAAGAAAATAACCTCATTGCAGTAAAAAAAAACAAAAATTGTACAGCACTTCCTCTGACTGAAGGAGTTGACATCTCACAGGCACACATAAGAACATCAGAACATAAGAAACAGGAGAAAGAATAGACCATGTGACTCCTCAAATCTACTCATCATTCATTTCGATTGGGTCTAATCATCTTCCTCAACTCCAGTTTTCCTCCCATTTCCCAGTCATAAATAAGCACAATTTGGATCCATATAGTAAATCACCAATACATCCATATAGTAAATCACTGTGGGGGTGGCACGGTGGCTCAGTGGTTAGCACTGCGGCCTCATAGCAGTAGGGTCCCAGG